>NC_071993.2:90122500-90802500 GCF_028885655.2 Pongo abelii | reverse complement strand
CCCCACTTCGGCCTCCCAAAGTGCTGGGATTACAGGCATGAGCCACCACGCCCGGCTGGTAACTACCACTTTAACATGTCAGTAACGTAGAATCCATTGCCCACACGTGGCTACAAAGATAACACAGACATATATCTTAATTTGAGCTCATGAATATTCAAATGTATGGCGGATTATTAAGAATCTATTAGTAATTCTTAAATTAGAAGTATTTACTATTATATAAGCATTCGCTCATGAGAGCATATTTTCCTTCGTAGGGAAGGAATTCTGGGAAATGTAAAAATGAAGCATTTTTGTGAGGGTTTAGAAAAATGTCCCTGAATATAGATCTAGTTCTCTTGGCAGTGGTTTGTAACTTGAATTTTGGTATATGTCAGATACCAAATGTAATGGTTTGGCTGGTGCCCTCTAGCTCTAACTGGGTTCTGCTGTTAAACCATGATTACCATTATTACCTTTTTCCTAAGCATTCAGACACGATTTTCAACTTGCATCAAAATGTTCTTACAAATACCGTACAAGGATTCTTTCTGTTACAACTTGGAAACCGCCTTTGCAAGAATTATGACAGTGAGAGAAATTTAATATAACTGACTCCATCTTGCTTCTACCCTCACAGGCTGATTGTCCTGGCTCATTCCTGGGCATAGGCCAAGCACACCGAAAGGGGAATTTATAATGTAACTTTGAAGCAGGGATAATAATGGTCCCTCCCTAAAACTAATCCCCTCCTTGGTCAGGGACTGAAGCTGCCTTTGTAAAACTAATGAATGGCTACAAGACTAGCAGGTGCCTGAATTCTGCTAAAACATAGGAATAGTTTCTATCGCCTCTTCTTGCTCAGAAGTCATGTGGCCAGAGGTTACGAGATTTGTGTCTTCCCCAATTACTCCTATAGGTAACATCACTATTGTAGAACCTAAGATTGGTTTTTTGAGATGTATTTCATACTTTTGCGTTCTGGCAACTGACTCATTCTACCCAGACATGTGACTCATGACTCAGCCAGTCCTATGGCCCCTATCCAGAGGTAAACTGAGTACAGGAGCATCATTTTTTATAACCCTGTGATTGCATCCCTAACCAATCAGCTTCACCCATTCCCTAGTTCCCTGCCCACCTGAAAATTCCTAACCTCCCAGCTTTTGAGGAGACTAATTTGAGTAATAACTCTTTCTTCCATGTGGCTGGCCTCACGTTAAATAAACTCTGTCTTTACTGTAATACCATGGTCTTGGTCAACTGTTTTTTTCTGTGTAATGGGCAGGAAGAACCTGTTAGGCAATTGTAACTTTCATGGTCAATTAAGTGAAGAAATGACTTACTTTTCAGTCCTTACCTGGGATTTTTCCAATTGAGTAAAGGACATTTGATTCTATAATTAAGGTTAAAATGTTCTGGGCTAAAGGTGTCATCACCTTTCCAAATAGTCAGTCTTTGCTCATTATATGATATAGATTGAGGATGTCCATTAGTGCTCTGAAATTGTGAGCAAAATGCCGTGTAAATGGTCATCTTTTACGACATTCAAAATTTTATTGTCAAAAGAGTTTATAAAGTGTTTTAAGAGTTCTCAAGAACCTTCCAAAAGGCAATTACACCAAAATTTCCTTCTTTTTATATGGGGAAGCACTGAATGTGAAAACAACTTAAAAATACAAACCAAATTACTTGAGAGCCTCTCTATGCTAGTGATAGCTCACTACAATGATTAAACATTTTAGTGACAGACCATTCTGTGAAAGTCACAGATGCATAATGCTAAAAACCAAGTGGTTCCCAATTCTTTTAAGTCTTTATTAAATAGGTTCATTGGTTAAGTAACCAGATATTGTTTTTCAGTGGTGTAACAGAGATTCCAGTTGTTTTATGAGACAGACAGTAACCTTCCTATTTATTCATTTTCTAATTCATTTTTTAAAGAAAATATTTGTCGAACAAGACATGATGCTAGGCCCCAAGTATACAAGATTGAATAGGTAGACTGTCTTTTTTCCTTGCTCAGCATATTACAAAAGACAAGTAATGATTAAACAAGCAACGACTATCAAGTATGATAAGTGCCACAAAGGAAACGTTATGTTATTAGGATATTTTGCTGAGTCAGCTAATGGTGTCTACGAGTGACAGGGAAATGAGGGAAATTATATTTCAGTTGAGACCTGAAGGGTATTGAACCAAGGGCCAGAGAGGAAAAGAATAATCCAGGCAGGTAGAGGGAAGAGTGGTGTTTTCATTATATCTTTTATTTGAAAAATCTGTTTATCCAATTGTATTTTGTACTTAGTAAAATAGAAGAAGTATAATTATTTTTCTAATAATCTCAAGAAGAATAATATTATGCTTGAGTAATGTCTTTAAGCAATTTCCAAATAAGATCTAGGGACATGGAGTTAGAGGAGAGCTACTTAATAACTAGAAGAAAACGTCACATTAATATATATCAGTATCTATGTTAAGAGAGAGAGTGAACATGGACCTTTAAAGTACTTACTAACTATAAACCGATAAACTTGATTTTAACTTAAGGGGAAAAATATAAGGCTGGGAACCATAGATTATTATGGAAGATACATACAATAGAAAACAACAAAGAAAAAAAATAGATCTTTTAGGCATAAGTTTGCATCAGGGTGAATCGTAAAGGTACTCTTTTCTACAAATTTTGATCTGGAAACTTCAAAAAATAGGAGATCTGGAAAAGAAGAGGAGATCTGTTTTATAAAAAATCATTCAGTGACTTTGAGTTGTTGAGCTTTTTAAAAAGTATTCTTTTCTCTGCTTATTAATTTTAAACAAAGAACTATGTTGACCTAAAAGGAAGAGGCTGAGGCACAAAATATAATTTAAAGAATTTACTTGACCCAAAGTGAGGGCAGCTACCCAAAAAAACTCAGACCCAAGTAACTTTGGATATGAGCTCTGTTTGGCCTATGATACAAAAAAGAGGGACAGGCAGTGGGCTGCTACAAAGTTTTCATTTGTCAGAAATTCACAGTGATTTATAGAAATAACATTAATTAGTGATTGGATATACATTATTGATCTATAGGGTATGGCTTATAGTGTCCAGTGTGGCATTGTTAGGTTAATGAGTAGCTACTTGTGACAATAGCAGGCAGTTTCAAGAGATAAATAACGTAGCTGAAGGGGGGAAGTAGGATATGATTGCTGTCTGATTTTAATGTCCCTCCGGTCCTGATTGTTTTAAAAAAAATCACATTCCTCAGATAAAAGTTATTTTCTCACCTAATTAGAACTAATGTAAAGACATAACCAAAGTAATACCTGAAATATAAAGATTTTATGTGTTTAGTTTACAATATAGAGGAATTCATGGAGCATTGAGATAAAGTTTGTATTTTGATGTGGAATGAAAAAGGGGATATCACATTTTATTTAAAGTCTTTACATATTTTATTCATATGGTTCTCTGATTCTCTTTCTTCTTTCTGATTAGGGAATAACAAACTAAATATTAAATATTTCTGTTCATCTTTGAATATTTTAAACCAAATTCACTCTGATTTATTTCACCTATGCCGTTTTGCCTAAAGAAAACCAAGGGCAACTTTGGCTCTACTTGCAATTTATGGGTTCATTAAAAGAAATCGTTAAAATCAAAATGTCTTGGATAATTTTGTTATAGGAAACAAGATGACCTAAAATTTCCTAAGGTATTTATTGCCTTGTCTACCACTTCTTGAGACAGTTTTCAAAACGTAGAGATCTCAAAGTAATTCACTTTCAAACCATTTTTCCTCTTAGTCTCAAATCTTTTCATCATGTGTATTAGTCTCTGTGTCATGATGGCTAGGTTGCCAGTGTTGTCTTTAACAAAGAGTACAGCATTACGTATGTTGGCCTTTGCCCATATATTTACCTGGAATGCAAATATACGATCTGAATCATTTTCATTAGACAGAACATGGGTAAACAGAAAGTAGCTATGGGGTAGTGGTACAATTTAACAGGAATAAATCAGTGAATCTGAGAACTAAAGAACCGTTCAACTTTCATGTGGCCTGGGTTCCTAACGTTCATGCACAGATGAATGACCCAAACAGCTACAGCACATGATAGAGCCATCATACAAAATGCATGTCCTTACAACTCTTGAAAATCTGGAACTTTACATCTTTATCAGAATTCTGTTGCTGAGGAGAGCAATTTTGTTTGTACTTCAATCTTCAGACAGCATCCCTGTATAATATCAAATATATTATGATAGCAGAACTACATCTTTTAACTGTTTATATCCTTATTGCCTGGCTTAAAATAAGTACGTAATATGTTTATGTTTCTGATGGCACGATGTACCTGTTGATTTAAATAATAGCTAGTTATGTCACATGTGTGGGGACTGTGAGACCCTGTTTCTTGATGCAACTCAGGTTATTTAAATCAACTCAGGTTATTGGAATCATTTTATCTAAGGGGCAGATTCTTCGGTAAAATAAAAGAAATAACAGAATCCTCATGGCATTAATTTCTTCAGAATTACTTTAGAATTTTGTTTTGTATTTCTTCTGATGACTATCTTTAAAGAATAAGAAATCAATCTGAGAAAGCCAAGAGTGTTGGGAAACACAGGCCTGGACTGCCTGATTTTGGCAACTTATCAATTACAAATGGCATCTTCAGTGCCTTTGTCTTCCTCTCCTTTGCTGTTGTTCCCTTTGTAAAGGGAAGAATCAGTGGAACATGGAATAGGTCATAGTAATACAGTTTAGTGTTATTTTTCAGGCTACGTATGAAGCCATAAACTTCTAAAACCTAATTCCTGTGACAAAGCTTGTAAAAAGAAGGTAAAATAGTGCATCATAAATCCAACCTTCTGCCACTGACTGAAGCAGAAGGAAATCTGGTACAATTTAATCTGCTTTAGTTACAAGGTTAAGAATGTAATCTTGTGAAAAGCAAATCTATAATCAGAATTAAATTTCAGTGTTCTTAAAATAAAGAGCTTTGTGATAGAAAATTATAGAGGAGCTTTTTCAAGAAGTCTTAATGTCCACTGTATTTATTTCTTTAAATGATTCAGTTGGGGTGTTTGAAAGTATCTCTGAGATGTAATACATCTAAATTTTGATTATTTAAAATTTCTAATTGTAAAAGAAGTTATTGAAGATATAGCACCTAACTACAAATTTGAAAGTAATGTTTCTCCTATCAGGCTCACTTTTTAGGTCTTTGCAATAACAAATGCTTTGAGAAGTTATGTATCAGTTTATGCAGACATAGTAGGAATTATCTTTATGGTTAAATCAGGATTTCCTGAAGCAGTTGCTCTTTTGGATTTGTTTCTTTGGTTTTTTAAAATCATTTTTGCTTCCTGACTGAATATATTTTTAGTCAAAATATATATTGTTTTCATGAAGGTGGTCAAAATAGAAGCTTAGAATTTAATTAATTCTCACCTTACATATATTTTACGTCTTTCCTAGAACTGAACAAAGGGCTTTGCACCAAAGATTAGATTATTAAAAATAAGCAAAACAGAACAAATCAGAAGCTAGTCAGGACAGGGTTGGATTGTAGTGTTGCTTGTGTGCTAGAAATTCCTTCACTGGTTTGTACACTCAACACAAGTATTACTACATTTTCAGTGTTTGTCTGTTTTTTCTTTTTTAGAGATTGGTTCTTACTTTGTCTCCCAGGCTAGAGTTCCGTGGTGTGATCACAGCTCTCTGTAGCCTCAAACTCCTGGGCTCAAGCAATCCTCCTGCCTCAGCCTCTCAAGTTGCTAGGACTACAGACAAGTGCCACTATGCCCAGCTATTTTTTTTTCTTTTTTTGAGACAAGGTTTTGCTATTTTGCCCATGCTGGTGTCAAACTACTGTCTCAAGAGATTCTCCCACCTTAGCCTCCCAAAGTGCAGGAATTAAGGGCACAAGCCACTGTGCCTTGCTTCTGTGCTGTTTAAATAAAATCAGTATCGTACTTGTGGCAGATTGTATTTTTCAAAAATGATTGTGCTGACATTTCGATGCTATATGCTATTCCAGAACCTTGCAACACTTCTATCAAAAGGTGGAATTTATTTACCCCCTCATTGAATTTGGATGGTACTTTGTAACCCTTTCAGACATTACTCCTTTCATCTTCTGAGGCTCATGACCTCATGACTCTTCCACAATGCTTGCCCTTGGAACACAGCCACTCTATTGTGAGGAAGCCTATATCACATGGAAGGCCATATGTGGATGTCCTGGCAGACAGCCCCAGTTAAGGTCTCAGCTGACATCCAGCCTCTACCACCATACATGTGAGTAAGTAAAGATTCAGAAGATCCTGCTGCCCAGCTTCTTGTGGCACTAACTGATGCCAAGAATAGTAGAGATGAACTATCTCCACTGAGCACTAACCAGATTACAGATTTGTGAGCAAAGTAAATGACTATTGTTTCAGGCCACTAAGTTTTGGGGTAGTTATTTTCATAGATATAGGCAACTGGGTCATTGACAGAATGTAAATGGGGAGAGCAAAGAATCGAAAGAGAACAGGGAATAAGTATTAATAAGTGAAGTAGCCATATTTCTCCTCACTTTTTTGAAGTTCTAGATTTAAATATCAAATATGAATATCTGATAGATTGTTCACTCTTATCCCTTCAATCGTAAAGTGAGAGAAGGGACTAATGCCCTCTGTCATACATGATACCAATTTCAGACCATTATCTCTTTGTCTTTGTGTAATACTCATTCCTCTTTGAGCCACATACCATTTCTAGTACCATCTTTTACTTCTGTTCATCATGAAACTGGCCCAATTTCCCCATAGAACTGATGTGTACTGTTTTTTTTGGACAAACATAGAAATTGACCCTTCCAGTCTTAAAGCTTAAAACTTACATTAGTCTTTTCTGAGTTCCTTTCTCAGGAAACTTTCAGCCCTCCCAAATAGTATCAAAGAACTGAAACTCATCAGATCACTACATCCCGACAATGACATCCTCATCCATCATGATTGCTTCCTTAATCCTCTCTAATTCCTGTTTTCCCACACGTAGTTATATTCCTTCCCCACTATACAAATCTCCAGTTTTAGTTGGTTGGGAGATGAACTTGAGACTTATCTTCCATCTTCCAGCTGGCATCACCTGAATAATGCCTTTCTTCCCTGGCATTCCTCATCTTGGTGATTAGCTTTCTGTGTGGTGAGCAATGGTACCTAGACTGATTGCCTGGCAATTGGTAACAATTGCTATCATTTACAGACAAGCTACCCATCCCCTTATTTATCAAATATCCTGCCAAATTGATTATTCATTTTCTCACTACCAGATATCCTGTTATTTTGATGCCTACAATGCTCAGATGAAAAACCAAAAGAATTTAGCCTCTTGATTTCCTGATGTTCTTATTTTTAATAAAGTTCTACTTACAATTCACTTAAGCCACACATGCCATGGCCACTTGATTGGGATTGTATCACCTAGAACTGATCCCCTTATGAGCCATTTTATGCAAATGCCTCACAACAGATTTTCTGTTCTGTTTTTCACTCATTTACCTGTTCTTTGAATTCAAAGTAATATTCAGTCTTCTGTCCAATCTCCTTTCTAATTATCTTATTCAATTTTATTTTATTTTTTGATGTAGATTAAATTATATGGCCCATTGGTTCAATGACACTCTTGTAACTATTCTGTTTTCTAGCTCCACTATCTTTCCATCGTTACTTTCTGGGAAATCTCTAGCACTAGTTCAACTTCACCGTCAACAGCCTCTAAGCCTATACAAAATTCCTGAGTGATAAATACACAGTCCCATATTTATGTCACAATATACTTATTGTTTGACCTTATTGGACCCTCAACAATGGCAAGTAATCTTATTATTTTCCTAATTAGCAATATCTCTGTCTCTATAGAAGCTTTTTCAAAATCTTTTTACTTGTACTATATGCCCAGCAATCACCTCTACCTTATTCTCAGTGGATGACTTTACTTCGTATTTTAAGAGAAAAAAGATAGAAGCCATCTTTTAAGGGCAACATCAATTCCAGCCACAAACCTTAGAATTTTCCTGACTAAACACACATCTACATCATAATCTATACTGTTATAATAAAATAAATTTCTTCTTTTTTCTAAAGCTAGTCCTTCAACCTCGTACCGATTCCATCCACATTTACCTCTTTGTAGCCAATCCTCCTTTTCCCCTGTATCTTCAACTATTCTCACTTTTTGGCTGCCTGAAATTAGTCTTATAACATCTTCAGATGTCTCCAATTTCTACTCTCCCTAGCCATTTTCTTTTTCTTTCTTTTCAAAGCTAAATTTCTTCAAGACTTCTTCATATTTCTACCTACCCATGTTTCACTTACATGCTTACCTATTACAATCTAGTTTCTTCCTCAGCCACTCCAATGAAACTGATCTTGTTGTGGTTTCTAGGAACCTATGTGGTAGGTAGAATCATGGTCCCCTAAAGATGTTCACATCCTCATCCTTAATTCCTAGAACTTATGACAATGTCACCTTATAAAAGGAAATTTGCTTATGTAACTTAGTTAAGAAATTGGAGATGAAGGAATTATCCCGGTTAATACAGTGGGCTCAATGAAATCACAAAGGTCAGAGTCAGAGAAGGAGGTGTGAGGAGGGAGACAGAAGTCAGAGTGATGTGGCTATAAGCCAAGGAATTCAGGTAGCCTTTAGAAGCCAAAAAAAAAAAAAAAAAATTAAGTCCCCCTTAGAGTATCCAGAAGGAACACAGCTATGCTAGCATGTTAATTTTAATCCAATATATCCTGTTTTGGACTTTGGAACTCTGGGAATATAAAATGATAAATTTGTATTGTTTTAAGCTATGAAGTTTGTGGTAATGTATAACAACAGTAAAGAAACTAATACCACTTCCTAGTTGGTAAAGACAATATTTTCTATCTCTCTGTAACAATTCCATCTGAAAACTATTGTTTCCTTCTTGAAACCATCTTCTTCCTTTGGCTTCCTAGTTTCCTCATTATTGAGAATTTTTTATTTTTGCTTAGGTTAGGCCTTTTCAGTTTCCTGTAATGAATTTCTTCCTCTTTCTGTTTCAAAATTCTGAAATCACTGGAAGTTTTTTCTTTTTTTTCAGTTCTTAGACTACTTACCGTATCTCATAAGGGGATCTTAAAGTTTCATCCATTTCTATGACTTTATTTGCCATTCGACAACTCCAAAATCTGTATTTTTTAGAATTCTCAGTCTTAGCTATAAAGTTCTGGGACATCCAATTTTTTTTTATCTTCCACCTGCATAATTCATGAGTTCCATAACAGTGAAGGACACTGCTATCTACTCAGTTGCCCCTGGAAGAAACTTGGAGCACTTCTCAATATGTTCATTTTTCTAACTGCCTAATCCAATCATTTACTGAGTTATAGATCATATACGTCCTAAACGTTTGTGAAATTAGTACACTACTTTCCATCACCACCACTTCTACCATACTTCATGCTGTTGTTATCTCCCGAATAAATTGCTGCAATGACCTCTTCACTGATCTTCCCCTTATACAATCCAGTTACCATGCTGCAATGGGAGAGTTATTTCTGCAATTCTGAACTTGCTCATTTCATTAGCAGCATTTGCTGCTTTCTCTCTTTCACTGCCAAATCTATGGTTCAACTACACTTAAAAAAAGAAAATTCCTAGAATAAGCTTCTCTCTTGCCTCTGGGAACAGCTCTTGACTATGTTTAGAATGTTTTCTCCATGTTTCTGCTTTCCTTTTTGCTAACTCCAACAACTATTCTTCTTCATCGTGTATTTCCTCTCTTCCCCGAATTCTGAACTGATTCTCTTCCATTATTTATCCCCTAGCACCTTCTTAGCATTTTGTTATTTCTCTTCCATAATATTTTGCCAGGATTATAGCAATTTTGTAGTTACTTGTCTGAGTTCTACACCATAATCCTTTTGAGGGCAGAGACTATGTCCACCTACCTAACTGTAATATACCTAGTATTTAACATACAGTGTCTAACATATTCTTTTTCCCTTAGTAGGTGCTCAATAAACATTTCTAGAATCAATCAATAAGAGAATGCATGAGAAATAATTGCATTCAAAGTGGCATTCGAGTTTACTACAGGATGAAATGGTTGTGTCCTTAGCTATTAGACAAGAAGTCTCTTTTTAATTAAACATCTAAAGATCTGAGTTATTAACTTCTTTAGTCTTTATTTCATTTTTTTTTGGCTTGTTCTGCATTTCAGGGGATTTAGGAACTCATCATTTCTCTTCTGTAGCTGCTGTCAAATATTTCTAAAAATCAAATATTTCTAAAAATCAAAGCCAACTAAATATTTCTAAACAAAGCCAACTGTAAATAAAGGAGCATCTAAACTTTTTCCTTAGAGTGCTAACTCTACACAAGCTTATAAATGTTTTTAAATTAATACTTTATTGTTAAAGCAGTTTCAGATTTTCAGAAAAATTGACCGGAAAGTACACAGACTTCCCTAACCTCAACTCAAACCCTAAGCCTAACCCCAAACCCTGCCTGCACACACAGTTTCCCCTATTATTAACAACGTTATTAGTGTAGTATATTTGTTACAATTCATGAATCATAACTAATACTTTATTATTAACTATAATCTATCATTTGCATTTAAGGTTTACTCTTTATATTGTACAGTTCTGGGAGTCTTGTCAAGTGTATAATGGCATGCATCCACCATTATGGTGTCATAGATAATAGTTTTACTACTCTAAAAATTCCATGTTTCATCTATTCATAGCCCTTTCCCTCACTCTGAGCCCTTGACAACCACTGAATTTTTTACTGTCTATAGTTTTACCTTTTTGAGAGTGTAGAAGCATAGAATGGTACGTTATGTACCCTTTTCAGCTTGGTTTCTTTCACTTAACAGTATACATTTAAGGTTTCTTTATGTCTTTCAAGGCTTTGTAGCTCATTGCTTTTTATTGCTGAATAAACAACTCAGCAATTGTATGAATGTATGATAACTTATTTATCCATTCACATATTGACAGATACTATAGTTGCTTTCAAACTTTGGCAATTATGAGCAAAGCTTCTACAGACACTTATATAGAGGTTTCTGTGTAGATGTCAGTTTTCAATTCATTTGAGTAAATACCAAGGACAATCATTGCTGGATCTTATGGTAAAAGTATATATGTATATACTTTTATATATATATATATATATAATATATATATATATAACACACAGTGTCTAATATATATATATACACACAGTTGAAGTATATTTCGCTTTGCAAGAAAGTACTAAATTGCCTTTAAAAGTGGTTAAACCATTTTGTATTTCAGCCAGCAATGAATGGGGATCCCTCTTGATCAACATCTCAATCAGTATTTGGTCTTTTCAGTGTTTGGGTTTTTTGCCATTCAATCAGTGTGCAGTGGTGTCTCGTTTTAATTTGCAACTCCTTAACGACATATGATGTTAATTGTTACTATCTGTAATATCTTCTTCGTAAGGTATTTATTCAGATCTTTTGTCTATTTTTGTTTTTATTTGCTTTTGAATTTTAAAGGTTCTTTATACTTAAAACTATTTTGGTACGTGAAATACTCGCCATACCCTGGATAATGTCATTGTAAGTTTATGTGCACAATTTTAAACGTTCTCCATGAAGATTGTGTCAAGTTATATTGTCTTAGTGGTGTATACCAGTACCCATTTTCATACACCCTTGCCAGCCCTAAGTGTTATCATTTCTTTTTTTATCTCCGATAATTGTCTATAGATGAATTTAAGAAGCAGCTAACAAAATGAACTTAATTTCTCAGATACACATTTATGAGGTTGTCCTGTTTTGGACTGAAGCAAGAGAAGTATAATTTCAGTATATGAACTAAGAAAAACGCTGCTCACTTCAATTATGAAATACTTGATTTCACAAATTTTTATTGACTACTTACTATGTTTACTAGGTATAAAATAAATACTCAACCTATATGATTAAGAAGGCAAGTGAAGTTGTACACTAAAATTTATGGTGGGAGACACAGATCTTCTCAGAGACTTTAAATTCTATTGGTGGAATGCATGAATAAACTAATAGATTAATGAGAACAACAAGAAAGATAATTTATTAACAATCAAGAAACAATTATTTAGCATCTTCTCTTTGGGGAAAGAACATCGAACAATTGAACAGACAACAATTTTCATCTTGGAGATCTTGCATTCTAGAAATAATTCTATAATACATAAGCAAATTTTGGAAGCTTATAAGTGCTATGAAAGTCAATTGATCTGGGTAATGGAATTAGGTGTCAGATGGGGAAAGGATTAAAAGGGCTTGCAGAGAATTACTATGCGATGTATCACAAATAGTGCAGTATCTCCAAGGAAGTAACATAATTGCTGAGATTTGAGTGAGAGTAAGGAGGCATCTGTTTGAAGATCACAGACAGGCAGAAAGAACATTTGTGCAAAGTCTATAAGGCAGAAACCAATGTGCATTTCTGAAGTAAGAGACAAATTTAAAAGGCCAGTATGCCTGGGGCCCAGAAAGCACTGAGTCACACTTGCTTCGGTTTAAAAGAAAGGCATGGGCCAGTGCACACAAGGCTATGCAAACCTAGGTAAGAAAGGTATAAATAAAAGGAGTACTTTTAGATTTATATCTATAATCATATAATACTTCTATCTCTAAAATCCATATCTGTTAAATAGGTTCTGTATGTATGAGTTTAAATATATGCATGTGTATATTTGTGTTTCTGGAAACAACCACTTAATAATAGAAATGAAAGAATAGGTACTAAGTTCACTCTGGAACCAACTGTCATTGAGTTTTTCATATGATTGACTGATTTTTCTGAATCAGTGTTCCAAATAAAATGTTAGGAGCATAGCCAATTGATTGGTCACCCAACAGTAAACAGGGAGCATAAAGTGCAAGGCCAGGGAAGTCATAATATGAAATAAGGTAATTAGGTAGCAATATATCTGATGGGAGAGAAAAGGCAAAAACAGAGCATGACATGATACTGAAATGTCAAGAAAAGGATCACACAAAACAGTACATAAGAATTCAATCCAGTGACTAAGAGTGTTGGGAATGTAACTGCTTTTATATGTAATCATTTTATTCATTTTTTCTGTGATAACTAATTTATACATTTATAATTTTTTTATTCATGAAAGTAAAATAAATAAATAAATAAATACATTCAGTCAATTTTGTGTTCTCACCCATTACCTGCGTCTGTAATTAAGATTCAAGTATGGGCTTACAATATATCAAACCATAAGGGAATAAGGCAAAATGAAAGGTCTTCAGAGACATCTGTCCATGCTGTCATCTTCATGTGCATTATCTAATCTAGACTTTAAGCATTGTTCCATACAAATTAACTAAGTTCCCATCTACAGTTCTTTTTACATCTGTCAGTCTCTTCCTGCATAACATTAATCTTAGGAGCACATGACTTTTCCTTGGTTTATAAGGAGTCCATTGGACATCAAGCTGCTTTGGGAGTCTTTCTAAGGTTCAGCCCTCTTATACCTTTAAGTTCTCGCCAAGTGCCAGAAGTACTCATAAATGAACATAACTCCCCTTTTCTCCTAACTTTCTTTAATCTATCTGTATCTTTCTTTGATTGCTTTTGCTCTTCCTCTGGAATTCAGCCTCAGAAAAAGGAACTCACCACTCACTGTTTTCCTTTTGCATGGTTCTTCCCCAAATTCCCTGCATCTCAGGAAACCCTTTTCCCTTTTCTAGACTCATGGATGCGAAGCATTGTTTGTCTGTCAACTTGTTCCCCCTCCCCTCCAATTCTATTTTCTTTATTTTAAATTCTTGCATTCCTCAGAGGGGCCTAGCTTTGAAAATTTAAAAATATCTTTTTTGTATTCTCTCCTTTTTGTTGTCACGTCCCTCCCTTGAGGGAAGCTGTATAAATTAGTAGGAATGGCTGTCATGGGGGAGTGACGACTATTTGGTCTGGCAGCACGGGGGTAAAAGAATTTACCAAGACAGTTGTAGGTAAAGAAAGGCAGATTTATTAGAGAAAGTATGAAAATACATTACAAGAAAGCAACAGGCAATTCAGCATGAGAGAAGTTGACTGCCAGGAGACAAAGACTTGCTGAGGATTTTATAGAAAGGGACTTGGGAACTTGCACTCTTCTGTCAGTGGGATGCTTGATAAATTGAGGCAATTGATGGTAAGCAGGAAGTTTGTGAGTTATGTACGTTATTTGTTCCGGAGGGCTATATGTCCTGGGCCATAAAGAAAAACAGACCTATATAATTCATCTCCTTCCTCTTTTTGTTTATATGTCTTGAGCCATGAAGAAAGGCATATTTATAGCTTATTTACTTTATCTCTTTGCTTTCCCCGGTCCTGCCAGCCTGACTCCTTTTCCCTAATTAGGACTCCGCACTGGCACCTGGTTAATGTTGGTGAAGAGGTGAGAGAGCAAGGACCAAGAGTCTAAATGACATGTACAATGCAAGAAGAAAATCAGTGAATTACCCTAAAATATTTTTTGTCATAACAATCAATAAAATGGCCTGATGAGATCCTAGGCTAGGACATAACATGGAAAAGATCTATCTTAAAGACAAGCTACATACATGGAAAAGATTTATCTTAAAGACAAGCCACATTTGCAAAGAATCGAAGTATCTATTTTCATATATTATTTAAATACATGGTAAACTTTACCCCCCGAGTATGGCAAATTTATAATTTTTTTTTTTTTTTTTTTTTTTTGAGATGGAGTCTTGCTCTGTTGCCCATGCTTGTGTGCAATGGCACAATCTCAGCTCACTGCAAGCTCCGCCTCCCGGGTTCACACCATTCTCCTGCCTCAGCCTCCCGAGCAGCTGGGACTACAGGCGCCCGCCACCACACCCGGCTAATTTTTTGTATTTTTAGTAGAGACGGGGTTTCACCGTGTTAGCCAAGATGGTCTCAATCTCCTGATCTTGTGATCCGCCCGCCTAGGTCTCCCAAAGTGCTGGGATTACAGGCTTGAGCCACCACGCCCGGCCTATAATTTTTTTATACATAGAAATTTTAATCGTAAAACGTCACTGTGAAATTATAGATATGTTCTGTTTCTTTATAGTAACCATTTTACTATCTATATGTGTTACATAACAAGATGTTGTAAACCTCAAGTATACACAATAAAACTTATTAAAACACAACAGAAGGAAAAAGGGGGGCCAATACTGAAGTGCACTGAGTTCTTAAGATTAAAAAATAAACACATATAATTTTTTTAAAAAATTGAAATAAAAAATTAAGGTTTTTTTTTTTTTTTTTTTTTTGTAATTTCAAGGTTCAAGGCATTATAAAAAAATTCTGTTTTTTCCTGTTTGTAGTCATTTGAATATCATATACTAGTTTGTAAAACATCTTATAGATAAATATAATTTGATTCACTTCCAATGACAACATCTTGAGAAGAAAGCAAGATATGGATTTATTCAAAGAATTAACTTTTATATCTAGGAAACTATAGATTTAGTAGATTTCTTTCTAAAGAACTTTTGATCACAAAATTCATAGTTAGAGGAAAATCCCCACATTTAATCCGTTACTCTCTTTTAGTTTATGCCTCACAGCAAACCACTCTTGAAAGTTCTTTGTACAGTCTAGTTAGATATATATTTTTAATTTCATAAAAACATGTACAATGAGTAAAGGAGTTAATTAAAGAAATATATAAGGGAAGAATATAAAATTTCTTGTTAAGTATAATTGATATCACAAATATTATTGGAAAGGTCAACAAGCACTTCAAAACTGTTGAATCAAGTACCAAGCAATTAATTCATCTAATATAATTATATGTATTTAGCAAATGACATATTTTTAATCACTATATTGAAATTCATATTTCATTATGCAAAACAAATTTAGAAAGGCACATGTTGCTGTGTAGTACAATTTTGTAATTGAGTCACAATGAAATCAATTTTTGCAATCAGCCAATATTTGTAGCTAGTTTTCACTTTTTAAATATTATTAAAAAGTCTTAATTTTTTATATTCAATTAATATTAATCTGGTACCTGAAACGTGCCAGAATGTGCTAAACCAAGTATGAACTTCAGAGATGAACAGGCACAATCTCCCTTCTCAGGGGTAACAGTCTAGTAAATAATTTTTTTCAAAAGTGTAATAAATGATAATGTAGCAGGACAAGCCACAGACAAAACCCCTCAGACACCAAGTTAAAGAAGGAAGGGCTTTATTCAGCTGGGAGCTTCAGCAAGACTCACGTCTCCAACAACCAAGCTCTCCAAGTGAGCAATTCCTGTCCCTTTTAATGGCTCACAACTCTAAGGGGGTCCACGTGAAAGGGTCGTGATCGATTGAGCAAGCAGCGGGTACGTGACTGGGGGCTGCATGCACTGGTAATTAGAATGGAACAGAACAGGACAGGGATTTTCACAGTGCTTTTCTATACAATGTCTGTAATCTATAGATAACATAACCGATTAGGTCAGGGGTCTGTCTTTAACTACCAGGCCCAGGGTGTGGCGCCGGGCTGTCTGCCTGTGGATTTCACTTCTGCCTTTTAGTTTTTATTTCTTCTTTCTTTGGAGGCAGAAACTGGGCATAAGACAATATGAGGGGTGGTCTCCTCCCTTAATAAAATAGAGCAACTTAGAAGATTTTACGAGATTTCTGCGAGATACATCTAATTCAGGCTGAGATAAGAAGGAGGATTGAAAAATGTTTCCAAATGGAGGTGATATTTGACTAATTAGTGTAGCATTACCTATGAAATGAAGAAGGGGCGGGTCAAAAAAAAGAGTATGTCAGACAATAAAGCTCAGAGGCAAGAGAAATCTTGGCATATTTCAGCAACTCTAAATAGGTGAGAATAGCCATAAACTAAAATATATATGACTTTCTGGTGAGAAACAAGACTGAAAAATGCTGGCAGTGACCAAAACACAAAGAACCTTTTTAGTGTGAATTAAAAGCTTGAACTTTAGTTTGAAGCTTTCCTCATGGGCTTTAATCATGACTGGGACATGATCAGAATTATGTTTTAATCTATTTTCAAAATGGAGCTTTGTCTGGAGATATTTAGAACAGATTGAAAATAAGAATTTAGTGAAATCAAGTGAAAAACCAAACAAGGAGAGATAAGAGGACTTAGCAGTCTATAGGAGGAAGTAGATAGTGTGAGATTTCACTTATGTATTGTCTTAAGCAGGATCTCAGGAAAGTAGTTAAAGCTAATTATATACTTGGCTTAAACAACAACAACAATCACTAAATAATTTAACATGCTGCAGGCAAGCAGAATAAAGCAGATAGAAGTGAGCAAGAGAAGGTGGAGCCTCGAAGGATTCACTTTAGCAAATAACTAGAGGGATTGGGAGGTAAAATTTAAGGTGTGTACAGGTATCCTTTTACCAAGGGTGAAAGGGAGAGCTTATCGGTACATGCTCAAGGGGGAAATTAAGCAGTAGTTTTTTGAAGGTTATGAAGAAATCTCAGAGATTCAAACCTTCCCTAGACTTCAGTCAAAGTGGTTTGGTTTAGTGCAGTGTTCCTCAGATTTTGGTCTCTAATAATAATTAATAATCCAAAAGTGCTTTCATTAATATGGCTTATATCTATTGATATTCTATTTTGTATCCTATGAAATTAAAGTTGTGAAATAAAAAAAATTATTAATTTTTAAATGAAAATCTATTGCATATTAACCCAAATAATGCATTTTTGTGAAAATAATATTTTTCAAAACACTGAGAAGAGTAGTATTGTTTTGCAATTTTACAAATATCCTTATCTGCCTAAAAGGAAGAAAGCTGTATTTGCATATTCACTTCTGCATTCAATATCTTCAGATGAATTGTTTTGTTCGAAATGTGTAATAAAAATCTAGCCTCACAGAATTATGTAGTAGGAAAATAGTCTTTTCAGATCATTGTGGATATACTCCTTTGATGTTATGCACAAACTCAACAAGTAGTTGTTTTTTTGTTTTGTTTTGTTTTGTCTTGTTTTTTGAGACAGAGTCTTGCTCCATTGTGAGACTCCAGGCTGGAGTACAGTGGCATGATCATGGCTTACTGCAGCCTTGACCTCCCAGGCTCAAGAAATCATCCCGTCTCAGCCTCCTGAGTAGCTAGGACTACAGGCATGCACCACCACACCTGGCTAATTTTTCTTTTTCTTTTTCCTTTTTCGTTTTTTTTTTTTTTTTTTTTTTTTTTTTTTTTTTTTTGTGGAGATGGAGTCTCACTATCTTACCCAGGCTGAGCTTGAACTCCTGGACTCAAGCAATCCTCTTGCCTCGGCCTCCCAGAGTACTGGGGTTACAGGCATGAGCCACTGTCCCAAGCCTAGTAGTTGTTTATTAAAGATTAATTGCAATGTGAAATCTGAAACTATATGAAGAAATGTTTCATACTCTGTTACATTAAATTTATTTCACTTCAACTTAGAATGGACCTTTAACATGATCAATGATTGTAATCTTGTAACATTATGCATTTGTCATTTGACAAATATTTGAGATTCACTGGTCTGGTAAATGGGTTTTTAAAAAAATGTCAGGAAAAGTAATCATGAGAAATGCCCTGACCACCCCACTCTGTTGGTGTGGGCTGTGCATTGTGACTTTCTTCCAAAGAGTACCCTACGAGAAAGGATGGTGGGGAAATGGGGTTTGGAAGGGAGTAACTTTACGTTAGAAAAACCTGAAAAGCACTACCTCAGCCAGGTAATCAAGGTCAACATAAAAATCATTAATTATGTTTAAAGTATGTAAACATGATATGATGTGATAAAAATTGCCCTTCACATCTGTAGTCTTCCTGTCCATGACCCATAGTCCCTGTCTTATCATGAAAAAAAATTGTAAACACCAATAGTGGGACAGTCTGCCAAACACCTGATCATACTCTTCAAATTGTTGAGGCCGTCAAGAACCATGAAAAGTTAAACCTGCTACAACCAAGAGAAGTATAAACAAACTTGACAGCTAAACTTAATGTGGTATCCTGGAACAGAAAAAGGACATTATATAAAAGCCAAGGAAATCTAAGTAAATTTGAACTTCAGTTAATAATAATAATTAATATTGCTTTGTTGATTGTAACATGTATAATACAAATGTTAAGTTGTTAATAATAGGGGAAACTGGTTGTAGGGCACAGGGGAACTTCTCTTACTATTTTCCATTTCTTTTGCTGCAAATTTAAAATTGTTTTAAAAAATATAGCCTAAGAAACCATGTTTAAAAATCCTTCCTGAATAAAGACTATAATTCCTTTATACATTATTCATGAAAGGGAATATAGGACATAAATCTTTTAGGGGACTAAATTCAAGTCACCACATCAATTTGTATTAACTTGTCTGTTTTTCCCAAATTGATCTATAGATAGAAACAATCTCAATAACATCTAAACACATTATTTTATGAATATCAACAAACTGATTCTAAGGTTTGTATAAAGAGGCAAAATACCCACACAAGGCAACACCAAATTGCAAGAGAAGAAGAAAGTCTCACAACTGATACTATTAAACATTAAGACTTAAAATAAAGCTCAAATAATCAAGATAGTATAATACTGGCAAAAGGAGAGATGTGTAGATCAATGAAACTGATAGAGAACACCTGGAAATAGACCCACACAAATACAGTCAACTGATCTTTGACAGAGGAGCAAAGGCAATTCACTAGTCTTTTCAAAAAATGGTACTCATACAACTAACATCCACACATAGAAAAAAAAAAATCTAGACACAGACCTTACATCTTTCACAAAAATTGAAACAAAATGTATCATAAACCTAAATGTAAAATCCAATACTATAAAACACAGAGGATAACATAGGAGAAAATCTAGGAGACCTTGGGATTGGTGATGACTTTTTAGATGCAACATCAAAAGCATGATCCATGAAAGAAAAAATCAATAAGTTGAACTTCATTAGATTAAAATCTCTGTTCCACAAAAGATATTGTTAAGAGGATTAAAAAGATAAGCCAAAGGCTGCAAGAAAATCCTTGCAAAATATGTATCTGACGAAATGGGTTCAAAATATATAGTTGACCCTGTGGGGCATAGGGGAGTGAGTCTTCCTGCAGTTGAAAATGTATGCATAACTTTTGACTCTCTGCATCCAAGGGGTTCCTCATGAAGTGGACTGGGAGTTTCACCTCATGGCCCCCTCTCCTTCCCTAAGTAGATATGCAAACCAAGGTCTAGGGTAGAGTGAGTTCATAAAACAACTTCAAACTGGATTCAGGACAACTAAGTATTTTGGATATCTAGTCTCTCTGGCTGTTTAGTTTGTCAAAGATTCCTGTTTTTGCTATGGGAATTTTTTTTCTCTCAGGCTCCACTTAAGGCTTGAATTGCATGTCTTGGCCCTTTAGTTATGACTTGATGCTTTAAATCTGTGCTCCAAAGTAACATACTAAAATAACGAAGTTGTATTCAGTTTTTCTCTATATATTATATTATTTATAATATAAAGATGATTTTGTTTGGAGGAAATTCAATTAATCATCCTGTATTCAAACTCTCTTTTGGTGTGAATTTCAGAAATATTTTTATTTTTTAATTATGTTGGGATTATCTATGTGAAAACATGTCAATCTGCAAAGACATAATGTGGTACTTTGAGGTTTATCTTGGGCCTAGTTTAATTTTTACTGTCTTCGATTTGAACACTCTAAATGTTTGTATTTCAATTGACTCAGTAAGTGGAATTAGGTCACACCGACACCATCTAGTCAGTAGTAGAAACTGCATTCAAACACAGTCTCTATGCCTTAATAACTATAACTATCTCCGTGACCGTGTAGCACCTTCTTCAGTAATGGCAGGGGCTTCCAGAACTTTGCTTGTATCTCTCCACCATATGGTTTCCATCAGAGACAGAAACCTGTGCCAGACAGTATGTTACATGAGCAGATGCAGTCCCACACTATAAATATTTATTCCTTCCAGAGACAGCACACACATGTTCACAAAGTTCACACAACTGTTAAGCGATTGAGCCAAGATTTGATTCAGGTACACTAATTCTAGACTTTTCATCCTTGTCTACTCTGCTCTTCTACGTAGACTACTTCAGGCAGTGATAAACATATGCATACATACAAACTGAATTTTAGTTTTTAATCACATTTCAGAAAAATGAAATAGTTTTAAAGTTTAAACATTGTTTTCAGCAAGTATTAACGATTAGGATGTAAGAAATTTCATATTTACAACATTTTTTTTCCAGAAAGGGAAATACTAAACATTTTCTTCAGCTTTAGCTCATAAGAGTACTTTTTATTCAAATTTATCAAGAGACAATGGCCAGGTTAGGGGTTTCTTAAAGATGTGGACCTGCAAAGGGGTCATTTGAAAATGGGACCTGCAGCCAGGCATAGTGGCTTATACCTGTAATTCCAGCACTTTAGGGGGTCGAGGCGAGTGGATCATTTGAGCTCAGGAGTTCAAGACCAGCCTGGCCAACAGAGCAAAACCCTGTCTCTACTAAAAATAAAAAAATTAGCCGGGTGGGTAGTGACGCATATATGTAATCCCAGCTACTTGGGAGGCTGAGGCAAAAGAATTGCTTGAGCCTGGGAGATGGAGGTTGCCTGTGAGCTGAGATTGCGCCACTGCTCTCCAGTCTGGGTGACAGAGTGAGACCTTGTCTCCAAAAGAAAAAAAAAGAAAAAGAAACTGGGACTTGAAACTGATCACTCCAATACCCTGAACATTAGCCAGCATCAAGGCAACATAAATTCGCCCATTTTAATATTCTTTCCATATTTTTATAATATAAAAACTACATTTTTTTCATTTAGAACAAAACAATCATAAGTTAGAGAATATTTAACTCCAAAACACACATATCATGTGACTTAATAGTACATTATTATGATATTTCAATGAAACAATGTCTAGGACTTGATGAGGAGTTTTGGAAACCAAATGGGAGATTAAAATATATATTTAAATCAGGGTTTCTCAATGCTGGCACATGGATGTTTTTGGCTGAATAATTCTTTATTGTGGAGGTTTGTCCTGTGCATTGCAGGATGTTTGGCAGAATTCTTGGCATCCACCAACTAGATGCCAATAACATTTCCCTCCAACATATAACAATAGAAAATGTCCGGAAGCATTGCCAAATGTCTTCTAGGGCACAAAATCAGCCCTGGTAAAGAACCACTGTTCTAAATGTTTATATCTGTGCAAACAATAAGCAAAAGCAAACTAACTAAAATTTTCTCATAAAGAAAAGGTACAATTTCATGGGAAACATTCTCTCTTAAAGTATTAGCCCTGAAGGGATAGTTAATATTTTATTATAAATAATTGAGAACATTATATGAAATATACTGTTATTAAAATATATATAAATATGCAACATATGTATAAGATAAAGGTAATGAAATTATAATTTAATTTGTATGTACTGATATAATTTTTCTGTCAAACACATCAAAGGCTTTATTTTCTTACTCCATATTACTCAGATTTTAATTTTTCTTTGATTTTCAAACCAAGATTACATATGTGTTTAGAGCATATACTTCTAGGTAGAAGCATATCTATTTTAAGGAAGATTTAATTCAAAGGAATCATTAATTTACCTAAATGTCAGAGAGATAGATTGTTCTATGGAAGTCTTATAACCAGTTAAATAGATTTAAGTGCAAACTATATAATATCTCATATATAAGGTGAACTCTCATCCAAAAATTAGTGACTTAATAAAGATTCAGTGGAAATTTGACCATGAATATTTCAACGTTCTTTTTCTCTACTATTTTATTCTCCTTTGTGTATGACATAAATGACACATTAACAGTAGCAAGTCTCTAGTCAATTAGAATCTTTAGTAAAAGACACTTCATTTATCCTGATGATCACACTTCCTTTTATAAGCCAGTTACCCTTGACCAGATATTCTTCTGACCCCTACCTTAAATGACAAACTCTGCTTCTCAATGTCATTTCATGTCCTGCCTTTATTATTTATGACCCTACATAGGTAATCTCCCTATTTATAAGGCTGGTATTTCAAATAATAAATGTGCTAAATTACAGCTCAGTATTTTAAGCAGACAGAACAGAACGTTTGTGGGCTTTGAAGAATCACATCAGGAATGGAGGTTCCTCTGTCACTGCTGCAGATCATTAATGCTTAAGCCATTGATTCTTTAGTCAAACTATTACAAGTCCAAAGCTTGACACAACATCCTTAATAAATGCTTTGTAAGTAGAGAATTTGCTCTTGTTTACTTTTGTGTTGATTTCTTAAGACCAGTGGATAATGTCTAGCCTTTAAATGCTTTATGTTTACATACAGAAACAGCCATCACATTCCTGTCATTTATCATTTAGTAAACAGTATTGTCCATTTCTTTTTCTTCTTTCTACTTTATCATATTAAAAATCGTTAATTTCTTAATTCAGTGATTATTAACTTTCCTAGAATGTGTCATAGCACATGCCTACAATGTCTAGCATAGTATGTACAAAAATTAGTGACCAGTAAATACTATATGACTGTACAGAATTTCAGAGCGCAAAAAAGAAACATTTAAGAAACCATGCATTGGCCGGGCATGGTGGCTCACACCTGTAATCCCAGCACTTTGGGAGGCCGAGGTGGGTGGGTCACAAGGTCAGGAGATCGAGACCATCCTGGCTAACACAGTGAATCCCCATCTCTACCAAAAATACAAAAAATTAGCCAGGCATGGTGGCGAGCACCTGTAGTCCCAGCTACTCAGGAGGCTGAGGCAGGAGAATGGCATGAACCCAGGAGGCAGAGGTTGTAGTGAGCCGAGATTGCGCCACTGCACTCCAGCCTGGGCGACAGAGCAAGACTCCTTCTCAAAAAAAAAAAAAAAAAAGGAAACCATGCACTTGTACACACACACACACACACACACACACACACATATATATATATATACAGGTTTTTAAAACTGTGCTAGTTTATCAACTACGGAACATGGATTACAAAAAGAGCATGAGGTCAGGTTTTCAGAAATTAATGCTGTCCGTCAAAGTAATTTTCAGCAGCTTAAGGATTGTCACACATATTTCTTGAAATCCCTAAGATTCTTTCTACCTTTTAAAAATATGTTTGTAATTATCTGTTATGGATTGTTATTATCCATAATTGAATAACCATTGTCATATTTGGGCCCTATGAAGTAAAATAGCATACATTTCATTTCACCTTTGATGAAATGGTTCCCGTGATTAAAGTGACCAAACTCACCCATATGTGCCATTTTGAAACCTCAGTAAAGGTTTAAGGATATAGTGTTAGTTTTAGTTAGTTAAAATTTGTTAGTTTTATTTTTTTCAATAAAAAGATTGCCAATATACTGTTTTTCACAATTCATCCAGGGAATCATATTAAAACTTTTAATTATTTAATTAGTCTATTATGTAACAAGCTGATCCTTGATGAGAAAGAGTGAAGGGCAGCCGTACTTAATGCCTGTGGAAGGCATTTGTTAGGATAAGTATTTGAAGTGCCTCCACATGCATACTATTATAGATGAGAAGGAAATTAGATAATTAAAGAGAGAAATAATACACATTTAATGTAAGCTGCTGTTGAGTACAGGAAGCAACAAAAACTAAATTCCTTGCAAAGTTGCTGCTTCATTAAATGATAATTTAGGCACATGCATAGCCTAAAACAAAAGTCAAATAATGCCCTAACAATGCATTTCATCAGACTCTGGCAACAAGAAACATGTAATTGAGTCACATTAGCTCATCTTGGAGAGGAAAGACACAAAAGCCATCTTATCATTTTTTTTTCCTTTTTCTTTTCTTTCTTTTTTTTTTTTTTTTTTGAGATAGGGTCTCACTTGGCACCCAGGCTAGAGTGCAGTGGCACAATCTCGGCTTACTACAACCTCCACCTCCCAGGTTCAAGGGATTCTCCTACCTCAGCCTCCCCAGTAGCTGGGACTACAGGCAAGTGCACCACGCACAGCTAATTTTTGTACGTTTTTGGGAGACGGGGTTTAACCATGTTGGCCAGGTTAGTCTCAACCTCCTGACCTCAAGTCAAGTGATCCACCAGCCTCGGCCTCCCAAAGAGCCGGGGTTACAGGCGTGAGCCACTGCACCGCACCATCTTATCATTCTTTATGTGTGAAGTTGATGAAGCTGAAAGAGTTGTGCTGACTTATGCAGGATCATACAGCATTCAGCTAACCTCTGTGACTCTTGGTTTACCAATCTCTTTATATACCAATGTGAAAACTGTAGCCAATAATCCTGATCTTCTTTGCATGAACTTTAGCATACAAGTCAATTAAAAAGATCAAACTTTAATATATACATTGTCACTGTTTTCTAATAGAAAAGCTTTATTTTAAAAATAATATCTGATTGTTTCCAATTTTAAAAGGATAAAACACAAATTCAACCAGAATCACACTAACATTTGACTATGGAGTCAATTTGCTATGGAATTAATGGAGCTTAGAAAAATAGTTCCCTGATCTAAGAACAAACTATCTCCCCATTCATGGAGAAGCTCAATTATTATAGAAGTGTTTTTCCTTAGTGTAATACTGTATATGTGTATGCTATGCTGGCTACCATTACCCATCCTGAAAGAGAGTGTACACTCAGCGTTGCAAGTTATTTTGCCATGACATCAATGCAGTATGCTGCATGTATGTCAAGGAGAGTTGAACAGATTGATGTATACTCTTGGCACCACTTTATTTAATATGACACTGTAAGAAAGTTTCTTACTCTTTCTCAGCTTCAATTTATTTATCATTATGATGTGGATCATTAACACTGTATTCTAGTTTACTGCAATAATTAAATATGCCACTTTCTATAAAGCCCTCATATTACTACCTCGACTAATAATAATGATTATTAGTATGTTATATTTCTACTATCATCATTATTGTAATTACTAAATATTTTGTAGAACCATTGTTTTTAGATGTGGGGTAGGGAAATATGATCTCCCTTTAAAATCTGATAAAATAATTTGATTCTATTGACTCCGCTTAAATTAACACAGAGACACACAAATTTTTGGACGATTATGGGGAATATTTAGATACCCTAAACTTAATTTGGCATTTGCAGTTAGGTAATAGACATTAGGCTGAGAAGTCTCTATTTAAACATAAGTTTTGACTACAATAAAGGTGAGAAGAAGATGGGAACTTTATATGAATATCATCAAAAGACAGAGGAAGGGTTGGAAACCTGCCTGTAACTCTAAAGATGGAGAATACAGCAATGTGTAGATGAATGACAATGGATTTAGAATCAAACAGATATGGGCTCTGCTGTGAATGATGAAACAGGATGCTGATATGAACAAATATTAGATGACATTTAGCAATCACATTCTGGCCAGCCAACTCCAGGCAAACAACATTGTGTTCCTGACCAGTCATTTGTTACGGTATAGTTTCTGAGAAATATGTGTAGAAAACTGTAACAGAGAAAGCAAGGCACCCCTACATAGTATTTGGGACTTTGGCCTCAACAGCCAGTAATGCAATCCAGTAGGCTAGGCTGGAGTTGATTCTTTCAACGTCTCTCTACTTAGGTAGGCCTTTGCAGCCAAGTCCTGCTCTCCAAATATATAGGGAGGAGAGAGGAGATATACCTCAATGTCTTAATGCTGGCTGTTTTAGGCTGCAGACTCAAGGACTTCTTAAATCAGGGAAAGTATCTAGGTGACATTACTTCTGTGCATGGGGTAGTTTTTATTTTTATTCTTGTCAAGGTTATTACAATTTTGTTTGTTTATTGTTTTGTGGAGGAAGAGATTTGAGGTAGGTTTACGTGTGTGTGTAAATGAGAAAGAAGGGAGAGAGGAAGAATTAAGTATTGGGTCTTCTCTTATGTATAGAATGGGGGAATTGCCTCTACTCAATGACTTAATCAGTGTAAATGTCAGAGAGGGGTATAAAAGATCACATACAAGGCATGTTGATCTATAAAACCTTTTAAAATTCTCACCCTTGGAAACCTAGACAATATCAGTGTCTTCAAATTTTACAATATATGTCCTTCTTAGCAGTAGGGCATTTTCCCCTGGATTCTGACTCATTCCTTTGAAGCAACATAGAGAATTGAAGGAAGAGAAAAAGAAGGTTTGAATTCCCCCTAAAAGACAAGTGTAGGTTATCTACTTATTCACTTACAGAAGTTGAGTAAATATTTTAGCTTTATGCATGAAAGACTTGATATACTACCATATACACTATGAAGGAAATTGAAGTATAGCATAAATTTATCAAAATTTAATTACAAATTTCAAAGCACCTATTACAAGTCTTGCACTTGATATGTAATCACTATGTAACTATATCTTGCATGCAATATGTACTCAAATATGTAACTATATATATTTTACTTTACATTTTGCCTTTACATGGACTCCTATATATTTTAAATAACAATTTAGAAAGAGTGGTATGTACCTACCATTACATATACTTCCAAAATAAAGATAAAGAGTCATGATAAAAGTTTGTATTAAATGACCGTTTTTGGCTATTTTCTAAAATTACTGACTAGAGCTTCCATTACGTAATTCTTTAGCAACATCAGTTGTGATGGCCTATTTTTACATGACACATGGGCTAAATGTAGTGAATTCACTAGAGTGGAATTATTCAGATCATAGTAATTGTAAAATGTATCAGTGTCATTCATGCTTATGAGCCAAAGATGATATTGAAATAGGCTCATCTCTTCTTCAGGATCATTTTCTTCATTAATGAATGTTAACTTAAGACATAAATTCATTTTCAGAAGTCAATTATAAAAATTGGTCCATGACATCACTATAGAAATGTATAGACATATGTCATGTGAAAATTTTCAAAGGCCAGAAGATATTAATTATATCTTAATTTCCACTATTGGTCTTGATTACAATGTCATTAGACCCCCTTGATATGAAAAAACAATTGGACCATTTCTTAACAAATTCTTACCATCTCAGATGTCTTTTTCCTTAAATTCTCCATATACAAAAGGATTCATTTTAGCTCATGTGATAGAACCCTGAATAATAATGGCTTACATACAATATGTTTTTTTCCACATAAAATAAGTCCACAAACCAGCAATAAAAGGAATATTGTAGCTTGCCACTTTTTTCTTTGGAGTGACTGCTGGAAATCATAGAGGGGTAAAAGGTCAAATGCCCACAGAGGCATACCAGTGGATGTGGGCACTGTCTGTCAGCAGTCACAGTGGTCTTTCCCAACAATTTCATTTAAAATCCATTGTGCAGAATTGGATCAAACAATCACTTCTCAGTGCCAGGCAATTATTTGGGAAATGCAGTTTTATAACTGAATATTGGGACATTCCTAAGAAGGTTAGGTTCTCTAATGAGAGAGAGCAACGCAGTCCAGGCTATAATGACACATTTTTGTTTTTATTATTATTATTATTACTATTACTAGAATATTACATATTCTTATGAGTTGAATTATATTCCCTAAAAATTCGTATGTTGAAGACTTAACTCCTAGTACCTTAGAATATGACTATGTTTAAAGATTAGATCTTTAAAGAAGTAATTAAATGACCAGGTGCAGTGGCTCACGCCTGTAATCCCAGCACTTTGGGAGGCCGAGGCGAGTCGATCATCTGAGGTCAGGAGTTCAAGACCAGCCTGGCCAAAATGGTGAACCGTGTCTCTACTAAAAATACAAAAATTAGCTGGGCATGGTGGTATATGCCTGTAATCCCAGCTGCTCGAAAGGCTGAGACAGGAGAATTACTTGAACCCAGAGGCGGAGGTTGCCATGAGCTGAGATTGTGCCACTGCACTCTAGCCTGGGCAACAGAGCGAGACTCCATTTCAAAAAAACAAAACCAAAAAAAAAAAAGAGGTAATTAAGTTAAAATAAGGTTATTAGGGTGGGCTCTAATCCAACATGACTGGCCTCTTTAATAGAACACAGGCACACACAGGAAAAACCACATAAGAAGAAAGGGAGAAAATGACCATCTACAAGTTAGGAAAAGAGGCCTCAGAAGAAATCAACTCTGGCAACACTTTGATCTAGTGTTATTAGAATGATGCTATCTCATAACATTTTATATTTGATATGCTTTTTTTTTTTTTTTGAGAAAGGGTCTCACTCTGTCACCAAAGCTGGAGTGCAATGGCTCAATGAAAGCCACTAAACTTGAACTCCTGGACTCAAGTGATCCTCCCATCTCAGCCTCCTGAGTAGGTAGAATTACAGGTGCATGCCACCACACCCGGCTACTGTGTTGAACAGACATGGTTTCTCTATGTTGCCTAGGATGGTCTTGATCTCCCAGCCTCAAGCAATCCTCCCTGCTTCACTTTCCAAAGTGCTGGAGTTATAGGTATGAGCCACTGTGTCTGGCTTCTTTTTAATAACCAAGACTGAGATTCTGTCAATGTGAAATTGATGTGAAAGAACTTGGAAACACATGAAGTATATTTTAAAAAATGACTTTTGCCATAAATCTTTGTATTACTCAATTTTTTTTTTTTTTTTTTTTTTTTTTCTGAGGCAGAGTCTTCCTCTGTTGCCCAGGCTGGAGTACAGTGGCACAATCTCGGCTCACTGAAACCTCCACCTCCCAGGTTTAAGCAATACTCCTGCCTCAGCCTCAGGAGTAGATAGGATTACAGGCCCCTGCCACCATGCCCAACTAATTTTTGTGTTTTTAGTAGAGGCAGGGTTTCACCATGTTGGCCAGGCTGGTCTCGAACCCCTGACCTTGTGATCCAGCCACCCCAGCCTCCCAAAGTGCTGGGATTACAGGCGTGAGCCACCATGCTCAGATTTAAATTTTATTTTTCTTAAATGTGTGTGGGCTAGTTTACATGGAATTTCAATAATGCAGTAAGAATTTAATGCAATAATATATGAACCATTTTATGCCTTTTAGATTTATTACAGTATGATTAAGAAAAATTAATAAAGTTTTTCTAAGCTTTACCATGATTAATATTTATTATAATCATCATTAAAGTATGCCCCATTTATCTTGAAAAATATCAGCAAACTTTTTATGTTTGTTCTGTGGGGTTTTTTGTTTTCTATCTGCTAAAGCACATTATGCTCTTATAGAAAGTTTTGGATAATAATTTAAAGCATAAAATGTGTGACGAAAACATGACATTCCTGATAGTTTCCCCAAGAAAGAACATTGACTAAGAAAACAATGGCAGCAGTGCAGTGGATAAAAATACTTCAACACATCCAGCAGTGACTTTCGATATTATAAATAGTTTGTAATCTGTTGCTAAAAATAACTGCAGAAAAGGAGGGGTAAAAAAGATCAGCTTCATCCATGCTGACTCAATGTGCTTATAGCATTGATTTCCATTCAATAGAATTACCCTAAAAGTCAGGAAGAGTGAATTAAATAAAGTAAGGAATATTACTCTTAGAAGTGGGGCAGCTCCATCCTACCATCAACATTGACGGTGATATCCGTCCTGGTAATATGAGAAGAGATCAAGAGTCAGCTTTCTTGATTACAGTTCAGATAAAATGCTTTCAGATTACCTTCCAATGTTAGAATTGGAGGATGGCAAGGATTTCTTTTAAAAATACAGAAACTGAACTAAATTACAATGTACCATAATGATGCTTTGATAGAAGTCTTACAGGCTTAGCATGATATATTGGAAGTTTAAACATTTTAAAATATTATTCTAAAACATTATTTTTTCCTTGCATACTGACCCACCATTTGTTATGGGATATTTTTGTCTTTTAAAGTGTGTGTGTTCTGTGTGTATATTATGTTATATGTGTGTAATCCTATAGAAGTTGCCATTTACTTAACACCTATTGTGTGTCAGGCTCTTGTACTCATTTCTTACACTACTTGATAAATGTGCTGAATGTATATCCTTATTCCTATTGAACAGGGATAGTAAGACACTGAGGCTCAGAGACAAAATAGTTACTTCATTAGTAAGTAGCAAGGTCATTATTTGTCAAACTGGAAAATTAAACTTTTACATAGATATAAAAGCATGAAATGACTTATCTTAAGTTACAGAGCAAGTGATTGACGAACAAGATTCAATTTTTGGACCTTAACTGTGGGTTCAACACACAGAGCCAAGTATTATTGATCTGAGAAAGTTTTTGTAGCCATAAACCATTTTCCACTGTGGGACAGAGATAGGTAGACAGGCATGTCTATTCAAAGGACTGTCCCCACAAGTAACTTAAAACATCCATATTAAAATAAATTTTAAAAATTCTGTGAATGTGTGTGCATATGTATGTAAACAGTGTTTTGATGGGATCACATTTTTATCTTTTATAATTTAATTTATCCTTCTCTAGGAAAATCTCCCTGAGTAGAATAAATTTGAGCTCTGTGCATGGGAAAATTCACCAGACTGGGGAAAAAAATTAATGTTTTCTACTTTTAAGGCCTGTCACTACTTCATCTACCACTTATTAGAGGAATAAAAGTTACCATTAAATTTCACTCTCCATACATCACTGAGAGACAGGACTAGCTGGATTTCCTAGGCCAACTAAGAATCCCTAAGCTTAGCTGGGAGGGTGACCGCGTCCACCTTTAAACACGGGGCTTGCAACTTAGCTCACATCTGACCAGTCAGAGAGATCACTAAAATGCTAATTAGGCAAAAACAGGAGGTAAAGAAATAGCTAATCATCAATCACCTGAGAGCACAGCAGAAGGGACAATGATAGGGATATAAACCTAGGCATTCGAGCCAGCAACGGCTACCCTCTGGGTCTGGACCCTCCCTTTGTATGGGAGCTCTGTTTTCACTCTATTAAATCTTGCAACTGTACTCTCTTCTGAGCTTTCACTCACTGTCCACCACTGCTGTTTGCCAACGTCACAGACCCACCACTGACTTCCATCCCTCTGGATCCAGCAGGGTGTGTGCTGTGCTCCTGATCCAGTGAGGTGCCCATTGCCGCTCCTGATAGGGCTAGAGGCTTGCCATTGTTCCTGCATGGCTAAGTGCCCGGGTTCATCCTAATTGAGCTGAACACTAGCCACTGGGTTCCACGGTTCTCTTCCATGACCCATGGCTTTCACTAGAGCTATAACATGCACCGCATGTCCCAAGATTCCATTCCTTGGAATCCGTGAGGCCAAGAACCCCAGGTCAGAGAACACGAGGCTTGCCACTGTGTCTGGAATTGGGTTCTTGGTCTCACTGACTTCAAGAATGAAGCCGCGGACCCTCGTGGTGAGTGTTACAGTTCTTAAAGGCGGCGTGTCTGGAGTTTGTTCCTTCTGATGTTTGGATGTGTTCAGAGTTTCTTCCTTCTCGTGGGTTCCTGGTCTGGCTGGCTCAGAAGTGAAGCTGCAGAGCTTCGCAGTGAGTGTTACAGCTCTTAAAGTGGCGTGTCTGGAGTTGTTCGTTCCTTCATGACCCACAGCTTTTACTAGAGCTATAACATGCACCACACGTCCCAAGATTCCATTCTTTGGGATCCCTGAGGCCAAGAACCCCAGGTCAGAGAACACGAGGCTTGCACCAACTCAGAAGCGGGCCGCCGCCATCTTGGGAGCTCTGAGAGCAAGGACCCCCCACCCCCAACTGCCCATAACATCACTACCCTTGGAATGGACTGATTGAAGCTTGAGCAGTGTAGAACTGCCACACAGCCATATGTCTATGAATTTATTTTTGAAGACTTGAAGAACTAAGAAAGCTTATTATAGAATATAACCACATTGAAATGATATCATGACACTGAAACTATTTTAGCCACAGAAATAATCATTAAAAATTAGATACTTCTTATTTCGTCTTGGAATTATCAGAAAAGTTCTATAGAAATTCAGCAAATATGTTGATAAACATGCAAATAACTTTTGCAAGATAAAAATGATTCTGAAAACTGGCCAAAAGTTTATCAAGCAAGACAAAAAAAAGAAAAATACAAGAATAAAGAGTATAAGTGCTTATAAGGTAGTTCATAGAGTCAGGTACCATACAAAATATTGGTAACATTGACTCTTCAGAGAACTATTGTATAACCTAAGTGATGGTACAGTGCCATTTAATGTAACTCAGGTTGGGGAGCTCAGGGGAGAAGTTATCGAAAGGTATCAGAAGAAAAGTATTAGGTTTCTCATGTAAGGACTGATTGATGATGTGCTACTAAGTATATAAAATAGATGTAGTTTAAACCATGCAAATATAACATTCTTAAAATACAGGCATATAGTTTGTAGAGTATGAACCTACTCCCTGACTTGAGTATCCTGGGATTTCATACCAGATAGAGGACTTTATTTAGACCTCTGATGTGCTGTGGAAGAAATACAAAATTATGGCAAAATGCCCAGCACATCTAGACAAATCTATCACTCTGGTAAGTTTGACTGTTTTGAGAAAAAAGGTATACTTTAGAATTGCCTATTCTCATTTTCCCGTTTCACTCATCAAATAACTATAAATGCCCCTCTGCTGACCTTTTCTGATATCTACAGTAAGTCTCTGCCCATAATCTCCATTTCTTTCATGCTGTGTAGGTAAGTAAGTCATTCAGTAGAGCTAAGAAAAGCCTGAGCTGTTACTGGGTATGGAGGAGCACAAAAGGAACTTTATGATAGTACATGGTTTAATGCCTCTTCTAGAAAAACAGATGTTCCAATGGAATCACATCTGAGTGTAATTTATACCAAAAAAAAACCCCAAAAAACAGAGCTAGTATTTTTTTAGGATAAAGTTAAATGTATCTGTGTGGCCAGGTAGGGTGACTCATGCTTGTAATCCCAGCACTTTGAGAGGCAAAGGTGCCAGGATTGTTTGAGGCCAGAAGTTCAAGACCAGCCTGGGCAATATAGCCAGACCCCTTTTCTTAAAAAAAAATTAATAAATATATCTATTTCTAAAATTAATTTTTATAGAAATTTACATATTTGAAATATGAAATAATTATGAAAAATACATACATCTACATGCAAATAAAACATTGTTTTAATGTAAATGATATTACTAAAGTTATTAAAAACCTGTACTAAGGTAAATATGTTTAGAGGAAATATAATAGAGAAAACCCCGTTTCTTAAATAAATTAATAAATATACCTGTGTTTGTAAAACTAATCTTTAATAGAAATTTACATATTTGAAATAAGAAATAATTAGTCAAAATGAACAATACATACACCTATATGCAAATAAAACGTTTTAATGTAAATAACATGACTAAAGTTATAAAAAACTGTACTAAGATAAATATGTTTATAGGAAATATAATAGAGAAAACCTTATTATCTTATATTTTTGATTTAAAATTAAGTGTTAAAAATATCATTAATAAATTTAATAGACATATGACATAACATGACTGTTTCCATAAGAAGAGATACAACTAATAACAAATATAGAAAATTGTATTTAACAACCAGAGTTTAAATTAAGAAAACACAAATAAAAGAGTAATGAAACACCCATAAAATTAATAAAAATGTAAAGTAACATTACTGTCTGCTTCCTAGAGTATACTAAAATTCATATATTACTGTTGATAGTGTAAATAGTTACAATTATTTTGGTGAGTGGTTGAAAATATGCTAAAAGTATTGGGAAAAGGTTTTAGATTTTTGTGATTCTTTATTTAAACTATTTGCTTGTAGATATGGTAATTTACCTTAAGAGGGGAGATATTCTAAATAAGAGAAAAATTTAATTCATAAAAGTCTTTCTTGCCCTATTATTTATAATGAGAAAACCTTAAATATCTAATGATAAAAACCCTGTGGTAAATTTTAAAATTTAAGATGGTGCTTTAGAATGCTAGTTTGCCATCTTCTCAGTTTGCTTGCTCTCCAATTAAACCTGCTTCTCCTCCTACCAATCCTTGCCTCTTGTGTCTGGCTTTCAAGCAGCAAGCAGCAGAAACTGGGTCCAGTTACAATGCAAAGGAAATTGCATTTAAAAAAATTAACAGCACAGCCAAGTAGGCTACATTTGATGACTTAATTCTGCAGTACAAAATGAAGAACTTGATTCAAAACGGACCTATCAGGGAAGAACAAACTGCCCCAGTGAGTTATGTGTATCAGGGCATCCTTGTTGATTCATACTACCTTAGTCTCTTTAAAAATATAAATTGTCTGTATGCTTCTTTTTTCCATAAATAACATTAACAATCCAAATGCTAAAGCATCAGAGTCTCAGAAAATGGTCTCAGCAAAACCATTAAGCCCAGAGAATTTTTATTCTCTGGCACCTTTACAATATTCTGCATTTCTTTTTCTTTTAGGATGTCTACCAACAAATGTTGGCACATTTATTTTTTGACCAGCACCTCAATGGCAGACACCTTCCATCCTGCTTCTTTACCCTCAAACTTTTAATTACTCTTTAAAGTCATAATAGTTCACCTCTTGCATATCTCCACCCACTCTTCTCTTGCACATACCAGGGGGTCTGTGGGCAGCTTGTCTTTTGATGCACCTTCTCATTCATTAAGTATTGGCAATTAAGCAGTGAACAAGACACAAATCCCTGATCTCATGGAGCTTACGTGTTAATTAAAATTGGCATATTTGCCTTTATATTCCATGAAATATTCCTTACTATACATGAACATGCCTAGTTTTGCTTCATTTAACATTTTGTAATAAAATTTGGAATTAAAAAAACAATGTAATTAAACATGTCATTAAGATATATAAGTAAAACATGTAATTATAATAGAGCAGAAAAGAGAGAAACAGATTAGTCTGTTAGGACCAGAGAAAGCTTCAGGGAGGAAGCAATATCTGAATATTAGTAAACAGCAAGTTGACAATCACAAACTATTCAGCTCATCTTTACCTGTGAATGTGACACGAAATTATCTCTTAATAAAAATGAGTAAAATCCATACATTTGTATTCTACCTACTATTTGCTTGGTATACTGAAGAATATATGCAGTTGAGCCATGAAACACTGTTACAGTCTTGTCTGCCAGTTATGTTTGCATACATTTGTGGTGCTTGACAGGAATTTTGAATTAAAAAAGCAATAGTGTTACCTAGAGAAATTCTGGCTGCTTGACTATTTCTGATTATTCAAGAAAGGAAGAGCTCCTACATTTACATACATAAATATTTTAGAAGACAAGGAGTTGAGTTTATGCATGTTAATCTCCTTTCTTATTTCTCAAATTATTTGCCATAATTTCTTCATGCAATTCAGATTTTTAATATTTTAATTTGGGGTTGTAGTGGCATTTGTGTAGTGCTAAAGTCATATCAGATACTTTCTCTCTTTAGAAGAAAGTTTCTTTTTCGGGCCATTTTCCTAAAATGTGAAACTATCTTCAAGGCAAGCCAGAGTAATTGTCCATTTAATTTGGCATTTTCTGGAACATTGATTTCCCAAAACAAGGCCTTTCCTATTAAATGCAATGACATTTGTGTCCAAAAGATTTTCCTGGGGGATTGGTTTCCTACCGTGGAGCAAAGTTTTGAATGAGCCACTTGGATTACGTTACAGATTGAGGACAAACTCTATTCCAAATACACTACAGTCCTCTCAGCTACACTTGTCATTTGATGCCTTAATCCCCAGAACAGTTGACTGAGACACATCCTGCCTTTACGCATAGAAAATGATGGTCTGAAAGGAATCTCAAAATGTCAATGTATTAGCAGTGGGGAATCTGTATGGATTTGAAACAACCTCAATTCTTGCCTCCTCAGAAGAAAGAATTTGACTGAGGGGCATAGGGCAGAGAGAGAGACTGAAGCAAGTTTTAGAACAGGAGTAAAAGTTTATCTAAAAGCTTTAGAGCAGGAATGAAAGGAAGTAAAATACACTTGGAAGAGGGCCAAGTGGGTGACTTGAGAGATCAAGTGTATGGTTTGCCGTTTGACTTGGGGTTTTATATGTTGGCATGGTTCCAGGCTTTTGAGTTACTTCTCCCCTGATTCTTCCTTTGGGGTGGGCTGTCTGCAAGCACAATAGCTGCCAGCAATTGGGAGGGGCTGCGTGTGCAGTGTGTTTACTGAAGATGTACACATGCTCACTTGAGGCATTTTTCCCTTAGCAGCTGAGTGTTACCAGTTAAACTCTGCCATTTTGCCTCTTAGTGAGCACTCTTGAGCCCATTTGTCTGACTCCTGAGATCTTATTGGGAAGATGCTGATTACCAGTTTCAGATGTCTCTGTCTATTACTATTATTACGGAGGTGGCTGCGACCAATTCTTATTTTACAGAGACAGTTTAATAAACAACTGACATCACCTGACCGTTGTCTGACATTCCTGGTGAAGGGCACTTCTCCTGACCTGCTTAATTCTGACTAGCTACCTGCTATATCGAATGTAGTAGAATGAGGGCACGTGTACCCCCTCATAATATAAAAATTATATATATGCTATTATATATAATCTTAAATTCATAATTAGATTATAATTAACAGCCATAATACATGATTATATATATGAGATCTAAAAACACATATAATAGATAATATACAATTATATATTATTCATATAATTAATGTAATAGTGTATACTTATAATTAACATATTAATGGAATACATTACATAAAATATTCTATATTTATATATAAGATATGATGACAATAGTGAATATCTTAAGGAAAAGGTCTTCTTTAAACAAGTTAATGATAACCATATGTGCAACATTTTTTGTTTATTTAGTTGACGTAACTTATTTGATGAATAAGTCAAAACCTAATTACTATTTTATTAAGGTTTAATTAAATTTTAATTTTGGTTTTGATTTAATTTTAATTTTTGCTTCATATAATAATGAAGGCTAGATTTGTCCCTGCATTACTCTATGTGTATATACAAAAATAATTATAATACTCATAAGAAAAGTCTAATATGGTTATTATCAAAATTATTTTATTTGGTTACATTATAAAATATATCTCTAAAGTGTATGGTCTTTCTAGAAGCACAGGAAGACGTTTTCTGTATCTTCTTGTCAATTTATACACCATTCTACTGTCAGACTTTCTTTTTTCTTTTTTTTTTTTTTGTGAGACGGAGTTTCACTCTTGTTGCCCAGGCCGAAGTGCAATGTCAGGATCTCGGCTAACTGCAACCTTCGCTTCCCTGGGTTCAAGGGATTCTCTTGCCTCAGCCTCCTGAGTAGCGGGGATTACAGGCACCCACCACCACACCCAGCTAGTTTTTGTATTTTTACTAGAGGTGGGGTTTCATCATGTTGGCCAGGCTGGTTTCAAACTCCTGACCTCAAGTGATCTGCCCGCCTCAGCCTCCCAAACCTCAGGTTATCTCAATATTTCACAATGATGAAAAAATATGTAACTATAAAAAAGACGTTTTCTTTCCTAAGATGGCAGATCAGAGGATTTTTGCATGCCTCAACCACTTGGAAGCAGCAAGATAGTGTCCAAAGATCAATTTTCTGAGTTAATTCAAGAAGGAAAATGGGAATTCATCAGAATTGTGAAGGCCACCCAGATCCAAGGGAGGAAAATGTGGGCAAACAGCTCTTGTGACAGCATCCAAGTGACAAAAAGGAGAGAAGCCCCAGTACGTGAAGGAGACAGAGTGCCTCCCTCTGTAACTCACCTTTGACAAAAAGGAGAGAAGCCCCAGTACGTGAAGGAGACAGAGTGCCTCCCTCTGTAACTCACCTTTCCACTGGCGATCCAATCAACCCAGGCCAAGGGAGAGCACTTTATTTTCCAAAGCCCTGAAGCTATCATGGAGAGAGAATTGGAGGCACTGAGAGGGAAAGACACCTGAAATAGCTGCAGGCATTTTTCCACACCTGGGCCCTAGAGCAGGATGCCATTTATAATTTGGGTGCTACAAAGTCAGCCATTCTTTGGCAACATGGCAACGTAGCCACACAGGCGTTTTAGTCTTGGGCCAGAGATTAGGGTGCTCACTCTAGAGTGGAGTAGCAGCCGTTAAAACCAAAATTGTGGAAAACGCCTCAGCAATAGGTACTGGAATTGTGCTCTCCGTTGCAGATCTGGGGAAGGAGAGCTGCTACAGCTACAGTTTCTCCTTGGTGATGAGACTTGAAGCCAGGGCCAGCTTGGCAACCTGGAACTGGTCTGCATGTGCCATTGCCAAGTGCCCTCTGAGATTGTGATGCAGCTGAGCACACACTTGCCTGGACCAGCATCCTGAGCAACTCCAGCCTTCCTAGGCATAAATCATGGTTCAGTGAAGCCCTCTCTGTTCCATGACCAGGCAGATTGCCAGGCATTCAGAGCACCTACTTGCCTGGATCAGTAGCCTGAGTCACTCCACCAGTGCTGTGCAGAAATCATGGCCCCGTGAGCACCTTTCTGCTTCACATCCAGGTAGATCTCCAGGCTTTAGAATCAACTGCTCACCTCTGAGCCACCTCTCCTCTGCAGAGATCTTGGTGCGGGAGACCTTCTTTACTGCATGTCCGGGCACACCTCCAGGCATCTGGAGAAATTCTTTTCTGGATTGACAGCCTGAGCTGCCCCACCCTTCCTGCTTGGAGATCATGGTGAAGCAGGAAGCTCTCTGCCGCATGCCCAGACAGATCTCCAGGCATTTGGAGCACCCACTCACCTGAACCAGTAGCCTGAGCTAGCCCACCCTATCTTTGTGGAGACTGTGATGCAGGGGTCCCTCTGTTCCACACTCACACAGATCTTCAGGCAATTGGAGCATCAGCTCATCTGAATTAGCAACCAGAGCCAGCCCAATCTTTCTGTGCAGAGACTGTGTTGAAGCAGAGCTGCCTTCTCCACCTCATGCCCAAATATCCAGGAGCACCCATTCACTCAGATTACCAGCCTGAACCACCCCACACTTTTTCAAGATATTGTGGTATAGTGGGGCCCTCAGCACTTCATGCCCAGGCAAAAAATTCCAGGCACCTGGAGCACCCACTCTTCTGAATTGGGAATTTAGACTGCTCCCACTACCCATGCAGAGATTTAGGGCTAAAGAGGTCTCCCAGCTTCATGTCTAGGCACACCTCAAAGCACTTGGTGGCCACCCACTGGATTGTCTCTCAGCACTGGAGCTTGTGTCTAACATCATAGGACCTGCGGGTAGAACTGCCCCGTCTGGCCCTGCCCGTCTTAAGCCTCATACCCCTGGGGCTGAGCAGGTAGCTCAGACCACTGTGTACTCCATAGATCAACCCATTGTCTGAGGTAACATAGAGCTTCCCCTGTAAAGAGGGATCAATTATATACCCAGCCACCTTGGCCACAGCTGGTTCTTACTGATAAGTGCCATCTATTGGCTTGTAGGTCAAACTTCACAGCCCAATATAAAACCTGCCACAAAAAGTGCAAAAGGCTATACAAGCAAAGGCAAAAGACTCTCCACCAAACATCGTCTACAGTCACACTCCTGGGGGGAAGGGAAAATGGGAAGGGAAATGAAAATGATAATATTATAGAGAAAGAAAGAAAAAGAAAAAATCCTACCCACAAGAAAATAAATACAAAATTAGAAGTGCCAGCATCTCCAGATGATAAGAAACCAGCACAAGAATTCTGCCACCATGAAAATTTTGAATGCATTGACACCACCAAAGGGTCATACTAGCACTCCAGCAATATCCCATAACCAAAATGGAAACTCAGAAATGACAGATAAAGAATTCAAAGCATGATTGCAAAGAAGGTCAATGAGATGCAAGACAAGATTGAGAATCAACACAAAGAAACTTAATTTTTTTTTATAAGCACACCTCATACATTTTTATTTAGCATGAATATATATGTATAGATACACGTGTGTGTATGTACATGCTGTTTCTATCTTATCTTTCTATTTTTTTAAATTTTTTAAATTTTTTTTATTATTATTATACTTTAAGTTTTAGGGTACATGTGCACAACGTGCAGGTTAGTTACATATGTATACATGTGCCATGCTGGTGTGCTGCACCCATTAACTCGCCATTTAGCATTAGGTATATCTCCTAATGCTATGCCTCCCCCCTCCCCCCACCCCACAACAGTCCCCAGAGTGTGATGTTCCCCTTCCTGTGTCCATGTGTTCTCATTGTTCAATTCCCATCTATGAGTGAGAACATGCGGTGTTTGGTTTTTTGTCCTTGCGATAGTTTACTGAGAATGATAATTTCCAATTTCATCCATGTCCCTACAAAAGACATGAACTCATCATTTTTTATGGTTGCATAGTATTCCATGGTGTATATGTGCCACATTTTCTTAATCCAGTCTATCATTGTTGGACATCTGGGTTGGTTCCAAGTCTTTGCTATTGTGAATAGTGCCGCAATAAACATACATGTTCATGTGTCTTTATAGCAGCATGATTTATAGTCCTTTGGGTATATACCCAGTAATGGGATGGCTGGGTCAAATGGTATTTCTAGTTCTAGATCCCTGAGGAATCGCCACACTGACTTCCACAATGGTTGAACTAGTTTACAGTCCCACCAACAGTGTAAAAGTGTTCTTATTTCTCCACATCCTCTCCAGCACCTGTTGTTTCCTGACTTTTTAATGATTGCCATTCTAACTGGTGTGAGATGGTATCTATTGTGGTTTTGATTTGCATTTCTCTGATGGCCAGTGATGATGAGCATTTTTTCATGTGTCTTTTGGCGGCATAAATGTCTTCTTTTGAGAAGTGTCTGTTCATATCCTTCGCCCACTTTTTGATAGGGTTGTTTGTTTTTTTCTTGTAAATTTGTTTGAGTTCATTGTAGATTCTGGATATTAGCCCTTTGTCAGATGAGTAGGTTGCAAAAATTTTCTCCCATTCTGTAGGTTGCCTATTCACTCTGATGGTACTTTCTTTTGCTGTGCAGAAGCTCTTGAGTTTAATTAGATCCCATTTGTCAATTTTGGTTTTTGTTGCCGTTGCTTTTGGTGTTTTAGACATGAAGTCCTTTCCCATGCTGATGTCCTGAATGGTAATGCCTAGGTTTTCTTCTAGGGTTTTTATGGTTTTAGGTCTAATGTTTAAGTCTTTAATCCATCTTGAATTAATTTTTGTATAAGGTGTAAGGAAGGGATCCAGTTTCAGCTTTCTACATATGGCTAGCCAGTTTTCCCAGCACCTAAATCACAAGCATTCTTATACACCGATAACAGACAAACAGCCAAATCATGAGTGAACTCCCATTCACAATTGCTTCAAAGAGAATAAAATACTTAGGAATCCAACTTACAAGGGATGTGAAGGACCTCTTCAAGGAGTACTATAAACCACTGCTCAATGAAATAAAAGAGGATACAAACAAATGGAAGAACATTCCATGCTCATGGGTAGGAAGAATCAATATCATGAAAATGGCCATACTGCCCAAGATAATTTATAGATTCAATGCCATCCCCATCAAGCTACCAATGACTTTCTTCACAGAATTGGAAAAAACTACTTTAAAGTTCATATGGAACCAAAAAAGAGCCCGCATCGCCAAGTCAATGCTAAGCCACAAGAACAAAGCTGGAGGCATCATGCTACCTGACTTCAAACTATACTACAAGGCTACAGTAACCAAAACAGCATGGTACTGGTACCAAAACAGAGATATAGATCAATGGAACAGAACAGAGCCCTCAGAAATAATGCCGCATATCTACAACTATCTGATCTTTGACAAACCTGAGAAAAACAAGCAATGGGGAAAGGATTCCCTATTTAATAAACACAGAGAAACTTCTAAAACAATTAGAAAATGGTGGAAAAGATAAACATCTTAAATAGAAATCAGTCAGAGCTTCTAGAATTGAAAAACTCACTTAAGGAATTACAAAATACAGTTGAAAATCTGGAAGCATTCCCCTTGAGAGCTGGAACAAGACAAGAAAGCTCATTCTCTCTTTTCCTACTCAACATAGTACTGGAAGTCCTTGCCAGAGCAACTAGGCAAGAGAAAGAAATAAAAAGCACCTAAATAAGTAAAGAAGTCAAATTATCTCTCTTCAAAGACTGCATGATTCCGTACCCAGAGAACCCTAAAGACTCTGCCAAAAGGCTCCTGGAACTGATAAACCACTTTTATAAACTTTCAGGATACAAAATTGTATTGGTCCATTCTCACACTGCTATACAGAAATATCTGAGACTGGGTAATTTATAAAGAAAAGAGGATTAATTGTCTCTTTTCTGCTGGCTGTACAGAAAGCATGATGCTGGCATCTGCTCAGCTTCTGGGGAAGCCTCAGAAAACTTGCAATCATGGCAGAGGACAAATGGGAACAAGCACCTCACGTGGCCACAGCAGGAGAAAGACAGAATGGAAGATGGAGCTCCATCCTTTTAAACAACCAGTTGTCATGATAACTCACTCACTCACTATCACAAGAGCAGTACTGAGGGGATAGTGCTAACCCATTCATGAGATCTTGCCCCCTTGAGCCAATCACTTCCCTCCAGGCCCAACTTCCAGCACTGGGGATTACAATTTGACATGAGATTTGGTGAGGACACAGATCTAAACAATATCAAAACTCAGTAGCATTTATGTACCCCAATAAGATGCAAGCTAAGAGCCAAACCAAGAACATAATCCCACTTACAAAAGCCACAAACAAAGGTACCTGGGAATACATCTAACCAAGAAAGTGAAAGATCTCTAAAGGATAACTGCAAAACTCAGCTGAAAGAAATCATAGATGACACAAACAAATGGAAAAATATTCCATCCTCATGGATTAGAAAAATTAATATTGTACTACCTATAGCAATCTACAAGTTCAATGCTATTTCTATCAAACTACCAGTCATTTTTCACAGAATTGGAAAAAAAACTAATTCTAAAATTCATATGGAACCATAAAAGAGCCCAAATAGACAAAGCAATCCTAAAGAAATAGAACAAAGCCAGAAGCATCACATTACCCAACTTGAAACTATACTATAAGGCTACAGTCACCAGAAAAGCATGGTACTGGTGCAAATACAGACATATAGGCCAATGGAACAAACAAAGAATCCAGAAATAAAGCTGTGCACCTACAGTCATCTGACCATGTACAAAGTCAACAAAAATAGGCAATAGAGTAAGGACTATTCAATAAATGATATTGGGATAGCTGGCTAGCCACATACAGAGGAATGAAACTGGACCTCTACCTTTCACCATATACAAAAATTAACTCAAAGTTGATTAAAGATTTAAATGTAGGATCCTAACTTACAAGAATCCTAGACAAAAACCTGAGAAACACCACTCTGAACATTGGCCTTGGGAATGAATTTATAACTAAGTCCTCAAAAGCAACTGCAACAAAAACAAAAATTGAAAAGTGGGATCTAATTAAACTAAAGAACTTCTGCACAGCAAAAGAAACTAAACAGACAACCTACAGAAGAGAATATTTGCATTCTGTGTATCCAACAGAGATCTACTGTTAAGAATATATAAGGAAGGTAATTGATTCAACAAGATAAAAATTAAAATAGTTAAATATGGGCAACACACATGAACAGACACTTTTCAAAAGAAAACATACAAGCAGTCAACAAACATGAAAAAATTCTCCATATCACTAACACTCAGAGAATTACAAATCAAAACCAGAATGAGATACCATCTCACACGAGTCAGAACAGCTGTTATTAAAATGTCAAAAATTAACAGATGCTGGCAAGGCTGTGAAGAAAAGGGAATGCTTATACACTGTTGGTATGAATGTAAATTAGTTCAGCCACTGTGGAAAGCAGTTTGGAGACTTCTCAAAGAACTTAAAAACAGAACTAGAACTATCATTTGACCCAGCAATTCTAATACTCTGTTTATATCCAGAAGAAAATTAATTGTTCTACCAAAAGACACATAGAATTGTGTGTTCATTGCAGCCTATTCACAATAACAAAGACATGCAATCAACCTACGTGCCCATCAACAGTGAATTGGCTAAAGAAAATATGATACATATACATCATGGAATGCTACGCAGCCATATAAAAGAATGAAATCATGTCCTTTGTAGCAACATGGATTGTGCTGAAGGCCATAATCCTTAGTGAACTAGTGCAGGAACAGAAAACCACATACAGCACGTTTTCATTTATAAGTGGGAGCTAAATATTGGATGCTCATAGACAGACAGATGTCAATAATAGACACTGGAGGAAGGGAGAGTGGCAAGGTTGAAATACTACCTGTTGGGTAGTATGCTCACTACCTAGGTAATGGGATCACTTATATCCCAAAGCTCAGCATCATGCAATATACGCATGTAACAAATCTGCACATGTACCTGCTGAATTTAAAATAAAAGTTGAAATTATTTAAAAAAAAAAACGCTTTTTACAGTTTTTAGAAAAAACTAAAAATCTCAATAATTCCTTAATACCATCACATATCAATTGTTCATAGTTCTGTGATTATTTTATAAATGTATCTCTTTTGTTTGAATTATATACAAATCCATATGTTGCAGAATAATATGACTTCTAATGTACTGAATCAAAGATGTAAATAGTAAAAGAGAAGGAATCAAATATATAAACTGTAAAGGATAAGTCACAATTATTGTATAATAGAAAGATAAACATTGCATAATTTTTTTTAATATAGTAAAGAGCTCAAAAACTGGTCTACTACTAATATAAGCTCCTCTACTTTCTTTTTTTTTTACTTCTGATATTAAATGAGACAATGAATTATGAATGAGTGATGTGGTGTCATACTCTGATGCCCTCCCTTCAATAAACACATAAAATGCCATTTGAAATAATGTACTCTCCAAATAATTAAATGTAACTTATTTTGTACTTGCTATGTGATTTGCATAGTACTAGTTATACTAATTAGCTACACTAATTAGTATACTAATATAACTATATATAAAAGTAATTAATTAGTATAACTATTAGTTATACTAATGAGGCAGAGACGTACTGTCTTCAAGGAACTGGTTATTTTGTTTCTTAACAAATAAGAGGAAAATAATTAAAAGTATATAAAATAACATAAAATAAAAATGAAAATTAACATAATTTATAATAGAATATTGGCATATTATATAAACAGATAATTCAAAAAAGAAATAATACATAAAAGATAAATATGACAAATAACATTCAGTGATAGTGAAACTTCATGAAATAATACTTTCATTATATTGCTGGTGAAATAAAAATTAGTAAGCTTTCAGTGGTGATTTTTTATAATAGTCATATCCTTTGACCTGGTCATTCTACTCTTAGGACAGAAATTAACCAGGGAGATGCTCAGAGATGTAAGCTATAAGGTTGAAAGCTGAAGCATTATTTATATTGTTAATATAATGTATTTATCCAAGGGAGTTGTATGCAGGAGTGAAAAATACCATTTAAAAATATATATTTAATGATGTAGAATGCTGTTATGTTAAATAAAAGTTGCATAACTACATATGGAGTAGGAACTCAATTTTATAAATATTGGAAAAGGAAACAATAATTCTGTTTATTTCATTTCCCCAAGTTTCTAATTTGAATGCTGGAAAAGGGGTTGTAAATCCCATTTGAATTTAGAGGTTCTTGTTCTCCACTAATGTTCAGTGTGGCTTTTAGCAAACCACACAGGCATTCATTTCCTTTATTAGTGAAATGGAATCGGTACCATCTGACTCAATCCCACCCCACACCCAGGACACTATGAGTATTGTACACAACAATGCATATGAAGAGAATGGCTATAGACATTAATTTATCATTTACATTATTTCTGTTTTTTCTCTTCCTATATCTTTATTGTTCATTTCATTCTCTTTCCTTCATTATACTAAAATGATTACCAAATGAAAGATTAAATTAAGATAATTCAATACTTTCATTCACCCTTTACTAGAAAGATGAGACAAGACCAAACTTTTCAGAATATACAATTCCCTGATTAAAGAAAGAAAAGTCCTCCTACTTTTCCTACTCTAATTTGTTATCTAAACCCCAGGATAAAGAGAGTAGACCATTTTGACGATTCCTTAAAAACAATGCCCATCAACACCCCAGGTAGAAGAGAGGGTGTTTAAACATATGTATATTGTGCACATTTCTAACTTGGAAGAGGAAAAATAGTTTAGCATGTGTCAAAACTTGTTTAATAAAATGACTTTTTTGCATAATATACACATATATAACCAACACATATGATTATTGGATGATAATTGGGCTTTGAAGTGCTCCTTTCCAAACATAATTTTATTTTGCTTTTTAAATAAATACATCAGCCTGTATTTCTCTAAAATTGAATTGCTTGTACATCTTCTGAGACTTGTTTCATAAAATGTTTTACCAAATCAAAAGTTTTACAAGCAATTCAGATTAGAGTTTTGGAGGGTTTTTTTTTTGGTATTTATTTATTTTAATTATTTAAAAGAATATTAATTATTATTATTATTATTTTTGAGAGACAGGTTTTCCTCTGTTGTCCAGGCTGGAGTGCGGTGGCATAATCGTAATTCACTGCAGCCTCAAATTCCCGGGCTCAAACAATCCACCCATCGTAGCCTTCTGACTACTTGAGACTACCAGGAGCACACCACTGTGCTAGGCTAATTTTTAACTTTTTTTTTGTAGACATGGGGTCTCCCTGTGTTGCCCAGGCTGGTCTTGAACGTCTGAGCTCAAGCAATTCTCCTGCCTTGACTTCCCAAAGTGTGGGGATAACAGGCATGAACCATCATGCCTGAACAGTATTCTTTTTGTTTTTTTGCTATAAAAAGTAGAACAGTATTTGATTATGTTACTTCAGAAACACAGAGCAATAAAACCTGTAGAAACCAATTTGCCTTTTTAAAAAATAATTCCAAGAAACTTCTATAGATCCCTTTATAAGAAAACAATTTCCATCAAAAACGAGGTCAATTATATTTTGGTTGTGAAGTTGATGTCTAATTATACTTTTCTTACCATCTTTGCCTGGTTATCTGTTTTAATTACAGATTCTCTCAAGAGTCATTTTTTTTTCCTTTCTTTCTCCATACGGAAAATGTTTGCAGCTACAATAAATACACTGACCAGAGAGTCTCAGACCAATTAACTGCCCTACTTAAGGGAATCCACCTTAGTTTTTGTAGCTGAAACAACAATATAAATGATATGACAGAATGAAACATAAATGGATGAATAATATGACCATGCAGAACTATATTATTTTTTTCATGATTTCTTTTGAGAATACAGCATATGAAGATTCTATTTAATTCAACTAAAAGGGCTATATATGCATTAGCTGAATCAAATATTACTTAAAGTATTATGAAAACTTAATGCTAGATTTTGGTTATGTAAAAATGTATTCAATATTATGTACCAGAAAGCACTGTAGTCTTGACGTTTCATTATTGTCAAGATAAAGCACAGCTTCTGGATAGGTTGCAGCGTGTCTGAAGAAAAGGCACATATTAAGCTTAAATTTCAGCTTTAATTATCCATGCTACCTACAGCCCAGATTTACTATTTAATTGTCACATTCTCAATTTATTTCTCTCATGAGAACCCAATTCAATGTTATTTTTCCTTCTAGAATTCTAATGCCATAAAATTTATAATCATGCAAACAACATATGTTATCTGTAGTAGTCAAAAATATAAAAAAATTCTGGATATTTTAATATGTATTATAAGAAATACTTTACTGCATGTACTTCAAATCTTAGAATTTTGTTGAGTTTTCCTGATAATTACATGAAACATTTTTGACCACCTGTTATGCTAGATATGAAGGAAGCTAAGTGATTAATTTATGATCCCCTTTTTCCCTCTAGGAAATTGTTGGAGACACAAGTAAAGCTAGATCCCTTAAGTAAATGATGGCTTAATTCCATCTTTACTTTCCTTGGCGAAGGGCATTCTATCAAAAGAGTTGGTGAAAGCTTGGATAATACCAATCTTTCCACCTTGCATGTACTTCACAAACACTGAAGACAATAATTACAAGCAAATGTTCTTTTTCTTCTCCTCCTTTTTCTTTCTAATGGCTTTAAATCATTAAAGTGAGACTCACACACTTTACCAAGATCATATTAAACCTAGAAGCCTAGGTGTCTTGAGCCTCCCTAAGAGCTGAGCCCATAAAACAACAGTATCTCTTATCAAACATCTTAATCAAATGCTTATATCTTCAAATATTTTTTCAATAAATTGACTCTAACATCTTACTTTGTTGTGCAAACATTCATTATTTTCATTTTAACAGTGCAGTCACTTAAAGAACTAGAAAGATTGTTGAAAGTGAAAGGCTCTGTCATGTAATGTCTAACATTAAGGACCCATGTAATATGGATTTAATATTTGGCATCAATTTTGTACAGCTATCAGAGTTTCATGTATTAAATCATCAGATATATTTAATCAACAACATTATATCAGTGATAGAGTAAAAGGCTCTTTCAATACATAAAAAGTAAGGGTTCTCTATGTAATGGTAGACATAGCCCTTTCAATCCAGTTAAGAAGTAGTAGTATTTTTTTTTAATCTGATGGGTGTGTCATCTCTTTTATGCAACAGTAAAGCAGCAGATGTCAAAGAGCCTTACAGATTGTGATTTTATGGTTTGCTTCAATTACTGACAATTGATTCTAAACTGTAAAGAATAATTTTATGCTTGATCATAAAAGAAATGTGTGAGTGTACAATATAGGAAATCCACTTGAAGAAAACATATAATCAGTTTTTGTTGTTGTAAAATCTATCTTCATAGCTTCTCTATGTTGAGTAACTCTCTATTAAACTCTGCCTTTGATTCACATCTTGAAAAGTCAATAACCTCTTCCTTAGAATTTGGTCAGTATGTAAGTGTATACACTGCTTATGGCTATAGTTGGTATATACATTTTAACTGCATTGGGATTTAGTATCTGTTCGGCAGTTGTGAAGCTGTAACATTTGAATACCTGATTTTGACAAAGTAAGGGACATTTCTAATGTATACAAAGACATTATAATCCAGACCACTATGCCATATTCTATAGCTGGCAGGGTTTTGTTAGGCTTATTTTTGTTTTTAAAAAATGGCACACTGTTACCAGACTTGTTTTCTAGTCTTGAACTGCTATATATTTCTGAAAAGATGTTGTACAATTAATATACAGAGTCATGCAATATAGATCATCTCTCTGTTCAATCTCCTAATTAAATATAAAGTTTCCTTATTTTCATAAAGACTGCTATGTTGTAACATGAGTACACTGATATTGCTTCACCCTGCCAGTATGGAAGACAAAAATCAAAAGCCCTGAAATACAGGATCCTTAGAAGTCCAGTTGAGCATATCAAAATAAGATATTACAGGTTTCTTGTAATCAAGAGATCTTTTTAAAGCCTATCTTTAGAAGAATCTAGTCAGTTGATGACAGATAGCTTCTATAAGAAGCACAACCTAATTGCACCTTTTGAACAAAATTACATGGATTAGGATTTCATTCAAACAAGGAAATCAAGTCAATTCCCTGTGACAAAAGTTTCTGTGAGAGATAGTTCATCTTAATTTCAAAGGATGATCCTATAGTAAATTCTGAAGAATCTTTTCCAAATATATTGCCATTCTGGGTGTTACCATATGAGATATTTGAATTAAATTGACTAGTTCAAAAGGAGACACTCGATTCAATTTTAGCATCCACTCCCCTTCTCTCTTTCATGCAGCACCTATGAGAGCTAATGACAGCTGAAGTTTCCTTTGGGAAACATCTGTAGCTATCTCAAAATTATTTTTCTCTGCTATAGATTTTAATGCTCAATTCTCTATGATAAAAAGCCCTAACAATGTTTGTAAACACAAAGTGAATACTGTATATACAGCTGTGAACATGCTTAGTTGAATCTCTGGATGGAATATTTTTATAGGGAACAAAAATTTGCCATAAGCTTACTACCTGTTTTCATTTTTCTTCCCCATAATAAAACAGCAGGAAGAAAGGAGGTTATAAAACATTAATGGTCCTTTTTAAAATGTTGAGTAAACAGCATCTGTAATTATTTTGCAGAGAAATGCTGCTAATTGAAAGAAAATCATTCTATTAGCACACACACCTGCTGCTGCACAAACGGTCCATTACTTGCTGAAGAATTTAATGCTGATACAAGGCCGAATCTCCAGTTTATCTCCTTAAAGAATGACCACTTGAAAATTCTGCCTTAGTTTTGCCTCTGTTGCTTACTGAGTTATCTCAGAGTCATCATGGCAGGGTACCAAAGGGGAAGTATAGTTTTACTACAATATTTGTCTCTGCAGACTTTATAGTCTTGGGTTTTTTTCTGGATCAAAGAGAAATAACAATCAGTCTCTTCTCAAAATAATCAGAATCCAGTTACCCCAGTATCAGATCACAAAATTTTCTTAAAGATCTTAAAGCACAGCCATACTAGTCATCACAGGAGGAGAACAAATGAAACACACCATTCCTTTTATCTGGAGAAATTGTCACTTGGGATTTTATTTAAAAATATTTTGAAGGCCACTTCCTTCTTGAAAGCTTTAACACATGAAATGAGGTTATTTCCTCATACTAGTCCAATATCGTGCCTACTTACCCGTATTCCAAAGGTTGATGTACATAATGGTTTACTATCAAAACAGCAATAAAACAATAAGAAATTAACAAGAGTCATGAGATGTACATCATTGATTCTGTACCAAACACTTTGCAAAATATTTTGTTTGTATGCATATAGATTTGCTTATTTGTTTCTTCTGGCAATATAACCATATTAATTTCCGTTTATTTATGTAAAAGTCAAAAACTCACAAACACATTGCTCAATTTATAGCCAATTCCTGGCATCGAGTTATTAATAATGTATTCCCTTTCACAATATATAACTAAAACATACATTGAATTTTTCATTACATAGTAAACTACAAATAAAATTAAAATTACTCATAATTTCACTGCCTTGTTTACTTCAATAATAATACTATATTATATAGTTTAAGCAGTATGAAAAAGTACAAGATGAAAAGTGAGAAACTTTCTTCCCTATTTCTTAATGTTAAGTAACCAAAGTATTGGTTATTCTTTCCAGATTAAAAATAGGTTACAAATATCTACAAATACGCATCTTTTGTCATTATTTTAATCATGTTTTTTCAAATGAGCAAATAAAAAATCCATGTCACTATGTAATAACCACGAAGTATTCTATAGTTTTCATGGAGTATTATTTAGTTAAATAATTAATTGCTTATCAATAGTCACTTTGTTTGCCTTCAGGTTTCATTATCACATAACTACGGAGATGGTCACATTGTGGCTGACTGTGCAGGAGGTACCATTTCTATTTAGCAGAGGAGGAAAGGAAGTCACAGAGCATTCAAGTAGATTTCTGGTATCCTTCACTTTCCTAGTGGAGTCAAAATAGAAATAAAGGCAGTCTGACTTCAGATTCCAGGATCTTAAACACTACCATATATGTTTCTAGTAGACAAAGGTGGCTGTGCTGGTGCCTCCTATGTCCAGAATTTCAAGATGAGCCCTGAGTTGTTTCATGAGATTCAGAGCTTTTTCTGAATAAAATTATATAGTTTGTTTATAACTCCAACAATGTCATGTACTCCTTACCTACTTAGAATAAAAACACATTCCTGTAATTTTATGCTGAAGGATGAGACTCCAGAATCAAGATGCCTTTTTTTAGCAGAGACATTAATGAGTTTATGCAAATCTAAATGGGGGCCTAGAGCTGGGAGTACAGAGTTTAGTGACTCTTTAAAATAGGATAGGAGAAATTGAATTTGAGGGAGGAAAATCCAAGAGAAGAGGCCATGCAATATGGCAAGGATCTGGAGCCTATGGAGAAATGTAAGTGTTGAGATGTTCCTAATAGTGCATAGTGAAATAGCAGGAAGACTTTGTAGGTAAAGAAAGTCTAATATTCAATTTACATTTTTTTCCTTTAATATACATATATATGAAGTTTTATTGTTAGAATATCCAGGAAAGGAGGCAAAATTCCATGTGTGGGTTGATAAAGAATAGAGGAACAAAGAAAATATAGTAAAAGCAGTATAAGTGAAATGAAATTTCAGCAACACTGGAAACTTAGTGGTATATGGTATAGGAGATTACAAAAGCAGCCGCTCCCTTCCCCACAACTCCCACAAACCTCCTAGAACTTGAAGAAATCTTATAAATATCAGATTTCCTATAGAATCTGTGAAATCTTGGAAATTTATTTGATTACCTAGAAATAAGTTGGCCTTTGCTGACATCTAATTACAATAAGATTTAAGAAGTCAAAGGAAAAGAGATCTACAAAAGAGACTGAAAAGTATTGCCAAGGAAATACAGCCAAGGAGTATTTGACAGAAACACAGAACAGAGGAAATGGTCAGTTAAGTACTTCCCACTTCACTTTCCTTTATTAATATATTTGACAGTTTCAGAAAAATGAAACTATGAAAAATATGACAAAATATTGCAAAGAATTCTCAGACACCCTAGTTCCAGATTTATCAAATGTCAACATTTAAGTACAACTTTTAATAAAGATATTTATTCATTCTTCTTTCTCTGTCACTCCCATGGTTATCTATCTATCTATCTGTCTCTATCATCTATCTATATCTATCTATCATCTATCTGTAGATCTATCTATATTATGTATCTATGTATCTATCATCTATCATCGTCTATCATCTATCTATATCATCTATCTATCTATCTATGTATTCTATCTTTCTATCTACCTACCTATCTTACTCTCTTTCTTGTAATCTAAGATAAATACATATATAAAAATAGATTATATGTGTTTTCCCCCTGAACTACTGAGGAATAATTTGCAGACAGGATATTCCTTTACTTTTCCCCACAAAGCACTTATGTATATTTCCTATAAACAAGGATTTATTTTACACAATGTTTACAATGGCTAAATAAACAACATTGATTAAATATCAATATTTATTTCTAGGAGTAGTAAATTATTCTGTTAAGGGCCAGAAGCTAATTATTTTAGGTTTTGCAAATCATACAGTTTTGGTTGCAACTACTCAATTCTGCTGTTGCAGTGCAAAGGCAGCCAGAGAAAATATATAAATGAAAGGCATGGTTGTGCTCAATATAAATTTATTTTCAAAAACAGGTAGTAGGATTGCTTGGCTCATGAGTCATATTTGCTGACCCCTGATCTAATATATAACCGTTCTTCAGAAGTTCCTAGATAATGTCATTTATAGCAAAAGAAAATCTAAGGTCATGTGTTGTATTCAGTTGTCATGTAGTCTTAATCATATTTAATCTTGAACTGTTAATTTTTTAATACTTTTGAAGACTACTGAGCAATTATTTTGTAGAATGTTCCTCTAATTGGATTTATCTGATTCTTATTTTTGGTTAAATTCAAGGTAATCACTTTTGTTCTGAATGTTATGGAAGTGATGATGGACATTCTCAATGCATCATGTCAGGGGCACATGTCGTTGATTGTAACACCATTACTTGTATTAATAACTTTTGTAATTAGGCTAGAATGCTGCCAGCCAGATTTCTCAAATATAAAGTTACAACTTTATACTTCATAATTAGTAAATGTTTTATTGGGAGCTGCTTTGAGACTATATAAATATTATGTATTCCTCAAACTTTCACTCTCTAGTTTCAGAATTTATTGACTATTTTTACCTGAATCAGTTATTACAGTGGTTGCCAAATGGTAATTTTCTAATTGCATCATACCTTCTACATCTAGTGGTTGGTTTTCTAGTGCAATGAAGACCATCTCTGTTTGTTACGGAGACTTACTTTATTCAACAGAGTAAAAAAAAAAAAAAAAAATACCGTTATTTATTTCAATTGTCAAAATAGCCAAGATTTGACTTTTTAGAGTCTCTTCAAACTGACTTCTAAGTGTTTTTATGTCTCCATCATTCGTTGAGCGCATCTATGCTTTTTTGGCATATAAAGGTATTCCAACTTCAATTTATCCTTACCAGATCCTGACATGAAATCAGTCGTTTCTCTAAAGAGCCTTGATTCTTTTTTAGGGGAGAATGGTATTTAGAAAACAAGATATACAAACAAGTATTGCCATTGCTACCTGGGAAACAAAACACGCATACATACACACACACATACAGATATACCCACACACATCTATTATCTATTTCTATGTCTGTCTTTCAATCTATACACTTAATATATTAAACCCAAGGAGTTAGCACTGACATCTTCAAGTCCAATTCAACATGGTAGGATTTATTTATCGTTTTCCCTTCCATATTTGTAAGTCTCTAATAGGAAAAAGCTGGCTGTCATTATCCATAATATATTTACATATTTGATCAATTCTGGAATATGTAAAAGTTTTAGAATTACTAATATATATCTCTGAGAACAAAAAAAAGAACTATAAATTAAAGTTTAATATTAGAATTTTTTTTTCCTGTAACCTAAGGATATGTAGTCCCAAAACTACTTCAAAGTTACCTGGGGTAGTTCTTCCCTCACACTACCATTTCCATATGTTTCTATTAATTTGTTTCCATTTGTATTTAATTTTGAGTCACTTCTCTCTCTTTGTTGATTTTGTTTATTTATTCTCACTTAGAGTATGTAAAACATTGATTCCAAAAGTCAGTACTACGCTGGAAAGTATATTCAGAGAGTACTCAACTCCTCCCTTCACTCCCTGCCCTTTCCACTGCTTCTCACTCATGCCCTGTATGCCCTGTAGGGGACAAGTTCTTATTGTTCATCAGTTTATCCCTCCAGCATTTGTTTTTGCTTAAATGAGCAGACACTGGTGTGTTTATTTTCATTTTTTATTTCTCCTCCTTTTATTTCTCCTCCATAAAAGTAGAACAGTTTGAAATATGAATAATTTATCATACTTTGTTTTCTTCATTTAATAATATAACATGAAAATCACTCCACACCTCCAGACCAGTTTATAAAGATCTACTTCATACTTCATTTATTTATTTTTTTAAGAGACAAGGTCTCACTCTATCACCCAGGCTGGAGTGCAGTGGCACAATTATAGCTCACTACAGCCTCAAATTCCTGAGCTCAAGTGATCCTCCCACCTCAGCCTCCCAAGTAGCTGGAACTGCAGCCACACGCCAAGTCACCTAACTTAAAAAAAAAAAAAAAACTGTAGAGATGGGGCCTCATCATGTTACCCAGCCTAATCTCAAACTCATAGGTTCAAGTGATCCTCCTTTTTTGGCCTCCCAAAGTGCTGGGATTATAGGTATGAACCACCACATTCACCCTCATTTTTTTTTTTTTTTACAGCTACTTAGTACTCTATTTTTGCATTTATCAGAATTTAATTCCTAGGTATAGGCACATAGGTTGTTTCCAATATTCTGCAGTTCTGCCTATACATTTTCACAGTGTCAAAAGTATAGCTTTAAAATAAATTCTTAGAAGTTGCAAACATATATTGTACTTTCTCTTCTTTTTAGACAGAGGTCTTGCTTTTACTTTGAACAGAAGTGGTGTCAACTTTTCTTTTACTTAATCAGTGCAGTATTGAGCATGTAATAAGAGTATAGTGTATATTTGCTGAATAAATAAAATTCTCCCAGGTATAGAAAATTTGATGAGAAATAAATCTACCTAGACACACAATCTTGGAAAGGAGAACTACTTTGTGAGAAAAGCTCCTGAAAGAGAAATATGACATAAGCATCATAGACAAAGACCAAAGGAAGCAAAGCTCTTGAGGCAGCTAAGCTCAGCTACCAATAGCAAGAGAGCCTGTAAACAACATCTGAGCAGAATTAGGGAACAAGGGACGGAGAATTCACGTTTTCAGTTCTGTTGGAGCCCGTGTGAGTAACATCTGCAACAAAGATCTTCGGATACAAAATTCCACACACAAGAGCGGCGGAACAAAAATGCGTTGTAGAAACTGAACCCGGGCTTCAGAGAACAAAATAGCAGCTTATGTAAATTTCTGACAATTAAGTTGGCCCCCCAAAAGGGAAATTTCTGAGTCCATTTGAATGGATTTTGGCCTTTTTTTCCAAAGGAAAATAATTAAAGGAATATGAGAAGCAGTCTCAAAAGTAGGAAAGTCTGTTATCTCCTCACCAAGAGAAATCGACAGAATTGTAATGTTTCCATGAACTTGCTTGACAGCAGAATGTAAACTCAACACAAGCCTGTATTTGGCTGTAAAAAAAAATCTATTACAAGCTTCTGCCTTTCATCCCTTTTCATGTTTAGTTCAGATTCAGAAAAATGTGAATAATTCATAAGCTCAAATGTTCTCCCCATTATGGTGAATAGCACCACACTGAAGCTGCTGCTTATTTTGCTAACTACATATTGCTGAGAAGATTCTCTCTGACTCTCTACTGTTTCTTTTTACTAAGATGTCTGTCCCTTTTTTTTAAAGGTATTTTACCATTTTTTTTGAATTAACATTTAAGTCTATTATGTAATCATACATCAATTTGATTAAAACAATTTTTAGGTTAATTCAAAGAACTGAAAATCAAATCAGATGTTATTAATCTAAAAAAGAAAAATTGCCACATCATAACCTGGCTAAAAGATACAGCTGAGCACGTCCCAGATTTTCATAGTAATAAAAGACTTTAGGTTTGGCAGTTTATTTTTAACAGATATTTTAAAGATAGAATTCATATACAAAGAACTGCACATATTGAATGTGTACACTTTGTTGAGTTTGCACATATGCAAACACCGATGATACCATCACCCCAGTCAAGGTAATAGGCACACTCAACACTGGCCAAAGGTTTTGTGTACGTTTGTTTTTTGTTTTTGTTTATGTTTTTGTGGTAAGAATTTTTTTTTTAATTTTAGTTGACAAATAATTAGACATATTCATGGGGTACATAGTGATGTTTCAATACATATGTATAGTAATCAGATAAGTGTAATGAGCTCTCAACATGAGATTTATCCTCAAATTTTGAAGCGCACAATATCATGTGGTTATCTTCAGGTACTAAGATGTACAGCCCCTCTCTGTAACTTTTCTTCTAGCATAACTAAAACTTTTTACCCACTGAGCAACCAACTGCCTTTTCCTCAACCTCCCCTTTAACCTGTTGTATTATCTGTTGCTATGAGTTTGACCATTATAGGTAACTCATATAAGTGAAGTCATGCGGCTGGGGGCAGTGGTTCACGCCCGTAAACCCAGCACTTTGGGAGGCTGAGGGGGTGGATCACTTGAGGTCAGGAGTTTAAGACCAGCCTGGCCAACATGGCGAAATCCCATCTCTACTAAAATACAAAAATTAGCCAGGCGTGGTGGCGGGCGCTTTTAATTCCAGCTACTTGGGAAGCCAAGGCAGGAAAATCAATTGAACCTAGGAGGTGGAGGTTGCAGTGAGCCGAGATCGTTCACCATTACACTCCAGCCTGGGCGACAGAAGGAGACCCCGTCGCAAAAAAAAAAAAAGAAAAGAAAAACAAAAAGAAAAGTGAAATCATGCAGCATTTGTTCCTCCATGATTGGCTTACTTCATTTAGCATAATATACTCAAGGTTCATTTATGTTGTCACAAATTATAGGGTTACATTTTTGTAAAGATTATATCCATTGTATGTGAATACCATATTTTCTTTATTTATAAGTCAATTGACATTTGGATTTTTTCCATATCTGGGCTATTGTGAATAATGTGGCAATGGATATGGGAGTGAAGATATTTCTTTGAGATCTTGATATCAGTTCTTTTATATTTATAGCCAGAAGTGAGATTGCTGGATAATATGGCAGTTCTATTTATATTTTTTGAGAAATTTCTACACTGTTTTCCATAGCTACTGTGCCATTTTATACTTCCGGCATCAGTGTACAAGGGTTCCAATTTGGCCACATCGTTGTCAACAGTTATTACCTTTCAGTTTGTTAATAATAGTTATTCTAATATGTGTGTGTTAGTCAGGGTTCTCCAGAAAGATGGAAGAAACAGAAAAAACATATATGTAATATAGTCTCAGTCCACTCAGGTTGCTGTAACAAAATACTTTAGACTGAGTAATTTGTAAACAACAGAAATTTATTGATCATAGTTGTAGGAGCTGGGAAATTCAAGATGAAGTCATCAGATTTAGTACCTGGTGAAGGCTTTTCTCTGTTTCAAACATGAAACTTTTTGTTGTGCCCTCACGTGGCAGGAGGACAAAGGAGCTCCCTCAAGCTTCTTTTGTAAGAACATTAATACCATTGTGAGGGCAGATCCCTCGTGATCTAATCATCTTCTAAAGGCCCCACTTCTTAACACCATCACATCGGGGATTAAATTTCAGCAAATGAATCAACTGAAAAGAATTAAAGACTTCAACATAAAACCCAAAACTGTAATACTGCCAGAAGAAAACATCGGAGGAAGGGGCTGGGCTTGATATTGGTCTTTGCAGTGATTTCTTGGATATGACACCTAAAGCAAAAGCAACAAAAAAGCAAAATTAAATAAATGAAGCTGCATCAAAGTAAAGGACTTCCGCACAGCAAAGGAAATAATCAAGAGAATGAAAAGGCGATCAATGGAAAGGAAGAAAATATTTGCAAACCATCTATCTTATGAAAAGTAAATTCCCCAAATATGTAAGGAAATACAACTCAATAGCAAACAACCTAATTAAAAAATGAGCAAAGAACTTGAACAGATGTTTCTCTAAAGAATATGTTCAGATAGGCAACAAGTATATGAAAAGATGCTCAACATCCTTAATTATTAGTAAATTTGCAAAAGACTATAATATTTGTTCCTTTTTAAGGTCCCAGTATGTGTTGTGAAGGCATAAGAGCTTTGTTTTCAAACATTAATTTTAATAATTTTTATAAATTTATAATTAATAAATAATAAAATTAATAAATTTTATAAATTTTACAATTTAATTAAAATATTCATCTATAGTTTTATAATTTTTCTTGACAGTCTTTGTCATACTAACATATCACAAATACTATTCCTTACCTCATCCCTTTGCATTTATAAATGTTTCTTAGGTACTCATCATGTGATACCTATTTTAATTGCCTTATTAATCATCATAAAACCCCAGACAAAGTTGCTATCATTATTTGCATTTTCAGGTGTCAAAACTGAGGCTCAGAGTGTTTTACTAGCTACCTCATGATGACAAAGCTAAAAAGTGGCAGAATTGGAATTTTATTTTGACACTAGGGCCCAAGCAGTCACCATATCTTGACATTTGATAATGATGTTGAATTTACAAAGTTGTTGTTGTTGTTCTTTTACTAAGCCTAACTATGACAAGACAATATAATTGGGTTAGAACAGCTTAAAATTCACTTTCCCAGTTTATCTTAGAGAAATTAAATAACAGTTGCATTTAAGAGGTAGAAGTGGCATTCTCTGCCGAAAGGCCAAATTTTAAAAAAATTCCCCAGTATAAAGTTTTCTGTGTATCCTACTTTTAAAACATTTCACATTTTGTGAGTTTACATTTACTGAGTTCATCAAGCACTCAGCTATGCATTATGAGTTATGTCATTTAGCCCTGATTGCTGTCCAAACTCCAGATGTATACTTTTAGCTACCTATTTGACAATAACACTTGGATTCCCAGTATTCACTTATAATTATACATATCTAGTTGAAGAGATCGACATCCTCTCCAACAATCTGTTTTTACTCTACTTTTCTCCATCTCAGAATGGTGCACAAACAGGTGCCTCATTATTCGGGACAATACCGTAGGGGTCAGACTTCTGTATCCTTTCCCTGTCTCCTATATCCAATTTATTGTTTAGTCTTGTCACTATAAATCTCCAAAATGTATCTTAAATCCAAGTACTTCCTTCCATATTTATTACCACCACCATAATCCACATCCCGTTATCTCTTGCCTTATCTGCTGTTATTTTGGCATTATCAGTTTTCCTTCTAATCTTGACTCCCTAATCTCGAGGTAATGTAAGTAGTCTTTTGAAAACCTCTATCATTTTCTATTTATTGTTTTAATATCTTCTCATTTATTTTAAATTGAACCCTACAGTCTTTACAAAAACCCCTAACTCTCCAATCTTATTTCTCAAAACTATTTGCCCTTGCTCATTTCCTTCCCCCAAAATGTTCATGTTTCAGTTCCTTGAATGTTCCAAGGTGTTTCTCAGCACAGGAACTTTTTTTTTTTTTTTTTTTTTGAGACGGCATCTCGCTCTGTCACCCGGGCTGGAGTGCAGTGGCGCGATCTCGGCTCACTGCAAGCTCTGCCTCCCGGGTTCACTCCATTCTCCTGCCTCAGCCTCCCGAGTAGCTGGGACTACAGGCACCCGCCACCACGGCCCGGCTAATTTTTTTTGTATTTTTAGTAGAGACAGGGTTTCACCGTGTGTTAGCCAGGATGGTCTCGATCTCCTGACCTCGTGATCCACCCACCTCGGCCTTCCAAAGTGCTGAGATTACAGGCATGAGCAGGAACTTTTTATAGACTCTTCTTTTGATGTGAAACACTTTCCCCGAAGCTTGTCATATAGAAGATATTTTCTTGTTCACAAAATATCACCTTTTGATGGGATCTTCCTTGATGATTCTATCTAAAATCATCTTCTTCATTTACTGTCTGTCAAATTATAGTACATATAGATTATATTATATTATAATATATTATAATAATTATTATATTATAACCTAGACTTATATTGTTTATTAATTTTTTATTGGCTATCACCATAAACTAAAATGCAAACTACAAAGGAGAAGGGACATTGCCTACAAGCATGCATAGCACAGGTTAGCTGTTAATAAACAGTGATTCAATGAATGAACAGATGGAATCTCACAACTACTCTATAAGACATACCTTTTGTAACTTCATTTTGGGGGCTAAGAAAATCAAGGCTAGGAACATTACAGACAATTTCTGAGGATCATAAATCTAGTGAATAGAAGCCTTGTGATCCAGGCACAAATCTGGCTGACTCGAGAGTTCAATCTCTAATCATTTTAATCATGTATTCTGCTTACATTTATTCTCCTTCTAAATAAAGAGCATTCAGCTGGTATTTTTTTAGACACTCTTAAGCTGGTCTTACACTTGACCTGTAAATCAGTTTGTGAGGTAAGGACATTATGCCAACATGGCTCAATAAGCCCTTGGGATCCATGCCTGTTACTTTGAGCATCAACTAGAGTCTATAGTGAGCCTGTGATGTCACTACCTCTTTTACAGCTGAGTAGGGAGTTCTGGAATGGCCAATTTATTTCGCAGGTCATTAGTAATCTGGGCAGCTTGGGCCTCCAGGTAGTACTGATAGATCTACTTGTCACAATAATAAGTCACTTTCTTAGGGTTGCACACATTGGGGGAAAGTGTTTTTCCACTAAATCTTTAGGGAAACAATTTTTTAGAGGATATACAATATATCATTTCAGGTTATAATGAATCTTTTAACATCACAAAATACTGTAGTATTTGGCTAGATATGGAATTACATTTCTCCCTACTTTTACCAGAGATAGAATAATTTGTCAACAAGAACTCCATATAGAAGTTCTATCAAAATGACTTAAATTCCAGAATTATCAGGCTATTTTTAAAACATTCATAGGAAATAGTTATTCTTTATCTCAAGCTATCCATTTGATTGATTTTTTTTCATATTTAAATAAAGATATTTATTAGGTAGTTTTTAATGTCAAATGTTATACACACACACACATATGAAAAAAGTGAGACATAAGTAAAAGTAATCTTTCATTTTTCAACTTCCACTTCAACTTTCAGTAGTTCAAAAAGGTGAACTACTTCATAGAGGCAGCTCAGCAGCCCTGGAATCATTCTCTATTCTGTTGTCATGTAGTTTCTGTAGTTTCTGATCTTGGGCAAGCAATAACTGACATAGGAATCAAACATCTAAGTTATAAAATGGGTAGATAAGAACATGATTTTCTTTTAAGTCAATATGTATTTTCTATTCTTTTCCCAGTTGTAGTAGTGACTTCTTTTGAATTGTATGTTTCGTGACTGCTATGACTCCTTTGTGTATATACTATACTTAAACTTATAGTAAAACATGCTACACTGGATTGTAATTTCCTATTGTCATTCCTGAGGATATCAGCAGATGCTCAAATTCCTTGTATAATATAGCTATTATTTGCATATAACCTACTCATATTTTCTCATATACTTTACATCATTTTCAGATTACTTATAATATCTAATACAATGTAAATTCTATATAAATAGTTGTTATGCTATATTTTTTGTACAATTTTAAATTGTTATAATTGTTATTTTTATTGTTTTCTTTCTCTGGATATTTTTGATCCATGGTTGATTGAATGTGCAGATTCTTATGGAAAGGGAGGGTCTAACTGTATTTCTTTTTATCAGTGTTACCCACTAGAAGGCAGGGATATATCTTTGAGATTGTTTGATTCAATTGGCTTCACCTTTAATATCTGGCACCAGTTCTACAATCATTTGTTAATGAATGAACACTTTCTCATCTCTTCCAATTCTAATAAATATACATTTGGAAAAAAGTCAGCAAGTATTAATGGATTCAGGTCTTAAGTAACAAAGTGAAAGGGGTTGTTGTTTAAAATTAACTGGGCAGACATGATCTCACTGACACTGAGTCTAAACACAGGGATCATTTTGCCAGATACGCTAGCTACAGGCTCATGACTGCCTACCATTGCCTGCCCTCAGAGTAGTAAGAACAGCTTGGCAGCCTACATCTGCTAAAGACTGAATGTGTACCAGAGAGAGCCAATAACGCAAACAGACTGAGGTTTCAAAATATAGGCATAATACCACTTTATCCAATAAAAGAAGGTTTCAGATCAAGTTGAATCAGCAAGATATTTTCTCACTGTTAAAACTAGCACTCTCTGGGTAGTGTGCGGTGGCTCACGCCTGTAATCCCAGCACTTTGGGAGGCCGAGGCGGGCAGATCGCCTGAGGTCAGGAGTTCGAGACCAGTCTGGCCAATATGGTCAAACCTTGACTCTACTAAAAATACAAAAAAATTAGCCTGGTATGGTGATGCACACTGGTAACCCCAGCTATCTGAGAGGCTGAGGCAGAAGAATTGCTTGAACCTGGGAGGCAGAGGTTGCAGTGAGTCAAGATCATGCCACTGCACTCCTACTTGGGTGACAGAGTGAGACTCTATCTCAAAAAAAAAAAAAAAAAAAAAAAAAAAAAAAAAGTAGCACTCTCTGGAATACAATTTTCTAAATGAGTAAATCCTAGTGATCAGTTCATTTAATCATCCAGGTTTAAGAAAATGTAATATCAAAATAATGACAGTGTTTGACTTCTTAAAGCCTATTTCCTCAAAACTGAAATCTAGAAGATATTCTGAATGAAAGCGAGTATTAAACAAAAATGATATCCTTTCCTTTTCCTATGGAGCTAATTTATAAGAAACTAAAAGGAAAATTTTATAACTTAAATGTGTTTTATCTCATCTACAGCAGAATCTCTTCTGTCTTTAAGAAATAAAAGTCACAACATTGAAATTACTAAATTACTCACTGGCAAACAGGCACTGGCAAATTCTCTTTTCCTTTTACACAGCTAAGAAAGAAAATAGCAAAATATGCATGGAAAAGTATTGAAATGTATCACATTTATTTAAAAAAAGGATATGTTTTTGAGATGTCAGTGTAAAAGGATGATGTTAAAACTTGATGTGTTTTATCTCAGGAAAATAGAAATTAAGCCATAATGGTGCATTTGACAAGAAAGTATGTGTAATTGAAAAACATGAGTAATCAGGGCTCATCCCTGAGCTCAGATTATTCATGAATTTCCTCAAGCATGTAGAAGCATCTGACATTTGGGAGACAGGGGGACAGATGTATGTGTGAAGTGCCTCCCTCCCTGGCCTGCATGTCATCGCTGAAGGTAGCACTTGCACGTAATGTAGATAGTAAACAGACTGGCATTCTGCCTGCTGCTGACCTGATAGGAAGCATCTGGCAGAAAGTCAGAAGGGCATCTGCATTACCTGTTATCTAGCTCTTTATCCAACAGTCAAGCCATATGACTGAATTTTGTTTAATATGCCGTGATTCTCTTCTTGGGCTTCTTGGTTAAGATTATATGTATATTAACTCATAATAAAAGGAGGTGTTTTATTGTTTCCCATATTTAGATAAGGAAACTACAGTATTGAAAGGTCAAGTAACCAGAAGCCCAATTAGTGTTAGAACCATGTTTCTAACTCTGGCCCCTGAGCCTGTGTCCAAGACACCACTCTGCCAAAAAAACTCATGTGATCATAAATCTCAGTAGATAAAGTCCATGTTGAATTCTTCACTGACTCAGGAAATTTCATACTAGCAAAACTCTGTAAGGACATGCATGCAAATCCAGTGTTATGTTTTCTCTCATTTTGTATTCATTCAAATCTAACAAATCAGACAAACCTAGAAAGAAACTCAAAACTAAAAAAAGAATTCCTGCCATGCAGATAAAATCACCTGTCATTTACAAAGATTTTACCTACATGTTAAGTATAAATTTCTAATTTGCGCTGAGTATAGTGAGTACAGCTGTGTAATAAATTTACATCCAGAAGAGTTAGAAAAAAATTATTTTAATTGAGAAATTGTTTCTGTCCTGAAATGTCCAATATGAAAGCATACATGTCTTTGCCACAGAAGTGAATACTTTCTGATGTATGAAACAGCAATGTTCAAGGATGCCTTCAGCAATATTCAAATTAGCCTTAATGATGACACGTTAAAGCCTTCCAAGCTCCCAAAATAATTTCTGTTTAATTACTTTTCTACAACTGTAAGGCATGAAGGTACTATCACTTTAAATACAATTGCATGAATTTATTTTCAATATTTCCATCAAGGCTAATTTAAATGCATTTTTTCTTTTATTAAATGCTTTTATGGTTTTGGTGACAATATCATTGTGCTGTTTATTTAAATGGGTTTTATTTAAAGTTATTAACATCCCTGACACACCACACACATGTAGATGTGTGCAAACACACACACACACACACACACACGGGATTTCCTTGTTCAATCCTTCATTTTTTTCCACATAATCTTATTCACAACTTTTATATGTATTGAAAATATTGGCTTTGAAAACACTCTTTATGGTAGTGTCTTTTTCTGTAATTAGTTTTCTTTTGTATTGCTTTTGTTCATAATTCTTATTGTATAAACATAAATTTGACAAGAACTAGGTGGTTTACACTACTATAAATATTTTTCTTATCCTTAATTTGCACTGGCTGTTTTATTTCTTATATTTTTCATTGTAGGATGGCTTCCTCTCGTTAACCTATAAACCTCTGGAGACTGTGTTTCTTGCCATACTCCATAATGACTAGAAGCAGAAGTTTTTTCCAGATTCTTTCTGAACAAATGCAAGGCAATGACAAAAACATTTCTGAAAGATATTATGTGAGTTTCAAATTACCACACTAGATAAACTCTAACTTCATAATACCCCCTGATTGTAGTATCTGAATAATACAGAAAATGTCACCACAAAATGACGTTGACGCAGAGCCAAGTCCTAACATATTTCAAAGATGCTAGATATAATGATGTCTCTGTTAGCATTTTCTGGGCTCTGAATCCACCGATCTACCATGCCCCGCACTCGTCCCCATCACATACAGACCATAAACCTGACACACCCATTCATGATCCTGTGGGCCTACCACCACTTCCACTTGAGAGAGTGTATTAAAGACAAATGAGAGAGAAGGGTTGTTGTGTAGGGATAATATTGTAGATAGGTTCAGCTCAACAACTTTGTAATATTGTAGATAGGTTTAGGTCAACTACAATAAAAAGGCTCCCTTTATTATGAATTAATATACATAACTTTCTACCAGAATCAGACTGTCCGACTCTAACTTGTGAACCTAAGCTGTCTAGGCCTCAGTTTTCTAATTTGTGAAATAAAGACAATAATAATATTTAATTAATAGTATTTCTGTGATGATTAAAATGGATAATAAATCTATCCAGTCCCCTTGTGCAGTGTCAAATGAGAGGTAATAACTCAGTATATATTGCACATGGCTTTAGAGTTTTCCTTTTTAAATAATATTATTAAACAACTTATTGTGTTCTAATATGGTTTTTAATTTCCTGCACTTGTTAATATGTTTTTATTAATAACTTATTAATGGAATTGCATATTCACAAATGACCCTGGACAATCTTTAGTTTAGATAGTCTTGTACATTTACAAGGACTTATCTATACAACAGTAGGTCATTTTATTTAATATAAAGATATACCGTGAATTTTTTTTTAAATAGCAAGGCTCTTTGGAAATGAATTTGCAGAAAGTTTTGACTTATTGAACTCTGTCTAGGCTTTTTATGTGTTCGATGATTTTTCTTAGCTATTTAGTGTAATTTAATATAATTGTTAAAATGACTGAATCAGATGAACAATTTATAATTTCTGAAAACCACAAGTCAAGAGACAAGGTTTTCTATTTTAGATTTGTCACTAACGAGTTGGTGATCTTGCGTGAATTGTTTATGCAATTAATTCTTCATGACTTGGGATCATTTTACTAGATGTACACTACCTTAAATGAACTAATGGGAGCCTAGCAAGTTCTAGTATCAAGTCAGAATAAAGAATTTGAAAAATTCAGGTCAGAAGGGATCTTATGTAGTTCAAACTGGAATGCCTAAAAGGTATGTAGGTAATGAAAATGAAGAAAGTGTAACAACAGTAGCTCAAGCAAGATTATAAATGGGAATTAACAGTCAGCGTTGTGGATATAGGAATGCTTTTATCTATGGTTAATTAGGGAAAATAAAACTTCTCTATAAGGGGCAGTAACTCCTTACTTGCTATTTGTTGTTGCCACAGAAAAACATAGTGCAAATTTGCCAGATTTTCTGATGTTCAAATGCTAAGAGATGCTGGAAATTAAGATTTTCATGTGAACTATTCTGAATTCTATATTTTTGCAAATATTTGGAGTTTTTTGATAATATCTTAAAGCCACACAAACAGATTACAGTGCTACATTCAACCCAAGAACCACCAATTTGTCACCTGGTCAAATAGTTTCCCATTTAACACTTGAATTCCTCCCCAACATTCCTAAGAAGTGATCATTACTATTAATAACTTAAGATAGTAATGAACATATTACTATCTATTGTCTGTCTATACAACTTTATAAATGATATGCTCATTACTAGCTTGGTCGATTATTCTTATTTATAGACAGTTTTGCTAGAAAGTTTTTTTTTTAATTGCTTTTGCTAAAATTAGTGCCAATAATTGTCACATGTAAATTACTTTCCTCTTCAAAAACCATGATGAAAATCTAATCTGCATATTCTTTAAACTATTGAAGAAAATTATTGCATCTCTATCCCTACATTAACACCTACATCTTTTCTTATTTCAATGATTTCACACAGAGCTGGAATTTCTTCAGCTTTCTGGTCGAAACGAATTTATAGAACCTATCTGTATTCTTTTTTTTTTTTTCTTTTATTATTATTATTATTATTATTATTATTATACTTTAGGTTTTATGGTACATGTGCGCAATGTGCAGGTAAGTTACATATGTATACATGTGCCATGCTGGTGCGCTGCACCCACCAACTCGTCATCTAGCATTAGGTATATCTCCCAATGCTTCTTAAAAGTATTCAGGACAGAGTTAAGTACTGTAGTCTAAACAGTGGTCCCCAGACTTTTTGGCACCAGGGACCAGTTTCGTGGAAGACGATTTTTCCACAGATGGGGATAGGGAAGTTAGGAGGGTAGGGAGTGGAGGAGATGGTTTTGGGATGACACTGTTTCACCTCAGGTCATCAGGCATTTGCTACATTCTCATAAGGAATGTGCAACCTAGATCCCTCGCATGTGCGGTTCACAATCGAGTTCAGGCTCCTGTGAGAATGTAATGCTGCCACTGATGTGACAGGAAGCAAAGTAAGGAGATAATGCTCACTTGCCTCCTGCTCACCTCCTGCCATGTGGCTGGGTTCCTAACAGGCCAAGGACTGGTACTGGTCCGCAGCTGGGGGTTGGGGACTCTGGTTTAAAGTGAGACCCATCAGAACAGTGCCAGTCCTGAACCACTATCATTTTAGCACACTAATGTAGCACATAAAACTCTCTCTGCTTCTAGAATAACTTTACTATGCAAATTAAATATTACAATTATCAAAATAACATCACTATTCTTTTTGTTTTCTGACTTTTCTTCATAGATTATGCCACTTGACCCTACAATGTGATATCTTCAGTTTCCTACATTCAGTAAAATTTTTCAAGACTCAGCCTCATATAATAGAATATTACTCAACAGTTGAAAAGTTGTTTGCATCGTTGTTTATATATTTATAATATTTTATTCATGTCATTAGTATTTTTGGTCATAGTTTTGAACAATAATCTACAAGATTGTTTTGCAACTTTTCTTTAAAAATCAAACACGTTTGTTAAAAGATTATCGTGGAATTTTCCTTTAAAAGTAAAAAATGTTTCTTAGACCTATAAGAATTTATACTGACAAAGTTTTCTTTTAGCTCATTAGAAATTTGAGATAGCTCACATGTATCTTAAGAAGTAGCATAGCATTTGTGAGATCCCAATCATGGAATTTGGGGTAATTTGAATATCATATTAACATCAGGTCCTCTTTGGGCTCTAAATCAATGTCAGTCCATGTTTGAGAAAAAGGCTTAGTGATCAACTTGATAATAGCCAAGTACAACATTATCTAGGCTTAACACTACTTCCTTCCCAGTGGATTTTATTTATTCTAATTATTTTATCTTTCCTTCTTATGTTCTCTATAGTCTTCCTTTGAGGAAAACTATCTATGCATCACTAAGAACAGTCTAGGCTATATTTTTTTTTATTTATTAAGAAGTCATTATGTAAGACTCTGTCACCCTGCCAAGGACATAAGGAATCTGATAAATTGTCAGGTGGTAAGGTAATGTTACCCTGAGTGAGTCATGTAACATGGCATTTTCAGCCCTTAGCAATGCATCATCCACATCTTCCCTACATCTCTGTGTTAAGGGCCTTAGGAGGTCATTCAGGGGCATGCAGTTTTAGCAACTACTTGGAGAGCCATTTATCACTATCTAACTTCACATAAAAATTTTCTCATGTATTTATGGGGCAATACATGGCATGTGGGCTTTTCATTTGAGTGGATTTTAATAGATTTACATGCATCTTATTGTGGGCAGCGTGAAGGGCCAGTGAGATACAGACATAGATTTTGGGACCTCTCTCATTTCCAGGATGCCTGAGTTTATAAAAGGATAAGACAGGGTGATGAACTTTCCTTTGCAAGCCCCAAGAAGAACGCATCTGTAATAGGAGTGCTCTTTTTCAATCTAAAAAACAAAGTTCAGTGGATTAGTAACATAACTCTCTAGTTCAGTGGATAATTAACACAACTTAATAAAGAACTTAATAACACTTAATAAGGAAGAAGAGTTATTTCTTTCTTATTAAACTTCTATTGGAACTGGTTCTCAAATATAGGACCTCTTTAGGACCTCCATGTTTTTCTAATCATTCAGCAGCCAATTATCTCAACCCATTGTCTTGCTACCACATTCTTCCCACCGAACCACTTTTCTGAACACCTTTCTGGGTCCCTTTCTAAAGCTGAAATGTTCTGTCTTATGGAACATTTCATGAGAAAGTTGCATGGTTTTGAATACTGGCTCCATTCAAGTATGTTATTTTTAAATCCTATCTCTATAAGATATTTTTGTTTATTTACATATATTTTTTTTCTCATTCCTCAGAACTGCTGGCTCCACTATTTACAAATTGTTTTCAAATTCCTGAATCACTATCCCTTTTTCTAAAACTTGCACCATTTCTCTTATTACTGTTTTGAAGTTCATTTTGAGCCACAATTCCTCTCCATGCTCTTGAATAGAATAAAACGTGCTTTATAACTCATGGCAATTCTTTCTTTTGCCTCCCATTCTACCTATTATAATGAAGGGATAAGTTGTTCAACAGCAGACTAAAGCAGGTAAATGGGCTTTACATTTACTCTACATACTCCTGCATATCCACTGCTGTACCATACCTCTTTCCTGAGAATTCACTCTCAGATTTGTTTCTTTTACTCTCCATTTTGATTGGTAGGTTTTAGTATCTCTGCTTCTATCTTGTTACCTATTGGTATCTTTCTCTGCTAAGCCTGTAGATATATTCTCCCTCTTGGATTAGTGTCTGTTAGGGACATTGTTGTTCAGTAAAGGGAAATGCTAATATTATGGGTTCTAGGGGCAAAGAGCCTTGACTTCTGAGCCTATGTGAACTTGGACAAGTTATTTGATGTTCCTAAGTTTTAGTTTCCTCATTTCAATAATTGAAATAATATAATAAGGCATTTTATTAGTTACTGTTTTATAGCAAATTTTCATAAAATTAGTAGTTTAAAAGTACACAAATCTATCATATCACAATTTCTGTTGGTCAAATTAACTGGTTCTTTGATTCAGGGGCTCACCAGGATGAAAACAAGGTGTCAGAAAGAGCTACAAGTTCACCTGAGGCTTGGAGTCCTTTTCCAAAGTCACTTGTTCTAGCAGAATTTAGTTCTTTGCAGTGGTGAAGGCTGAGGTTCTCATTTTCTTTTTCTTCTTCTTCTTTTTTTTTTTTTTTTTGTTTCTTTTTGTTGTTGCTGTTTCTTTTTTTTTTTTTTTTTTTTTTTTTTGTTGAGACAGAGTCTCACTCTGTCGCCCAGGCTGGAGTGCAGTGGCGCCATCAATCTCGGCTCACTGCAGCTTCCGTCTCCCGGGTTCACGCCATCATTCTCCTGCCTCAGCCTCCCGAGTAGCTGGGACTACAGGCGCCCACCACCATGCCCGGCTAATTTTTTATATTTTTAGTAGAGACGGGGTTTCACCATGTTTAGCCGGGATAGTCTGGATCTCCTGACCTCGTGATCTACGCGCCTTGGCCTCCCAAAGTGCTGGGATTACAGGCGTGAGCCACCGCGTCTGGCCTCATTTTCTTGTTTGCTTGCTGTCAAGCAGGAACCATTCTCAGCTCCTAGATGCACCAATCATTCCCTGTACAAAGTAGCACTTTGCTCCTTTAAGGCTAGCAGAAGAATCTATCACGCTTCAAATTTCTTTAACATCTCCCTCACGGGAACAGTCCCACCCGGGATAATCTCCCTTATGATTAACTTGTAAGTCAACTAAAAGGAACATTAATTTCATCTGTAAAATTCCTCCTACTACGTGAAGTAATGTAATCATGGGAGTAATATTACATTTTATTTGTGATCCTGCTCACACGTCAGGGGAGAAATTACATACAGCATGAACACCAAGGGGTAGGAACCCTGGGGACCCTATTTAAATTCTACCTACCACAGATACCGAATTCATAAAATTACTATGAGGGTTAAACTGGTGGTCAAAGGACCAGAACACAGATTACTGATTTTTGAATTATTTTTGGATTTGAGTCTTGGTAGCATCTGATCTGCTTTCTTACAACAATAAACCTGTGCATACTGTTAAAATTTTAATAAGGCCAGATTTCTATTGTATTTCCTAAGGAAACAACAAACTGCCATTCAAATACAACTGTATGACATTAAGAACCGTGTGGAGAACTGACATGGAAATCTGGAAGAGATTACTGAGTAAAATGAGAAATTTAAGTGGGGAAGAGTGAGGCAAGCTGGAAGATGGAAGAGACAGACAAAACTCTATCTTGCTATCTAATGTGATTACGCTGAGTATTTTCTGTTTCTATTTGCAGTTTAATGGTTCCCTTGAACTGTCTTTGCTCAAAAATTATAGCAAATCCACATGATTTGTGTTCCTCAGTTCTACATGGAGACTTAAATGAAACATTTCTGGGTTTGGAGTTGGAAACCATCTTTTCTCCCCTTCTTTCCATCGGAACAGCCTTAGCTCACAATTGAGTACTGGCCACCTTTTGGGACCTCATGCATTTTATTGATACGTTGTTACTTTCAAAACAACTACTGTTATTTTTATGCTCTAAACAGCAACTGTTGAGGTCTAGAGAAAGACCTATAGTGGTCTCATCAGTCACACTCTGTCCTTGACATCTTCAGAGGGAAATTCTCAAAGAGAAAACAGGTATCTGTCACACAGTATTTTATCCCACACACTCAGTAACTTACACTTTTCATGGTTGTGAATATAAGTGACATACTGATCTTACACTAATGAATTTCCATTCCAAACAGCACAGCCGCAATTTTTCCTTTGTATCAAGCACTGAGCAGGTGGCATTTTCTAATCACTCATGCTCAGCTCATCTGCTGTCACAAGCAACAGAGATCAAAGATGTGTGCTGTTGCCTGTGTGGCAGAATGATGATGAATAGAACAAGGTTGTGTATGCTTTGATCGGGAAACATTTAATTTGAAACCCATGGCAACAGAAATGTGTGAGGTGGGGCTGAGCCCTCCTCTGTCATAAAAAAGTAATTCAACATCATCTAGCAATCCTTCGGCTTGGTTCTTGTCACTATTGAGATATAGTGAATTAGAGCACAGAATCAATGGTAGAAGTGGCAAGACATTACCTCTGGTTAATAACACAAAGTTCTTCTGCAGCAACAGTACCTTCAAAACTGTACTAAATGTTTGTCCTCTGTGCTCTCAAATAACCTCATTTTAATTCTTATATCCTATGTTTTTTTCATATATTAAATGTCTTGAACTATTTACCTTTCTCGCTACATTGCAAGATTTTTGAAGGCCGTATTACTCCTACTTTGCTTTTCTGACTCCTTGTTCAATATTTGACAGCTGGTAGACACTCAGCAAATATGTGTTTTTAAATAGAAGATAAACACAAATATAAACACCATTTTGCTGAGGAATTTCAAAGCTACCTGATCTTTAGACTATAATATGTTCAATCATTTCAGTAATTTTAATGTTGGCCTTTATGTTGAGCAGGTCAATAAATTTTAAGATACTCTATTACAGTTATAATTTTACATACATTAAACTAATAAAGTAGAGCTGATGACCTTTCGCTGAAATAGCATTTACAAGTAACAATTTCATTATTCTCCAGACTTGAACTAGTAGATAAATGGCATCTATTTCTTCTTTGGAAGTATAGCCACTTTACCCTCTAAGGCTCTTATTCTGAGGCAAGATTTGCCATTTTAGAGATGAATCTTCTTTTAGGTAGACAACTGCATTAATAATTGGAATGAGTCATTAGAGGAATTAGCTATCAACTGGAAATCCATTCAGGATATAACAGTGGGGTAATTTATATAACAGCAGTTTCCTGAAATATAATTAATATTTTCCAGCAACCTGTGAGATTTATCAGTCACAGTCTAGACAGTTCAACGAGACCATGTTTTAGTCATGGTAATTTCTGACTTAATGCCCATTCGTTTGTTGAGTGTGAACTAGTGGATTCAAGAGAAAAGTAGACTTGATATGGAAAAAATGAAGATCTCCTTAGCATTATGAGAGAAGGCTCTGGAATAGAAGCCTTTAACCAGATGGTTAAAACAGATGTACTCTCTGTGGCTTTTTACCCTATCTGCAAAATCAAAAGTGTAATAATCTTGTAAACTGCTTAAAATTCAGTAATTTGCTTTCAGGGTTACTGCAAAATATTTAGGAATGTTAAGGTTAGACTTTGTTTGCTAAAAGAAATTGTAATATCTAATGTAAAAAATTGATAATAATTCTCTATGTATATCTTAAGCTACTTTATAATACTTAAGTATCCTCTGGAATAGGCTCTTCAATAGATTGGAGATGATGAAAGACATGTTTTCTCTCAATGACATGAAAATTTGTTTCATGAAAATAAATAGATGAAAAAGAATTATATATACATATATAAATGTATATACTATATATACATATATGTATATACTATATACACATATATGTATATACTATATACACATATATGTATATACTATATACACATATATATGTGTATACTATATACACATATATGTGTATACTATATATACATATATGTATATACTATATATAATATATATGTATATACTATATATAATATATATGTATATACTGTATATACATATATATGTATATACTGTATATACATATATATGTATATAAGTATATACAGTATATGCATATATATGTATATACAGTATATGCATATATAAATGTATATACTGTATATGCATATATAAATGTATATACTATATATGCATATAGTATATATACATAAATGCATATAGTATATATACATAAATGCATATAGTATATATACATAAATGCGTATACTGTATATACATAAATGCGTATACTGTATATACATAAATGCGTATACTGTATATACATAAATGCATACACTGTATATACAGTGTATATGCATATACACTGTATATACATATATATGCATATACTGTATATACATATATGCATATACTGTATATACATATATAAATGCATATACTGTATATACATATATAAATGCATATACTGTATATACATATATAAATGCATATACTGTATATACATATATAAATGCATATACTGTATATACATATATAAATGCATATACTGTATATACATATATAAATGCATATACTGTATATACATATATAAATGCATATACTGTATATACATATATAAATGCATATACTGTATATACATATATAAATGCATATACTGTATATACATATATAAATGCATATACTGTATATACATATATAAATGCATATACTGTATATACATATATAAATGCATATACTGTATATACATATATAAATGCATATACTGTATATACATATATAAATGCATATACTGTATATACATATATAAATGCATATACTATATATACTAAAAATGCAAAAATTAGCTGGGCATGGTGGCAGGTGCTTATAATCCCAGCTACTCGGAGGCTGAGGCAAGAGAATCACTTGAATCTGGGAGGCAGAGGTTGCAGTGAACTGAGATCACACCACTGCACTCCAGGCTGGGCAACAAAGTTAGACTCTGTCTCAAAAAAAATAATAATAAAAATAAAAATCTAGTGTATATCTAGTGACTATATATATATATATATACACACACACACACACACACATATACCTACATATATGACATTTTATATTTTATATATATGTATATAATGTTATTAAGTGTACATAAATACAATTCAAAAGCTGAGAGGACCAGAAGTTAAAAACCTCTGAGTCAGATGAAAGATGGAATTCAGAAAAGACTTTCTTGAGATCCAAATTATTTGTGAGAATCTCACAAGGGCAGAAGCACACATTGGGGAAGAAAGAGTGTACTAGGAATAAAGGCATTTTGAAAGGCAGGGACAGCACGGTAAATCAAGGTCAGTGAGACACTTGCTGGCAGGACCCCAAGGGCCACTTGAGAGAATAAAGTGACATGAGATTAATGAACCATAGCTGCCGAAGGGGCCTGCACAGAGCCATGTGCTTTCTATAGGAGAGGTGCTTTATGTTCTCGGGCAGGTGAACAAAATACAAAAGAAAATTCTTCGAGATGATCATAATAATAGCTAACATTTATTGAATGCTTATTTGTCAAAAAATATATGCCTTAACTCATTTCTCGTGGCAAACCTATGAAGTAGGTACTATTAATATTAGCTATATTTTTAACTCAATTTAATAGAAGATAAGTGATAAAGAGAGAAGTTTTGTAACTTAAGACACAGAGAATAAATGATACAGTAGACGTTCTAATGCAATTAGCCTGACTAGACACCCCATAACAATCACCATGGCTGCTGCTCAAGGTAGTTCCTTTAGAAGCCAGCAAAATATTGAAAGAAGTGGGTCAAATCTTATTATAATAAAATCAACCTAAAGTTCAAGGCAATTCATTTTTAATAGAAACGGCCTTCAGAGGAGAAAAAAAGAAAAAAGAAATTCTTATTTACTCCTAATAAACCGCTATCTCGAACAATAAATTTTGGATACTTTTTGTTATGATGGAGAATTATTTATTCATACTCAGAACTGCTAGATTGAAAATAAAGTATGATTCAAGTCAACACAAGGAAAAATACAAGGTGTATGTTTCAGCTAGAAATTCTTTTTGATGTAGTAGAATCTATTCTTGACCCAGAAGCAGAAAAATATGCCTGAATCTAGAAATGGCAATGGAATATTGCAAGGAAAGGGTAATCTCTAGGAGAAAACCTGGACACAGGCAAGAAGGGGAATAAGAAGTTCAATGGAGAAAAGTGTACTGGAAGGGGACCTTTTGAGTTTTCGTACTCTAAATGTGAATTAAAATAATAATTGTCTGCTAGGAGACAATATTACTTAAGTCCCTTGTCTGCCACATAGAAAATTTTATTTTAAAAAAACAAGCCTGTTAGTTGTCTAATTCATTCATTTAGTCATGAATTTATCCGTTTAAATATCAATAGGAGTACAACTTTGAAATTGTATGTTCATTTGATGTTTATGACTTTCAAAATAATCTGTCACTTTCTCTAGTCCCTTTTTTTTCACAAGGAAAAATAGAAATTATTTTATTTATATATATTTTTATTATACTTTAAGTTCTAAGGTACATGTGACAACGTGCAGGTTTGTTACATATGTATACATGTGCCATGCTGGTGCGCTGCACCCATTAACTTATCATTTACATTAGGTATATCTCCTAATGCTATCCCTCCCCCCTTTCCCCACCTGACAACAGGCCCTGGTGTGTGATGTTCCCCTTCCTGTGTCCAGGTGTTCTTATTTTTCCATTCCCACCTATGAGTGAGAACATGTGGTGTTTGGTTTTTCATCCTTGTGATAGTTTGCTGAGAATGATAGTTTCCAGCTTCATCTATGTCCCTACAAACGACATGAACTCATCATTTTTTATGGCTGCATAGTATTCCGTGGTGTATATGTGCCACATTTTCTTAATCCAGTCTATCATTGTTGGACATTTGGGTTGGTTCCAAGTCTTTGCTATTGTGAGTAGTGCCACAATAAACATACAAGTGCATGTGTGTTTATAGCAGCATGATTTATATTCCTTTGGGTATATACCCAGTAATGGGATGGCTGGGTCAAATGGTATTTCTAGTTCTAGATCCCTGAGGGATTGCAACACTGTCATCCACAATGGTTGAACTAGTTTACATTCCCACCAACAGTATAAAAGTGTTCCTATTTCTCCACATCCTCTCCAGCACCTGTTGTTTCCTGACTTTTTAATGATCGCCATTCTAACTGGTGTGAGATGATATCTCATTGTGGTTTTGATTTGCATTTTCCTGATGGCCAGTGAGGATGAGCATTTTTTCATGTGTCTGTTGGCTGCATAAATGTCTTCTTTTGAGAAGTGTCTGTTCATATCCTTTGCCCACTTTTTGATGGGGTTGTTTGTTTTTTTCTTCTAAATTTGTTTGAGTTCTTTGTAGATTCTGGATATTAGCCCTTTATCAGATGAGTAGATTGCAAAAATTTTCTCCCATTCTGTAGGTTGCCTGTTTACTCTGATGGTAGTTTCTTTTGCTGTGCAGAAGCTCTTGAGTTTAATTAGATCCCATTTGTCAATTTTGGCTTTTGTTGCCATTGCTTTTGGTGTTTTAGTCATGAAGTCTTTGCCCATGCCTATGTCCTGAATGATATTGCCTAGGTTTTCCTCTATGGTTTTTATGGTTTTAGGTCTAACATGTAAGTCTTTAATCCATCTTGAATTAATTTTGGTATAAGGTGTAAGGAAGGGATCCAGTTTCAGCTTTCTACATATGGCTAGCCAGTTTTCCCAGCACCATTTGTTAAATAGGGAATCCTTTCCCCATTTCTTGTTTTTGTCAGGTTTGTCAAAGATCAGATGGTTGTAGATGTGTGGTATTATTTCCAAGGGCTCTATTCTGTTCCATCAGTCTGTATCTCTGTTTTGGTACCAGTACCATGCTGTTTTGGTTACTGTACCCTTATAGTATAGTTTGAAGTCAGGTAGCGTGATGCCTCCAGTTTTGTTCTTTTGGCTTAGGATTGACTTGGCAATGCAGGCTCTTTTTTGGTTCCATATGAACTTTAAAGTAGTTTTTTCCAATTCTGTGAAGAAAGTCATTGATAGTTTGATGGGGACGGCATTGAATCTATAAATTACCTTGGGCAGTATGGCCATTTTCACAATATTGATTCTTCCTATCCATGAGCATGGAATGTTCTTCCATTTGTTTGTGTCCTCTTTTATTTCATTGAGCAGTGGTTTGTAGTTCTCCTTGAAGAGGTCCTTCACATCCCTTGTAAGTTGGATTCCTAGGTATTTTATTCTCTTTGAAGCAATTGTGAATGGGAGCTCACTCATGATTTGGCTCTCTGTTTGTCTGTTATTGGTGTATAAGAATGCTTTTAATTTTTGCACATTGATTTTGTATCCTGAGACTTTGCTGAAGTTGCTAATTAGCTTAAGGAGATTTTGGGCTGAGACAATGGGGTTTTCCAGACATGCAATCATGTCATCTGCAAGCAGGGACAATTTGACTTCCTCTTTTCCTAATTGAATGCCTTTTATTTCCTTCTCCTGACTGATTGCCCTGGCCAGAACTTCCAACACTATGTTGAATAGGAGTGGTGAGAGAGGGCATCCCTGTCTTGTGCGGGTTTTCAAAGGGAATGCTTCCAGTTTTTGCCCATTCAGTATGATATTTGCTGTGGGTTTGTCATAAATAGCTCTTATTTATGACATCAATACCTAATTTAATGAGCGTTTTTAGCATGAAGTGCTGTTGAATTTTGTCAAAGGCCTTTTCTGCATCTATTGAGATAATCATATGGTTTTTGTCTTTGGTTCTGTTTATATGCTGGGTTACGTTTATTGATTTGCATATGTTGAACCAGCCTTGCATCCCAGGGATGAAGCCCACTTGATCATGGTGGATAAGCTTTTTGATGTGCTGCTGGATTCGGTTTGCCAGTATTTTGTTGAGGATTTTTGCATCAATGTTCATCAAGGATATTGGTCTAAAATTCTCTTTTTTTGTTGTGTCTCTGCCAGGCTTTGGTATCAGGATGATGCTGGCCTCATAAAATGAGTTAGGGAAGATTCCCTCTTTTTCTATTGATTGGAATAGTTTCAGAAGGAATGGTACCTGCTCCTCCTTGTACCTCTGGTAGAATTTGGCTGTGAATCCATCTGGTCCTGGACTTTTTTTGGTTGGTAAGCTATTGATTATTACCTCAATTTCAGAGCCTGTTATTGGTCTATTCAGAGATTCAATTTCTTCCTGGTTTAGTCTTGGGAGGATGCATGTGTCCAGGAATTTATCCATTTCTTCTAGATTTTCTAGTTTATTTGCGTAGAGGTGTTTGTAGTATTCTCTGGTGGTAGTTTGTATTTCTGTGGGCTTGGTGGTGATATCCCCTTTATCATTTTTATTGCATCTATTTGATTCTTCTGTCTTTTCTTCTTTATTACTCTTGCTAGGGGTCTATCAATTTTGTTGATCTCTTCAAAAAACCAGCTCCTGGATTCATTGATTTTTTGAAGGGTTTTTTGTGTCTCTATCTCCTTCAGTTCTGCTCTGATCTTAGTTGTTTCTTGCCTTCTGCTAGCTTTTGAATGTGTTTGCTCTTGCTTCTCTAGTTCTTTTAATTGTGATGTTAGGGTGTCAATTTTAGATCTTTCCTGCTTTCTCTTGTGGGCATTTAGTGCTATAAATTTCCCTCTACACACTGCTTTAAAAATACTCCCTTTTTATGATACAATCCTTTATAAAGTTTGTCTTCCTCTGTTTCCCTAAGTTTATTTTAATATTTGAAGCACTACTTCAATTTTTGCATTTTCCATTAACCTTTTGCTCTACCTCTTAACGTTCATGTATTTTTTTTTTTATTATACTTTAAGTTTTGGGACACCTGTGCAGAACGTGCAGTTTTGTTACATAGGTATACACGTGCCATGGTGGTTTGCTGCACCCATTAACCTATCATCTACATTAGGTATTTCTCATAATGTTATCCCTCCCCTAGCCCCCCAGCCCCTGACAGGCCCAGTGTGTGATGTTCCCCTCCCTGTGTCCATGTGTTCTCATTATTCAACTCCCACTTAACCTTTCATGTATTTTTCACGTCTGTTCTTTCCCTAAATGTGGACATCCTATCATTATTCAAGTTTTTTCTTTTATTCTATTTAGTCCTTCTTATGTAATTAAATATGCTAAAAGTGTAACATCTTCCTATTAATTTAAGTGTAAACTATATATTAGGTATTGTGATAGTTACAGAGATACAATAAATCCTAAAGAATGATGTAGTTCCCTGGGAAGAATATATTCAGTAGAGAAAAGACTAGCTTCACAAACATGCACAGGGATCCGTGCTCAGAAGGGATCTGCCTGTGGTTTAATTCTCTGATGTTGTCAGCTTAAATTTCTTAATAATTTTTGAATAAGACTCCTCCACCATTTACATTTTGCACTGAACCATGCAAGTGATATAGCCGGTCCTCAGCGGAAATGCAGACTTTTAAACAGGCAAGAAGTACAATGTGAGGCACTGTAATAGAGGAACTACATGGATCAGTAGATGACAGTAGGGGAACTACCAATAAACACCTAACCTAAAAATGATGACGGAGAGGAAGGTCAGGAAATGTTTTCTTACAGGAGGTGTTATCTAAGCTAAGCTATGAGGGGTGAGTCAGAGTTATCAAGGCAATGTAGTGAGAGAGGATGAGAAGGTGAGAGATAGAACTGTAGGTGTAAAAATACAGAAGACAAAAGGGCACAGAGCATAACTTCTTTTTTAGATTTTCATTATATCATGCAAATAAATATATTTAGTTTGATTTTTCCTATTTTATGACAATTACACACTAACGTCCAAAACTAGAATAAAGAAGCACTACTTATTCAAGCATTCTAATGACATGGTCAACAATTAGCATGAAGTTCCTGTTATATTTACAGACTTGACAAAAATAGCCCATCCACAATCAACTCCCACATCACCACATCCAGTTTAAATAATGCAGGACTGAGGAGAGAGAGTTTTCAGCTTTGTAGAGACTGCACTGCTCCTGATACCAGGTCATTCCCATTGGTGATGGAGAAGGATACTGCCTCTTCAGAATATTACTCTTAAAGATTGGGGTGTTTTCAGTAATACAATACTGTGCGTTTTGTTTTATTTTGTTTTGTCAAGAAGGACAAATGTTAAGTCACAGACATGATAAACTGCCACTGCTCCTGTATCTGATCCTATTTGGCTCAAACCAATCTATACATAAGAAAAGAGAATCTTATAGAGATTCCACTGTGAAAAGAAGAAGCAGGAATAAATAAAAGAGCTGAGAGTCCACTATTTGGCATGGTAAGCAGTGTTTGTATCTTGTGGGTCAAGGGGCAAGTAGCTGATCCTAAGTCATCTTTCTAGTATATCTCCTCAAACTTCACCCTCCACAAAGAAGAATGTTCAAATGGAGAACAGACTCTTAACAGTAAGAGACTACAGGTTATACAGCTGGTACAGGAGCTGATGGATGAAGGAAGATGTGAAGAACCAGAGTTGGACTTGAATGGGGCTAGATATTCATGACAGAGAATGTTTCAGTGTAAAGGTACAAAATAATTCACACACATACTCTATTACACATCAGTGTTTGTACTCCTGTCACTCCATTGTTATGCAAAGAATCACTGACACCAAAGAGAAGACTGAGATGGAAGCTAAATTAAGAAACACTTCCTTCCACTGAACTTCAATGCACTAGAATATTCTTGAAGAGACTTGGAGGAAGAGCTGTCCCAGAACCAGACCACACATTCCCCCCTTTCACATGTGTAAGCTGGGTGCATGCACATACACTGAGCCCTGGCCACTTCAAGCAGTATACACTCTCACACTTGTTCTATATTGACAGAGGAAGGGAAATAAAAGAAGCAAAATCTAGTTCAAATGTAATACTTTTTATTGACCAAATGTAACCTCATGTTTTGGTAATTTGCCCAAGATATATTTAAAGAATAAAAAAGAAACTTTATAAGGGCACATTTGAACAGATATTTGTATTTCTTATTACAGGAAAATTTTTTGAAGGCAGCACCATAATGAAAAAAACTGGGTTTTATTTGTATTAGTTAAAGTTTAAAACTATTCTATGTGGAAACATACATGCATAATCAATTTGAAGATAAATTATAGCCACGTGTGGTGGCTCACATTTGTAATCCCTGCACTTTAGGAGGGCAAGGTGGGCAGATCACCTGAGGTCAGGAGTTAGAGACCAGCCTAGCCACCATGGTGAAACCCCATCTCTACTAAAAATACAAAAATTAGCTAGGCTGGGTGGTGCACACCAGTAATCCCAGCTACTCAGTAGGCTGAGGTGGGAGAGTCGCTTGAACCCAGGAGGCAGAGGTTGCAGTGAGTTGAGATCACGCCACTGCTCTCCAACCTGGACATCAGAGTGAGACTCCATCTCAAGAAAAAAAAAAGGTAAATAATCTTGATAAACTAGAATAAATATTTACAACATATAGAGTAACACATACAGTCTTAAGATAACATTATTTATGATAAAGAAAACAGCAATGCAGTCATAATTTGTTTTTTGTTTTTTTTAAATAATGGTGGTGGGTCAACTGAATGGGAGGAAAAGTATCTTGATCCCAAGCTAACACTATGTCAAAAAAATTAATAAAGTATGAATTGTAGATTTAAATGTACAAATAAAACAAAACAGGGCCAGGCACAGTGGCTCATGCCTGTAATCCCAGTACTTTGGGAGGCCAAGGCGGGTGGATCACTGGGGGTGGGGAGTTCGAGACCAGCATGACCAATATGGAGAAACCCCATCTCTACTAAAAATGCAAATTAGCCGAGTGTGGTGGCACGTGTCAGTAATCCCAGCTGCTCGGGAGATTGAGGCAGGAAAATTGGTTGAACTCAGGAGTTGGAGGTTTTGGTGAGCCGAGACTGTGCCACTGCACTCCAGCCTGGGAAAGAGAGTGAGAGTCTGTCTCAAAAACAAAACAAAACAAACAGATTTAATTTAAATATTTTAAATGATAATAAAAAGAATATCTCATTAACATGGATTAGAAAAAGATATTTTGAACAGAATAACATAACCTTAATATTTTTAAAAATGGCAAATTGAATTACATTAAAATTAAGAATGTCTATCAAAAATGCTATTGAAATAAAGAAAGTACAAGCCACAGAGTGAGAGGTAATACTTGAAACATATATATCTGGGAAAAAACTATACCTAGTATATAAAGGACTTCTACTAATCAACTAAAGACAGATCATCTGATAGAAGGGCAAAAGACTTGAACAGGCACCTCACAACATATAATGGTCAAATGATGAATAAACATTAAAAAGCCATTTGCCACCTTTAGTCCTGAGGGAAATAAAAATTAAAATCACATTTCAATACCAGAATGGCTAAAATGAATAGCGCCTACCATGTATTGTTAAAAATATGGAGCAACTAGAACTCACCTTCATGTTTGGGCAGAATGTAAACTGGTACAACCACTTTGGAAAACTGTTGGGTAACACTAGATGATAGTGAACATAGGCATAGCCTACAATACAGCAACTAACATATAGATTATACTTTTATTTACAGCTACCAAAAGGGATGTAGGGAATGTTCATAGCAGCATCCTTTGCAATAGTGAGAAACAATGCAGGTATTCAACAAAAGTGGGATTAAATTAGTTGCTATGTAGGCATGCAATGTAACACTATGTAGCAATGAGAATTAGTGAACAACACTCAGCAACCTGAATCAATCTTGGAAGCATAATATTTTGCAAACCAAACTATTTTACTAAAAGAACATTTTTATTTTTATGTTTTTATTTTTTAACATTATTATTATTATTTGAGACAGAGTTTCACTCTTGTTGCCCAGGCTGGAGTGCAATGGCACGATCTCAGCTCACTGCAACCTCTGCCTCCTAGGTTCAAGTGGTTCTCTGGTCTCAGTCTGCCAAGCAGCTGGGATTACAGGTACGCACCACTACGCCCAGCTAATTTTCTATTTTTAGTAGAGACAGGGTTTCGCCACATTGGTCAGGTTGGTCTTGAACTCCTGACCTCAGGTGATCCGCCCACCTCGGCCTCCCAAGGTGCTGGGATTACAGGTGTGAGCCAATGTGTCCAGCCGTATGTTTTTATTTTTACTTTTAAAAGTGAAAAAGAGAAAACAATTTAAATGTTCAATCAAAGAGCAAATATATTGGGATTTACAAAACAATTGAATACTATGTAATACATTATTAAAATGATACCATAGATAGAGCAGGGTTTAGCCCACTGGCCAAATCCAATCTTCTGCCAGTTTCTGTAAATTCAGTTTTATTGGAATGCAGACATGCTCCTTCACTTGCATATTGTCTACAGCTGCTTTTGCTGTATAAGAGTTATAAAACAATCTAAATGCCCCACAAAGCCTAAAATATTTACTATTAGGCCCTTTATAGCAAAAATGTGCCTATCCCTGGCATAGAGGAATAATTAATAATATGAAAAATTTTAACTATCAGTTGGATATAGTTATAAAAATATATCAGAGTTTTTGCTTTATATACCAAATAAATAAGAATAGTAAAACATTCAAAGTTTTGTTTTGTTAAGAGTAGAAACAGAGAATGATTGGCAGTGTGTGAATTGTTGCAATGGAAACACACTGTAAACTTTGAAGATGCTGTATATTTTACTAGATTAAATAATAAAGTCCCAGAAGTATGCCATTTTTAAAAATAGCACACACAGGATTTGAAGGAGTCCACTAATAGAATCAAGGGGTCATATATGTTTGACATTAAGAAAGTTTGACATTAAGCCAGTGTTAAAGTGTTAAAAATTATAAGGTAAATTTGATATTTGTTTGACATGTAAACCAATTTTAGATTAATAGACTCTCAGCACAGGCAGGAAATATAAAAGCCACCCCAGTCAAGCACCTAGTGTATGCTTTTCTACTTACCATTATACTTGTAACAAATAGCTGTTGGATGTGGTTTGGATGCCTCAAAGTCTAGAAATTCATTCCTCCTGAGGCAAATCTGTTTTTGAACAACTCTAATTTCTGAGAAGATTTTTCTACTAATGAAAGAAAGTTGTATCTTGGTTCTTCTTTTTGGTGAAGGCAAAACCACCAAATTCCTCTGAATTATGCATTTCCATAATGCCTTGATGTGCTTTACTACTCATTGTAACAGGGAAATACAGGAGGGCCATTTGGCCTTGAGCTCACTAGCCTTAAATGTAAACTTGGACATTATTTTAAATGATGTCACTGTAATTTTTTTTTGTAAGAGTAAAGTGTTAATTTCTTAATACAGCACTAATAACCCATTTTTTATTACTATCATTTGCCATTGATTAATTTTTAAACATACTGGGACCCACAACATTAAGAGGTTCAGGCCTTTCTAATCTTTGGAGACCACTGCGTATATAAACAGCATCATTGGAAGAGCATGGTAGTATCTATAGTGTACAAAAATATAATTTGGATACCTGAAAAAAAAACTTTTTTTTTTAATATTGGAAGATAATTTAATCATTCAACACATTTGTATTGATTTCCTGTTGTGATTCCAGAAGTTGAGAATATAGCTATAAATAAGACAGGTAAAAATCCTTGTCCTTTTAGAGTTTACATTTCAGTGCTGAGAAACAGAATATAAACCCATAAAAATAAGTAAAATAAATAATATAATTTAAAGTATCAATAAAATTTATAAAGAAAATAAAAATGTATACTGGAATAAATAATTATCAGTTTAGATATTCAAGAAAGATCTTTCTGAAGAAGGAACATGTAAATGAGTCTGAATAAGAGAAGGTATTATCCTTGCAGTCCCTCAAGTTAGATATTTCTTCAAAAGTACAAAGCTTGTCAGCAAGGGCAAAGGTCCGGAGGCACAAATAAGTTTTGCTTATTCAAGGGAGTACCAGAAAGAAGCCAGTATACCTGGTGAATGTTAATCAAGGAAGAAAATATTAGGATATGAAGATAGAGAAATAAGTCAATACCATTCTAAATGCAAGAAGACATTGGGAAGGAGAGGGAGAAGTATGCCTCACCCAAATTCTTTGGATACCCTCTGAAACCCCTAATGTATTTCTGTGCTTTTAGAGGATTTCATTTGCTCCAGGGATAAGACAGACTTCATACCACCTCCACATGAGTATTTTTTGGATAAAAAAGAATTGGATTATAAGAGACTGTGGAAGGAAAATAAAATCTCAGGAACCCAAACTCACTATGCCGAGGGGAAAAGTCAAGCTTATGGGAACTGAGTCATGAAAATACTGCCTTCCTTTTATTTGCAAGTAGCTGCAATTTCACATGCTTGTTTATCTTATGTAAAATGTAGATTTACTGAGTGCTAGATGAATACATAACTGACTTCTCCCCCACTCTTTTCTTTTCACAAGTAAAATGTGCATTCATGGAGCACTCATCAGAGCCACACGAGCATGTAAGCACTTGCCTCATTGCTTTACTCTCCCTCCTTTTATTTTTCCGTCCCCTCCATTTTACTCTCTCCCCTTTAGATATTGAAGTTCTCAAAACCCTCTCTTTGGAAAACACACAGGACACAGGTCCTACTGTGACTTGTGTTTCTTTTCTCTGGGCACAGCCTCAACCTTGGCAAAAATCATCCTTTAAATCGATTGAGATCTGCCTCCATCACTTTTTGGTTTACAGAACCTTTGAGCAAAAGCAGAAAGACTAGTTAGGAGATTGTTATGCTAGTCCCAGCAAAGTGGATGGTTTGACATGGATTAAAGTAGAAGCTATGCAGTGCCACAGACACACAGATTTATTGCATGCCAAGACCCAACTATTGATTAATTATTAAAGGTATTTTTATTCTTTGAGCAAATAAAATGTTTTAACAACACAGGAACAAACTGGGGAATTTAGAGTATACCAAGAAGTGTCAGAGGGCCAACGGCACATTTTCAGTCCCCTTAGTAAACTTGTACCCTAGTAGTATCCATTATTACTGGGCCCTTGTTTAAAGGGTCTTGTGATATTCATATTATCATCTTTGTGGGGGACTGCCTTCTGTTATCATATCCTAGCTATTCAGATTACAGAAACTGGCTCAGTTAATTTTCATATATGCTTTTAAATCAGCAGCAACTATATGCCACTTATTCAGTGGTGGGTTTTTCCAGGTCTGTGCAAGTGATTCTCTGGATATATCCAAACTTCTGGAGCTATTCACCCTTCATGATCTTTAAAAAGTTACAAAACATAGTCAGTTTTGAGGTTGAAACCATGTCAGAGTCTAACAAATGCCTAGTTCAATCAGAAGATGGTCTCTAAAACTTTTAAGACCTTCCCATATGAACTAGTGGTTATTACACGAGAACTTCCTCCAGTACCCATTTGATGAGTTAGCGCTAAATAGATAGATTCTAAATCAGGTCTCTAATATGCGAAGGTATTCTGGGTATTTTGCAGTCCCTCTGAATCATTTATCCAGTTAATGCTCAAATTATCCATTAACTGCTTTTATCTGAACAGGTTAATTCATCTTTAACTTCTGCTTTAAAACTTAAAAATTGAAACATTCATTCAAAGATGTCAGTTCAGTCACAGTTTTTCCTTAATAATTAAACTTTCCAACTGTTCAAAAAAAATTGGTAAAAAACATCTCCCTTTACAAATAAGAAGACAATATAGAGAAAAGCATGAAAGGAATATGAGATGCCATGTTGTTCCCTGTCCAGTCTTTAAACACATTGAAATATGATATAATTTCTCAACTTATATCTATAATAGTTGCATCTTATTTACACATATTAATAAATCCAGTGCCTAGCACAGAATAAACACTTAGTAAAACATTATTTAATGAATGAGTAAATGAATAAATAAATGACTGGAAAATAAATTCCAAAATATCCACATACAACTATTGTGATGGTTATTTTGATGTGTTAATTTGAAGACTAAGGGATGCCCAGACAGCTGATTAAACATTATTTCTGGGTATGTCTGTGGGGGAGTTTCTGGAAAAGATTGGCAAATTAGTGGACTGAGCAAAGAAGATCTGTCCTCATCAATGTAGGAGGGCATCACCCAATCCACTGAGGTCCTGCAAGAACAAAATGCAGAGGAAGGGCAAATTCTCCCTCTTCTTGAGATTGGGACATGAATTTTCTCCTGGCATTGGACATCTGATCCTGTTTTAAGGCCTGCAGCTTCAGACTAAATCACACCACCAACTTTCTTGGATCCCCAGCTTGCTGATGACAGATGTGGGATTTGGATTCCATAACCATGTGAAACAATTCCCATAACAAGTTTCCTGTCATGTATCTATATCTATATCTATATCTATACATCCTATTGGTTTGTTTGTCTGGAGAATCCTAATATAATAACCTACCTTATAGGAATACAAATTTTAAAGTAAAACATTTAATCATATCTTTGATTACTAAACTTCTGGAAATCCCAGTATCCTCATCTGTAAAGTGAGGGTAAAAATAGTACATGCTTTGCAATACTCTTGTGATCATAAGCACACCAAAAATATATTTTTTAATCTTTTATTTCATATATCTATATATCCTTTTCTGATTAAGTTTCTAAGCATTATAGACACCATGCTATTAATAGTTGTTTTTAAACATTTCATCACTTAACTCTTCAGAATCAACACAGCCTTAAGAATGTTGTAGCCTTTAGAATGTGCATAAATGAGGAAACAGATTTGTCCAAACTCTATGGCTGGTATGAGGGCTAAGTGGAATTCAAACCCAATAATTCACATTCAATGCCTAGGATTCTCTCTCCATTATACCACAATACCATCCTACACAGTTAATCATCTTGGCTTCTTTTATGACTATAAAATGCATATCAAGTAGCAATTTGGAAAGAGAATGATAGATTCAGAATGCAGTCATTTATTCAACATATATTATTTCTACTATGTGAAATGCACTATTCTAGTTGGTGAGGCTAAAGCAGCAAACCAAACAATATCCTCGATCTCATGGATATCTCATTGGAGTAAGGGAAGCAGCTATTTATATCCATAAGCCAGACTTGTGAATATATATGCAAACTAAGAAGACAGAGGAGGTTCTACTTAAATAGGATTTTTAGTAAAGACCTATCTGAGAATATGATAATTCAGCACAGAGCTGAAGAATATTAAGAAGCCAACCATGCAAATACCCAGGCCATGGGAATGACTAGTGCTAAGGAGCTGAGAGAGAGATCCTCTTGATGGATGCACTTGAGAGGGAACAGGAGGTCAGTGTGCTGGAACTTGCTAAGTCAGTAGGAGAGTGAAAGAACTGAAGCCGGGTCCAAATCATGTAGGATCTTGCACACCCCTATAAGGAAATTGGATTGTATTGAGTCTAAGGGGAAATCCCTGGTGGGTTAAAAACAGGCATAGTATGCATGCTATGAATTTATATTTTAAAAATACTTTTGCTCTGATTGAAATAAAATAACTCCCTTTTTTCCCTTCTGATTCTCAAGTACAATAAAAAGTGCAGAACATTTCTATAATGAGCACTATTTATTAAGCACTTACAATGCTCTTGGCTCTGGCCTAAGTATTTTACACTGATTATCTAATTTAATCCTTATAAAAATATTGTGATGTAGGGAGTATATTTACCCTCTGAGGGTGAAGAAAGACAATTTCCTATAAGTTTACATGAGTAATAAAGGGGAGATTTGAAACTTGGACGAAGCCTTAAATTTAAAGTCAAACTTTGACAACTATACCCAAATCATTTATACTGATAATTAGCACACATGATCTCACATGTATCATGATAATAATATAATTTTGGTATTTAGCCAGGTGAAACAATGTATAAGTTGCCTTCATTTCTGCTGAACTGTGAAATCTTAAATAACTTAATAAGGCACTGAAATGATGCAGCAGCTTCAAAGATAAAGATTTGGTATTTCTAAGTGCAATTTTCCCCAAAATTTATCTCTAGCTTATTCTCTTCTGGCCCACACAATTTGTCTTCTGAGATAGTATCAAATCATCCTCAAGCAGCAATTATGCTCTCACTTGGTTGCTCATAGGTAAATGAGCGCTGGATGTATGTTTACCTGGTGGGGTGAGGACAATGAATCAAGAGAACTGACCCAATCTCACCCTCACACTCTCAGAGCATAACCAACCAAGCATAACAGGGAGGCTCTGCTTGTGACCTCCTTTAGAAAAACCAATCACAGTTCAAAATCTCTCAGAATAGATCACATATAAAAGACAACATAAGCACAGATACAAATAGCTACAAATAAGTTCTGTTTGAACCTAGTACAAAATGTAGAAGGTCATTGCTGAGAATTATCGGAGAACATGGAAATAATTTTAACCTCTTGAAAGAGTGCTAACCATATAAATGTGATATAAGTGGTTAGTTTTAAAGAAAATATTGGCTGTCTTTCCTGATGTTAGTACCAAAAAAGAATTAACCTGTAGTGTATGATGGTTCGAAGTCCATCAGCCATGGGTTACTTATCTGCATGAATGTTCAACTTCATGAATTAAATATATTCTTAGATGAGATTTGTACAACTATCCAATGAGTTTAATGAGCACACAAACACTGAGGACATTAGATAACAACTAGCAACATTAACTGGAACTTAAGTGAACTGTCTTTTGCCAAGAGCACAGTATTCTTAAATGGTCACGAGCCTGGCTGCCTCTCAAGCAACTTCTCTTCCATTTTTCAAGCCAGTAGTACACATACATCCCTATGTTCTTTATATTGCACTTTCATTTTCTGAAAGATCCTCGCAGGGACAATTAATAATGAAGGTTAATAAATAATACTAGTATTGTGAAAGTGAATATTACAAATATAAAGACTGCATTGCCTTGCAAATCTTGACAGGCAGGGAAAATGCCAGAGATTGATTAAAAATAAACAAAAAAAGTAATAGAGAAGTTCTTTCAAACTTTCAAATTTCAAATAAATTTTCAAATTTAAGTCTCAGGGTCATCTACATATTCATATATGCACATAGGTATTCTGCCCAATGCAATGAAGACCATTAATTATATGTTGATAGTCACTTTTCTGTAGATTTAAAACAATTTTATTCAAATGAGCATCCCCTGTACCATCTCAGGCATCAATTCCGCCATTTGTCAAATTGTGTTCACAAAATCCATGTAAACTTTTTCACTAGCCCAATCAAATTTCCTCCTGAAGATCCGTCTAATGTAGTGCATATTGAACGGGAAATGTGTTAATGCATTCAATAGCAAGTTGGAATTATTTTTGGAACACTCATGACCCATTTTCTCCTGACTAATGTATTGATTTTCTGGGACTGCCATAACAAATTATCACAAATTGTGTGGCTTAAAAGTTCAGAAATTTATTCTCTCACAGTTCTGGAGGCTAGCAATCAGAAACCAATGTGTCAGCAGGGTTGGTTCCTTCTGAAGTTTCTGAGAGACGTTCCTTTTATACTTCTCTCCTAGTTTTCTGGAGACTGCCAACATGCTTGGTGTTCTGTGGCTTATAGCTGCATATCTAATCTTTGTCTCCCCTTTTATATAGTTTCTCCCTCTATTTCTCCTCTTCATTCTGTCTTCTCTTTTCATAGGGACATTTGTCATTAGATTTAGGGCCAACCTAGTTAATTCAGGATGACCTCATCTTGAAATCCTGAACTAATTATACCTGCAAAGAACCTTTGTCCAAATACAGTCACATTCACATTCACAGATACGAGGGGTTAGAACTCAGACATAAGTTTTGAGGGACCACAATTAAATGCACTGTAATGAACAGAGTAATATCATTGTAACTGATATACCAGCTCTAGGTAATTTCCTTTTAATAGTCTGTTCAGAGATTAGGAGGAAAACAAAAAAAATCTCTTGCATTGAATGTTATATGAAACACAATGATTTTATGACTACTTATGACAGTTATGTTGGGATAAAAGCACTTTTCCAGCAGTGGCAAATTTCTTTTGACATGTTCTATAAGAAATAGCTGTATGTTTTATTTTGTTTATATATATATATATATATATATATATATAAAGAGAGAGAGAGAGATGTGTCTAAATCTGCTAGTGTAATTTTTGTTGTTGTGGAAAAACATCTGTCAAGGTATCTGTAATTACCCAGAATATGTTTTTTAAAGAAAAGAAGAGTATGAACAAGGAATAACAACATAACCATGCCCAAGGATAACAATACGTTGCTAAGCTGGAAATATGAATAGAAATGAAAATAGTCAATGATCTCCAGTAATCAGAGAATTCATTAGAGAAAGACAAACAGTAAGCCAAAAACATCTTTGTATTGGATACTTTTTGCAGTGGATATTTATTTTGCACCACTTTAAATCCTAGTGGCCTCACCTCTTTTACTATCCAATTGCTCTGGCAATTAGCTTACATATGCTTAGACAATTTTGGAGCCAGTGTATGCCCGCTTCCTGCCTAGGGGTCCCTTTGATGTTCTGACTGATGGGTACCTCTGGGAATGCTATCAGCAATCACTTATGAACAAGCTGGAATTGCTAGACAGTTAATGCTCCATGGGGCAATGCTTGACCAATGGGGAACAGGAATCAAGTAATAAAACTTTCTCCCCTTTTTTCATTGAGCAGATATTTCTGAGACACATTTTAAAAGCCCTCTAGAAATCTTCCAGGTTAAGCAACAGATTGACTATAGCTGTGGCCAACTTGAAAACAGCTTTGTATTGGCTGTTTCACTTGCCTAATCTCAGTCTTTTTTCCTGGCATCAAATTCTCAAATTTCTTAACAATAACTTTGACTCAGGTTTTGCATTCAGGGAAACCCAGACTAAGACACTTACATTTATCTTTTTATGTAGCTTATGAAATGAGTTACATTACTTTAAAATCACTACCTGCTTATATATTAAAATAAACCTAGATTTTCAAAATAATCAGCTTTTTTAGAAACCCATGTGCATAGATTTAAATAATAAAGTTTTATTCTAGCTCAATTTTGCCCCAGAATATTTCATAAAAAGTGGCTATACTGTGCTATGTGAACAGAAGTTGTTCTAAGAAATTCAAGTTAAAATAATTAAAATATCCTTTTAATTAAATGCTTACTCTCTTCTTTATCCAATTTTATATTGTTTGATTAGTTACATTAATTTTTTTGTTATACATTTACTCTTGGATGACAGGAAAAGGAAATAAAATATATGGTATGATAACAACTATTATAGTGTGAGAAAGTCTATTTATATCATAGTGATTCAATAAATATTTTGTAGTAGGTATTGTGCTAGGCATTGAGAATGCAATGGTAAGAATGATACAGTTCCTGCTCTTAAGAAACAGTATTGTACTGCAATCAATCAAGTAAACAAGACTCTATGAGTGCATGTGACTGTCAGCTAAACAGGATTTAGTGGTACAATGACTATTTGATACAAGCCATAGCCTTTAAACTGAGAGGTGAAAGTTCTGATGAACTTAGTATTTTAAAAAATCATTAACAGGATAAAGTAAATAATTTTCTTCTTAAAAACTTGCGGTCGGGCATGGTGGCTCATGCCTGTAATCCCAGCCCTTTGGGAGGCGGAGGTGGGTGGATCACCTGAGGTCAGGAGTTCAAGACCACCTTGGCCAACATGGTGAAACCCATCTCTACTAAAAATACAAAAATCAGGTGGGCGTGGTGGCAGACATCTGTAATCCCAGCTACTCAGGAGGCTGAGGCAGGAGAATGGCATGAACCCAGGAGGTAGAGGTTGTAGTGAACCGAGATCACGTCACTGCACTCCAGCCCGGGCAACACAGCAAGACACTGTTCAAAAAAAAAAAAAAAAAAAAAAAAAACTTTCAACATACTCAAAGATAAGATACTTAACCTGAGCTTTTAATTGTATTGAATTAAAAGGCTCAGGCATGGAGTTTAAGAAAGATCAGTCAGATTTCTTGTGTAAATCAGAGCCCACTAGGAGAGATAAGACTTTGCATATTTAATTCTTTGTGAGTTGATAGTTTTTTTTTTCTAATTCTTTAATTCTTTCTTCTTGCTTAATTACTTTTCTTGGCAACTTCTAACATTTAATTTCAAAAAGGATTATGCTTAGTAAAGTCTATCAGCACAGAATATGATCTGAAGTTTAAAAAAACCCATTAACTTCGCTACATTTCATTGCTTATGAAGACTTTTCCCCATTTTCTTCATTTTCTGTTTTATAATGACCTTATTACTTTTACCATGTAGTCATTTTGCTGCATAAAATTTAACTAATTCCCATCGTAATTGAGTATATTTTTTCCCTTATAAGCTTTATATATATTTAATCTTTTATTTAAAATAATTATTAGAATGATCTTGTTTTTCTAAGATTTTTCACATTTTCTAATTTCAAAATTGATATCTCCTTGATATTTCTTCTGTAGTACTATAACTTTAAAGAAACTTTTATCTTTTAACAGGTCTATGCATGTCCACAGGATAAGAATAGAAGCTTGAATACTTCTGGTCTTTCTCTTATGGACAAGGGAAAAGGAAAAACTAATTTAATTGTTAACATCCTATGATTAAGCCTCAGTGGCAGAAAACTACTTCCTTTTTGACCTACCAATGCTCGCATTTTCCTCTGGTCTTTGTTTAGCATTCTGTCTGTGTCTCTCTCTCCTTTTCCTTTCTCCCTTTTTCTTTCCTCACTCCCTCCTAGCTTCTTTGACCAGAAGCAAGAAATCAAGTCAGCCTTTGCTACAAACTGTCTCCCTATTAATGTCAGAAGAAGTAAATTTTATAAGTTTGACTCCAGGCCTAAGCCATGTTCTACAAGTCAATTTTTCTCCAGACAAATCTGCATTGGGATATATTAAGCAACTTTTTATCCTATGTAGCTTCAGTTTTTTGAATATATTCTTTATTTGACAGAAATCTGAAGAGGATAAGACATAGGCCCTCAATATCTAATACCATATGATTAAAAAAGTAGTTTCATTAATTTGAGAAAAGTAACCTGCAGTGAATAAAAAACTTTTTTTGAATGTTTCTTCCATGCCTATACCTGTGCAATGCATAGTGGAATCAGCAAAACTTATGACATAATCCAAAACCTGAGCTTTATAATCCCATTTGTAAAGTCAAGGCATACACCACTGGACCACTGGAATGACAAAAGAACATGAAGGTTGATGCTGAACTGGAATTAGGGGAAGTTTCTCACTATAGTGAAGTTTCTGCTGGGCCTTGGAAAAAAAATCTGGATGTGTAACAGGATAATTAGGTTGGAAAACTGGCATGACTTTCGTTTAAAATACAAATGAACTTTCTCTTTCAAAAGAAAGTTTGATTGACTTTGAAATATTAAGTAGGTAAGATATCACAAAAAGAAATATATGAAATATTGTTGGCCTTTTCCATTGGCTAACACTTAATTGACTCTTTGGGGAAAACATTTTAAGTTAATGTTAAGAAGTCAACTCCACTATTTTTGCATGCATCAGACATTTCCAATTAAATGACATTAATTAATCATGAACTTGTTAAAATTATTCTAGAAATGTAATATAGTACAGAATGGTCTTTAAGAATGTTAATTGTGCAATATCTTAAAGAAAATTAAGGATAGAAAAGTCTCACCATTTAATGTTTTCTCTAGTGAAAAGCAAATATGAAATTATAACCTAATTTTCTGGGTCACTGTATAATCTGTCTGTCTCTAAAGATCAGTTATTTATATTGAGGAAATAAATATTTTTTTATCTCAAAAATAATAATCAACTTGGATTAAGTGGTAGAAAAAGTTCTATTAATATTACCCCTGTGTTATAAGACATTGTGTGATAACTAAAAGTAGGTTGGATGAACCCCACCTGAATTAGTACAAGATTAGGCCAAACAAATGCTTTCCTGTTTGTCAATTTTCTTTATTAGAAGAGTATTTGGGGTCACAAAGGAATTTAAAAAACAAAGAGTACAAGTTACTCTTCTTTTCAAGGATAAATTGGCTTTGCTGAACGTTTTTATACAAGAGCAAATGTTCTTCATTATTTCTCTTAATATGTAAATTTTTTCTAGCATTTTGGAGGTCTTTGACTTTGGCTACACATTAAAATCACATGGAGAGATTGTAAATTGAATATCCAAGCTGCACCCTAGACTAATTAAATCAGAATCTCTGCACGTAGGACCAAGGCACCACTACTTTTTGAAGTTCCCCAGTGAGTCTAATATACATCCAAATTTGAAGACTACTCCTTTGAGAATACAAGGCCTCCCTTGCTAACTGGTATTTTAGGACAGGAGTTCTCAACAGTGTCTGTTAGGGTGTTTTTAATATTATAGATGCTTTTCGATCTTACCCTAAAATAGCACATAAACATTTTATACATATGTGGGATAACCATTAAAAATAAGTATAAACCAATCACTCTTCTAGAGATACATATAAAAAAGGTCATCTCCTCTCAATGGAAACAAAGATTTTCTGTATTATTGAGAAGCAGTTTACTTAGTTTAATTTCTTGTATGCGCTGAAGACACTGTTTTCTCTAAGCCACCTACATGAGAGATTGGTTTTCCTCCCCTAAATCTGTGAACCTTCAAAGGTGGGAATACACTAATGTGGTTACCAAAGTGGGCTTCACTGTGAGATACAACTTGATTAGTATGACTTTCATATTCCCTTCAGCCTGCCTAAACTTTAGACAAATTTCTATTGGCCCTGACCTTCTTTTTTCTTAGAGCATTTACTTTAGAAAACACAATTGTCCATTCTCTTTGCCCCTTTGTAATATATGTAAATCTTCTCCCAGACTCTTGACTGTCTTAGAACCACAGAAACGTCTTTTTCGAGGGCCTGGTACTCATTTTCCTGAAATAAAAAACATTGAACAAGACAGCGCCCCTGTTTCCGAGTCTCTGTGGGAGGTTAGGAGTCTAATTTCTATGGGCACCAATTAGCAAATGGAGATCACAGAGAAAAACATTTGCAACTCAGGAATAACTAAATATGCTCAATACATCCCATTTTTCAACCTCTCCCTCCCTTCCCTAAACATCTCCAGTACTTTTCCACTATTTCATCCCAGCATTTAAAATGCTCCTACTTTTTTTTTCCAGGAAAGTTTAGTCTCTTGCCCTTATTGCAATAGTCTTAAATAAAGTCTTTCTTGCCTGTTGAACTTTGTTCAGTGCAATTTTTACTTTCATAACCTGCATTTCATACCTACCCTGTCACTTACTAGTAATGAGACCAATGAGCAAAGTGTTTCAACTCTCTAAATCTTCTCCAGTAAAAAAAAAAAATAAAAATAAAAATAAAAATAAAAAATACTCATCACCTCATAGGACTGTTCTGAGAATAAATTGTATAAATTAATGTTCTTAGCAGTTTGGTTAAGGTCATGTAATCCTCACAATCCAAGGCAAGTAAAGGCAAGAAGATTCAAAATCTGGGTGTTATTTTCAGAAGAAGAAAAATGAAGCATTGGCAGACAAAAATAACATATAATTAGCTGTTATTAATGTTGTTACTACTATATTATTATTATTACTGCCAATGGGGAGCAGTTATTTCCCCAAGCTGAATAATACCACTCCTCTCTATCACAAGGTTTCACTACTTTAAGTTAATCATTTAACCATATGTACAAGAGACATCATAAAGCCAACTATAAATGGCTTTCTAGCTATCTAAGGCTCTAATACATTGCAGCAAGTAGTTCAAAAATTCAAAGTGACTAAAGATCCAGTTGCATTTTTTGGTTCAATAATACATACTTGGAAATGTCCAAAGGAAACTATGTTGCACAATCATAATCTCTTTGTTCAAGCATTGCTTTTGTTGGTCACTATCCATGTGTGCTTGGAAAGGTTACTTAAATACTCTTAGTTTCTTTTATTATTTTTTTATTTATTTTTTATTTTTATTTTTTTGAGATGGAGTCTCGCTGTGTTGCCCAGGCTGGAGTGCAGTGGCGCAATCTCGGCTCACTTCAAGCTCCGCCTCCCGAGTTCACACCATTCTCCTGCCTCAGCCTCCCAAGTAGCTGGGACTACAGGTGCCTGCCACCACGCCCAGCTAATTTTTTGTGTTTTTGATAGAGATGGGGTTTCACCATGTTAGCCAGAATGGTCTCCATCTCCTGACCTCGTGATCCACCTGCCTTGGCCTCCCAAAATGCTGGGATTACAGGCATGAGCCACCATGCCTCGTCAGTACTCTTAGCTTCACAGGCTCTATCTGTAAAAAAAATAGTCGTAATAAATTATATGTATTAATTATATGTATACTACCTTAGTAGCTTTGGTTCTGTCTTTTTAGGAAACATTCACATTTTCCAAAAAGGTCAGATGCAAAGCCACATTCAAATGCAAATTGTTTTAATTTTTTTAATTGTTTAATGATTTTAAACAATTCATAAAATCAGTCATAGGTAAATGTCTTTTGATTAACTATTTTTTATTCTTATCTATCTTATTTTATGAAAGTCACATTATCTTTTTCTATAAATTTGAGGAGCATTAGTTGTCTATACCTTAGAAAACTTGGCAGGCTGTAGTTTCTTATTATTCTGCTGTGTTTTATCTCCTTGATCAACATTTCCTATTGCTTTCATCAGAATCACTGAAGTATTTGATGGTGATTTTTTCAGTTTGATAGTTTGTGTGTCTAGTCAGAAGATGAAATAAGATAATCATCAAGTTGATGGCAGACTAAAAAAAAGTTATTTGTTCAAACTAAATATAGAGTAATTCAAATATTCAAAGTTTTTGTTAGAGATTTTTGTCAGTGTATGATAGAACCTTCACTTTATGAATTAACCACTTATATTTTTAATTCAATAATTATTTCCTGAGTGCATATGATGTGCTTGAAACCAGGCAAAGCATAGTTCTTATAAACCCCACGGTGCTTGTTAACTAATGGGGAGGCAGAGAGTAGAGGGAAATAAAGCACAGGTAATTATTTAATTGCAATTGTAATAAATAATATAGGGATCTACCTTAGAATTCAATGAGATTATTTTTAAAAATCCCTAAACAATTAAGCATAGCACAAAGATTTCTTTGAGGAAATTATACTTAAATTTCAGAGCTAGGTAATTACAATCACACGTGCACACACAAAGATGCACGCAAACACACACACTGGTATGTTTCTTTGATTTTTAAGTTTAAATGAGTATTGAGTTGCCATGTTCTTTCAAGTGAGAGAGGATTTAAGAGGTATTTTTAAAATATTCCTGTACTCAAGGAATTTATTATCTAATCAAAAAATAAAGAAAGCCTATTTGAGACATACATCATTGACATACATAATTTAAAAACAGTGTGTTACTAGGTGTCAAAATATTTAATAGTATGGGCAAGAAGTGTAGTTCATTCCAGAAAAGGGACAATAACAGTCTTATGGTGTGAATGGAAGAGAAAGTAGTTGTGGAGAATCAATTGGGTGTTGATTACTGGTCAAGATGAAAAGGGATAGAGTTCCCTTATCTCCCACAAAAGGCATGCAATGGGTGTGGCTCACTCTTTTGGGGCCCTGCTGCTGGAACTCCTAGGAGGAGCATGTAGACGGGCAGGTGCAGAGGCTGTGGGGAGTGCTTTTGGGCTCCAGCCCCATGGCAGCATCTAGGACTCCTGAAGTCCAAATGGGCATGTGTTACAGTGTGGTCTTTCAACTGTGTCATCTACAGACGGCTTGTGTTAGCTCAATAGACCCTCTGCCTTATCGCAAGGACTGGGGACCAGTGTGACCGTCGATTTCTCGCCCAGCGTACTGGAAGAAGCAGATCACACGTGGGCTGGAAGGTTGAGTGCAAGGTTTGATAGAGTGGTGGAGGTGGCTCTCAGTGAGATGGATGGAAAACAAAAAGGGGGGATGGAGTGGAAAGGTGGTATTCCCCTGGAGTCAGACCGCCCAGCGGCTTGACTCTTCTCTGACCGCCCCTGGCTGAACTCCCCTTGGTGTCCAGATGTTCTTCTCTGTTTTCTCTCCCGTGGCACCCCACTACTCTCCGCCGCTCTGTTCCTTTACTCCTCTTGATGTTCAGCTGTTGTGTCTGTGTCCACTAAGGTCTAGGGTTTTTATAAGCACAGGATGGGGAGAATGGAGGGCCAGAGTGGTATTGGAAAATGCCACATTTGGGCAGGAAAACAGGAATGTCTGTTCTCACTTAGGTCCATGGGCACAGGCCTGAGGGTGGAGCCCTCGCCAGGGACCCCGCCCTTCTCCACCCAGCACTTCCCTGCCCTCCTCCTGTATCAAAAAGGGAGAAAGATTTTTAGTAGGAATTATAGCTAAAGTAAAAATTTGTTTTGGAGTCAGCTATAGATAAGAAATACTTCACAGGGGTTACTGATCTGAACAATTTCATTGTGAAACTTTATAGGCATAAAATTAAGAATCAATTTATGCTTGAATAGTTGAGGCAAAACTCCACAAATTCTTAACCTGTTCTCAAATCATCATAATACATTTTGTCCTACATCATAGTCAAAACAGAAGGCATCAGTAGAGAGAGACCTTGTGCGGTAAATAGATGAGATGTTAACTTTCTCAGCAATCTGTTGTTATTCTCTTTTTATAAAACCTTTAAAATGATATGTAAAAGGGGGAAAATATGCACTAGAAATGGCAAGTGCTTGTTGAAACAGCACAATGAATACTTGTTGAGTTGCCAACTTTTGCCCTTTACCAAAAGTAGCCTTTAGAAATACAAAGCTTTGAATAAATAGTGTACTCTTAGATTTCTGTAAAGTAGTTCCAAGCCTCAAATGAGAGTGAAGGTGTGTGTAAGAAGACAGAAATGCAAGGAATGACTACTGATGGAAAAGATTATTTACGTAACTAAGAAAAGCAGAGCTTCAGATGCCTTGGAATGTGAAGCTATAGTTTATCATACTACTCAGTTGAGGGAATTCTCCTTACTTGGGTGTTTTAGAATCAATTTTGTCTCTCAGTTAATATGAGATGAATTAAATTATTGTTACAATAATCAACCTCTTTGCTTTTTGTTCTCCAACACTGCATGCCCAATAAACTACCATTTCCAAAATGACATCCATTGCCGATTGCCTTTTTGTGATATAAAGCATATGACTTCACTTCAATTACAGTGAAATATTAGAAGAAAATCATAGCAGAACTATCACAGGCTCTTGTTATCACATTTACTTATCTACTTTATTTGTGTCCATATGTGTTACCTCTCTTCCAATTATAATCATGAACTGGCTGTGCCTGGATTTGAAAGCATGTGTGTAGAAATCCATCCATTCTTACTGGTTTAAGAAGACACTCTTCTAAACATTTGCCCTCCTTTCCTAAATATTTTCCTCTTTAATTTCGCCTTCCCAAATTATACAAATATCTGACATTAATATTTAAAAAAATTCTCTATTGATTTCACATTTCCCCGACAGCAGGTGCTCTAATTTCCTATGATGCTTTAGAATTAAAATACTCAAATAAATCTCTGTATTCACTGTGTTCACACCCTATTCTGACATTTTATCTTGACAGTCTAAGCAGTCTAAGCAGGATTCTGTCTCCACTAATCAATGGAAATGGCTCTCATCAAGGCTTCCAGTGACTTAGATTTCTGAAAACAGTGGTCAACTCTCAGGCATTATCTTACTCATTTGATGTCTCTTATTTTGAAATACTTTCTTACCAAGACTCCCAGGTGAGCATTCTCTTGAAATTCGTTTATGTCATTGGCCAGTTCTTCCGTCTTCTTTGTTGGTTCTTCGTACTTCTAGAAAAGAAAAAAAACAAAAAAAAAAAACACCATTTATTTCATGCCATTTTAAATAATATTTATATGAATACCAAACTAGAATTTAATGAGATAAATTCACACTCTGGAATATAATTAAAAATATATATAAGGCATGTAAAAATAAGAAAATGCGACCCATAATGACAAGATAAATTAATCAACTGAAACTGACTCAGAACAGATTCAGACATTGGAATTAGCAGACAAGAACATTAGTACATCTATTAAAACTGTGCACCTGAGCCAGGCATGTGGCTCACACCTATAATCCCAGCACTTTGGGAAACCAAGGTGGGAGGATCACTTGAGACCAGGAGTTTGAGACCAGCTTAAGCAATATAGTGAGACCCCATCTCCATAAAAAGTAAAAAATAAAGCTGCAACTTTCAGTGAAACAATTGAGTACAGAATGGAATATTTTTAAAAAATAATATTTAATTTCCGTAAATAAAATATTTACTATGTAACACAAAAAAATGCAATGGGTAATATTAACAACAGATTAGACAAAGAAGGAAGATTAGTTAACTTGAACATACAGCAATAGTAACTGCAAATAAACTATTTAGCAATTTTTTAAAAAAATGAACAGAGCTCTAATGAACTGTAGGACAACTTCAAGTAGATTAATACATGTGTAAGCAGAGTCCCTGAAGGAGAGAAAGAGAAGAGGCAGAGAAATATTTAAAGAAATAATGGCCTAATTTTTGAACACTTTTATGAAAACAACAGTCACAGCTCCAATAAGTCCAACGAATCCCATCCACAAAAAACTTGAAAAGCATTTACACCAACGTGTATAATAATCAAATCATTTAAAACCACTGATAACAAAATTTTATAAGTAACCAGAGGAAAACATGTTCTATACAGAGAAACAAAGATAAGGATGTTCGTTGAATTTCTCATTAGAAACAATGAAAGTGAAAACACAGGGAACATTGTAAATTACAGAATAAATAAACAAAAAACTGTCAACTTAAAATTATGTTGCCAGTGAAAACATTCCCAAATGATGATGAAAAAAGACCTTATCAGACAAACGAAAGTTGAGAGACTTCATCACCAACAGAAATACTCCAGTTATAATCAGAAACGATAACACTGGACTTTTTAAAACATCCAAACAATAACAAAACAAAAAGTAACAAAAAAACCCAAAGAATTACTATATACTGTCTACAAGAAATTCACTTTAAGTATAATAACAAAAGTAGCTTAACAGCGAAAAGATAAAAAAAAAAGCATTGGAGGAAATAACATATTTTATCCCAAAATATATTTCTTTTACATATTTTGAGATGGCCATTCAGAGAGCCAGGACATAGAAATAACCCTGCAAAGCTGGTTTTTGTGAGAGAGATTAGCATCTGTAGAGAAAATGTTCATTGATATAGCCAGGTCTTCTCTTACGCATTTAGGAAATGTTAACTGAGAGATTGTCATCTTTGAAGGTCTGAAAGAAACATTTACCATTCTCTCTGAGGACTTCTTCCTTTGAGGTTTCACTTACACAACAAGACCACTTTCCTAGCCAAGTCTCCTCTCACTCCTATAGTCTATCTTGTCGTTATAACCTGATTTACCACCATATCCTGTTTTTGGCTATGTTCTGAGCCAGTATTAGTAATGAAACATTCAAAATGGTATGTAAGCTTCTGTACCCATTTGAGAGGTTATAATAATCACTCTGTGATTGTCCCCGGTGTGCACATTAATACATTTGCGTGCCTTTTCTCCAATTAATGTGCCTTTTGTGAGTTGATTTTTCAGTAAACATTTGGAGGATAGAAAAAAAGTTTTTCCTTGGCCCCTACAACATGCTAGCACTTATCAGAGGACAACTGTGATGGCTATAATACCATTACACTTACAAAAATTATATTCAGAGAAAAAATATTACTGAAGATAAAGAGCAACATTTCATAATTAAAAGGTTTGAATTAATCAAGAGGACATAAAAATCTCAATGTAACATGTCAATGAAAAGAGTCAAACTCTGAAAGATTTGAAGAGATTTATTCCGAACCAAATATGAAGACCAACAGCCTGTAACACAGCCCTGGGGGGTGCTGACAACATATGCCCAAGAGGATTCGGCTACAGCTTGGTTTTATGTATTTCAGGGAAATATGAGACATCAATCAATACATGTAAGATGTACATTGGTTCAATCCAGAAAGGTAGGAAAACTCGAAGCAGAGGCTTGCAGGTCATAGGTGGATTCAAAGATTTTCTGATTGACAATTGGTTGAAAGAGTTATTGTCTAAAGACCCCAAATCAACAGGAGAAAGTAGTGTGTGGGTTAAGATAAGGAGTTGTGGAGAAACAAGCTTTTATTATGTGGATGAAGCCTCAAGGTAGCAGATTTCAGAGCTCTTATCAGACCAAAAAATGTACAAGACTCTTAGTTAATTCTTTCTTGCATCAGGGAAAAGTCCTGGAAAGGAAAGAGAATTCTCTACAGAATGTAGATTTTTCCCACAAGAGACAGCTTTACAGGGCCATTTCAAAATATGTGAAAGAAATACAATTTACGGTAAAATATTTCAATTTCCGACAGAGGTTCCAAGATGGCCAAATAGGAACAGCTCCAGTCTGCAGCTCCCAGCATGAGTGATGCAGAAAACGGGTGATTTCTGCATTTTCAACTGAGGTACAGGGTTCATCTCACTGGGGCTTGTCAGCCAGTGGGTGCAGGCCATGGAGCAGGGCGGGGCATTGCCTCACCCAGGAAGGGCAAGGGGTCAGGGAATATCCTTTCCTAGCAAAGGGAAGCCGTGACAGATGGAACCTGGAAAATCAGGACACTCCTACCCTAATACTGTACATTTCCAATGGCCTTAGCAAATGGCACACCAGGAGATGATAGCCCGCACCTGGCTCAGAGGGGCCCATGCCCACAGAGCCTCGCTTACTGCTAGCACAGCAGTCTGGGATCAAACTGGAAGGTGCCAGCAAGGCTGGGGGAGGGGCATCCACCATTGCTGAGGCTTGAGAAGGTAAACAAGGCGGCTGAGAAGCTCAAATTGCCTGGAGCCCACTGCAGCTCAAGGAGGCCTACCTGCCTCTGTAGACTCCACCTCTGGGGACAGGGCATAGCTGAACAAAAGGCAGCAAAAATTTCTGCAGACTTCAACGTCCCTGTCTGACAGCTTTGAAGAGAGTAGTGGTTCTCCCAGCACAGAGTTTGAGATCTGAGAACGGGCAGGTTGCCTCCTCAAGTTGATCCCTGACCCCTGAGTAGCCTAACTGGGAGACATCTCCCAGTAGGGGCCGACTGACACCTCATACAGCCGGGTGCCCCTCTGAGATGATGCTTCCAGAGGAAGGATCAGGCAGCAACATCTGCTGTTCTGCAATATTTGCTGTTCTGAAGCTTCTGCTGGTGATACCCAGGCAAACAGGGTCTGGAGTGGACCTCCAGCAAACTCCAAAAGACCTGCAGCTGAGAGTCCTGACTGTTAGAAGGAAAACTAACAGAAAGGACATCCACACCAAAACCCCATCTGTATGTCACCATCATCGAAGACCAAAGGTAGATAAAACCACAAAGATGGGGAGAAACCAGAGCAGAAAAGCTAAAAATTCTAAAAATCAGAGCACCCCTTCTCCTCCAAAGGAATGCAGCTCCTCGCCAGCAGTGGAAAAAAGCTGGAAGGAGAATGACTTTGATGAGTTGAGAGAAGAAGGCTTCAGTATATCGGTAATAACAAACGTCTCCAAGCTAAAGGAGGATGTTCGAACCCATCACAAAGAAGCTAAAAACCTTGAAAAAAGAGTAGACGAATGGCTAACTAGAATAAACAGTGTAGAGAAGTCCTTAAATGACCTGATGGAACTGAAAACCATGGCATGAGAACTATATGATGCAAGCACAAGCTTCAGTAGCCAATTTGATCAAGTGAAAGAAAGAGTATCAATGATTGAAGATCAAATGAATGAAATGAAGTGAGAAGAGAAGCTTAGAGAAAAAAGAGTAAAAAGAAATGAACAAAGCCTCCAAGAAATATGGGGCTATGTGAAAAGACCATATGTACGTCTGATTGGTGTACCTGAAAGTGACGGGGAGAATGGAACCAAGTTGGAAAACACTCTTCAGGATATTATCCAGGAGAACTTCTCCAACCTAGCGAGGCAGGTGAACATTCAAATTCAGGAAATACAGAGAATGCCACAAAGATAGTCTTCGAGAAGAGCAACTCCAAGACCCATAATTGTCAGATTCACCAAAGTTGAAATGAAGGAAAAAATGTTAAGGGCAGCCAGAGAGAAAGGTCGGGTTACCTACAAAGGGAAGCCCATCAGAATAACAGTGGATATCTCGGCAGAAACTCTACAAGCCAGAAGAGAGTGGGGGCCAATATTCAACATTCTTAAAGAAAAGAATTTTCAATCCAGAATTTCATATCCAGCCAAACTAAACTTCCAAGTGAAGGAGAAATAAAATCCTTTCCAGACAGATGCTGAGAGATTTTGTCACCACCAGGCCTGCCTTACAAGAGCTCCTGAAGGAACCAGTAAACATCAAAGGAACAACTGGTATGAGCCACTGCAAAAACATGCCAAATCGTAAAGACCATCAATGCTAGGAAGAAACTGCATCAACTAATGAGCAAAATAACCAGCTAACATCATAGTGACAAGATCAAATTCACACATAACAATATTAACCTTAAATGTAAATGGGCTAAATGCTCCAATTAAAAGACACAGACTGGCAAATTGGATAAAGTGTCAAGACCCATCAGTGAGCTGTATTCAGGAGACCCATCTCACATGCAGAGACACACATAGGCTCAAAATAAAGGTATGGAGGAAGATCTACCAAGCAAATGGAAAAAAAAAAAATAGGGGTTGCAATCCTAGTCTCTGATAAAACAGACTTTAAACCAACAAAGATCAAAAGAGACAAAGAAGGCCATGTGGCAAAGGGATCAATTCAACAAGAAGAGCTAACTATCCTAAATATATATGCACCCAATACAGGAGCACCCAGATTCATAAAGCAAGTCCTTAGAGACCTACAAAGAGACTTAGACTCCCACACAATAATAAAGGGAGACTTTAACACCTTACTGTCCACATTAGATAGATCAACGAGACAGAAAGTTAACAAGGATATCCAGGAATTGAACTCAGCTCTGCACCAAGCAGACCTAATAGACATCTGCAGAACTCTCCACCCCAAATCAACAGAATATACATTCTTCTCAGCACCACATCATACTTATTCCAAAATTGACCACACAATTGGAAGTAAAGCACTCCTCAGCAAATGTAAAAGAACAGAAATTATAACAAACTGTCTCTCAGACCACAGTGCAATCAAACTAGAACTCAGGATTAAGAAACTCACTCAAAACCGCTCAACTACATGGAAACCGAACAACCTGCTCCTGAATGACTACTGGGTAAATAATGAAATGAAGGCAGAAATAAAGATGTTCTTTGAAACCAATGAAAACAAAGACAACATACTAGAATCTCTGGGACACATTTAAAGCAGTGTGTAGAGGGAAATTTATAGCACTAAATGCCCACAAGAGAAAGCAGGAAAGATCTAAAATTGACACCCTAACATCACAATTAAAAGAACAAGAGAAGCAAGAGCAAACACATTCAAAAGCTAGCAGAAGGCAAGAAATAACCAAGATCAGAGGATAACTGAAGGAGATAGAGACACAAAAAACCCTTCAAAAAAATCAATGAATCCGAGAGCTGGTTTTTTGAAAAGATCAACAAAATTGACAGCTAGCGAGACTAATAAAGAAGAAAAGAGAGAAGAAACAAAAAGACACAATAAAAAATGATAAAGGGGATATCACCACCGATCCCACAGAAATACAAACTACCATCAGAGAATACTATAAACACCTCTATGCAAATAAACTAGAAAATCTAGAAGAAATGGATAAATTCGTGGACACATACATCCTCCCAAGACTAAACCAGGAAGAAGTTGAATCCCTGAATAGACCAATAACAGGCTCTGAAATTGAGGCAATAATTAATAGCCTACCAACCAGAAAAAAGTCCAGGACCAGATAGATTCACAGCTGAATTCTACCAGTGGTACAAAGAGGTACCATTCCTTCTGAAACTATTCCAACCAACAGAAAAAGAGGAAATCCTCCCTGATTCATTTTATGAGGCCAATATCATCCTGATACCAAAGCCTGGCAGAGACACAACAAAAAAAGAGAATTTTAGACCAATATCCCTGATGAACATTGATGCAAAAATCCTCAATAAAATACTGGCACACCGAATCCCACAGCATATCAAAAAGCTTATCCACCACAATCAAGTTGGCTTCATCTCTGGGATGCAAGGCTGGTTGAACATATGTAACTCAATAAACGTAATCCATCATATAAACAGAACCAAAGATAAAAACCACATGATTATCTCAATAGATGCAGAAAAGTTCTTCAACAAAATCCAACAGCTGTTCATGCTAAAAACTCTCAATAAACTAGGTATTGATGGGACGTATCTCAAAATAATAAGGGCTATTTATGACAAACCCACAGCCAATATCATACTGAATGGGTAAAAACTGGAAGCATTCCCTTTGAAAACTGGCACAAGACAGGGATGCCCTCTCTCACCACACCTATTCAACATAGTGTTGGAATTTCTGGCAAGAGAGAGAATTTCAGGCAAGAGAGAGAAATAAAGTGTATTCAATTAGGAAAAGAGGAAGTCAAATTGTCCCTGTTTGCAGATGACATGATTGTATATTATAAAACCTCATCATCTCAGCCCAAAATCTCCTTTAGCTGATAAGCAACTTCAACAAAGTCTCAGGATACAAAATGAATGTGCAAAAATCACAAGCATTCCTATACACCAATAACAGACAAACAGGGAGCCAAATCATGAGTGAGCTCCCATTCACAATTGCTTCAAAGAGAATAAAATACCTAGGAATCCAACTTACAAGGGATGTGAAGGACCTCTTCAAGGGGAACAACAAACCACTGCTAAATGAAATAAAAGAGGACACAAACAAATGGAAGAACATTCCATGCTCATGGATAGGAAGAATCAATATTGTAAAAATGGTCATACTGTCCAAGGTAATTTATAGATTCAATGCCATCCCCATCAAACTATCAATGACTTTCTTCACAGAATTGGAAAAAACTACTTTAAAGTTCATATGGAACCAAAACAGAGCCCACATTGCCAAGACAATCCTAAGCCAAAAGAACAAAGCTGGAGGCATCACACTACCTGACTTCAGAAATAATACCACATATCTACAACCACTGATCTTTGACAAACCCAACAAAAACAAGAAATGGGAAAAGGATTCCCTATTTAATTAATGGTGCTGGGAAAACTGGCTGGCCATATGTAGAAAGCTGAAACTGGATCCCTTCATTACACCTTATAAAAAATTAATTCAAGATGGATTAAAGACTTACATGTTAGACCTGAAACCATAAAAACTAGAAAAAATCCTAGGCAGTACCATTTAGGACACAGGCATGGGCAAAGACTTCATGTCTAAAACACAAAAAGCAATGGCAACAAAAGCCAAAATTGACAAATGAGATCTAATTAAACTAAAGAGCCTCTGCACAGCGAAAGAAACTACCAACAGAGTGAACAGGCAACCTACAAAATGGGAGAAAATTTTTATAATCTTCCCAATTGACAAAGGGCTAATATTCAGGGTCTACAAAGAACTTAAACAAACTTACAAGAAAAAATCAAACAACACCATCGAAAAGTGGGCAAAGGATGTGAACAGACACTTCTCAAAAGAAGACATTTATGCAGTCAGCAGACACGTGAAAAAATGCTCATCCTCATTGGCCATCAGAGAAATGCAAATCAGAACCAAAATGAGATACCATCTCACACCAGTTAGAATGGCAATCATTAAAAAGTCAGGAAACAACAGGTGCTGGAGAGGATGTGGAGAAATAGGAACAATTTTACACTGTTGGTGGGACTGTAAACTAGTTCAACCATTGTGGAAGACTGTGATGATTCCTCAAGGATCTAGAACTAGAAATACCATTTGACCCAGCCATCCCATTACTGGGCATATACCCAAAGGATTATAAATCATGCTGCTATAAAGACCCATGCACATATATGTTTCATGCGGCACTATTCACAATAGCAAAGACTTGGAACCAACCCAAATGTCCATCAATGATAGACTGGATTAAGAAAATGTGGCACATATGCACCATGGAATACCATGCAGCCATAAAAAATGATGAGTTCATGTCCTTTGTAGGGACATGGATGAAGCTAGAAACCATCATTCTGAGCAAACTATTGCAAGGACAGAAAACCAAACACCGCATATTCTCACTCATAGCTGGGAACTGAACAATGAGAACACTTGGACACAGGGTGGGGAACATCACACAGCGGGGCCTGTTGTGGCGTGAGGGGAGGGGGGAGGGATAGCCTTAGGAGATATACCTAATGTAAATGACGAGTTAATGGGTGCAGCACACCAACATGGCACATGTATACATATGTAACAAACCTGCACGTTATGCACATGTACCCTAGAACTTAAAGTATAATAATAAAAAAAAATTCAATTTCCTTCAATGCCTGCTGTCTGTCATGTGATATTGTACTAGAGTCAGGTTGGAATTTGGTGTCTTATTGTTACAGGCTACTTTGCCAGTCATAAGATCTCTGTTTTAAGTTTAATGCTGGTCATTTTTGCCTAAATTCCAAAACGAGGAGAGTATAATGAGGCATCGCTGAACCCACCTTCCCATCATGGTCTAAACTAGATTTTTAGATTTACTTTGGAATGCCCTTGGCTGAGAGGGGTGTCTATCAGTTGGTTGAGGAGTTCAAAATTTTATATTTGGTTTACAAACGGAACTCAGGTTCAGCTGCTTGCCACTTGAAAAGCCAAACAGGAGAAGCGAGTTATGGTGGAAGAAAAGCAAGTTTGTTGAAGAGCCAGTAGCTTGAGAGATGGCCAGACTCATGTCTCAAAAAGCTATCTCAAATTCAATAGCTAGCTAAAGAGTTTTTAAAAGAGAGGTGGCATGGAAACTATGTGCAGGAGTGGTGTGGGGTGCAGGTCTGCATCTTATTTTCTGATGGTTATCTTTAGGCACAGACTATCCAGTGGCTGGTTGGCATCATCTTGGCAGGGGCTGGGTTATGGGTTAACTGCGCATCAATTTATTCTTGGAAGGGAGAAATTGCAACCGCCATCTCCACTTCATGCCTGGATTGTTTCAAGATTGGCCTTTGGAATTCTCAAGCAAACAAGTAGTTAGATATATGTGTAGCAAGGAACAAAACAAGAAAAGGGTTGGTAACCTGGCTATACCAGTTACACCAATTGTTTGTGAATTTAATCACATCGCTTTAAAATACAGAAAGCAAAAGCTGATAGAACCACAATGAGAGAGAGAAAATTTCACAAAAATATTAAGAGATTTCAAAACTCCTATTTCAATAATTGTTAGAACAAGTACAAAGAAAATCAATAAGGATATAGGCTATTTGAACAGTACTGTCAACGAACTTTACTTAGTTTGTATTTCTAAAACACTTCACCCAACAATATGAAAATACAGATTTTTTTTATATGCACACAGAGCGTTTACCAAAGAATTGCAAGTTTCAGTTTACAAAATACATTTTTGTAAGAATTATTTATTTATTGAAACAAGGTCTCATTCTGTCACTCAGGCTGGAGTGCAATGGTGTGATCTTGGCTCACTGCAGCCTCCTCCTCCTGGGCTCAAGCAACACTTCCACCTCAGCCTCCGTAGTAGTTGGGACTACAGGCGCCCACCACCATGCCTAGCTAATTTTGTATGTTTTTGTAGAGGTACGGTTTCACTATGTTGCCCAGGCTGTTCTCAAACTCCCGAGAACAGGCCATCTTCCCACCTTGGGCTCCCAAACTGCTGGGATCATTTTAGTAACTTTTAAAGGCTTATTATATAAGCTTATTATACAAATATAATTAAATTAAGTTAGAAATCAATATGAGAAAGAGATCTTCAAAATTTTCCAAAACATGGAAGCTAAATGGTTATTCTAAGTAATCCATGAGTCAAGAAAAACAAAAGGGAAATAAGAAACTTTATCAATAAAAATAAAAGCATGACACATTATGTTTGGGGATGCTATGATGCAGTACTTACAGAGAAATTTATAGCAATGAATTTCTATGCTAGAAATGAAGAAAGAAGTCTAACCAATGACTTTAGCTACCAATATAAGTCCTGAAAAGGAGAACAAACTAAATTCAAAGTAAGGAAAAAAAAGTTAAAAAAAATTAGAACTGAAATCAATAGCACATAAAACAAAAAGGAATTGGATGTTTGAAAGACCAATAAAATTAATACATCTATAAAAAACTGATATAAAGAAAAGACACAAATTACAAATATCAGAAATGAAAAAGATGATATCTGTACTGAATTTATAGGTATAAGGAAAATTAACATATTGTGAATTAATTTATGACAAAAATTCAACAACTTTGATAGCGTGTACACTTTCCTTTAATATACAAACTACTTAGTTCAATCAAGAATAAATAAATTATTTAAATAGTCTCATGTCTGTTAAAAAAAAAAAAATTGAGTCTGTCGTTAGCTTTCCTATAAAGAAAACTCCAGGGCTAGGTAGCTTCGCTGCTAAATTCTACCAAGCATTTGAGAATTAAACTCTGACTTTTAATCCTTGCTCAAATTTTTTTCCAAAGTGCCTGGGGAAAGTTATGCCTTCCAAGACATAAAATCTTACTAAACAGGTCTCTGTGATCCAGTATATTCTGACTCACTTTCCAGACTGATTCTGATATGGCATCACATGACAGATAACATACCCACTTATCTTAAACATAAGCATTTCTCTCCACTGACTTCAAGTTTTTAGACAAAGCTTAACTCTTCAACCAATTGCTTACTAAAGAATCCCTAAACTCACCTATGACTTGTAAGCCTCTGCTTTGAGACGTCCTGCCTTTTGGAGCCAAATCAATATATTCCTCCCATGCATTGATTTATGATTTTACCTATATTTTCTATCTCCCTGAAATGTACAAAATCAAACTATAAACCAACCACATGGGAGCTCTTCCTCAGGACCTCTTGAGACTGTGTTTCCCTGGGCTGTGGTCATTCATGTTGGCTCAGAATAGACCTTCTAAAATATTTTGACAGAATTTGGGTTTTGCATCAACAGTTTTAACATTAAAAAATAAAATCAATCAAGAAACATAATTTTAGCTATATCATGTATACAGTTTGGAGGTTGTCATTCTCATATTTAAAACTAGAAAAAATAAAAACTAAAAATAAATTACTTCAGTGCAATTCATCAGAGAACTTAGGTCTCAGGCAACCTGCCACTCTGACATCTAGAGAGCAAAGCAAATGAGAGAAATACAACTGAGATCGGTTTGAGCAGAGGCTAGTGGAAGTACAAGCTAGTAAACACTTTAATGATAATTTTGATAAATATATTTGGAGTAAGGAGATACTTTCCTGGATTGTACCCCCAGGAAACCCACCAGGTTCTCTCGGTAAAGAGCAAAAAGTAAAAAAAAGAAAGAAAAAAAAGAGAAAGCAAAATCCTCTCATTATTGACAGAAAGGAGAAAGAACCATTTACAAATATGAACAACGAATTCTCCATAAAAAGATTTCTGTCCAAGGGAAATTTATCAAGCTTTACCTGACCTCAAAGAAGCGCAATGATTTAATTCCAGCCCCTTGTCATCTTCCTGTATCTTGATGGGGCTCAGAAAACAATACACCAAAGTGAAGGCCTTGGAAGCAGTATCAGAAGCACTTTTATTCAGCATTACACTAGAGATTCTAGTCAGTGCAATAGGACAAGAAAAAGAGTTAAAAGGTATCCACATTGAAAAGAAAAGCTGTCTTTATTTATGACAGAAATAAATGAAGATTATAGATTCTGTGAGATTTTCAACATAAATAAAGACAGTATCACTGTCATCTCATGGAATTTATTATAGTCCATTTGAGCTGCTGTGACATAATACCACAGACTAGGTAATTAAACAACAGAAATTTATTTTATCACAGTTTTAGAAGCTGAGAAGTCCAGGATCAAGGTACTGCAAGTTCATTGTTGCATAAGGGGTACTCTCTGCTTCCAGGCTGGTGCCTTGTTGCTGAATCCTCATATGATAAAAGTTGGAAGTCCAAAAAGGGGCAAAGAATGTTTGAAGTCTCCTTCAAACTGTTGGATTCAGGATTGAGTTTCAACATGAATTTTGAAGAGGACACAGTCAAATCATAGCGGTATCCTTGATGATGTGATAAAGTGGCAACTTACCTCTGTGATTTCTTCTCAAAAACCTATAAGGTAAGCATAATCATGAGGAAAACATTAGAAAAGATTCCTTTAGTGAGGCATCCTACAATATACCTGACTAGTACTTCTTAAACTGTTCAGTTTATGAAAAACAAGGACATTCTGAGCAACCGTCACAGCCATAAGGAGCCAAACTGTGAACTCCCAATAACTAAATGACAATAAATATAAATGTGAAGATGGGATTCTGGAACAGATAAAGGACATTAGGCAAAAACTAAAAAAATTGGAATGAACTATGGACTTTAGTGAATAATAATAATACATCAATATTAGTTCAGTAAATATATACACTATAAGTATATAATTTATTCTTAAAGGTAATTGAATTTAGAAGTAAAGGAGAGCTTTCTGTAATTATAAAAATTTTATAAATACAGTTTACTATATTAATATATTAAAGAAAAAACATTATTATCTTAATAGACAAAAATGTATTTGAAAAACTCAGCATCCATTTACGATTTTTAAAAAATTATCAGCAAACCAAGAGTACAAAGAAACAACTTCCTGTCTTTAAACAGGATCTACTGGCCAGGCACGGTGGCTCATGCCTGTATTCCCAGCACTTTGGGAGGCCAAGGTGGGTGGATCGCCTGAGGTGAGTTTGAGATCAGCCTGCCCAACATAGCAAAATATTGTCTCTACTAAAAATACAAAAAATAAGCCGGGTGTGGTGGTGGGCACCTGTAATCCCAGCTACTCTGGAGGCTGAGGCAGGAGAATCACTTGAACCCTAGAGGTGGGGGTTGCAGTGAGCAGAGATCGGGCCACTGTACCCCAGCCTGGATCACAAGAGCAAAACTCCGTCTCAAAAAAAAGAAAAAAAAAAACAAAAAACAGGGTCTATAAAAAACAAATGAACAAACAAAAGAAGCAACTTATTAACATACTTAATGGTGACAGGCCAAATGCTTTCCTTATAAGGTCAAGAACAATGCAAATATGTCTTCACTCACATCTTAATTCAACATTACACTGTAGATTCTAGTAAGTAAAATAAGACCAAAAAAAAAAAAATTAAAAGGTATCCATATTGAAATGAAAAACTGTCTTCATTTACAATAGAAATAAATGAAGATTGTAGATTCCAAGAGATTTTCTACATAAAGACAGTATCACTGTCGTCTCATGGGATCTTCAAAGAAACTACAAAAAAAGAGTACTTGAACTAATATATTAGTTTAGCAATGTTGTAGGATACAAGATCAGTATACAAAAATTCATTTAATATCTGCATACTGGTAACAATTTGAACTTGAAATAAAAGAAATAATAACGGTAATGAAAACACAGCACTTCAGCTATGAAAATATGTTGATGGTAAATAAGCACATAAAAAGATGCTCAAGATCATTGGGCATTATGGAAATGCAAATTAAAACCACAATGAGATATCATTATACACATACTACGAAGGCTTAGTTTGACGATACCAAGTATTGGTGAGAATGTGGAGTTACTATAACTCTCATAAGCTTCTGGTAGAAATGTAAAATAGTACAAACACTTTGGGAAAAGTTTGAATTTTTCTTTCAGAAAATTAAACATATGTCTACCATATTATTCAGTGATTCCATTCCTAGGCATTTACACACATAACTGAGAGTGTGTGTCCATACAAAGGCTTTCACACATATTCATGGCAGTTGCCTCTGTAATAGCCAAAACATAGATGCAAATTAAATGTCTGTCATGAGGTAAGTAGATAAGAAAGCTGTGGTATATCTGTAAATGGAACACTATTCAGCAATAAAAAAGAGTGAAATATTGATACACATTATAACATGTATGAATGTCAAAATAATTATGCTAAGTAAAATAAATCAGGCAAAACTACATAAATTCTAGAAAATACAAACCAATCCGTGGTTGCTTCAGAATAGGGTGGGATATAGAGTCATTACAGATTACAAAGTGGCACAAGGAAAGTATGGGGAATAGTGGATATGTTAATTACTATAATATGTATGTGTTGAGGGTTTTGAAAGTTTTATGTGTATGTGCGGGCATAAAAATTAATCAAATTGTGCAATTTAAATATAAAAATATTTAAGCTTTAACAATAAGATTCAAAGAGTAGAGATAAAGTGAGTAAAATCACTTTTTCTGCAGACAAAATTAATTGAGGAGACCAAAGACGAATCTCATGCAAGCAATTTTCTTGAATAAGTGGCAAATTCCATTCCAAGATAGATTCCCGGCCTTGGAGAGGCTATATCCTTGATTCTATCTCCGTGTTCCACAAATGACCTTTTAAATGACAGAATATTCATCACCTTTAAACCTCTCCTGCAATTTAGTTCTAGATGAAAATTAACCTGGCTAATATAATTATCATTTATGGGTTATTAATTAGCTCTGCAGAGACCATGTGCTCATGTCAAAAGACTTCCTTTAAAATATGCAGAAGCATTAGATATAAAAATCAAAAAATCCTAGCAGCAGACTCATTTGCTTAGCATAGTTTTCTGGAAGTGGATACCGTCTCTTCCTCTGAATTGATCTTCCATCTGTGTTCAAACAACTTAAGAATTCAAAATGAACTTGTGGAGCCTAAGGGGGTGGGGAGAGTGATAAATGTAACAGTGGCAACAATTATACCAGACTTGCATGAGGTAAATAATGAGAGAATAATTACAATACAGAGAATCTTTAAACATAAGTATAAATACATCCGAAAATTCACGTATGCCTATTATAATAAATGTAGGCATACTTTGGAGATATTGTAGGTTTGCTTCCAGACCACCACAATAAACTGAATATCACAATAGAGTGAGGCAAAATTTTGTCCTGGTGCATATAAAAGTAGGTGTGCACTATATAATGGTCTATAAAGTGTATAATAACATTATGTATGAAAACACAATGTGCATATCTTAATTAAAAATATGTTATTGCTAAAATATGCTAAAGAGCACCTGAGTCTTCAGAAAGTCTTAACCTTTTTACTGGCGCTTCTGACTGATTAGGATGGTGGAAGCTGAAGTTTGGGATGGCTATGGCAATTTTTTAAAATGAGAAAGCAATGAAGTTTGCTGTATCAATCGATTCTTTCATGAAATATTTCTATGTAGCATGCAACACTATTTGGTAGAATTTTACCCACAGTCAAACTTATTTCAGAATTGGAGTCAGTCCTCTCAATGCCTGAAGTAGCTTCATCAACTAAATCTATTTAATATTCTAAATTCTTTGTTGTCATTTCAACAATGTTCATGACATCTTCACCAGAAGTCAAGAAACCACTTTCTTTGCTTATTCCTTAGAAGGAACTCCTCTTTCATTAAAATATTATCATCAGACTGGGGTGATTCAGTCGCATCTTCAGGCCCCACTTCTAATTCTAATTCTCTTGCTGTTTCTACCACAACTGCAGTTTCTTTGTCCACTGTAGTCTTGAATCCCTCATAGTCATCCGTGAGGGTTGAAATCAGTTTCTTCCTAACTTCCATTAATGTTTATATTTTGACCTGCTTTCATGAAATGCTCTTAATGGCATCTAGAATGGTAAATTCTTTCCAGAATGTTTTCAATACTTTACCAGATCCATCAAAGGAATCCTATCTGTGGCGGCTATACTCTTATAAATTGTATTCTTAAATAATAATGCTTTAAACTTGAAATTACTCCTTGATCCGTGTTTCATTAGGAGGCATGAAAACAACATTAATATCCTTGTACATCTCCATCAGAGCTTTTTGGTGACAAATTGCATTGTCAATGAGCAGTCATATTTTGAAATAAATATATTTATTTCTGAGCATTAGGTCTCAAACATGGGCTTAAAATACTCAGCAAACCATACTATAGACAGATGTGCTCTCATCTGGACTTAGGTGTTGCATTTATAGAACACCAGCATAATAGATTTAGTATAATTCTTAAGGGCTGTAGGATCGTCTGGGTGATTACTGAACCGTGGTTTCAATTTAAAGTCATTTATTTTTATTTAACCTGAGAGCTGTGTAACTCTCTTTCCCTTGAACACTTAGAGGTCATTGTAGGGTTTTTAATTGACCTAATTTCAATATTGTTGTTTTCTGGCAATTAAGGAGGCCTGAGGAAAGGAAAAGAGATATGTGAACCACTGGCTGATGGAGTAATCAGAGTACATACATCTTTTTTAAAGTTCGCCTTATTATATGGGTGTAGTTATGGCACCCCAAAACAATTACAATAGTAACGTCAATGATCACTGATTACAGATCACCATAACAGATATAATAATAATTAAAAAGTTTAAAATGTGAGAATTACCAAAATGTGGCACAGACATGAAGTGAGGACATGCTGTTGGAAAAAATGGTACTGGTAGAGTTGCTCCATGATGGGTTGCCATAAATCTTCAATGTTTTAAAATATGCAGCATCTGCAAAGTACTGCAAAGTGAAGTACAATAAAATGAGCTATGCCTCTACTAATATAACTGGCTTTTAAAATGCGAAATAGTAATTTTTGCTAAACCACATAGTAGAGCCATGGCATAATTACTTCAGTGGATTGTCTTGTTAGAATTCAGATGAATTTTGGATATTTTCATTTTCCCCTGTAAAAGAAGTTTCCAACTTACTTTATTAAGTCATTTATGTGGCAGGAAGACTGAGAGGGGTCGATCTGTGAGAAATGGTACTTCCTCTCTTACAACCTAAGTACATCAGTAAAATGTTTTTGAGATAAAAGTAATTTACCTTGAAAATTTAGATGTCAAAGTGTTTATGCACATTGCAATATCAACAATTATGCTTGTATTTTCTTCCACTATTGAGTGGTTAAAAAATAAAATCTGACAAAGAAAAAAGTGAGTGGAATAAGAATTCCCCACTGTTGAAAATGAGAATTATATTAGTACATTTGTCACGAGTTTTTCTATTATATCAGTGCCCAGCATTAAACTATTGGTAAAAATGAGGCCGGGCACGGTGGCTCACTCCTGTAATCCCAACACTGAGAGGCCGAGGCAGGTGGATCACCTGAGCTCATGAGTTTGAGACCAGCCTGGCCAACGTGGTGAAACCCCATCTCTACTAAAAATACGAAAATTAGTCTGGTGTGGTGGTGTGCACCTGTAGTCCTAGCTGTGCAGGAGCCTGAGAGAGGAGAATCGCTTGAACCCAGGAGGCAGAGGTTGCAGTGAGCTGAGATCACACCACTGCACTCCAGCCTGGGAGACAGAGCAAGACTACATCTCAAAAAAAAAAAAAGAGGAAAAGAAAACTATTGGTAAAAATGATGAGAGTTTAGTTAAATTGTATTAAATCTGTTGTTAAATGTGTTATGCATTCTACAAAATATGAAGATCTATCTGAACACCATTTTATAATCATCTTGCAATGATTAACCTATTGCATGAATATAAACCTCAATAAATGTTAAAGAACTAGCACAGATAAAAGGAGAATTTGAAATGACTAAGTTCTTCAACAAGTAAAAAAAGTTATATTTTTACAAAAAGTTTTAAATTATTTGATTAGCAACTACTAATAATTGAAGCTATATGCACTCTGCATAAAAAATTATAACTTAAATAATGAGTTAAATTATCTCAAAACCTGTTGTGTTCATTCATTTTTTAGTAATGCAGAATCCCTGTAACTGCTAAATGTCTGTTTTAACTTCTCATATATTGCTCTTCTGTGATGAAAATAATTAAGATATACTCTTTTTAAAAAGCGTTCTATCACTTAGGCATTTACTCTGTCAAACATTTTTAAAAATTTAAATGCCAAAAAAAGAAAAGTGGTATTTTTCTCTTAGATTGTACGTCTACTTATCTTATAATTAAGGGCTCACAGTGCTGAAGTATAGTAGGCTATATAGTTAAATACAGAAGGCATTTACAGCTGAATAGCTGCAGAGAAAAAGGGGAAAATGGGAATCATGGGCAAAACCAGATTAACATAGATAATAACAGATTTTTTATGCCAAATGGTATACTCAAAATTGGTACTTTTGTGACTTTGCTGGTATTAAAATTTAAATTCTGACAAGAAGATAATTTACCTTCAATCAAATTTACCTACAAAACAATGACATTTGTAGCAAATTCTGTTAATACTGAGAAATAAAAAGAATTTTTCTACTTCCTGTCAAGATAATTTCAAATAACTTGTAGCTAGAGTTTTGCAAAGGAAAATTTTGCTATGTAAAAATGTTGCCTTAATTTCATAATCTAAGTCAAAATGTGTGCTTCTTTATCACTAAACAACAGGGACTAATTATGGAAATTTTCAGTGAGGTTGAAAACTTTTATGGTTTTATTCTATTTGTATTAAGAGCAAGGATACCAGATAAAATACTTTACTTTTCTTGGAAAACATGAGGACTCTAACCTTGAGCAGCTCCTTTATAAATGTTACCTATTGACTGCTCAGTGAGCACCCATTATGCAGATACTCCTTGACTTACAAGGGGCTTCTGTCCTGATAAATTAAATTTTCACCTGAAGTTTAAAATATTGTTAAGTTTAAAAATGTATTTAATACAAACTTAGCCTAGCCTACCTTAAACATGCTCAGAATACTTACATTAGCCTACAGTTGGACAAAATGTATAATACAAAGTCTATTTTACAATAAAGTGTTGAATAGCTCATGTAATTTATTGACTACTGTACTGAAAGTGAAGAACAGAATGGTTGTATGGGCACTCGAAGTAAGGTTTCTACATAATGTGCATGGCTTTCACATTATTATAAAGTTAAAATAATTCAAAACATTGGAAGTTAAGGAATGTTTTATCTCTCCCAAGATAAGAATTAAAGTCAGTATTTGGAAATATTCTTGTATCTCCAAATTACATGTAGGAAATTCTTGTTGATTAAGATCATATGTCCTGAGTCAAAAAAATCTGTTGACAGTTGACATGTAAATTTTTGCATTTGTTTTTATCAGAAACTGTGAAAGAACTTCGATATATTTAACAATTCATAAGTAATCTATCTTTTAATCATTTGCAAAAAAGAAGATAATAGGTAAGAGTAGTTATTAGAGAAAAATAAAATATTCTTTATGTATGTTTGAAGAAAAAAGAAAGAATGAAAAAATTGTGTCATATTCATTAATTTAAACAATAATAGAAACTAATACTGTTTGTATGAAAATACCTCTGATTACTCAAATAGTTTTCTTAAATATTAATGAATATATTGAAGATTCACCTGTTTTAGTAAAATGTTGATCAGACATTTCATATTTTAAATTCAACGGTAGAAAATACAGTCAAGCAAATTTGTGAAATATGAGCATGAAGAAACAAATTTAGCTTTAATTCTTACCTGTTCTGATTAGTTAGTAGGTGAATTCATTATTTAACAACCTGAGTATTGAGTATTTTATATTGTTAGCACCTCTTATCAACAGAGATGTGTTTTATAATATAGAGCCTGAACAACAAAGCTGTTATAAGGCCACACAAGTTTCTCATTAATTAAAGCTAATTCCATGCTTAAAAGGGTATTCATTTTTCTGATTTTATATTTTCTTTGATTACAAGGGAAACTAATATAATTTTCTATGTAAATTTTCTTAAGATAAATAGCATGTAAGGTTTACCTCTGCAGCTACTTACTAGCTGCCTGACTTTGGGCAAAATCCTTGATCTCTCTGTCTCACTTTTCATATCTGTAGATTGCGGACAATAATAGTACATTCTTCAGTGGCATTTTGTAAAGATTAAGTAAAATTATCCAGCAAAAATGTGCATAACATAATTTCTGGATTATAGAAAGATAAAATTATGGCTCTCTATCATTTTTCTTACTTATTATAGCACACAATGTACATTTTTATAAGAAACTTAGGAAGAATTTATGCTCATCTTACTACTTTGTATTGAAGTACTTTGCTTGAAATTGTTTTCTCTTTAAAGCCTAAAAATCATGTTATTGGTAAGTGTATTAATCCATTCTCCACTGCCATAATGAAACACCTGATACTGAGTAATTTATAAACCAAAGAGGTTTAATTGGCTCATGGTTCCAATGGCTGTACAAGAAGCATGATGCTGGCCATCTGCTCAGCTTCTTGTGAGGGTCAAGAACCTTACAATCATGGCAGAAAGTGAAGAGGAAGTAGGCTCATCTTACATTGCTGAAGCAATAGCAAGAAAGAGAGGTGGGGAGGAGGTACTACGCACTTTTAAACAACCAGGTCTCATGAGAACTGTATCATGAGAACAGCACAAAAGGGATGGTGCTAAACTATTCATGAAAGATCTTCCCCCATATCTAATCACCTCCTACCAGGCCCTATCTCCAATATTGGGGATTACCATTGAACATGAGATTTTGATGGGGACATGGATCCAAACCATGTGATTACACCCCTGGCCCCTCCCAAATCTCATGTCCTCACATTGCAAAATACAATCATCCCTTCCCAATAGTCCCCAAAGACTTAAGTCATTCCAGCGTTAACTCAGAAATCCCAAGTCCAAAGTCTCATCTAAGACAAGGCTAGTCTCTTCTGCCTATGAATCTGTAAAATCAAAATGAGTTAGTTACTTCCAAGATACAATGAAAGTATAGGCATTTGGCAAATACTCCCATTCCAAAAAGAAGAAGTTTGCCAAAATAAAGAGGCTACAGGCCCCATGCAAGTCCAAAACCAAGCAGAGCAGTCATTAAACGTTAAAGCTTCAAAATAATCTCCTTTGACTCCATGTTTCACATCCAGGGCACACTGACGCAACGGGTGGGCTTCCAAGGCCTTGGGCTGCTCTGCCTCTGTGGCTTTGCAGGGCTCATCCCCTGTGGTTGCTCTCAGGGACTGGCATTGAGTGCCTATGGTTTTTCTAGGTACAGGGTGCAAGCTGCTGGTGGACCTACCATTCTGGATTCTGGAGGATGGTGGCCCTCTTCTCACAGCTCCACTAGGCAGTGCCTCAGTGGGGATTCTGTGTGGGGACTCAACTCCATATTTTCCCTCTACATTGTCCTAGTAGAGGTTGTTCATGAGGGTTCCGTCATGGCAGCAGATTTCTGCATGGACACCCAGGCTTTTCCATACATCTTCTGAAATCTAGGCAGAAGCTCTCAAGCCTCAGCTCTTATACTCTGTACTCACAGGCTTAACAGCCTGTGGAAACCACCAAGGCTTACAACTTCCAAACTCTGAAGTAGTTGCCTGAGCTGTACCTGGGCTCCATTGCGCCACAGCTGGAGCTAGAGTGGCTGGGAGGCAGGGAGCAGTGTCCTGATGCTGTGCAGGGAAATGAGGCCCTGGGCCTGGTCCAAAAAACCATTCTTCCCTCCTATGCTTCCTGGCCTGTGATGGGAGGGACTGCCACAAAAGTCTCTGAAATGCTTTCCAGGTTTTCTCTCCATTGCCTTGGCTGTCAGCACTTGCCTTACTTTAGTTATGCAAATATCTGCAGCCTGCTTGAATTCCTTTCTTGCAAATGGACTTTTCTTTTCTATTATATGGCCATGGTACAAATTTTCCAAATCTTTTAAATATAAGTTCCAGTTTCAGGTTGCTTTTTTGCTCATGTATATGAGCATAGGTTTTTAGAAGCAGCCTGGCTACACCTTGAACATTTTGCTGCTTAAAAATTTCTCCTGCCAGATACCCTAAATCATCACTCTAAAGTTCAAATTTCCACAGATCCCAAGGGCAGGGGCACAATGCACCAAGGCTCTTTGCCAAAGGATAACAAAAGTTACCTTTATTCCAGTTTCCAATAAGTTCCTCTTCTCCATCTGAGACCTCATCAGTTTGGCCATCCTTGTTCACATTACTATCAACATTTGGGTTACAACCATTCAATAAGCCTCTAGGAAGTTTCCAACATTCCTCATCTTCCTGTCTTCTTCTGAGCCCTTCAAACTGTTTTAACCTCTGCCCATTACCCACTTCCAAAGCTACTTCCACATTTTCAGGTATCTTTATAGCAATGCCCCACTCCTCAGTACCAGTTTTCTATATTAGCCTATTCTCGTACTGCTGTAAAAAAAAAAGTACATGACACTGGATAATTTATAAACAAAGAGGTTTATTTGGCTCATGGTTCCATGGGCTGTACAGGAAGCATGATGCTTGCCCTCTGCTTGGCTTCTCTGGAGGCCTCAGGAAACTTACAATCATAGTGGAAAGTGATGGGAAAACAGCCTCATCTTACATGGCCAGCAAAGGAGCAAGTTGTAAGGGGGAGATGCTTCACACGTTTAAACAACCAGATCTCGTGAAAACTCTATTATGAGAATAGCACCAAAGGGATGGTGCTAAACTATTCCTGAAGGATCCACCCCTATGGTCCAATCACCTCCCATCAGGCCCCACCTTTAACATTGGAGATTATAATTTAACATAAGATTTGGATGAGGACACAGATCCAAATCATATCAGTAAGATTGCCTAACTGCTAGATATTTTAGGGAACTGTTTATGATTCTCTCAAACATATCTGTATTTATCAGGATGGGCCAACTTATGTGTTAGTAGCAATCTCCAAATTTTGGTAGTTTAGTTTATTTAAAGAAAATTCTAGCTAGTGCAAAGTCTCTAGGGCAACACTCCTTCATGTGTTTGCCCATCCTTCTAAGCTGCTTTGATTTCATGACACTTCATATTAATAAGTGCCCTGATGATGTGGCAGTGCAAGAGAGAACTGCACAACAGCTTCTACATGCTTTTAACTGGAAGCGACATACCTCATATTCACATTATATTGGCTCAAGTCAATTACTGGGCCATGCCAAGTGATTGATATGGTTTGAATTTGTGTCCCCGCCCAAATGTCATGTCAAATTGTAATCCCCGATGTTGGAGGAGGGGCCTGGTGGGAGGTGATTGGAACGTGGGGGTAGACATCCCCCCTTGCTGTTCTCATGAGACCTGGTTGCTTAAGTGTGTGGCACCTCCCCCTTCTCTCTCTTCCTCCTGCTCCACCCGTGTAAGATGTGCCTCTTTTCTCTTTGCCTTCCACCATAATTTTAAGTTTCCTGAGGACTTCTTAGCCAGGCTTTCTTTACAACCTGTAGAACCATGAGACAATTAAACCTCTTTTTTTATAAATTTATAAATTACACAGTCTCAAATATTTCTTTTTAGCAATGCAAGAATGGACTAATACACTGATGTTTAAGGAGACAGGGTAAGACAATCCTCCTTTGTGCTTAGTGGGGTGAACTGGATAACAGTAAAGAGCAAAGATGCTTAACAAAATAAAACAAATTTCTTAAGAAAAATACTTTGCTATACTTTATGTCTCCACTGTTGTGTTTCTTTCACTCTTACATGTAATTCATATCACCTTACATTGTGCATCTTAAATTTTTCTAGAGCAAGATGAGGTAAAATGTGCCTTCAGAGGAGGGAACTTTGTCTTATTTGTAGTAGCCTCAACACCTGTAATAGTGCTTGGCAAAGATAGAAATATATTAAGTTATTATATTAATCAGCAAAAGATCTTAACAAAAGGAATATTTTTAATAATGAAAATAACTACTAGCATATACTTTAATATGTTTTGTTTTGTACATCCTCATGGACACAGATGGAAAAAGTTACCTGAGGTCACATGACCAAGCAGTAGCACTTATAGATGCCATCAAGCTGTCTCATAATCTAGTGCTATGATTAAGTCACAAATTAAATAAGTAAGGTGGAGGGGAGAAGAGAAATAGATGAAAGAAGCAGAAGTAAAGACATCGTAAAAGAATACTGTCTTATTTCTAGGTAAGTGACAAGAAGTAATTCATGGATATTTTTCTATTTGAGAGACAGAGTTCTCAGTACTAAGATAATAAGAAAAGATGAAAGGACTTCCACTTCAATGATAATATACGTAAAAAGAATATAAATAGCTTTTTTTATGGAAATGGAGAGTGTAGGTGTAAAAATTATGCATATGCATGTCTGTGGCTCTTGAGGAATGAAATTATCTGTGTGGATTGAAGTACCAGTAAGCATTAAGCTCTGAGTACTTAGAAAAACATACAAATACTTTAAAAATAATTTTAAGGAGTGCTAGTAGTAGTGGAAGCAATAAATTTAAAAATTATCTTCCAAACAAACATTGCTCCTTCTGTGGGAAACATGATGAGGTATTCTCATTCACTGCTGTAATAATGACTCAAGTGTGTGATATTCTATTTAATTTAGCAGACCTGCAAAGTACTGTCTTCCAGAAAAACAGATGTTTCTTCAGGGAATACCTGAAACCAGCTACTAAAATTATCTATTTCTGTGGAATATACTTAGCAATCACTAAAAATGGAATTATTATTTTTTAAAATTTAGATGCTATACTAAAATCTTATCTTTCAGTATTAGCAAATACTGAATTTAATAATATTCCATTCTCTTCACATTATCAAAGATGTTATGATTTACATAAATGCAGCTGATAGTGTTTTTTTCTTTCCTTTTTTATCGCAGCGTAACTTAAATACAGTAAAATTCACCTTTTTATATTACAGTTCAGTGAGTTTTGACAAATACATGTAATCATGTAAGCACCACTAGAATCAAGAAACAGAATGGTAGCATCACCCTCTAGAAATCCCTCATGTCTTTTTGTGCTCAACCACTGCCCGCATCCTTAGCCCCAGGGAACCACTGATCTGTTTTCTGGTGTTGTAGTTTTGCCTTTCCAAGAAGATCCTATAATTATAATTCAACAATATATAAACTTTAACTCTGTCTTCATCACAGCATAATGCATTTGAGATTTACTCATGTTTTTGCATGTATCAATAATTAGCTTATTCATTTTTGTTGTTTGTTGCTTAGTAATATGCCACTATGTAGATATACCACAGTTTGTTTATTTACTTCTCAGTTGAATAATATTTGGGCCATTCTACCTTCTGGTGATTGTGAATAAAGCTTCTATCAACATGTGTGTACTTACTTGGGGAAGTACCTGGCAGTGGGATTGATGGGTTATATATTAAATGTTTGTTTAGCTCTGAAAGAAATTGTCAGCCAGGCATAGTGACTCATAGCCTAAAATCCCAGCACTTTGGGAGGATGAGGTGGGTGGGTCAGTTGAGGCCAGGAGTTTGAGACCAGCCTGGCTGATATTGTAAACCCCATCTCTACTAAAATACAAAAAAAAAAAAAAAAAAAAAAAAGTACCTGGCCATGGTGGCACATGCCTGTAATCCCAGCTGTTCAGGAGGCTGAGACATGAGAATCACTTGAGCCTGGGAGGTGGAGGTTTCAGTGAACTGAGGTCATGCCACTGCACTCCAGCCTGGGTGACAGAACAAGACTCTGTCTCAAAAAAGCAAAAATAAAACAAGTGAACATAAAATAAATTGCCAAGCTTTGTCCAAAACAGGTGTCATTTTGCATTTACAACAGCAATGTGTAAGAGTTGCATTTGCTCAATATCCTCCTCAGAATTTGGTATTTGATTATTTGGTAATTGATTAACTTGATAACAATAATTATTATTATTACTTTAGCCATTTTAATAGGTCTGCAGTGGAATCTCATTGTAGTTTTAATTTTTTTTAAATATAACAATATTGAGTATCAGTTCATATGCTTACTTGCTATCCATTTGTATTTACTGAAGTGTTTTTTCAAATTTTGTGACAATATACTATTGGATTGGTTTTCTTCTTATTGAGTTTTGAGTGTTGTTTATATATTCTAGATACAAATCCTTTATCATCTAAGTGCTTTGCAAATATTTTCTTCTGGTCTGTTCCTTGTTTATCATTTTCTTAAGAGGAGAAATGTTCAATTATGATAAAATCCAATTTATCATTTTGCCCCTTAACTGCTAAAAGTTCATAAGTCTCCTAATCTTTGCTGTGGGATGGTGTATGTGCTGTGACACACCTGTAATGCTCAGGCAGGTAGCTTGCAACTCTGCCCCAGCCTTCATTTCTTGCTTCATAGAGCTGCAACATGTGGCCTTCTAGATTCCTAGGAATATATTGGACCTTTGCAAAATGCTTAAAATCTCATTCCCCAAGTTTTATTTTTATATTTTTGGTCACTTTTTCCCCCCCTACGAGTTATCACTGCCATGGGCAGCTGCAATATTAAGCAATTGCTGCTGATTGTTTTTGACAAATGCCTTCAGAGGAAAGGGTGTTTGCCCTGACTGAGCTTTCATTTAGGTCAAATAAAGAAAAGCTGGATGAGGGGGATTTTGAGAAAACTGCCAGACAAGTCAAATAATGACAATTTTCTGAAAATAATGATTTTGGAGAGCTCCAAACCTGTTTTGCCACCTCCAGTGGCTGCTGTTTTTCACCATGATTTAGTAGCCACTGTTTTTCAGTGTTACTGCAAAGCTGTGAAAAGACAGATGAAAACAGAGCGAGTTAAATATTCTTAACAAGATTCAGCATTTCTTTTTAAATAAATACTTCTCTGTTACAAGCCTTTAGTTATTACTAGAGTTTTGAAAAAGTTGGCATTGACAATTCTTCCAGTGTTCTCATTGTTTCTATAGAGAAGCAACATTTTGCAAGTTTGTACTCCACCATTCCTGCTGATGTCTGCAAATGACTTCTGGCTTCAAGTTCTCTAAAAGCTACATTTGTGGTTCAGCGTGTTTTTTTTTTAACTTTACAGACATGAGGCCAGTCATAGGTAAATGACCAGAACCACATCTGTTGGCCTTACTATAAAATTATATAATACTTTTAACAAATGAATATTTTTATATTATGAAACCTCACATTTTTAACATGAAGCCTCTGAGGATCTTCAGACTCATGCCATGTAGTGTCATATCATTCCTAACCAACTAATGGGATCTCTCTTGGTAGGTTGTCTATGGTTCAAAGAACTTGTGTGATGGATATATTTGCTAGTACAAAACAAGGATATGCCTGCATGTCAGCACAGTTCACCTCTCCTTGCAATGCAAGTAAAGGAGTAAGGGCTAGTTCTCCTGTTTGAGGGTCTGCACATGAGTAATGAGAAATGTACAAATAATTATTTAATGACAATATTTAAATACATACTGAATGAAAAAATATTGTGTGATCTGGAAACTGGTGAAAGATATTTTTCTGGTTATCTATTGTTGTATAGATATTGCTGCCCTCAGAGATGGCAAAATATATAAAATAAGTTGAAAAAAAAACAAATAATGTTAAAAAGTCACGATATCTCAAGTTACCTGTCTCTGAAAACTTCCACCTTAGCACTTTGAGGCCAAAATAATCTTCCTTACACTAATACTACTTAGTCCTAGAGCTGTGTTGCCATGTCAACCACCCTCTCTATTAACTCTTATTTTCACCTAGATTCAAATCTTTATTTTCTAATATACCTATTGTTGTATACATATTTGAGATCAGCATAATTGCAGTGTATCATACCGTTTAGATTAATGTGTTTTTGAGTCAAACAATTTTAGGTTTAAATTGTATTTCACAGCTTATTAACCATAAGATCACAGGCAAGTTTCATAACCTCTCAGAACTTATTTCTCCGCATTTATAAAATGGAAACAATAATAACTAACCAATTCAGTTATGTTGAATATTTAATGATAATTATAATATAAATACAATGATAGTACAAGACCCAAATACCTTGTTTTAACCTGTAAAATCCAGAAATTTTTGAAAACTTAAGATTTGGAAAGGTATATTTGGTGTCAAAATCTCACATGAAATGTAGTGATGTAATGCTATTTTACATATATATATATAAATAATTCGGATATGGTGGTCACATAAGATTTCTCTGATAAAACATTCTGTTCAGAATGTGTGTATATATATACTGTATATATATATTCTGTGAATAAAGTATATACATATTCTGTGAATATGTATATACTTTCTACAGAATTATTAATGTATTTAGTTCCCAGACTCAGCCTTAAATTAATTATAAGATTTTGTGGACCTGCAATAATAAAGTATCTTTAATTTTTCTTTTGTTTGTGTTCTTTCTTACTTCTTTAATAGAAGGAGAGTAATCTAAGTAGCACTGTGGTGGGTGTTAACTGAGGCTAACCTTTGTAAGGAATTAAGAGGCAGAGTGCCCATCTCTTCCAAGATGTGTTTTCAGACAGTGATGCTAAAAGGTAGAATAGGCAAAGCAATGTAGATATGCTACTTTATGATTTCCAAACATTGACTTGAAATGAAATGGTGGGAGAAACAAGCAGAATTCAGATGCTCTCTCAACATTATGGCTCAGTTAGATTCATATAACTCAAATTCTTCCTTGAACTTGCTCAATTTTTGATGAGGCGCAAATATTTTATTAATTTTTCTCCTATTTTCCTCCAGTCTTGGCCTCAGTGAACCACATATAATTACAGAGTTAGTTGCTCTTTATCAAATTTGGAGGCTTTTTCCTCTTCAAAATTTAACATAAAATGGGAATCTCTTGCCAAAACATTGGAGGATGTATGAGGACTTTAATCTCAGTTGTGTGCTGTGCTTATTTTGTTCGGCCTCCAACCATAATCTTGCTGCTCTTCATTTTTGTGGTCACAAAAATGTAAATATTCTTTAGGTCCTCCCTGTTGATATTGCTGTGGCTCTGTAAGTTCCTGTGGATCTGTACACAATCCCCTGCATTCTAGTTTCACTTGTGATATTTCCTTAGTCTTGGTACTATTTTTTTCTTGAAATTCAAAACAAATACATTCCACTTAGCAATTATTACTATTATTATGAATCAGATGAAAAAACTATGGAAGTCAAGCCTTTTTTTTCTTTGTGAAACATTGCCAAGTACACTAAAAACTAAACTAAAATTAAATTTAAAACAAAATAACTTAAAATCTTGTTTATTTAAATAACAATTTTACTATTAAAATAAATTAAATATTTGATCTAAATTAGATTTCTGCTTATAATAGTTTCTAATCAGGATGACCAGGAGTAATAATGCATTTTTAAAAGTATAGGAGAAAAAACTCATTTATCGTAAACTTATTTTATATATTTAATTACTTTTTAAATTCAGTAAATAATCCTTTAATTAGTGTTAGTAGTGGAACACATCAATTCAACTCACAGAATAACATCATTCTTTAAGCACAAAAATTAAAAACTAATGAAGTCAATTGTTAGCTTTTCAAAGAATAGGCTTATGTATACCACAGATAAACACATTATGTAGTATTTTACAATGAGATCTAACCATAAAAATACTAACAATTACTGTACCATAAACTAAATGTGTCTTTTAAATGAAAACTTTCATGCAATTGAATTAAATGTATAAGGCTGATTCATTGATTACAAATAGATCTAGAAAATAAAAAAGAAACACATTATCCTGGGAAAAGTATTGTGCTAAACAAAAAAATGTGCAGGTATCATATCAATGAGTTAACTCAGTGTTCTCATATACTAACTAAACAGCTCAAAGACCTCAGGAATCAGTCTGTGCATATATAAATTCAAAAAATAATATTTGTAGTGGTGTGTAGTAAAGATGTCTGTCAGAGTATATTTTAATTCACTTCAAAATTTTAATGTAATTTAAATTTTTAATTTTCAACAATATTTTTTCTACCATAGTGGTATTAGTCTTTTCTCATGCTGCTAATAAAGACATACCTGAAACTGGATAATTTATAAAGGAAAGAGATTTAATTGATTCACAGTTTCACATGGCTGAGAAGGCCTCAAAATCATGGCAAAGACAAAGGAGGAACAAAGTCATGCTTTGCTTTGCTCCTTTATAAAACCATCAGATCTCATGAGATGTGTTCACTACCATAAGAACAGCATGGGAAAGACCCACCCCCATGATTCTATTACCTCCCACTGTGTCCCTCCCATGACACGTGAGAATTATGGGAGCCTACAATTCAAGATGAGATTTGGGTGGGAACACAGCCAAATCATATGAGTAATTAATACAAAATACTGATTTTGAAAGCAGAAATTAATAACACAATATCCTAATTAATTTTGGCTTAACTTTATTAGAGTTTTGAAAATTGATTGCCAATGTAATTTTTATTGATTAAAAAAATAAATTATAATTTTTCATTTTTATCATCCTGTATGGTATGTTTTCTCTTTCTATATAATTTATACTTTTTTCTGATAAATGATTACTAATTTTTATAAAACAATGACCTCTAATCACAAATTTAAATATGTGTTCTTTAGAGAAAAAAATTATACACATTTTATTCATCAACAAATATTTATCTTAAGCTTTCATGAAGGTATTTACATTTAACAAGTGAGAGCTTTTTATGGGATCTGCTATTTAATTTGGTGTTCTGTTTTCTTTATATTTGTAAATATCTTATAATTAACCTTCAATTGCAATTGGTCAGTCACCACCAAATTTCACACTAACTCCTATGTGAAAATAGTACAATAATCTTAATGCTAACTACCTGTTCACATCTTTTCCCATGAAATAATCCTGTGGATTTTCAAGAAGTCCAGAACTTGAGGCAAATATATAGATTACCAGGAAGGGAATCAGAATTTCTTTAATCATGGGTTACAGAATATCAAGCTTGAAATTGGCAAAAAAAAAAAAAAAAAAAAAAAAGAGAGGGAAAAGGAGGAAAACCCAGCTATCTTCTGCATTAAAAAATACAAGCACATTTTCACTCAAAAAGGATGACCTAAAACAAACCTTTAAATCTAATATTGATTACACAGAAATTATTTCGTTTTATAGTGGAAAACGTATTTTGAAGGCAAATTCTAACTAGATTAGAATGTTAGAAATTCTCAGGCACACTAGCTTTTGATTGCTGAAGTTTAAGTCTTGCAAAGCTGTCAGTAAAATTACATAAATCTTATTTTTAAATTTCTACAAAGGTGGTCTGAACAATTCTTATTAGTTATTACTTTTTCAGTCCCCAAAAATCTTTTCTAAATAATTCATTTCTAGGCATGCCTATTTTTACTGAAATATAATAGAGGATACTTCATTCAACAAAACTCATTGAGTTTGCATGTTATAACTACATCTTCATTTGGTACAAACTTGCTATCTATAAAGTAAACCAGTTTGTTTTTTCTTCATTTTCTTTTTTGAAAAAAACACTGATTAAACATAGTAAGAAACTACAATGTGAAAGTTTATAAAAAGTGAAAATAATTTAAGAACAAATATAAGTCTTGAGATTCTAACAAGTATCAAAAAGTATTTATTATAAAGTGTCTTCTGTTTTTTTAAATGTGTTATCTACCAACAGTCCCAGTCAGAAGAATGACAAAGAGATTGCCTCATAACTGTATAATTTGAAATACTTTTACTTTCTTTTATTTTTTATTTTTTATTTTTTTTACCAACCAGCCTATCAGCAGTGTGATTTTTGAAGTTATATGCTAAAGCAGCGTATTCACTCTGTAGACAGAACCAAGCTGGTTAAAATGGAAAGTTTAAATCCCACCTACGTCTAGCAAAGTTTCCAAGGCTCACCACATATAGCTGAACATTTTGCGAAGACAACTTGTGGGACCACAAATATAATTTGCTTTAGTGATTATACATAATAAGATCAAAATTAACTTTTATAGGGCATTTACAGTGTGTCTAGTATTGTGTCATAGGAAATCACATGTTATTTTATATACCTCTTACAACATCCCATAAATTAGATCTTACCTACGACATTTAATGGATTGAAAAACAGTAACAAAAACAAGACGCTTAAGCTCTGAAAATTACTGTGTGACTTGCCAAAAATTGTATGGACAGAAAGTGGCTGATCAAGACCAGAGTCAGGTTTGAATTCCATGGCCAAATATCATAGATATTCCCAAGTAAATAAATGTTTCTGTTAACATATGTATAATAGGATAAGAATTCCAGAAAGCAACATTGTGTATTATTTTCATTTCATATTCAATTCACTTGAATGTCTTTCATTTCTGAATTCCATAGAGATGTTCCACATGCAAAAATAATATGGCTCAGTTTATTTACATAAATCAAGATGAAATAACTTGTTTAAATAGTCAAGTTGGTACATATAACAGTCTATTTAGGAACCACTGACATAGAGACTACCATCAGTTCTGGGGCAATTTTTAGTATTAAGAAGTATCTGAAATTCAAAGAAAATACTTCATTTACTCAACATGTCATTTCATAGAGTTATTCATACTTATTTGTAGGACAAAAACTTCTCTCATAGTACAATTATGTCTGAAAATTGTGCATTCGGAAAACCTTTTTTTATAAAATAGAATCATAATTCAGATATATTGTGAAATGTGCATGGTGCAAAGCATATTATTGACATATAATAAGTTTTGTTATGACAATGTATAGGCAAAAGTGTATCAGAAAGGATAGAATTTATTGATTCTCCATAGTTTTTCCTTTGGTGGCCTGCTTGAGCTGGTAGAGCTGGTCATATCCTGAAGAGTGCTCCAGCAGGGGGACCCTCCCCACTATGCTGTTTTATACATTTATATCCTGGGTGTAGGGACACTTGGTTTTTTGTATAACCAAGGGAGTTCTTAGCCCAGGAAGTAGCGCTGCAGAGCCTTCATTGCTCATTCAGGAGGGTTTCATAATAACTTTCTTCCTGTTAGTGGCAGTACACTCTCTTCCTCCTCTGTCTTCTGTAATCTTTTGCTTTGTCCAGCAAAACTAGCTAATGTCAACTGCCCCAGAAAAGCAAGGAAAAAAGCTCCCCTGGCCATCAGTTTGTTTCTTCTATGTAAAAGCAATTCTTTACAAAGTATATATTCTTTAAATGGTGAATTATTAAATTATCTTACAATAATATCACATTTTCCTCTAAGTTTTGGCTTAAATGTGAGTACTCCAAGAAGAAATTGAGTAATAGGACAGACAGAAGGCAGCTGGAATGGAAAAACAAATAAAAGAGCACATAGATAATTTATATGGATACAGACTACAAAGAGACTGATCTACAGCTAATCAATATTAACGTTTGCTGGGTCAGTAACTCACGAGTATGTTAGCATTTTTAAGACCTCATTTGCTTGCTAAGTCTACTTAAAACACGCGTTTAAATATAAGGTTTTCCGACAACTAAAAATCATTCTGTAAAAGATACTATCCTGAATAGCAGCAATTCTTTGAGTGGTGGATCCTGAGGAAAACTTTGTATAAGTCTAAACCAAAAGGAGAGACATAATCTAATAGAAAATAAATATTACGATGTGACATATATTAAAGGAAGAAATATTAATATTTATGAGAAGAAATGAAACAGAAACTGAAGAAGAGAACATATTAAAAACAAAATAGAATTATTTTGAAATTAAAAGACAAATCACCAATTAAAAGTAGAAAATGTATGTCTGTATCATAACTATATGGACAGTGAAAAAAATCCAATGAAATATAAAACTCAACAGAGGAAGAATGAGATTCTTAACAGTGTATAAAAGATAACCTTTTGGAAAAGTGGTGTTAGGTTAACTGGTTAGCTATCTGAAAAAGAGATAAAACTGTTTCACTTCCTTACATAGATAACTGGTTTAAATTCCAGATAAGTCAAAATTTTAAATGCATATTTATGACTCTATGCAAGTATTCATATTAAACATAGATAGCCTGGCTATATAGCAAGGTAGGGGAAAAACTGTCACTCAAGCTCCAGAAGCAATAAAGTTAACGATTTATATATATATATATGATTAATTAAAACTTGTTTAAAATGTTTTTTCATGGCAAAAAAAAAATTCTAGAGCAAAGGACAAATGAAAAACTGTGAAAATATTTGCAACTTACATTGCAGAACAATGATTTCTAACAATCGAGAATTAAAATGAAATCACCTTTGCAAAAACTATGACAGAGAAAGAAACTGGACGTTGCTTATTCCATCTTGCTTCTGACCTCAGGAACTAACTGTTTTTGTTACCTTTAAAACAAACACTATAAAAATCCCGTTCAGAAACTAATCACGTCCTTGTACAGGGACTAAAACTGCCTTTGTAAGACTAATGAAAGGCCACATGGTAGGATTATGGAAGGGGCCTGAATTCTGCTAAGATTTAGTTGTAGCTAAATAATAAGCAGACATTGTCCCCTAGCATGTTTTTCTATGATTCCTTACTGCTCAGGAGTCTTGTAGTCAGAGGCCAAAAGATTTGTAACTTCCCCAATTGCTCCTATAGACCAACATCACTATTGTAAAACTTAAGACTGGTCTTTGAGATATTTTTCAGGGTTTTGCATTCCGGAGATCAACAGACTCCACCTGGACCCACCTGGACCCATAATTCATACCAAAGAACTGATTCAAGTAATCCTGTTGCCTCCACCCAGAAATTGACTTAATGCACTAAGATGATTTTGAGCCCCCTATGATTTCTTCTCCAACCCAACCAATCAGCATTCTTCATTTCTTAGCTCCCTGCTAGCCAAACTATCTTTGAAAAACGCTAACCTCCCAATTCTCAGGAAGGTGGATTTGAGAACTGTCTCCTGTCTTTCTGTGTGGCTTGCCTTGTAATGAACTCTTTCTTTGCTGCAATGCCTGCTGTTCCTAGTGTACTCACTGGCTTTTCTGGGTAGCAGGCAAAATGAACCCATCAGGCTGTTATAAAAAGACCAACAAACTAGACCAAAAAAATGGAGATTTACTGAAAATCACTGACATAGGGCAGATTGATTAAAAAGAGAAAAGGCATACAAGTTTATTTAACACGTATACACGAGAGCCTTCATAATAAAGGCCCAACCCCACAACAAGGTACAGAAACATATGTACCATCTTGAGGTTACAGAAATAATGCTGGCTCAGAGCATGGCCCAAAACAGGTTATGATGGTACATCAGGTTTTACTGGCAAGACAGGTAATAGGAGAAAGAGAAAAGGAGGCTTGGCTAGCAAAGGTGGTATTGCTATGTAGATGAAACCTCACTGGTAGCAGCTCTCAGAAAGAATAAATGATAAATGTTTTCTTCAGACCTTAAAGATGTCAGTCTCAATTAATCTCTTCTAGGTCTGGACAAGAGAACATCTGGATTCATCAACAGAGATTCTCTACAGATGCAAATTTCCCCCAGATTAAAGCAGCTTTGCAAGCCCACTTCAGTTGGCTGGGCCTGTGGCAATCATCTCAAAATAGGTCAAAGAAACATATTTTGGGGTAAAATATGTTTATTTACTTCACATTATTAGCAGTTTAGAGAAAAATGAATGCAGTTGCCCATCAACATAATAAAATGATGAATTTGAAACTGCACAAATAAATAATTTCTCACGATTATGAGGCAAAATATCCAAAAGACGGACATATATACTCTGAGATGGAGATGCTTATATTTTGCCAATGAACATGTAAAATGAAACAACTCTTATGGAGGGACTTTGACAACATCTACAAAATTTACTTACAAATTTTCCTTTTATCCCAGTAATCTCACTTCCATGAATCCATTTGCAAAAAATACACTAAGAGAATCAATCATAAGAATGAAGACAGAAAGACCTAAGAGTGAAGATATCCTTTGCAACATTATTTATAATAGTGAAGGACTGAAAAAAGAAAAAGGTCATTCAATGGGGAATTATGAGACAGAGTAGAGATTCCTCTTAGGGATCTGCTGACTCCCACCCTTCCAAGTATGAAAATAAAGGAAAATCTTGGGTGTCTTCAAGGGAAATTCCAGGCACCTACCTAGCCTTGGAAAGCAAATGAGCAATTTGATAAAGCAAGTAGGTAATAGTAACTTAAAACAATAACTGAGGAAATTAGTCATGGGATGTTTGATTCCCTATAGAAAAATTTTAAATAAACTTTCTCTTCCGTAACCAGTAGCAATTCAGAAAATCTCTGCATGCATCTATGGCCTGTAAGCACCCGCTCCCCTCTTCAAGATATCCCACCTTTTTAGGCCAAACCAGTGTATAACCTCCACATATTTATTTATAATTTTGCCTGTAAGTACCGTTTTCCTGAAATTTACCCCTTTTTTAAAAAGCCCTTGTTTGCAAGCCATCAGAGAAGTTGGGTCTTAAGAGTGAGCTGTCTGATTCACCTTGCTTTGCACCCTGCAAATAAACACCCTCCTTTCTCCTAAAGCAACACCTAAGTTGCAGATATTTGGCCTTACCGCACTGGGCAAGCAGACACCAGTTCAGTTAGGTAACACTTGCTTAAATAAAGTATCGTACATTTACATAGTGGAGTAAAAAAAGAATGAGTATTATCTCTACATACTGCTAATATATAGGATATATTGTTTGTTGGGGAAAAAGAAGCAGAGACAATATTTCTGCCTCTAGCTTTGTGGTCAGTGACTCTGCAGTCCACTCTTCAACTCTGACTTGCTACTCCTTTACTGAGTAGTCTGAAACTACTGAATTGGTTTTCAATGCCATGATCCATTTCATCTGCAGGTGCCTACTGTAGATCTTAAAGCCATCCAAAGTTTAAACACCCAAATTTTTAACTGTCTGATCCTGGTAACTCTCCTGGGCAACACATATTATGGCCTTGCTCAACTGCACCTATTTGTTGTTTTGGCTGTAGTAGAACTCTATTCAAATTATATAAATAATAAATGTGTTGTTTTTAAATGGGTAACAAGGACAGGCAGCAAAACTGGTTCTGAAAACTGGGAAGGCATTGTGATCTAAAGCAGGTGTAAGCTTACATAGGCTCAGATAATTAAAAGGATTTCCAGACTTCTAAAACATATTTATGTGAGACTTTAATAAAAGTAAAGGATATGGTAGAACCAGACAAAGAAGGGACAGGCTATGATTTGATTGATGGTGCATCTTCTAAACTTTAAGTGAAAACTTAATCCCCGATGCAAGAGTCTTAAGAGATGTGGCCTTTGTTGAGGTGTTGGCAGAGCTGTCATGAATGGGATTAGCACCCTTATAAAAGGTCTTGGGGTTGAAGGGAGCACTCTCTTGTCATTTCACCTTGTATTATGCAAGGACATAGTGATTCTCCACCCTGGAGGATGCAGCAATAAGGTGCCACTTTAGAAGCAGAGTAGCCCTCACCAGACACCAATTCTGCTGACAGTGATCTTGGACTTTGCGGCCTCCAGAACTGTGAGAAATAAATTTTTGTTCTTTATAAATTACCCAGTCTCTGGTATGGTGTTATAGCAGCACAGATGGCCTAAGCCAACGGGCAACCACCAGGGGCCTGAGAGCCTTCTAGGAGAGGTTCCCTAGGATCTGGCTCACACAAGACACACTTTTTCTCTGGTATATGAAACAGCATGTTATATGTAATGCATTTGGGTTTCAGGGGAGATCAGGAAAAAGTTTTCCAGCAGGATGTTCTGTACCCTACTGGTCACATCCAAATCAGGTTACATAACTAGTAAAATGAGATTTAACCTGTCAATCCCTATGTGAATCAACAATGTAGACAGCTAGTTCTGGGTGTCTCTAAAATACCACAATAAAAACAACTTGCTTAGTGTTTCTTTCTTTTTCTTTTTCTTATTTTATTTTTTGTTTTTTTTGAGACAGTGTCTTGCTCATCACCCAGGGTGGAGTGCAGTGGCACCATCTCGGGGCACTACAACCTCCGCCTCCAGGGTTCAAGCGATTCTCCTGCCTCAGCCTCTGGAGTAGCTGGGATTACAGGCACCTGCCACCATGCCCGGCTAATTTTTGTATTTTTGCAGAGACGGGGTTTCACCATGTTGGCCAGGCTGGTCTTGAACTCCTGACCTCATGTTATCCACCCACCTCAGTCCCCCAAAGTGTGGGGATTACAGGTGTGAGCCACCATGCCCAGTCTTGCTTAGTGTTTCTTACCTTTATTTTGGAAAGGGGAGAATAGTAATCTTTGGGGCATATCCAGAGACAAATAGAGAGCTGTTCCAGCCCAGTACTAAAATAATGTTCTTAACATGCAACTTCTTTTTTTTTCCTTTGTCTCATTCTAGAGAAATATTCTTTCTTTTATATCTTCATCTTTAAATATTCTCTTTCTTAGCACCCTCTGCTTGGACGTAGCCTAATATTGTTATCAGCCCTAACTAAAAGACTCTACTGTTCAAGAGGCCATTATCAACATAGGCTTCATCTTAGAACTTCTTTATGAGGGAAGTTAAATATTTACCCACCAGCAAGTTGATTGTTTGTAGTTGAGTTATGTATCCACTGATAGTCCATTCAACCATTGGTGAACAGATCTGGATCACACAGTACAAACATAGCTCAGAGAAAGTTCTGAAATGTGCAGGCTCCCTTCCAAATTTCCATTACTATCTTAGTAATCCAAAATAATTGTTTACAGACTGCCTTATGGGGGTCATAGAAGAACTTTGTGGCTGGGATTAAATGGCAAGTGCTGTAAACCAGCTGAGTTCTGAGATACTCAATTTCCAACTTCAGTAAGAGAACGACTCCATTTTTATTTTAAATCTCCTCACAAAAAAATACTTTAAAAAATAAGTTTAACTTTCATTGCTTAACATTTAAATATAACTTCTCATCCTTCCTCAGCAATATATAAATTTTTGGACAGATAAAAGCAAATTTGAAAAATTATGTATCATAATAATTAGAAATCCCTAACTTTGGGGTTATAAATAAAATGTTTAATGATTCAAGAATACTGATGTCATTGTGCCCATCTTGGAAAACTACAGAGACAGGCACATTGACGTCAGTATTCTTGAATCATTATACAGTGTCAATAAAATATATCTGCATTTCTTTGTTATTAAAATGTACATATTTTAATTTATCTAAATGAAAGAAATATAAGAAAATAAGAAAATAGTTATTTCTTGAGGCTAATCCTCTGCCATAAAAAAGGGAGGGGGATGTTATTCTTGAACTCATCCTCAACTTTTTATTAGAAAAATGAGAAAAGTTATTTCATGATTCCAACATTTTGTCTTTTACATAAAAATAATATTATACACACACACACACACACACACACAATGTCAAATAAAGGTTTAAAAAGTCCTCATGAAATTTCAATAAAAATTAATTTGCTTATTTAATGTAGCCATTTTGCAATGGGGGAGGGGAGATGTTAAGACAAGATGATAGAGAAAAATAGGCAAAAATATCATCTCAGGTAACTAAGAAAACATTTATATTACTCTTCTCTTTCCTTTGCCCAGAGTTACGGTAGGGTAAATATTCCATGGTCCCACTGATTACAATTTTAAAACAGGAAAATTACTCCGTTGCATGAGAAGTCATGATAGTGATTAGCTTTGGGAGAGTGGGATAATAACAGGAGGGTGATTAAGGATGAATTCTGAGATAATTGTAATACCCTACTTTTTTGGTCTGTTGTGGCCACATTAGTGTGTTCACTTTGGAATTTCATCTAGCTATATGTTAATGATCTTTCCACTTCAATGTCTATATGTTTTCCCAAAAACATTTGTTTAAAAAATATCAAAAAATGAAATTTGAATCAAGGGGAGACATATTTTCATGAGGTCCGAAGAAAGAAGCAGGGAGTGAACGGTAGTGAGGGAAAAAAGAGAAAGGAACCACTTAGGCAGATAGCTAGGACAAGTCCTTGATAGAATTTCTTTTTTTCTAGCAAAGGAACAGCCTGAAAGATCAGGCTGCAAACATAGATAAAGAGGCGAGGTCCACCGTAAAGATCCTTCCTGTGAAACCAACAAGTGTCACATATACACGGTAGGATTCAGTGAGCACATTCCTTTCCTCTTTTGGACATACTCAGATAAGGGAGTTTGCACAGAAGAGGCAGAGGGTTGGGGTTGCTTGAAACATGCCTAAGAGGAGTAACAAAGAACCCAGCATGTCTGCAATGGAGAATTCTGTTCCCTTACATATGCATTAAGGGAAATTAAACAACATGGAGTAACCCAGGCTAAGAGTCCTCATGTGCACTAAACGGACAGAGAGGAGCCGTTATGAATTCATGCTTCATGTAAATGAATCACCTAGTCCTAACCGGGTTTTCATACTTTATGTAAATGAAATATCTCACTTTACTAGGCTGTTCATAAAAGCCTTTGTATTTGACTGTAGAATAGCAACCCTCTTTCAGGCCCCCTCTCCATTGTGGAGAGCTTTCTCCTTTTGCTTATTAAACTTTCTCTCCAACCGCATCCTTGTGTCCATGCTCCTTAATTTTCTTGGTGGTGAGGCAAAGAACTCCCGGTCCTACTTCAAACAACAAAACTGAAACATTGTGGTGCATTGTCAAAGCTGTCACAGTAGCTTCAGACCCTGAAATCTATGAACATCAGGATAGCACCCAAGTTATTCCCCATGTATTCCCAGGATGTGGTTTAGTAACGAGCAGCAAGTATACACTAATGGAAGGGTTGTTTGAGGACTGAGTGAATGGATGAGTTTCAAATGCCTCAGACACTAATTAGGTCTAGAAAGCAATAGCTAGATTTTACACAAAGGACATTTGCAACAAAAAAATGGAAAAGTTTTAATAAAGTGATAGTTTGTGGCTTAAGAATTGAATGGCAAGTGAAGAATTACACATTGGGAGCGAAAACTGCTTTCGAAAAGTTTGCCTATCAAGAGAGGAAGCAAAATAATAGTTCCTCGAAGCAAGTACTGTGGAGGGAATACAGTGAAATACTTTCAAGTTAAAATTATTAAGCTGAAAGAGTAATGGCTAGTAATTCGTTTAGTGGCTACTCTGTTATATCTACTTCATCTCACTTGGTCTTTGCAAAATTTAATGAAGCTGATGATATGATTTCAATTAAAAATTTAAGGAGACTGAGCTACTCGGGAGGCTGAGGCAGGAGAATGGCGTGAACCTGGGAGGCGGAGCTTGCAGTGAGCCGAGATCGCGCCACCGCACTCCAGCCTGTGTGACAGAGCAAGACTCCGTCTTAAAAAAAAAAAAAAAAAAAAAAAAAAAAAGTTAAGGAGACTGTAGTGTAGTGAATTTATGTAGCTGTTCACTGATGCTTAGCTACTGCATTGAAGGGCCAGTGCCTCACATAGAACCTAGCACACAGGGTATGCCCCCAAAATATTTGTTAAATGATAGTTAACAAGAGTGAATGCAAAACAGAGAGAGATAGAAAGAAAAGAAAAAAAATTTCTTTGAATGGAAGATTTATACTCTTTTTTCTATGCCACGTTTATGGTATACTTAGATTTTCTTTTTAAAGGGTAGGACAATTTTGAACTCTCAGTTACATATGTTAAAGTACATTTTAATAAAAATATTCCAAAATATCATTGCCTCCCAAATCATTTTGGCATCCGAAAATGTGCGAACACATATTGTAGAAGTGATAAGAACCTTTTTCTTGTTACTGTTTTCCTTGTAACATCACTTAATCTATGTACTAAAACTCCCACCCTGAGCTTCAATGAACACATACAAGACTGATTTGCTCACCCTGAATTCCACAATAGAACAACTGGAGTTTAGATTTATAATGAGATAGATAACTTTATGATGAGATAGATAAAGATAGAAGCAGAGATTATGACAGCTCAGGTTTACTCATTAAATATTATAACCAGCAGATGCTGTCTGTATCTAACAAAGAGTAAGATAAGAAATAATCACTTTCAACTCGTATGTATTATTTTATCCTCCTTCATCTTCTATAATTCATAAAGCTACTTGATAGCATTTTGGAACTGTCTTAAACTTACAACTGTTATATAATTTAATTTTACGTAACTGGGCCACCTTATTTAAATTCTCATTACTTTGACATTTTCAAAACTTATGGAGTCCTCTGAGATTATCTTAGTTTGCCAGAAAATTGTTAAACATAGTTTGGATCCATTATAAAAGTTTGAAAATCATTACCTTTGAAAATTTTTGATTCAATAAAATCACAGATGCTGAAAACCTTCAGTTATTCATCTTATATCTGTTTCTTTAACATTTTCTGACACAGATATTAACACTGTAACCTAAATCCACAGAACTCTCTAATTCTTACATGGAATATTTCTCTGATAAAAAAGGAGGCTCATTATAGTGAAACAGCACATAACAGTAAAAATCCCTAATTTAAACTGAGGTTTGTTGCTTGATAATTTTTTTTTAAGTCTTCCTTAGGTATCAGTGAACAAAATAATTAGAACAAATTGCTTCCAAGATGTCAGTATAGGGGAGAAGTAGAGTTGCTATAATTAGAAGCAAGAACACTATTTTCAGCTTCTGTTTCTTAAAATGCAGCTTCCAATGCTTCTTTTCAGTGACCCAATTGTTTTGATATTTGCAGATAAGCAATCTAGTCCTCTTATTTGATGCACATTGACTAATTTACGGGTTCACTTTCTTCACTTAAATCTTCATGTTACTGTAAAAGGATAAGAAATTTCTGTACTGCTGAACCCATGTTGACGATTACATTTGTTCATATCTGACACAGAAATGAATGAAACTTTGCCAGATTACAATAAAGCCAAATATTTGCCTCAAATGGAACAGACACTGCTGAATGGCATAAAGTCTTTTTTGGCCTTCTTTTGCACTATAATAAATAAATTTAAGTTTGTCTGGTTTGTAAATTTCAAGCATACAACACTGGGAAAAGGACCCTAAATTTTCTATCACATTTTGGATCACAGGCACTCTCTCCTACAATACATGTTGCATTTATTGAAGGGATTTTCATCCCTGTCACAGATTAAAATTACAGTATTCCTCCCTTTGTCTGTGGTTTTGCATACTGTGCTTTCAGCTACCTGTGATTAAATATGGTATAAAAATATTGCATGATAAATTTCATAAATAAATAGTTCATAAGTTTTAAATTGTGCACCATTTTGAGTAGCACTGTAAAATATTTCCTTGTCCTGCTCCGTCCCTTCCCATCCCACTTGGGGATCTAAAGCAGGATCTGAATCATCCCTTTGCCCAGTACAAAGCTACAATAATCAAAACACTATGTTACTGGCATTAAAACAGACACAAAGAACAGAATAATGGGCTCAAAAATAAACCCATGCATATATTATCAACTAATCTCCCACAAGCGTGCCAAGAATATGCAATTGGGAAAGGATTCTGTGTTCAATAAATGGTGTTGGAAAAACTGAACATCCACATGCAAAAGAATGGAATTAAACACTTTTCTTACACCACACAGAAAAATAAACAGAAAATGGATTAAAGACTTAAATGACTTGAAACAATGAAACTCATAGAAGAAAATATAGAAAAAAAAAGCTTTTTAACATTGGCCATGGCAATTATTTCTTGGATATAACATCAAAGCTACAGGCAAAATACCCAAAAGTAGACAATTGGAATTACATCAAAACTAAAAAGCTTATGAATGGCGAAAGAAACAATAAAAAAAGTGACAAGGTAATATACAGAATGGGGGAAAATACTTGTAAATCATAGATCTGTTAAAGAGTCCATAACCACAATATTTAAGGATCTCCTACAGCTCAATAGCAAAACAAACAAATAAAAACAACAAAAAATCATGTAACCCAATTGAAGAGTGAATAATAAAATCCCTAAATATACATTTCTCCAAGGAATATATAGAAATGGCCAACAGGTATAGGAAAAGGTGTTCAGTACCACTAATCATCATCGAATGTAAATCTATAACTAGATATCACCTCACACTTGTTAGGATAGTTATTATCATAAAAACAAAAAATAACAAATGTTGCTGAGGATATAGAAATACCACTGCTGAAAATGTAAACTGGTGCAGCTGCTATGGAAAACATTATAGAGGTTTCCCAAAAAATTAAAAATAGATCTAACATTTGAGCTAGTAATTTCATTTCTGGTTATATATCTAAAGTAATTAAAATCAGGATCTTAAATAAATATATGGATTACCATGTCATTGCATCACTGTTCTCCATAGCCAAGACATGGAAGCAATCAAAATGCTCACTGATGGCTGAATTTATAAATAAAATGTTATATATATATATATACCATTAACTAAGCAGGAGGCCACTAGCCTTAGGCTATCTCATTACTTTGAGTTCCTATATAACCAACAGCAACCTAACTTACTAAGTAAACAATCCAAAATATAATTAGGACTATAACAAACACTTGGGTTTCAGCCAATTGCAGGCAGCCAACCGATCAGACCATGCCCCAAAGCCCGATGTCTAAATGTAGACAAACAGGTGATTTCTCCACATTTCTTCCATGTTCAGCCTATAAAAGCTTTTTGCTCATGCAGCTGGGTGGAACTCTCTGAAACTCCTCTGGTTCTTAGTGCTGCATGGTTCATGAATTATTCTTTGCTCTAAGAAACTGTAGTAATTTTAATCTGTCTGTTTTTTTTTAAATGATACATACAATGAAATTTTACTCCACATTTAAAAAGATGGAAATTCTTCCATTTGTCACAAGATGGATGAACCTGGAGGATATTATGCTAAGTGATATAAGCCAGACACAGAAGGACAAATACTATATGATACCACTTATACAAATATTTTAAAATAGTCACACTCATAGAAGCAGAGAGGGGAATGGTGTTTGCCACAGGCTGGAGTGAGAGGGAAATGGAGAGGTATTAGTCAAAGGGTATAATGTTTCAATTACACAAGAGGAATACATTTTATTGATCTACTGCATATTGTCTATAGTAAACCATATTGTATTGTATACTTAAACAATTGCCAAAAGTGTAGGTCTTTTGCTAGATGGTATTAATACAAACAAAATAATAGTGATTAAGGAGGACAGGAGAGGGAATGCATACGTTTATGATATAGATTCTGGTGATGGTTTTATAGGTATACAATTATCTTCAAATTCTTCAAGTTGTATATATTAAATATGTATGGATTTTTATAGGTAAATCATTTCCAACAAAGTAATTTTTAAAGAAAATATATTACTATGATCCATTAGATTATTTGATGAAATAAGTAATTATAAGTGAAGTAAATTTAAAAAAGTACTGCTTCAACTTCCATACTTATATTGAAATTCGTATTAAATTAACAAAGATACTGCCTAAAGTTTTATATTTACTTTTTACAGAACTTTTAGAAAATGAAGAATTAAAAACATTTATAATGTAAAGACTAGCTAAAAAAATCTATGGCAAACATTATTTTCAATGGGAAAAAGTTTTAAACACAGTTTAAAGAGAAAGAACAAGACAAGGACTTCCATTATCTATGCTGTTGCTCAATATATTATGTAAAATATGTTAAGAACAATAAGAAAAAGGAAAAAAGTTAACCACTTGGAAAGGAGGGTATAATTCTATGGTCATTTCCAGAAAACATAAAGACCTATATAAAGTCCAAACAACCAAAAACCTATTAAAACTATTAGAAAATTGTAACAACGTTGCAGAATACAAAATCAATAAGTCAGGGACATTTTGCCACAACATTAAGAATGATTGATATAATGTAATAAAAAAGACTTACAATTTACAACAGCAACAAAAACTATAAAATACCAGGAATCAACTTAATCAAATATTTAAGTATATTTGTAGAGAAAGTTTTTAAATGCTATAAATGTGTGAAAAAATAACCTCCATAAATAGAAAAATATGGCAAATTAAAATAGTGGAAGTTTTAAGAATACAAAGATCATGTTTTTCCTCAATGGTATGTTAATGAAATTACAGCAAAGATTTTTTTCTATGAGGAGGATATATTCAAAAATTTATAGAAATAATAGTTTGGTTGGGTCTTTTTGGTGGGTGTTAGGGGAGAGCAAGGGCATTACAAGAAGAAAGGGAAAATCAGATCCACCCTAACAAATAGTAGGTATTAATAACAAACAGTAGGTATTAATAAGTCTCAGTGTCTTAGTCTATTTTCTACTGCTATAACAGAGTACCACAGAGTGGGTAATTAATAAACAATAGAAGTTTATTTGGCTGATGGTTTTAAGACTGGAAAATCCAAGATTGTGGGACCAGTTCTTGTGAGTACCTTCTCCCAGTGTTATAATATGGCAGAAGGCACCACATGGAGGGGAGAGAGAGGTAGGGAGAGAGAGAGAAAATTGTGCTGAACTCATCCTTTTCATCAGGAACCTACTCCCCGATAACTAACTAACTTTCTCACTAACGGCATTAATCTATTTATGAAGGCAGAACCCTCATCACCTAATCACCTCTTAAAGGTCTCACCTTCCAACAGTTACAATGGCAATTCAATTTCACCTCGAGTTTTGCAGGGGACATTCAAACCATAGTAATCAGTAATTAAGATTTGAGACCAGACACTTGGAAATTACATAAAACAGTTAATTCTTTTATTCTATTGGCAGCTACACATAACCTACATGTAACACTTCTATATCATGATGTGGAGAAATATTCCTTTATTATGTATGGATAGTCAGCTCTCTCAATAATCCAGTGAACTACTCATTGTTTTCAGTAAACTCCTTTACTGCTGAAGTCAGCCTGACTCAGCTTGCATTCTATCTTTGCTAAATGTTGTAAAGGCTTCCACCTTTCACTTTTCAACAGCTTTTGTGCCATTAATAGTTATATTAAAAAAAAAGATTTATCCACAAGATCTTCAGCATCATAAGCCTATATATAAAATGAGGTTTCAGAAACCTACAACCCTTCATCATGATCCTTTCCATCCAAAGCTTTCAATTGTTGTGTACAGTCCCCAAAGCACACCTCATATAAGCTCCGTATTTCATTAGTATACAATATCTCTTGCTTTTGCTTTTCACTCCAGTCTTACCTCTGTCTTAATCCATTTTGCGTTGCTATAAAATATCCAAGGCTTGGGTAATTTATAAAGAAAGAAGGCATATTTGACTCGCAATTCTGGTGCCTAAAAAGATTGGGCCTCTGCATCTGGTGACGACCTCAGGCTGCTTTCACTTTTGGCTGAAGGCAAAGAGAAGCTGGTTGTACAGGTTACATGGTGAAAGAGGAAGCAGGTTGGGGTGGGGAAGGTGCCAGAATTTTTTTCAATAATCAGCTCTTGCAGGAACCAATAAAGTGAGAATGCATTCACATTAGGGCATTAATCTATGTGTGAGGGATTGACTTTCATGATCCAAATACCTCTTATTATGCCTGAACTCCAACCTTGCGGATCAAATTTCAACATGAAGTTTAGAGGGGATAAATATCCAAACCATAGAAACCTCCTTCTTGTAAAATTCTTATAGGCAGCACTGTTTCAGAGAATTTTGCTACAACTGATATTGCTGATAGGGTTCTAGGTTTGGATACCCAAATTCATGTCATTGATGTTGGTGTTGATGTTGCCTCCTGATATCCCCAATGCCTACAGTTGTCCCTGAAGAGGTCAGAACTATGGTGAGATGGCCTTGTCCCTAAGTCTGCGCCCTGCTTTGTCAGCAGGTCACTGAATCAATGTTGCTTGTATTTGAATTCTATGAAGTCTTTCAAGTAATGGGCTCTTCAGTTTCTGATTTAACCTTTTTCTCTGGGTTCAATACCAATTCAATAAGCCAAGTAAAGCAGATTTAGACTGCCCCATAGCAACTGCATTCCATATTTTTCAGGTGTACATGGAAACAAGAACAATCCTTCCTACTTTTCAACCCTCTCCTCAATAAAAAAAGCCAACATTTTCTATTTATCACAAATAAATTTAGATGTCTTATTTTGGGCTCCCCAAGAACACCCTAATACGCTAGCTAAAGTTATTATTGAAATAATAACTTTATGGCTTCACTTTTGGTCAGTTGACTGGGTGGCTGGGTTCACTTTACTCATGATGTTCCTAGGAGATCTTTCAACTATCTAACAATGTAAATGCTCATGGCAAGGTCTTGGTGGCAGTCGTTGTCTACCTGCACACAACCACCTACTTATAATAGCTGTGCTAGGGCATAGGTATTTTTCCCCTCGAAATATCATGTTGAAGTGTAATCCCCAGTGTTGGAAGTGGGGCCCAGTGGGAGGTGTTTGGATCATTGGGGGTGGATCCGTAATGAATGGCTTAGCAACATCCTCTTATTGATGAGTGAGTTTTTTGCTCTGAGTTGATGTGAAACTGGCTCTTTAAAAGTGTGTAGCATCTCCCCACTGTCTCTCTTGCTCCTGCTCTGGCCATGTGATATATTGGCTCCCCCTTCTCCTTCAGCCGTGATTGGAAGCTTCCTGAGGCCTTCACCAGAAATATATACCAGCACCACACTTCCTGTATAGCCTGCAGGACCATGAGCCTATTAAACTTCTTTTCATTGTAAATTACCCAGTCTCAGGAATTCCTTTAGAGCAATACAGAAATGGACTAACACAAGCTGTACAATAAAATCAGGCGGGTATAAGCACTGATTTATTCTGAGCTTTAGGAAATACTCTGAGGCTTATATTCATAAAAGATTATCGGTGAAAGTAGTATTTACCAACTAAAAACTATCAGAGCTATAAAGTGTTCAGTTATAAGCCAAATTAATTTTATAAATAATTTCCTTTTGGGATCACAAATGCACTACGTAAAAAAGAGTAAAAATTAAAAAAAAATCAAGTGTGCTAATTGTGAAATTAAACATAAATAATTCAGCTGCCTATGACTGCAAACTACAGGCTTGAATGAACATAAGAAAATATTCACACTGAACACAGAATTCTCACAAAGTTTCTTACAAAATTTTCCTTGGCAGATCAGAAGCAGAGTAAACAAAAGACAAGAAAGAAAAACACAAAGCAAGGGAGAACATGCTCAGAAAAAACAACTCTAATTCTACAACAGATTCTCTCCTTTCTTTGTACATAATTGCTGAGATACTTCCTTCCTGTTTCAACTTTGGTTGATTTGATCATTTCAATTTTGATTTAATTTCTAATTTTCTTTTTTTTTTAATTTTATTATTATACTTTAAGTTTTAGGGTACATGTGCACAATGTGCAGGTTTGTGACATACGTATACATGTGCCATGTTGGTGTGCTGCACCCATTAACTCGTCATTTAACATTAGGTATATCTCCTAATGCTATCCCTCCCCCCTCCCCCCACCCCACAACAGTCCCCAGAGTGTGATGTTCCCCTTCCTGTGTCCATGTGTTCTCATTGTTCAATTCCCACCTATGAGTGAGAACATGGGGTGTTTGGTTTTTTGTCCTTGTGATAGTTTGCTGAGAATGATGGTTTCCAGTTTCATCCATGTCCCTACAAAGAACATGAACTCATCATTTTTTATGGCTGCGTAGTATTCCATGGTGTATATGTGCCACATTTTCTTAATCCAGTCTATCGTTGTTGGACATTTGGGTTGGTTCCAAGTCTTTGCTATTGTGAATAGTGCCACAATAAACATACATGTGCATGTGTCTTTATAGCAGCATGATTTATAATCCTTTGGGTATATACCCAGTAATGGGATGGCTGGGTCAAATGGTATTTGTAGTTCTAGATCCCTGAGGAATCGCAACACTAACATCCACAATGTTTGAACTAGTTTACAGTACCACCAACAGCGTAAAAGTGTTCCTATTTCTCCACATCCTCTCCAGCACCTGTTGTTTCCTGACTTTTTAATGATCGCCATTCTACCTGGTGTGAGATGGTATCTCACTGTGGTTTTGATTTGCATTTCTCTGATGGCCATTGATGATAGCATTTTTTCATGTGTCTGTTGGCTGCATAAATGTCTTCTTTTGAGAAGTGTCTGTCCATATCCTTCTCCCACTTTTTGATGTGGTTGTTTGTTTTTTTTCTTGTAAATCTGTTTAAGTTCATTGTAGATTCTGGATATTAGCCCTTTGTCAGATGAGTAGGTTGGAAAAATTTTCTCCCATTCTGCAGGTTGCCTGTTCACTCTGATGGTAGTTTCTTTTGCTGTGCAGAAGCTCTTTAGTTTAATTAGATCCCATTTGTCAATTTTGGCTTTTGTTGCCATTGCTTTTGGTGTTTTAGACATGAAGTCCTTGCCCATGCCTATGTCCTGAATGGTATTGCCTAGGTTTTCTTCTAGGGTTTTTATGGTTTTAGGTCTAACTGGCTTAACTATAAAATCTATCCTCATGCATATATAAGCATTATATATAAAATGATGACTATGACTGTATTTGGAGATAAAGCCTTTAAGGATGTAATTAAGTTAAAATGAGGCCAGTAGGGTGGGCCCTAGTTCAGTTTGCTAGCATCCTTATAAGAGGAATACATTTGGGGCTAGGCGTGGTGGCTCACACCTATAATCTCAGCACTTTGGGAGGCCGAGGTGGATGGATTACCTGAGCTCAGGAGTTCAAGACCAGTCTGGGCAACATGGCAGAACCTTGTCTCTACAAAAAATACAAAGATTAGCCAGGCATGGTGGCATGTGCCTGTAGTTCCAGCTACTTGGGGGGCTGAGGTGGGAAATTACCTCAGCCTGGAGAGGTTGAGGCTGCAATGAGCCATGATCATGGTACTGTACTCCAGCCTGGGCAACAAAGTGACACCCTATCTCAAAAAAAAAATAAATAAATTGGGACAAATAAGAGACACTAGGAATGCTTGTGCACAAAGAAAAGTCCATGTAAGGGAATAGCATGAAGGTGGCCACTGCAAACAACAGAGAGAAGCCTCAGTGGAAAGCAGACTTGCTGACACTTACCCTTGGACTGCTAGCCTCCGGAAATAAGAGAAAATACATTTCTCTTGCTTAAGCCACACACTCTGTAGTATTTTTTTAATGGCAATTCTTGCAAAGTCATACACATGGGGAAAAAGTTGAAGAAAGAAAGGCCTATGAGAGAAAAGTTTTCTTAATGTGTTTAACGAGCCAGCTATGTAGAACTGTATTCATAAACCACAGATGAGCCTTCAAAGTTCCTGGTTCTTACCAAGATGGTGACTCATCATGCTGCTAGATCATTCCCTTGATATCAATCTCAGAGTAACTGTAAAGGGAAAAGACCAAGATGCAAGATATGGAAGAAATTGTGGGGCATCCCACGATTGATAACAAGTTGTTTTAAATGCAGTTGTTTAGAGGATGATAGATTTGGCCTGAAACAGGAGGATGGATATCCAGCACGCCTATACAAGGATAAGAGAGAAACAGTAAATTTGGAATTCTGCTTGTGATCCTCTCTCTCCATTGATTTTTTTTTTAATCTTTAGGATTAAAATTGGGACATTGCAGAATCCCTATATGATTAGGACCTAGGAAAATAGAACAGAATCTCTTTCTAATTTCATTTTTCAATGCCACATTTAGTGCTGCTTCTTAAAGACAAACTAATCAGTGTTTCTTTCTAAGAACACTTCTCCCCAGGGGTCAAAGAATAAAGTTCTAACCTGAAAAAAAAAAATTTGGGGGATGAAAAGCAATGATGGTTAGGGTCCTAAGGCATCTGATGACCTCTGCTTGTTACCCCTGAACCCCCTTAGTCTAATATGAATGACAATTGGGTCTTCCTTCAATATGAACTGCCAGACAGTAATGCCATCCCTAATTAGCTCACATATCAAAGTAACAAGACATATAGCTATTTCAAAATAAATATTCATATTTATATTTGATAACATAAGTTGAAATATTAGAACAGACAAAATAAGATTTTAAAATTAGCCTAATAAATACCTTAAAAGAGATAAGTTTAGCAGTATGAAACAATAATAAGATCTTTTAAAACAAGCAGAAATATTACATATAATAGCTGATTAAAACTCAGCCTGAAGTCTCTTAACTGGAAGGGATGAAAATCTTCTGAGAGATCTGACTGCAAAAGAGTGTCAAGAACTGGAAACATCCAAGGAAGAAAACAGAAGCTGCTGGCTGACATTCAGAGGCTGAAGGAAGAGACAACAGAAATAGCTAACGAAATTGAAAATCTATGACCCACAGAAGAAAGGAAAAACAAGCAGAGGAACAAACAGGTAGCCACAGGCAGGGAAAAAAGAGGTAATATGGACCTTAAAAAGAGGATTTAAGGTTAATATGTCAACTTTATATATGTCAAATTTGAGTTTTTTGTTATACTTTTGGTAAGATTGTTTACATTTATCGTCAATCCAATGGGTTAGTTTGAGGATGAATGAAGGTCCTTCCCAGGCTCTGTATCATGGCCTTTAGACAGTTACCCAATTATAAGAAATACCAGGCAGGGCATGGTTGCTCACGCCTGTAATCCCAGCACTTTGGGAGGCTGAGGCAGGCAGATCACGAGGTCAGGAGATTGACACCATCCTGGCTAACACGGTGAAACCCCATCTATGCTAAAAATACAGAAAATTAGCTGGGCATGGTGGTGCGCGCCTATAGTCCCAGCTACTCGGGAGGCTGAGGCAGGAGAATGGCCTGAACCCGGGAGGCGGAGCTTGCAGTGAGCCGAGATCGCGCCACTGCACTCCAGCCTGGGGGACACAGCGAGACTCCGTCTCAAAAAAAAAAAAAAATCAAAATCAAAATCAAAGAAATACCAGTCATCCTATGTGGAAAATTACTCTTACTAATTTGCATATATCATTCTGTCATATGAGCACATGCAAATTTATAAGTACATAGAATGTTACTGTCAATAAAATTCAACAAATGATAAGTGAGCAATAACTATATATCTGACACTTGGCTAGATGCTGATAGGGAAAAGATAACACAACAGTCAATAAAATAGAGGCTCTATCATTAAAAAGATTAATAACCTAAGAAGAGAGATGAATGATCCAAAAATACATCTAATATTATTATTGTAACTGTATATATATATTTTTTCTTAGCCATATTTCCAATAGAATGTAAGCTTCATTAGAGATACTAAGTCTTATTCATTGTTATGCCCCTATTGGCCAATGCCTCACACATGGTAGATATTTAGTAGCATATTTGATAGTGGATGACCAAATGAACAATAATAAGTAAAAAGTGCTATGAATATGCAGAGGGAGAGAGATTTCTGATAGAATTAGTGAAAACCTTTTGACAGAGGAAATGAGGTTTATGCCAGAAATTGGAACACAATCAAGAAATTGTCCATAGTAAAAGAGAAAGGAAAGCAAACTGCTTAAAATTTGCAAAGACAAGGAAGCAAGAGAAAGTAGAGAATAAGGTGTGTCATGTGCCTCATATATAAACATATGATAAACATATATACACATATATAGTAAGCTGTGTTAGTCCATTCTCACATTGCTAGAAAGACTTATCTGAGACTGGGTAATTTATAAAGAAAAGCGGTTTCATTGGCACACAGTTCTGCAGGTTTTACAGGAAGCAGGGCTGGGGAGGCCTCAGGAAACCTAGAATCATGGCAGAATGTGAAGGGGAAGCAGCATGTCCTATACGGCTGGAGCAGGAGGAACAGAGCGAAGGGGGAGGTGCTTCACACTTTTGAACGACCAGATCTTGTGAAAACTCATTCACTATCACAAGGACAGCAAGGGGAAACCTGACCCCCGCCCGATCTAATCACTTCCCATCATGACCGTTCTGCGGCACTGGGGATTACAATTCAACATGAGATTTGGGTAAGGACTCAAATCCAAACCATACCATACAGTCATGCCTTGCTTAATGATGGGGATATGTTCTAAGAAATGCATCATTATGTGATTTCATCATTGTGTGAACATCACAGATGTACTTACACAAACCTAGATGGTATAGTCTACTATACAAGTAGGCTATGTGGGATAGCCTATTGCTTCTGGGCTACACATCTGTATAGCATGTTACTGTATTGAATACAGTAGGTAATCACAACACAGTGGTTTTTGTGTATCTAAACATGGAGAAGGTACAGTAAAAATATGAGATTATAATCTATGTGACCACCATCACATCTGGTCCAACCTTAACAAAAACATCATTATGTAGCACATGGCCGTATATATTAACAAAATATTTTCTGCCAAAGAAACCCATATTTCAAGAGGCTAATTTTATTTTAATTTGGAAATGCTTATTATGTTTCAATTTCCCTTCAGCTTTGACTCTCTCCCACTTTTTGATCTCATGCAGGTAGGTTCAAGGGTTTCCTAAAGTGATAAATGTGCATCCTTACATAATGAGCTGCTAACTTGCTTCATCAACAAAAATCTGGCATCATTGTACTGGTGGTGGTTTTGAGCAAGGCTTGTGAGGCTTTTCTTCATATACTTAAACATGAACTATAATGTCATGAGTTTGTTAATTTAATGGTGAGGAATCATAACAAATTAAAGACAATAATTTACCAGCATGAGGCCTGCTATTTACCTTTTGTGAAAGGGATTTATTTCTTGAATACATGCAGAATTATTACTTCTGGAATGCAAATTTAGAGACATATCTCATACAGAATGAAATTTCACCTAAGGAAGTTGGCAATGGGAATTGGAACTATCAAGTATTTACATTTTTTTTGTACAAATTTGAATTACATTATACTAGTGATGCTAATGGGATTTAAACATATTTATTCCCAACACGATCTTAAATCTCTACAGGATTAGTGTATTTAATCAACAGAATTTGCAGTTTTATTTGAATATATTTAATTCATTCTTTATGATTATTATAATTTGGTACAAATATAGTGAAAGAAAGGAAAACAGGCATATTTCTAAAACCAAACTGCATCATTTATTTCCTTGGCTCTCATAAATTCCCCCTCTCTTTCCTTAAAAGAACATTGTATGTTATTGCAAATATTGGTGGGCCCTTCCATCTAAGGACAAATTTTGCATTTGATTACGTTGGAATGAATGAGATCTTGCACAGACTCTGTGGCTAAATGGGAAGAATGAATGAAAGTAATAGAGTATGGTGTAAACATTAATGAATTTTCCCATTCTCACACCTTTAATTTCTTTTCCTGGAACATCATTAAAAGATAGCTTCTGTTTATTCATAATGTAATTTTAGTTATAAGACAGAAAAAAGGCTAATGTAGGAATCAGAGAATCATGGGCTAGTTTCTATTTGATTCTTGACAAATAATAAAAGGATTTAATGGACTTTTCCAATATATTATTTCAATCTTTTTATCACAGAGATGATAAAAAGAAGGCTAAATAAAAAAAAGTTCATAGGCTAAATTTAAAGTAATTAAGTTATTTAAAGTTTTAAAAACATTTTAAAGACTGTTCTTGACAACATGTTTATTTGATAATGTGTCATAAGAACTTACTGATTAAATAGAGCTTGCTCTATGAATATAAATATGTCTCACTAGTAATATAATACTTTTAAAAAATAAAGTTTTCCTTTGTTGAGTGTTTATTAATAATATGATGTGGGCATCATACTTAATATAGATATTGGTGTAGATGTATCAATTTAATCAATTAAACAACATAAGGGAGACACTCGTATTACTCCTATTTATATAGTTGATAAAACTGAAACTCAGAGAGTTGAAGAGACTTGCCAGAAGTCATATAATAGGTAGATGAAAGAGGAATGGTATTATTCAAGGTATTTTCACCTTAAAAGTTCATTTTCTTGGTATATATGAAATATCAATTCCTAACCTTTAATTTCTTCAATTTATTTAATAAGTTAAGAATTAAGGTAAGGTTATTTTTGGTTAAGAAGTATCTACTAATTTTAGAAATGTTTCTTAAAATAAGCATAAAATTTAGAGAGTGGGTTATGCCAGAAATATTTCACTCCCTTTTATGGTAGAAATTAATGGTATTTCTCAAAAGGTTATAATGTGATATAATTATAATATTTGAAGAACATATTTTGGCAAATGAACACAAAAAAGAGCATTCCAGGTATTCAAATATCTACATATGACGTATGAGACTATGATTAAGGAATGCAGAGTCTTTTAATAAGCCTGATTCATTATTGTGGGATATGGGAACAGAGAGGATTAACACTAAGCATGGGAGCAGAGGCTGGATTATTTTGGAGGGAAGTATAGACAAATCTTGTAAGTACAAGAATTCCGGAATTTAGACTAAGACCAGTTAAAAGCCATTGGAGACTTTAAGCAGGGTACAGTTAGTATAAGTTTTGCACTGAAAATCAAATTTCAAGTAATTTAGTGGCACTGCTTAATATAAAATATTCAAGCAAATTGTCTGATAAATACTATCTATGTTATTACTTCATAGGTATAGATTATAGTCCAGAAGGAGATGAACATAGAAGTGAACTGGCAGGATGTGAGAAGAAAGAGTAACAGTGCCTGCTATATAAATCTGAATTTTTCATTTTAAAATCATATTTTTCAAAAGAAGGAATAAATTGTGTTATTTTTATTATTATCACTTTTGACATATTGATTTAAAGGTGAAAGACGTTAATATTCATAAAGGCAATCTGAGTAGCTTAAAAAAACAAACCGATGTAAAAGTCACAATTGTGGTTATCTTTGAAACGTTGGTAATGATTTCAGAGGTTGAAAAGGGCTTCTGAGTTGCTGGTAATGGTGTTTCTTTATCTTTATGATGGCTGTCATACGTGAAATATGTCAAAAAGATCAAGCATGCAAATAATTAGGATCTCAGACTAGAGCGGAAAGCAAAAAGAGCAAATATACATGTCAAGATAACACTGGAAAAATTTTCCAAGTTGATTAAAGATATCCAGCAATAGATTTGAAGCACTGCATTTAATAAACAACAAAGCAGAATGAGTGTAGAGAAAACCAAATCTAAGCACATTTTAAGCAGTCTTAGAGCTCAATCTTAAATAGAAATAAAGAATATATTATTTTCACAGGAGAATAAAAAATACTAACATCTAACTTAAAAACAGAAACAAGAGAAGGCAGAAGACAGGTGGAATCATATTTTCAAATTATTAAAATAATAATTGTCAGCTGTGCAGAAAACGATGAACATAGCAGGGTTGAGATTGCTATGCTTAGAAAGACCTTGTAAAGTTGGCCCTTGGTTGGCATTTTCAGACATGTCATTTTTAGTGTGTTCCTTGTAAACAGTTACATGAAAAAAAGCGGCTCACAATAATTAGTAATGTTGTTTAAAGAAAAGCAATATGGTTTATGTTAAACACTTGCTTACCTTCTGGGAGCCTGGAATTTAGGTATGTGGTAGGCAGTGGGTGGTAACATACAGGCCTAATAAAAACTTTGGGGATTGAGTCTCTTAGGGGCTCCTCTGGGAAGAAATATAACACTCAGCTTGCTGCTTTTTTATAGCTAGGGAAGAGCGTGCTCTGTGTTAACTGTCATAGCATAAGGAAGCATTAAAGAGCATAAGGGAGCCTGCACATGGATTCCTCTAGACTCCGTCTTTCCCTTGCAACCTAGGTACATATCCTTACTGGATCACTGTAATAAATCTTGGCCATGAGTACGTTATATGCTGAGTCCCTTGACTCACTTTGCAAATGTCCCAACAGGAAAGTGGTCTTGGGGAGAACGGCTACCAAGAATTATATACTTATTGATGCTTCTGTCAAAATAATGGCCAAATAATGAAGTTAACAAACAAAAACACATGATCAGTAAGATAACAAAATTAAATAAATACTAAGCAGTATTTTTCTGGCAGAAACAAAATGTTCTTGCTTAATTTCTTCAGCAGAAAAAAATTAAAAGCAATTGAAATAGTGAATTTGCCAATTACAAAGAGCCACGCTTCAGCCAATCACAGGCAGCCAAGTGGTCACATCATACCCCAAAAGGGCAAACACCTAGCTGTGGTCAATTGAGTAATTCTGATACTTTGCTTCTGTGTTTGTCCTATAAAATCTCACTGCTTGTGCTGCTGGGTGGAACTCTCTCAACCTTTCTTGGTTCTGAGTATTGTCTAATTCATGAAACCTTATTTGATAAAATAAACTCTGCTAAATTTAATTTGAAGTTTATTTTTAACAGTCTCAATACATAAATTCACTCTATAAAATAATAATAGTTGATATACACAAACATTGGCTGCAAACAATCACAGTATATGCAGTGGAATATGTGTATAAGTACATAAAAATTGTAGCAGGATTATACATAAATATACCATGATATTTACAATATTTAATTTAGGAGAACAGAAAAGGAGTTAAGATATTCTGCAATCATTGAATTTCCTGGTAAATAATAAAGGCATATGAAAATATGTTGAAATCAAAGTATAATTTAAGGCAAAAAATTATTAGATATAGATACACTTAATATTCATAAAATATTAATCCACCAGGAAAATGTAACCTTTTTATATGAATGCATATATAATGGAGTCTCAATATATAAAGCAGGAAATTGACAGGATTCAAAGACATAAAAATCATGATGAAAAATAACATCTCTCCTAGTAACTGATGCAACAAGTAAGCATATAATCAGTAAGTGTAGAGAAGTTTTGAATTAAAAATTAACAAACATGCTCTAATTGTCATTATTGTATAGAGCATCTCATTTAATACCTTCAGAGAATTTCTTATTTTCTGGGGAATCTACTACATTTTACAAACTGATTATATTCTGGGCCATAATGCATGTCTCAAAAATTTTAAGTGATGGAAATCAAACTATGTTCTCTGACCAGCATAGAATTAAGAAAAAAAATCAACATAAACAATTCTAAAACAAACCAAAACAGAAAAATCTCCTGTGTTTTTGAGATTAACCAATTTGATTCTGAATAACCTGAGGATAATGGAAAAAAAGATTTGAATAAAATTATATTCAATTTTGAGCTAATGATAATGAAACTTGACAAAATTATAAACTATATAGACATCCGTGATTTGAGAGAAACTTATTTAAATGCAAATATATTTTATACATTTTATTTTATTTTACTTTTTGAGACAGAGTCTCTCTCTGTTGCCCAGGCTGGAGTGCAGTGCCGAGACCTCGGCTCACTGCAACCTCCACCTCCCAAGTTCAAGTGATTCTCATGCCTCAGCCTCCCAAGTAGCTGGGATTACAGGCATGTGCCACCATGGCTGGCTAATTTTTGCATTTATAGTAAAGACAGAGCTTCACAATATTGGCCTGGCTGGTCTCGAACCCCTGACCTCAAGTGATCCTCCCACCTTGGCTTCCCAAAGTGCTGGGATTACGGGCATGAGCCACCATGCCTGGTCTAAAATGCATACATATTTTAAAGTTATAAAGGTATATGATATATGCATTCATCTCTAAAACTTATTCAACAACAGCACATTAAAATAAACTAATTGAAATGATGAAATAATAAAGATAAGTTAGAAATTAATATAGTAGGATCAAAGGTCAAAAATCAGTGTCATAAATTGATTTTTTGAAAAAGCTAGTGAAATTGATAAACCCCTGGTAGGACTGTATTAAGCCATCTTGCATTGCTATAAAGAAATACCTGAGACTGGCAATTTGTAAAGAAAAGAGATTTAATTGGCTCATGGTTCTGCCAGTTGTACAGGAAGCATGATGCTGGCATCTGCTCCACCTCTGGGAAATTTACAATCATGGTGGAAGGTGAAGTGGGAGGTAGCACTTCACATGGCCAGTGTAGGAAGAAGAGAGGAGGTGGTGGAAGTGCTATACATTTCTAAACAATCAGATCGCACAATAACTCACCCACTATCACGAGAACAGCACCAAGGAGATGGTGATTAACCATTCATGAAGTATTCACCTCCATGATCCAATCACCACCTCCCACCAGGCTCCACCTCCAAAAATGGGGATTACAATTCAGCATGAGATTACAATTTGACACAAATCCAAACCGTATCAAAGACCAATAAAGAAAAAAAAATAATGTAGCAGAAACAACCAATATCTGGAATAGAAAAGAACATTACAGTTTCTATAAACATCAAAATGATAATAAAAATGATAATGAAAATTTCTCGTGAATACATTTGAAAATCAGATGAAAAAATTTTGTGTACAATAGTATTTAAAATCTAATAACTGGTTCTGATACCTGGTGGTGAGTTGCTGCCATAACAAATTCCTATAATATGTGTCACTGTTCTTGGTACCACATGACAGTCAGAAGATGGAATAGCTTTGTGGAGGCATCTGGAGGAAGTCTAGTGAGCCTGAACAAAGATGGCCATGAGAACACAGTGCAAAAACAACGTTATTGGAGGGTGGACAAAAGGATTCCCTTCCAGCATAGTCTTGGAAAGATTACCACAACTGTTACAGGCAGTTGCATAAAAAACAGAGACTGTGACTAAATGAATGGATGGATCTGGCTAAGGAGATTTCCAGGGAGAATGTGTCAACTTATTTTATTAAGGATACAAGGACCATAAGGTCTGAATAGAAGAAAACCAAGTAATTAATTATTTTTTAAGTAGAATGAAGAGGAAATATAAAGGTGCCAGAACTTTGTGTTTTTAACAACAAAACTATTCTCCATGTCCTGTTGTTCCAGATGGAAAATGACTCATGCAAATATAAATTTGAAGGTATTACAAGTGAAATATGGTCTCAGGGTAAAAATGAGGCCTTTGCTAAGACCTTAGAGAGATCCAAGATGTACCTAATGGAATCCTGAAAACAAATAAAAAGCCTTATAGAGATGTTATGGGTGTGACTCTAGAGTTGTAAGGACTTCTAACAATCTTAATGGCATTTTCCTTCAGTAGCCTCATTAGGATCCCAAGATAAAGAGGCACCCTATATCAAGGGAGTTTTGTTTAATCAACTGATTCTCCAGTAAAATTGATAGTAGATCCATAAATACTCTTTTTTTTTTTTTTTTTTTTTTTGAGATGGAGTCTCGCTCTGTAGCCCAGGCTGGAGTGCAGTGGCGCAATCTCGGCTTACAGCAAGCTCTGCCTCCTGGGTTCATGCCATTCTCCTGCCTCAGCCTCCCGAGTACCTGGGACTACAGGCACCCACTACCACGCCTGGCTAATTTTTTTTTTTTTTTTTTTTTTTTTTTTTTTTTTTTTTTTTTTTTTTTTTAGTAGAGATGGGGTTTCACTGTGTTAGCCAGGATGGTCTCGATCTCCTGACCTCGTGATCTGCCGACCTTGGCCTCCCAAAGTGCTGAGATTACAGGCATGAGCCACCATGCCCGGCCATAAAGACCTTGTTGATCATTTTGCTAGTGGAAACATCAAAAGCTTGAAATAAAAGAGACAGACAGTGCAAAATGAAAAGAGCCTCTGGACCCCAAAACTTTGTGAGCAGGAAGTAGGCTAAAAGAACCAAACTATCACTTATGGAAAAGAGGATAATTGTGAGAGGGTAGAATCAGAGGACAGATCAAGAACAACAGAGAGCAAAATCCCAGAGAATAAGAATGCTCTTTAGGAAAATGAAGGGATTATTATTACAGAAACTGATATTTATCTGTCTAGATTTTATATTATCTATGGACCAAAGATAACTAGATTCCTCCTTCCTCACCCTCTTTTTGAATGAAAACTTCTACTGTAGCTACTATATTTCCACTTCCCACCATTATATGTTGAGCATGGAAGACATATAATTTGGTCCTTTATTTCAGGGATCTACTGATAGAATGGACAAGAACTATGCCTGAGGAACGTCAACTAAACCTGGACTTGATTTAGATGAAGAGATCCTGTACCTCAAAATTGAATTTTGTGCCATAATGGGCTGAGGTCTTTTGGAGGTTTTTAGATGGAGTGAACATAATTTGGATGTGGAAGGAATAGAAATAACTTGTGGTCAGAAGGTGAAAGGTTAAAAAAAATGGCTGCAAAAATTCAAGTAAACATTTTTTAAAAATTGAAAGAAAGTTCGGTTATAGATTCCCTCACCTTGAATCTGAGTGAGTTTGTGATTATATTTTTATAATATGGTAGAAATGATGCTATGTAACATCTGAGGTGACACATAAATAAGAAACAGACAAAAATATGCGGTGTTCATATTGTTCACTGGAACACCAAATGAGATGTGTGATTACCAGGAGGCCACCAAGCTGTGAGCAAGCCCAAGACAAACAGAAAGGCAATAAGCAGACCATTTGGTCTATGGTCTCAGCTGACTCCAGCCTTTGCATCTCCCCAGCTAAGACACTAAATATGTTTGTGAAGGAGGTTCCAGATGATTCCAACTCTCCTCTGTCAAGTTGAAACCAATTTCACAAAACTTCTATAATAAGATTTAATATTTTAACTGTTTACCTTTAAAAAAATTCTAATAAAATTTTGCCCCCATATGAAAATGAATGTATTGTTATCTATACAAACTGGCTTCTTCCCTTAGGATAATGGCCTCAGGAAAAGAAACCCATATACCACATGTTCTCCCTTATAAGTGGGAGCTAAACATGGAGTACATATGACACAGAAGGGAAAAATAGACACTGGGGCCCACTTGAGGTGGGAGGTTTGGCAGAAAGTGAAGATCATCAAATTACCTATCAGGTTCTATGCTCACTGCCTGGGTGAAAAAATAATTTGTACACAAAATGCCAGCAACACATAATTTACCCATGTAACAAACCTGCACATGTACCTCTTGAACCTAAAAAATAAAAGTTGGTAGGGAAAAAAATAACATAACGAACCTAATTTAACATAACATATAACATAAAAAACCTAATATAACAACATAACATAACAACAACATAACACAACGTTTTAAAAAAGAAACTGGCATCTATCTAGTTGTGCTTATAAATTTTCTTTTATTTTTATTTACTTTTGGCTAAAACTTTAACAATTTTGAATGGCCATCTTATTTTTGAACAGTAGATTGAATCCTAGACTTTTCTATTGCTTCTTATATTGTAAAGAATCTGAAATAGTTTTTGAGACAAAGCAGCTCCAAGAAAACCTGTCTCTGGCCTACATTTTTATCCCACCTCATGGAAAGATAAGGTAATCCCAAGAAAAAGCAGATATACACCATTCGAGCCCAATAAATAGTCTTAAACATATCTAGCCCAAATTTCAAATTTATCATAATGGATTTGAAGAGAAAGAAGGAGCTAGTACAAAGTCGACACATACTTCCTTTGTACCACATTCCTTGTCATTTATATGTGTCTGATTCCATTCCTGTTAATGATAAGCAGCTAACTATGATAGTCTACAAGGGCAGGATCTTTACTTTATTAAATGCTGTATTCTCAGAGACTAAGTGTGCAGCGCATGGTTTATTGATGAATACTCAAAACATTTATTTATATTTGAATATAATTCCATCATGACTCGTAAACATTTTTTTACATAATATTTTTCAACAATTTTTACATAAATAATACTTGGCAAGTATTTTAATATTTTTTACATAAATAATACTTGGCAAGTCACTTTAATGCTTCTGTGTCATTTCCTTATTTGAAACCAAAAAAAGTGTTCAACATTTACCTAAGTTTCTTTTTAGTTTTCATATGTAATTGTTCTGAGATTTTTTCACCTAGATCCTGAGATACAGTAATTCTGTATGTAACCTATAAGAGAAGAACATAATATTTATGTTTATATGATGTTTTACTCTAGGAAAAAATAGGCAGAAAACAGAAATGTGCATTTTCAGCAGGAATCAATTGTTCAAATGTAGCTAGTTCTCTGACAGTTATTTGAGAAACTCTGAATGTTACATTTATTGTTCAGCTTATTTACCACCATATCTAAGGCCCTATAGTCGGATTAACCAAAATCAGTTTTTGCTATTATATGAACTTCTTCATCTGCCTTTCCATTTCCTTATGCATTTTTGTTTAGTTTTACCCAGTAAATCCTTCTTCCTTGCCCAGGCTGGCATGTTTTCACACTTAACACTGTATGCCCTATTACCCTTATCAAAATTCCTATCCTGTTATTGGGCATTAGGGGGAACTTAGTCTTGGTTAAAAATAAGTACTGTGTTACCAGAAGCTCTACCTTCATCTACTAATGTGCAGTTCTAAAATGATTAACAGATAATGCAATGAGATTCGGAATTAGATGGCGATAAATACGAAGATCCTCAAGCATAAAAAATTTTTGAAAAATTTAAGATGTTTTTCCCCTTAGATCATGTAAATGGGTTTAATGTTGACTATCTGTACGGCCCACTACCCACTCTAGCTTTACCTCATATTATTTTTTCTCTAAGGGGAAAATAAAAAGCCTTTGGCTCTTCTCCCTGTGCCAAAGTCTGTCCAACCCTTTAAACACTGTGAGGCATAACATAAATTACTGTAGAAGTGGGCACAAGGACAGTATATAGAGAAAACCGGGTTTCTCTCAACTTCATGTCATTTGATAAGTGTTCAGTAATTTTCTTGTGACATTTGACTGGCATTTAATATTGGAGAAGGACAGACTTTCATTTCCATTTTACATTTAATACTGTTGTTTACAGAGACGTTTTTAATAAAAAATGTGTAATGCATATTAGGGTAGTGCATTTTTTGTCCAGAGGTTTTACACAAATGCTTTTTTCTCAGTGAAATATGTTTTAAAACAAATAGATGGAATAAAAATTAACCACTAAGTCATATACTGAAATAAAGTAACTTGTGTTGTTTTGCTTCATACAAAATATTATATAGCTGTTTTTTAACACTCATTGGACATGACTGGAAATGTCATCTGAAGAATACAATATCTCTTCCTCTAATTTTTGTAATGGGCTTGTCATTTATTTGGTCATTTATTCAGCAACGTATTTTGATATTCCACTGTACCTGCAAGATGAATATGACATAATTCATCCACTGGAAGAGCTCTCAGCTCGATGGCAGAAGATAAATACATAAATGAATAATCATAAAATAAAATCATACATAGACTCATAGACTCAGAAGGAAATACAAGAGAAAGATTCTCAGTAGTGGTGACACTTTGAAGAATTAGTAGACGGTAAGGGGAAAAGACACTTTCCTAAAATGGAGAAACATAAACAAGCACACTTATCAAACCTCTCAAACATTCTGATGTTCTTTTAAGATGAACAGCCTAGTAATAAAGTGCAGGTTAGAGGAGACTTGGAGGAATGGAAACTCACATCAACACTGGAAACTGAAGGAAATAGCAATCTCCCAGAAATTTTGTCTAATTTTTCCATGATACAGTGTGGGAAGAAAACTCTCAGAGTGGACTACAAGACAGTGGGATGTATCTACATACAGACAATTGCAGAGGACAAAAAATACTCCTCAGATGCTCCAGCTGTAGGGATGATAAAGTTGTGTTGTCTACCAACTTCTCCCTATGCCATTGGGTAGCTAAAGACATTGTTAAAGGAAAGACAAAAAAGGGACTTACAACTATTTCATTTTAAGCATTTCTCATTGTGTAATGGAAGGCCTGTGTATAATAGACATTGTGTAATGAAAAGCCTTGTGTGTAATAGACGATAATAGACTAATAAATGTGTACTGTTAATCTCCCAATTTGTAGTCTCATTGTCCAGCTTGAAATAAAAAACATCAAGTTTACTTTGCCATTGAGTCCACAGGAGACATATAAACTTCAAGCTTGTCAGCAGATCTAGGAATTACCACTTTTCCTTCCCTGGGCTTGTTTCTGCCAGCTTATGTGTGAATGCATAATCTAACACTGCGAATCCCAATCACCGTAAAGCAATTTATAAAATTGCTTCATCGAAGATTTATATGTTGATTGCCATAATCCTACTTGATGGTGTGTGAAAAGATATGCCTAACAAGACTCTTAAAGACGTATAAGTGCCCCAATGCAAAAGGAATAGATAAAATGTAGACAATAGCTTTATTTACATTTCATGAGGCCAGCCTTGTCATAACTAATCTCTGTAAAGTAGGCTGTCCTTTCCCAGGCAGTCTAGGTGATGTTAGGGGTTGTTCTTACACTAAAAATCTCTGAATCAGAATGCCCGTTAATGAGCTACAGGCATTCAGTGCTAACATACATGCTAGCTACAAGGCCTAATGTTACCCACACTCTTATTGGATGAGTAGGGCTCTCATGAGATTTTAATTTCTATAACATTTAGAAGAAAAATATGACAATGAAAAAATTTTAAAAATAATATGAGGAAGATAATAAATATAAAACCATTACTCATTTGAAAGTTCAATTCATTGACCAATATCATTATTATTTTCAAGATGGTTAATAGCAATTTGAAATATGTTAGTTTTAACTGATGAATGAGCATCAATTCAAAGACTTACAGAAATTTATTGAAGTGGGTACAATAAAACTTTTCTACAGACTATATTTACATATATTATTAATAAATACCAAATGTATTTTTATGATTTTCCTTATCGGCTTAAAAATCTGGCACCCAACAATGACCAAAGTGTATAGGACTGGGTCTGTGCATAATGAATCCCTAGCAAAAAATCCATTTAGAGCAGGAGTTGCACCGATATTACGAAGTGCCTGGAGTGCAGACTCTCCTATCATACACCTAGGAGGTCTCTTTGAAAGATATTCCTTCCCCACGCTGGCCCAAGGCCACATATCTCCATCTCTATTAGCAAAATGATTAAACCCAGATTCTGGAGTCAGAACATGGGCTTCTAAATTCCTGCTTCACCTCTTAGCAGATATGTAATATTGCATGAGGAACATACCCTTCTGTGCCTCTCTTAACACACATTTGTAAAACAGAAATAACAAAGATAGCATTTTCCTAGAGTTGTAAAGATCGTATAATTTAATGTACTATGACTGTCAACTAATACGTCCAATAAGTGATAACTCGTTTTTTTTTTTTTTTTCTTTTGAGACGGAGTCTCACTTTGTCACCCGGGCTGGAGTGCAGTGGTGCGATCTCTAATCACTGCAAGCTCCGCCTCCCGAGTTCACCGCCATTCTCCTGCCTCAGCCTCCCGAGTAGCTGGGACTACAGGCGCCCGCCACCACGCCAGGCTAAATTATTTTTTTTTTTTTTCAGTAGAGACTGAGTTTCACCATGTTAGCCAGGATGGTCTCGATCTCCTGATCTAATGATCCGCCCGCCTCAGCCTCCCAAAGTGCTGGGATTACAGGCGTGAGCCACCGCGCCCAGCCAGTGATAGCTATTGTTATGAGTGGTGAGTTAGCCTACTGAAGAACTAAAACTATAATTAACACTGAAGCAGTAGAACTTGGGGGTCAGAATGGAAAAGAAAGGCAGGACCTGCGACACTCATGGACAAATAACAAAAAAGACCAGTAAGGGGAGGTACTGTTCCAGATTGTTTCAAAAGGTAGGTTATGCATGTCGAGTACTCTTGAGTGGAGAGGGAATAAATAAGAGAAGCCATTGGAACAGGGGAATCATGGAATAGATGATGTACTGTAATAGATGTGGGTAGATCAATACATTGCTGAAAACTAATAAATATGCTATCAGGCTTCAGAATTTTGCTGGAATCTCTACCTATGTATTCTGTTTAAAGGTGTGGTATCCACGAAGCCACCTGAATAACCACCTTGCCGCCATAAGTGAGATGGTTCTAAGTACCACTTTCAAAGACCCACCTCTTCCCCATCAAATACTTAGCAAATATTTACAAAAGAAAAAAAAAAAAAAGGAAGGTTTTAAAGCTACAGTATTTACTGTTACAAGTGAATTCATCATCAGCTGTGAGTCTGTTCTTGTCAAGACAATAATGTGTATGGCTCAGAGGTTAGTGTGATTCTTTGTGTGAGAGAAGGATCATTCAAAAGTCAATTGATTATTTTTAATAAAATATATGTTCAATTGCATTTCATCACCATGTTGGCCAGGCTGGTCTCAAACTCCTGACTTTGTGATCCACCTGCGTCGGCCTCCCAAAGTGCTGGGATTACAGGCGTGAGCCACCGCGCCCCTCCCAGAATATGTTTTTAATAATAGAACAAAAAAACCTAACATAAATTAGGCAAATAATATAAATAGAAAAATTATAGATAATGTAATGCAAATAGTTAGTGAGGACATGAAAAAAATGCTCAACCTCATTAATAAACAAGGAAATATAAAACTAAAACCGGCTGGGCGCGGTGGCTCACGCCTGTAATCCCAGCACTTTGAGAGGCCGAGGCGGGCGGATCATGAGGTCAGGAGATGGAGACCTACCTGGCTAACATGGTGAAACCCCGTCTTTACTAAAAATACAAAAAAATTACCCGGGCGTGGTGGCGGGCACCGGTAGTCCCAGCTACTTGGGAGGCTGAGGCAGGAGAATGGCGTGAACCCGGGAGGCAGAGCTTGCAGTGAGCCGAGATCACGCCACTGCACTCCAGCCTGGGCGACAGACCAAGACTCCGTCTCAAAAAAAAAAAAAAAAAAAAAGAATCTTGATAATGTTAAAGTTTTGGAGGATATGGGGAATTAGAATACTCAGACACAGCTGATGAGTACAGGGGAGATGAGCTTACTAAATAAATTATTAAAGTTGCTACAAGAATAAATATAAAATCATTTCTATTTTGTTAAAGAAAACCAAGCTTCCAAAAACAAAACAGTTGTTTACTTATGCAAACATATAAATCCAAAATACTCAAAAACAGTAAAAATGTTAGCAATGAATCAAAGCACCTTCTATTATGAATACAATTTCTTTCCTAATCTTATTTTATTGTTACTTTTGCTAGTGTGGGAATGTTATTTTCATGTTAGTTAGGCTGCCCTGAGATTTTTGTGCAAAATATGAATTTGTTTCAATTATTTATGTTTTTTTCTAAGTTATTTTTTATGACTGAAATGTCCCTGATGGTATGTTTAGCACCTTTTAAATTAGTCATGCTAGCTATTTTATTAAAGGCCAGGTTTTTCTCTCTTCCAGATCATTAATTAGAATATTAAATATGTTCATTTTCAGAGCAATGCTCCCCGAGGCACCCATTAGCACCTTTGTTCTATGAAAGTAGAATTATAATGAATAAAATTATAAAAAATAAGCCCAATTTTATTTTTTATTCAGGAGAAAAGTGACAAAAATTTAAAAATCAGATAATTCTGTCTGCTCATTATGTTTACCATAAATTATACATATATAATTATATATAACATTGAGGGGGAAATTTGATAGCTAAACTATCATCGCATAAAGGATTTTCAAAAAACTTAGGCCTTATTTTTAAGCTACGTTACAATTTGTTGGCTAGGTCAATTTTTTTAATGATATTAACATATTTACGCTTCTCTTCTTTGATTATCAAAAACTATCAACCGTTGTAGAAATTTGAAAAGTTACTAAATATAGAAATAGCAAATGAAAAGTGAAACTACTGCAAACCTATGGAGAAAATTATTAAGTTCCTGTAAAAATGATTACTACTTGGTTGAAAAAGCATTTAGTAGAAATATTTCATCATTAATTACTTTTCAACACAATCCACATAGCACACCTGATATTCATCTTTGGGTGGCATAGCATTTTAAAACAAAGATTTCGGAATCAAGTTTGACCTCATGCTGGTGCCATGATAATCCTATTATTATATACTTCAAGGGATCAGAATAAGGTGGAATTGACTAGTAAACGGTCAAGAAAACTCCAACAAATATAATAGCAGATGAAATATGTAATACAATAGCAGATATGTTAAATGCATAATAGTATATAATAGACACTACTCCTAGAGGTGAGACAGAACACCCAAGGAAGACGCCCCCCTCCTCAGTCCTGAGATCCAGATCATGTTGGGTAAAGCAGGATCTTGGCTCCCTAATGACAAAGAACACATATGATGGCACATTGTCAATATCTGCTAGAGATTTGCGATCTGAAACTCGCTGTTTAATCTTCCCTCTAGGGAGCGCTGGCAAAAGCTATTCACAAGGAGGCGTCTCATTGGAAGCACTCTGTTATAAAATAAGTTTAGAGGGGACACTGGAGGAATGCCAGTGTTGGGCCATTTCCAACGGTTGGGGTGCAGGGAACAATTCTGAGGGATGTTCAGGAACTTTGGAGGATTTCCTTTCTCAATAATATATTCCTATGCCTTCCTAGTATGTTCTTGGCTGAAAACAAAAACCAAGGATTATGCCACTCCATTGGCCATTCTAATTAATCTGACTGACAAAGGCTAGGACTAAATATTTCTTATAGCATTTAATTAAGGCTACTCTCAACTGAACTCCATCCATCATGATGAGGCCAACCTGTAGTTTTGCCTGCAATTATGTGCCACCTGCAAGGAAGCTAGACTTAGCCAACTGTGAATAAATTTCAGAAGGGATGGGGAGGTCTCATCTTAGATAGCCAAGACATCGCTTAAACCCAGACTATATCAAACGTGACCTGTGCAAAGAAATTTAGGTTAACCTGCCAAACTTTGGTGTCACTGACAACAATTAAGAGGACAATAAATGGGCCACAAAGAATCCCAGTTTAAGGGAGTGATTCTGTGGCTGCCAATTCACCCACATAGAAACACAGAACAAAAAGGAGCTCAAGTAACTGGGATTTGTTACAAAATGGGATTTGGACCACCATCACACTGGATTGGTGAAAAAACATAGGAAGTATCACCAGGAGGTTGCAGACTTGACTGTCAGGTATTGTTTTAGGAATAGCAGAAAAATTTAAGACCAGCTATGTTCACAAGCAATTTTCTGTTTTTGTGGCACATGGACAGATTACAATCCCAGCAGCAAGTCACACTGGCAGATGGAGTTGCAGTTTGATTAGGCAGTGATGTCCATCCCAGTCCCCTTTTAACCCCTTGGATCTAATCTCAGGTACTAAAGTTGTTGCTCTCCCTCCACCATCACAAAATTGGTGTGTTCCTTTTTAGTACCAATAATTTCACTTTTCCTCTAATTACCTCCTATTTGCACCCAGATTTTTCAACTGAAAGAGTCAGGAACAAGAAGGACAAAAGCATTTTTAATCCATATGAATGAATTAGAACTAAATTAGAATCTTCCAGGCTCCTTTTGTTCATGCTGCCATGCAAAATGTATAAAACCAAGCTGGCCTGAGGTTGACAATCCAAGAATTGTCAACACAAAATTCCAAAATTTAAAATAGATTTATGTATCCCCTACCACAGCTCTTTTGTTCTATTTTTCAGAAAACAGCCAACAGATGTTGATACTTTTTAGGGAGGACAGCCATATTTAGTGACCAAACTATCTTATTAAAGTATATGAACCAAGAGGACTTTTCATGAGGTCATCCCAATGCTCAGCAATTCCAGATGTCTGTAGGTGACATGCCCCATGCACTGTGGCCTCCTTTACCATGAGACAAATGGAGTAACTCTGGACAGGAGTCAAGTATAACATGTGTCTGTATCAGGAGTGCAACTCCTCAGAAAATGGAATCGTACCATGAGGATCTTACATTAGTTGGCCAGGCAGTCTGATCAGTGGTACAATTGCTTCCACAATTTGGGGCCCCACAGAGGGATGTCTTTTACCTTCTAGCCTATAATCTTCCTGCTCAAAAGTTAGCAAAAATAGTATAACCAGTCTTGTAAAGGAGAGCATTGGCTAGAGCTATGAGCGTGAAATTAAGTTCTGCCCACTGAACTGAGTGCTTACCTTAATTTTCAATTCTGCATAGCTGGCACTGAATGTGGACATTACACCAACGCAGTGGACAAAATTGGGTTTTCAACTTAGCCAAACTTCAGTAAACCATGTCTGTCCACATATTTAGGGGAATCTATGTGAACTGAGGGCTTAACAGAGCCAGGGGCTTCATTTCCTGTGGGAGAAGGAGATAAGGTTTCCCCCAAGGAGGTAGTTGACACTCCTTTGTGTAAAACTAAGATGGCACTAGGACCTTGTAATTGGGTATACCATGTTCACTTGACTAAGCAAGGCCGACTGGGCCATTTCTTTGTTAGTCATCAATTCTGTGTGGAGATATTAAGACAGAAAGCAACAAGGCATTTGCAAGGCAGGTGAAAGAAAGAAGAAAGAAAGGAAGGTAGGAAAGGAGGAAGGAAGGGAGAGAGAGAGAAAGGAAGGAAGGAGGGAAGGAAGGAGAAGAAAGAGAAAGAAAGAAAAAGGAAGAAGAAATAAAGGAAAAAGAAAGAAAGAGAAAGAAGAAAGGAAAAGAAAGAGAAAGAAGGAAGGAAGAATGAGAAGGAAGGAAGGAAAGAAGAAAGAAAGGAAGGAAGGAAATGGACAGATAACACATCGTACCTACATCAGGTTGGTGGCACTGCTGTACTGAAAAATAACCTTTGAAGACTCAGGAGCTACCAAGTCTTCCATAAAAGTTGTTCTTTCCTTTTTCTTCTGGGATTCTCTATTGTTTTGTTAGACTGCGTGAAAGAGAGCAAGGATCACCTCTCCACATGCACAGTCCCTGAACAGAACTATCTCCTTTAATTCTTTATGAATGCACAGTAGAATCATAATAGGGCACATTAATATCAATTATTTGTTTCTGCACAATAATGTATTGAATTGACCTAGAGGCCTCCATCCACCCATCAGTTGGACTCAAGCACTATCTCTTTTTTTCTAATGGGGATTTATATGCCCCTTGTATCAGGGGGCTGAAATAGTTGCCAAGATAGTATGCTATGCCCTGGCTTAGCAAGAATATAGGCAGAGGCTACTGAATAAGGGTTGGTTGGTGGAGGGGGAGATTAGCCTCAGAAAGATGGCTGGGGCTTAAAAGGCTTTTTTGGTCTCCCTGGGTGGATGCCACCTCATGCCTGGTATACCTTCAAACTCTTTCAAGTGTCGTGGCCCAGAGGTCTCTTTTTTAACATCCTTTTCCCAGTGTATATTCTCTTCCTTGCAACCTGCAGTGCCAACCCTGAGAACGCAGAGGCTGTGGAGATTTTTTAATTTTGTCAAATGCAAATATGAAAGTGAAGGATGCTTTGATCATTGCATTATCAATTTAATACCACTGAGTTATCTATGATCCTGGCCTACAGGGGTCTTTGACTTAAATGAAATTTTTCTGCTTCTGTGCAGCACGCTAGGCATGAGAAACTTCAATTCTCAATGAGAATTTGAGACTAGAAATTTTTAAGGCAAAATCTTTTTTAATTAATAGAAATTATGATTGCCCAACTAAAGACTGAGCAAAATCTCTCAAATGTTCTCATATCTTACACTCTCTGGAAAGATAGTTTCTGGTATTTTTGGAGGAAACCTGTCTATATATTAATATATGTCTAGAAAGATAGGTTGAGCTATATTTTAGAAGTTGTTAAATACTACAGGATATTGGATTGTATTCTTAAAACTATGGGAAAAAAAGAAAGCCTTTAAAAATGACTTTAGATGATACATTTATATTCCATTAAGATTACTCTAGCAGCATTAGAGCTCATTTTTTAATAAATAAAAAGGCTAGGATAAAGAATCTCCACTAAAAACCCATTAGAATAACCTTGAGCAGATATGTTGAAGTCTTAGGCCGGGGATGTAACTGTAGAAATGGAAAAATTACTCCTCTAGGGGGTAAATTAAAGAAAGATAAACAGGGCAAGCTGCCTGTTAATGGCATGGGAAGGGAGGTAAAGCAGAAGAAGCAGTGTGAGAAAAGTGTGGATGCCTTAGAGGAGGGTAGAGCCATTAAAGGGACTAGGATACAAGTAAGCCACAACATACTTGATAGGATTTGAGAGAAAGGGATAAAATAGACTGTGCTGAATTTGAAGTTTCTGTGCAACTTTAAGAGGAAATGCCAATTGGTGGAGTGACTACATAATTTATCTGCCATTTAAATGAGTATATTTTAAAGTGAAATGAATGCTTGTGCGTAGTTATTAATAGCAATTGACATAAATTCAGACTATCTCAAGTGAGTTGGGATAGATTGCCAGCCCACATTGGGCACTATATGGCAATTGATCTCAGGAGAGAGATTTGAGTTGACATTTTTAATAATAGATGTTAAAAATAGTACATGTTAATAACACCCCAGAAAAATGTGTGGCGATGGATTTGTGTTTATTTGTCTTTATTTACAGTAATTGGCATATCACTTCACAGTTTATTAAGAGTTTTATTGGATATCACCAGATTTGATAACTGAAACCTAAAAAGCAGGGAGGGAGGTCCCGTCCTGCACCGGTAAAATATATCTGTTTGTTTTTATATCCTTCAAAATATTTAATACTATTTGAATACTGCAGTAAACTGTAAGCTCCATGGAAGTTTTTCTTGTTCCAGATAAAGCTATATATACACCAAGAAATAAATACAAAATTCACTGTGACAAATGTATCATTTTGGAAGTTGTCAGGATGCAAATTCTCTGACTCTCAGGAAAACATTTTGGTTCATGTTAATTGTATCTTTGAGTCTACTTTCTGAGATGTGTACTTCTCTGAAGGAGAAAGAGAAAAGATTGTGGGAATAAGAGCAGGAAGAAACCTATAATTATATTGTATTATGATATCAAATAGAATTACAAAATTTGAACATGTATAAGGAGCCTAAGATAATTATAACATGGTAATCTAATCTTTGAAAGTCTTCAAGTCTATTTCTCAGAAACAAATAAAATGAAAAACAGCTATCCTCTCTCCCAAGATTGCTATAGCAGACATGAGAAAGGGAAAAGTGTCTTTATTTATTTATTTATTTATTTTTATTATTATACTTTAAGTTTTAGGTTACATGTGCACAATGTGCAGGTTAGTTACATATGTATACATGTGCCATGCTGGTGTGCTGCACCCATTAACTCGCCATTTAGCATTAGGTATATCTTCTAATGCTATCCCTCCCCCCTCCCCCCATCCCACAACAGCCCCAGAGTGTGATGTTCCCCTTCCTGTGTCCACGTGTTCTCATTGTTCAATTCCCATCTATGAGTGAGAACATGCGGTGTTCGGTTTTTTGTCCTTGCGATAGTTTACTGAGAATGATGATTTCCAATTTCATCCATGTCCCTACAAAGGACATGAACTCATCATTTTTTATGGCTGCATAGTATTCCATGGTGTATATGTGCCACATTTTCTTAAACCAGTCTATCATTGCTGGACATTTGGGTTTGTTCCAAGTCTTTGCTATTGTGAATAGTGCTGCAATAAACATACGTGTGCATGTGTCTTTATAGCAGCATGATTTATAGTCCTTTGGGTATATACCCAGTAATGGGATGGCTGGGTCAAATGGTATTTCTAGTTCTAGATCCCTGAGGAATCACCACACTGACTTCCACAAGGGTTGAACTAGTTTACAGTCCCACCAACAGTGTAAAAGTGTTCCTATTTCTCCACATCCTCTCCAGCACCTGTTGTTTCCTGACTTTTTAATGATTGCCAGTCTAACTGGTTTGAGATGGTATCTCATTGTGGTTTTGATTTGCATTTCTCTGATGGCCAGTGATGATGAGCATTTTTTCATGTGTCTTTTGGCTGCATAAATGTCTTCTTTTGAGAAGTGTCTGTTCATATCCTTCGCCCACTTTTTGATGGCGGTGTTTGTTTTTTTCTCGTAAATTTGTTTGAGTTCATTGTAGATTCTGGATATTAGCCCTTTGTCAGATGAGTAGGTTGCGAAAATTTTCTCCCATTTTGTAGGTTGCCTATTCACTCTGATGGTAGTTTCTTTTGCTGTGCAGAAGCTCTTGAGTTTAATTAGATCCCATTTGTCAATTTTGGCTTTTGTGGCCATGGCTTTTGGTGTTTTAGACATGAAGTCCATGCCCATGCCTATGTCCTGAATGGTAATGCCTAGGTTTTCTTCTAGGGTTTTTATGGTTTTAGGTCTAACGTTTAAGTCTTTAATCCATCTTGAATTAATTTTGGTATAAGGTGTAAGGAAGGGATCCAGTTTCAGCTTTCTCCATATGGCTAGCCAGTTTTCCCAGCACCATTTATTAAATAGGGAATCCTTTCCCCATTGCTTGTTTTTCTCAGGTTTGTCAAAGATGAGATAGTTGTAGATATGTGGCGTTATTTTTGAGGGCTCTGCTCTGTTCCATTGATCTATATCTCTGTTTTGGTACCAGTACCATGCTGTTTTGGTTACTGTAGCCTTGTAGTATAGTTTGAAGTCAGGTAGCGTGATGCCTCCAGTTTTGTTCTTTTGGCTTAGGATTGACTTGGCGATGCGGGCTCTTTTTTGGTTCCATATGAACTTTAAAGTAGTTTTTTCCAATTCTGTGAAGAAAGTCATTGGTAGCTTGATGGGGATGGCATTGAATCTATAAATTACGTTGGGCACTATGGCCATTTTCACGATATTGATTCTTCCTACCCATGAGCATGGAATGTTCTTCCATTTGTTTGTATCCTCTTTTATTTCATTGAGCAGTGGTTTGTAGTTCTCCTTGAAGAGGTCCTTCACATCCCTTGTAAGTTGGATTCCTAGGTATTTTATTCTCTTTGAAGCAATTGTGAATGGGAGTTCACTCATGATTTGGCTCTCTGTTTGTCTGTTATTGGTGTATAAGAATGCTTGTGATTTTTGTACATTGATTTTGTATCCTGAGACTTTGCTGAAGTTGCTTATCAGCTTAAGGAGATTTTGGGCTGAGACAATGGGGTCTTCTAGATATACAATCATGTCGTCTGCTAACAGGGACAATTTAACTTCTTCTTTTCCTAATTGAATACCCTTTATTTCCTTCTCCTGCCTAATTGCCCTGGCCAGAACTTCCAACACTATGTTGAATAGGAGTGGTGAGAGAGGGCATCCCTGTCTTGTGCCAGTTTTCAAAGGGAATGCTTCCAGTTTTTGCCCATTCTGTATGATATTGGCTGTGGGTTTGTCATAGATAGCTCTTATTATTTTGAGATACGTCCCATCAATACCTAATTTATTGAGAGTTTTTAGCATGAAAGGTTGTTGAATTTTGTCAAAGGCCTTTTCTGCATCTATTGAGATAATCATATGGTTTTTGTCTTTGGTTCTGTTTATATGCTGGATTACATTTATTGATTTGTGTATATTGAACCAGCCTTGCATCCCAGGGATGAAGCCCACTTGATCATGGTGGATAAGCTTTTTGATGTGCTGCTGGATTCAGTTTGCCAGTATTTTATTGAGGGTTTTTGAATCAATGTTCATCAAGGATATTGGTCTAAAATTCTCTTTTTTGGTTGTGTCTCTGCCAGGCTTTGGTATCAGGATGATACTGGCCTCATAAAATAAGTTAGGGAGGATTCCCTCTTTTTCTATTGATTGGAATAGTTTCAGAAGGAATGGTATCAGTTCCTCCTTGTACCTCTGGTAGAATTGGGCTGTGAATCCATCTGGTCCTGGACTCTTTTTGGTTGGTAAGCTAATGATTATTGCCACAATTTCAGATCCTGTTATTGATCTATTCAGAGATTCAACTTCTTCCTGGTTTAGTCTTGGGAGCGTGTATGTGTCAAGGAATTTATCCATTTCTTCTAGATTTTCTAGTTTATTTGGGTAGAGGTGTTTATAGTATTCTCTGATGGTAGTTTGTATTTCTGTGGGATTGGTGATGATATCCCCTTTATCATTTTTTATTGCGTCTATTTGATTCTTCTCTCTTTTTTTCTTTATTAGTCTTGCTAGCGGTCTATCAATTTTGTTGATCCTTTCAAAAAACCAGCTCCTGGATTCATTAATTTTTTGAAGGGTTTTTTGTGTCTCTATTTCCTTCAGTTCTGCTCTGATTTTAGTTATTTCTTGCCTTCTGCTAGCTTTTGAATATGTTTGCTCTTGCTTTTCTAGTTCTTTTAATTGTGATGTTAGGGTGTCAACTTTGGATCTTTCCTGCTTTCTCTTGTGGGCATTTAGTGCTATAAATTTCCTTCTAGACACTGCTTTGAATGTGTCCCAGAGATTCTGGTACGTTGTGTCTTTGTTCTTGTTGGTTTCAAAGAATATCTTTATTTCTGCCTTCATTTCGTTAGGTACCCAGTAGTAATTCAGGAGCAGGTTGTTCAGTTTCCATGTAGTTGAGTGGTTTTGAGTGAGTTTCTTAATCCTGAGTTCTAGTTTGATTGCACTGTGGTCTGAGAGACAGTTTGTTATAATTTCTGTTCTTTTACATCTGCTGAGGAGAGCTTTACTTCCAAGTATGTGGTCAATTTTGGAATAGGTGTGGTGTGGTGCTGAAAAAAATGATATTCTGGTGATTTAGGGTGGAGAGTTCTGTAGATGTCTGTTAGGTCTGCTCGGTGCAGAGCTTTGTTCAATTCCTGGGTATCCTTGTTAACTTTCTGTCTCGTTGATCTGTCTAATGTTGACAGTGGGGTGTTAAAGTCTCCCTTTATTATTGTGTGGGCATGTAAGTCTCTTTTTAGGTCACTCAGGACTTGCTTTATGAATCTGTGTGCTCCTGTATTGGGTGCATATATATTTAGGACAGTTAGCTCTTCTTGTTGAATTGATCCCTTTACCATTATGTAATGGCCTTCTTTGTCTCTTTTGATCTTTGTTGGTTTAAAGTCTGTTTTATCAGAGACTAGGATTGCAACCCCTGCCTTTTTTTGTTTTCCATTTGCTTGGTAGATCTTCCTCCATCCTTTTATTTTGAGCCTGTGTGTGTCTCTGCACCTGAGATGGGTTTCCTGAATACAGCACACTGATGGGTCTTGACTCTTCATCCAATTTGCCAGTCTGTGTCTTTTAATTGGAGCATTTAGTCCATTTACATTTTAAATTAATATTATTATGTGTGAATTTGATCCTGTCATTATGATGTTAGCTGGTTATTTTGCTCGTTAGTTGATGCAGTCTCTTCCTAGTCTTGATGGTCTTTACATTTTGGCATGATTTTGCAGCAGCTGGTACTGGTTGTGCCTTTCCATGTTTAGCGCTTCCTTCAGGAGCTCTTTTAGGGCAGGCCTGGTGGTGACAAAATCTCTCAGCATTTGCTTGTCTGTAAAGTATTTTATTTCTCCTTCACTTATGAAGCTTAGTTTGGCTGGATATGAAATTCTGGGTGGAAAATTATTTTCTTTAAGAATGTTGAATATTGGCCCCCACTCTCTTCTGGCTTGTAGGGTTTCTGCCGAGAGATCCGCTGTTAGTCTGATGGGCTTCCCTTTGATGGTAACCCAACCTTTCTCTCTGGCTGCCCTTAACATTTTTTCCTTCATTTCAACTTTGGTGAGTCTGACAATTATGTGTCTTGGAGTTGCTCTTCTCGAGGAGTATCTTTGTGGCATTCTCTGTATTTCCTGAATCTGAATGTTGGCCTGCCTTGCTAGATTGGGGAAGTTCTCCTGGATAATATCCTGCAGAGTATTTTCCGACTTGTTTCCATTCTCCCCGTCACTTTCAGGTACACCAATCAGACGTAGATTTGGTCTTTTCACATAGTCCCACATTTCTTGGAGGCTTTGCTCATTTCTTTTTATTCTTTTTTCTCTAAACTTCCCCTTCTCGCTTCATTTCATTCATTTCATCTTCCAGGGCTGATACCCTTTCTTCCATTTGATCGCATCGGCTCCTGAAGCTTCTGCATTCTTCACGTAGCTCTCGAGCCTTGGTTTTCAGCTCCATCAGCTCCTTTAAGCACTTCTCTGTATTGGTTATTCTAGTTATACATTCTTCTAAATTTTTTTCAAAGTTTTCAACTTCTGTGCCTTTGGTTTCAACATCCTCCCGTAGCTTGGAGTAATTTGATCGTCTGAAGCCTTCTTCTCTTAGCTCATCAAAGTCATTCTCCCTCCAGCTTTGTTCCGTTGCTGGTGAGGAACTGCGTTCCTTTGGAGGAGGAGGGGTACTCTGCTTTTTAGAGTTTCCAGTTTTTCTGCTCTGTTTTTTCCCCATCTTTGTGGTTTTATCTACTTTTGGTCTTTGATGATGGTGATGTACAGATGGGTTTTTGGTGTGGATGTCCTTTCTGTTAGTTTTCCTTCTAACAGACAGGACCCTCAGCTGCAGGTCTGTTGGAGTACATGGCCGGCCGTGTGAGGTGTCAGTCTGCCTCTGCTGGGGGGTGCCTCCCAGTTAGGCTGCTCGGGGGTCAGGGGTCAGGGACCCACTTGAGGAGGCAGTCAGCCCGTTCTCAGATCTCCAGCTGCGTGCTGGGAGAACCACTGCTCTCCTCAAAGCTGTCAGACAGGGACATTTAAGTCTGCAGAGGTTACTGCTGTCTTTTTGTTTGTCCGTGCCCTGCCCTCAGAGGTGGAGCCTACAGAGGCAGGCAGGCCTCCTTGAGCTGTGGTGGGCTCCACCCAGTTCGAGCTTCCCAGCTGGTTTGTTTACCTAAGTGAGCCTGGGCAATGGCGGGCGCCCCTCCCCCAGCCTTGCTGCCACCTTGCAGTTTGATCTCAGACTGCTGTGCTAGTAATCAGCAAGACTCTGTGGGCGTAGGACCCTCTGAGCCAGGTGCGGGATACAGTCTCCTGGTGCGCCGTTTTTTAAGCCCATCGGAAAAGCGCAGTATTCGGGTGGGAGTGACCCGATTTTCCAGGTGCCGTCTGTCACCCCTTTCTTTGACTAGGAAAGGGAACTCCCTGACCCCTTGCGCTTCCCGAGTGAGGCAATGCCTCGCCCTTCTTCAGCTGGCGCACGGTGCGCTGCCCCCACTGTCCTGCACCGACTGTCTGGCACTCCCCAGTGAGATGAACCCGGCGAACCTGGTACCTCAGAAGGAAATGCAGAAATCACCTGTCTTCTGCGTTGCTCATGCTGGGAGCTGTAGACCGGAGGTGTTCCTATTCGGCCATCTTGGCTCCTCCCCTATTTTTTTTTATAGCTGATTTAAACCTTGCCAAAATCCACTATTCAGATGCTCAGAGAAAATATGTAAACATTTCAATTAACAAGGTATCAATATTTTCTGGTTTAAACAGTCCAGCTTTTAGTAAGTGCTTAGATATTCAGCTTCTCCCTGCCCACCTTTTGCAATCCAAGATGGTGTCTGAATATACCACGGAGCTGCTCACTTTTTGCTCATAGTAATGCAGGAATAGGATCTTAAATGTAAGTGTAGTTATTGCTGGTCTCCAGGTTCCTGCTGGCTTCTGATGATGCTTTCTGTGGTCCTCTGACCACTGTTCTACCTGCACAAATATGATGTTAACAGTCTTCAGAGAGTGAACTTGTGACATGTTCTTTCAGCTTGGTATAGATACTGTGGTCTTCCCTGTTGACTCAGGGTGGCTTCAGCTCCTGCTGGCACTAGTTATACCCTGGAAGTCTCTCTGCAACATTTGTCCATTCCCAATTTCTCCTTGTAACACTTGAGCCTTTCCATACAGACCTAACTCAAAGCCTACTAAGGTCACATCTTGCACGTTCTCATCTCTTCCACATTCATGCACAGAATTGGTGAGAACATCTGTACATCTTCCATATAATGTGACATTGAGGGTAGACTCCCAGGAGCTAAACTCTGGCCTCTGTCTGCCTATATAGCTACTGTTTATACTCTGACTAGCCTGTCCAGGTTGGCATAACCACCCCCCTCCCATCCCACCCCACCCCACCCCACCCCACACACAAAGAAAACGTCCTCAATGTCTTAAACAGGGACTCAGATGAAAAGCTCCTGTGTTTCACCATTCAGAGACATGTGGGCAAGGGTGAAAAGGAGAGGGAAAACAACACTGCATACATGTCACCACCTTCTCCTTCTCACAATCTACCCACAGATGGAATAAGCAGGTTTTCTGTTTCTTATTCCTGGCTAGGTGAGATTTCTCCCTATGTCTATCCCTTCTTTTATTTTTTTTTTTTCTTTTTTCAGAGTGGGAGTCTCACTCTGTCACCCAGGCTGAAGTGCAGTGGCATGAACAAGACTCATAGCAGCCTCCAATTTCTGGGCTCAAGGGATCCTCCCTCTTCAGCCTCCCTGGTATATGGGATTATAGTCCTGAGCCACTGCACCCAAACCCCTTTCTTTCTTGAAGTGATTTTCCCCCTGCACACTTCTCTCTGTTTTACTTATGTACGGTTTATTACATGCAAGAGTTGTTCTAAAAGCTTTACAAAAATTAACTAATTTAATCCTCATAATAGCCCACAGGATAAGTACTATTATTATTCTCATTTTACAGATAAAGGATTTAGCTAGGTAGTAGCAAAGTCAGGATTTGAACCCATGCGATCTTGCTCAAATCAAAGCTTAATCACTAGGCTGTGTTTCTTCCTTGTTAGGTGGTTAGGTGGCATGACTGTGAGAAAATATGAATTACATATGCATGAAACCTTCATTAATTTAATATTTTCAAGATATTATTTAAGCTCATTTTTTTCTTAGGGTATCAAAATGAACAAGAGGATATGGGAAGATTGTGTAAGTCCTGAAGGTGGTGAGAGATGAGAAAGAGGAGAAATCCACAGTATAAGAATAGGTGGTGCTAACTTAAACAAGAAAAAGAAGAGTACATAAATAACATTAAGAAATGGTCCTTGGGCTTAACAATACAAAGGTCCATTAATACATTCATTGATGAACTAAAGTTTGAATCCAGGCCTTCTATGCTGAAATTTTCTCCTCTTTCTATTCCTCACATTCTTTTCATTATGAAGTCTGCCTTTCATCTTATATATAACATTTAAGTGCTCTTCTCTCTTGTTTAGATTTGTTTGAAGTGATTGCAAATTGTCTATGTGATAAGACAGAAATAGGTTTATTAATGATTTAGTTCTTGCCGAAAACAGGTTTATTTTGCTATTTCCTAACCCCATACCATGCAATTGCATTTTATGAAAATGTGAAACTGAATTATCGGTAGTTTTCTTTAAATATGTACCTTAATTCCCTTACATTTTTGGCCTTTGTGCTTAACGAGCATCTTACTGAATTCTCTTGGCCTCTCCTCTTTTCCCATTGTATGCAAAGACTTGTCTCTTTGACCACTTTCTGCTGTCCTTTAGGCATCAGCCTTTTCATGAAGTCTTTCCTTCCCTCCTTCCCTCCTTCCCTCCTTCCCTCCTTTCTTTCTTTCTTTCTTTCTTTCTTTCTTTCTTTCTTTCTTTCTTTCTTTCTTTCTTTCTTTCTTTCTTTCTTTCTTTCTTTCTTTCCTTTCCTTTCTTTCCTTCCTTCCTTCCTTCCTTCTTTCTTCTTTCTTTCTTTCTTTCCTTTCTCTCTCTCTCTCTCTTTCTGTCTTTCTTTTTCTTTCTTTCAAGAAACAATCTCCCTCTGTCGCCCAGACTGACTGCAGTGGCATGAGCATAGCTCACTCTAACCTCCAATCCTCATTTCCAGTGATTCTCCTGCCTCACCCTCCCAAGTAGCTAAGACTATAGGCATGTGCCATCATGCCTTGCTAATTTTTTTTTTTCTTCTAGAAACAGGTTCTTGCTATACTGCCCAAGCTAATCTCAAATTCCTGGGCTCAAACAATTCTCCCTCCTTGACCTACCAAAGTGCATAAGCCACCACACCCAGTCAAGAATTTTTTGATTTCCAGAGAAAGTTTTTCCTTCCTTTTTTGAGAATGAAAGTAGTTACTATTAATAATTGCACTAGTACAACACATGTAAGCCAAGTCTATACTGGCTTGCAAGAACCAATTTTGAAATTTTCAAGGATTCGGCAAACTGGCTATTAAGCCCATCAGTGACTTGAAATTGACCATGGTGGATGTATTTGTATCATGGAAATCTGCAACCACAACAAATCTTTTTTTTTATTGTTTTGTATTGTTCTTCTGGAGAGCTGGTTTATCAGCACATCTATGAAAATAATATATCTATCATACAAATATATAAGTATTAATATAAAATGATAATATGGTGAATGTAATTAAGCTAACTTAGGCAAGCAATTAAGGTGATACTATATTCTTCATGTTTTCACCTACTTTATAAAAGACAGTTTCATTTCTCTAAAAAAAGTTCCCTATAGTCAGGCTAGAACTTCAAGGGAAAAAAATCTGTATTCTGAAGAAATAGGTCTGCATTTACATATGCTATCATCAGCAAACAGCACAGTTATAGAACTGTGAAAATTACAGACCTTTACAACCTGGCCTTTGATTAATGACTTAATTAAAGTAGGATTAATATAAATCTTTTGGCAAGAAAGAATGCTAGTGAAAGAAAATATTCTGTCAATCTACCCTTTTAGCAGTCACTGTAAGAGGCATTGATAACAGGATGATAGAGTCAAACACTTGAAGATCTCCTGGAGGAAAGGCTGATGTTTGCATGCTATGCAAAAAGAAACAAGAAGCAAAGAAATAAAATTTGAATGAGTGCTACTAAGCCAATGTATGATATAACATACTTTTAATAAAGACCCTTAGCAAAAATTTCTCTCAGGTCTTGGTAGCGGGCAAAGCTGACTTTTCATCATGAATTTTTTCTAACTTTAGGCACACTATGAATCCTGTAACTAATCCTGTTTTCCTTTTTTGATCTGATGTCTGGGAGATTAGAGCTATATTTGTAGCCTAAATATTTAATGTATGGAACCATGAAGGCGTAAGTGTGAATGCTAACACAAGTCCCACATTTACTCTTCTCTATCTTTATTTTCCTTTTGTCTAATTCTTTTACCTTTATTTCTTCTTTTGTGGTGTATGCATTTTTGTAAATCACCCTAAGACCTTTTTATTCTGAAAGGGGTCTAAATAAATAGCACAGGCACGAGATGGGCACAGCAGCTGGTTCTGTAAACCACAGTTGCACTGCTGGTTTCAAGGGAATATTGTGCCCATTATTTCAGCTTCTGCTAAAAAAGGCCCTAGGGTACTGATATCCAAACTAATTTTGTAGTTACGAAAATTAAATAAAAAAGTTGGGATGTGATCAATGTAATATGGTAACAAAGGAATTACTAGAGGCCAAGATTTATCCTTCAAGCCCTCCTGTAGTTACTAACATTGGAAAATGACTGGTTAATGACATGCTGGTAGCTTAGGCAAATTATGTCTTCCATGACGTCAAGGATAATGATTCTTTGGGTAAACTTTTCCCCCAGTAACAGGAATATGATGTTAACCTAATGATGCAATATAGATGCTTATTTTTAGCCTATAGTATTACTCCACAATCTAAGTTATAGTTATGATAGCTCAACTATACATGTTAGTGTAAATAAGGCTTTACACATTAATTTCAACAGTCACGTGGCATGCACGATTTACTTTTAAAAGGAAAACATTTGTTCCATCAGAATATATACCTTTAGGCTACCTATTTAGCCATCATCACTCAGAAAGACCCCAAAATATCTTCATATTATGTGAATGAGTGCTTGTATCTCTGGAGAGAAGTTGTGGTATCTAATATTGATGTTAATTCAATAGGATAAATAAAATACGACATGTAAGAGTCCATAAAATCAATATGTCGATATTGATATACTGTTTTATTTCTATGAATTTAAATGTTTTTGTACCTAAACTAATTTAAATATAAGTAGATATTGATTTATATCATTTATATATACTTTAGCTAAAATGTCCCCTTTTCTTCTCATTGGACTATAACTGATATTTTTACAAGGTTAGAAAATTCAGAATCCTTTATAGAAGATGGCAAGGTAAAGAAATTTGATGGGGAATAGGAAATAAAGGGGATACATACAGAGTTACAGATATTGATATTTTAAAATCAGCTTTTGTCAATAGGCTTATTTATGTAAATAATGCTGCTTGGATTAGAGAGAAAGAATAGGTAAACATGGTCTAGATTTTGAAATAAACCTAGCCTCTTTCACAACAAATCCAAAAGAGCCAGTGTTAATTCAGCAATTACTCTACATTAAAGGCATATTTAGGGTAAGTACTTAAATTGAAATGTGACATATTTTAGGACAGACTTCTAAGTATTTCTTTGCATTCACAGACATGAAGCCGCTGAACAGTCTTCAGTGTAGCCCAGACTTTGTATGGTGCTCTTTTTAACAGTGTTCACTTTTTAAAATTTTAAACTATGCAACAGGCCAATTCAAAAGACAAAAAAAACCTACAGTTTTATTTTACTTCTCTTTAAAAACATATACATGTATTAGCATGGGGAAGATATTGTATTTTCTTAAAACATCTACTATGTAAGGTAGGTCAATAAAATTTACACTGGCATTTAGCCGGACAATACTAGAATCTGGCTAAATCTGTGGAGAAGAACATGAAGGCAATTTTGTAATCTTTTATTCTGAACATATACCTTTATAGCAATCACAATATGTTCAGATTAAATATCTGATTTTATCTCTTAATTGAAGTGGATGTTATTATTACCATTTTACAATTTTTACCATAGGGATAAATTATAAAATGATGTGCCAAAGTTACATGGTGATAGGGCTAGAATTAATTCATTCTATTTAATGCAATACTTTTCTCAGCAGCTGTTGTTTATGCAAATAGTCGGGCTGGGCACTGGAAATACATAGTATACAAAATTCTGTTCTAACAGTTGTAGAGAAAAAAGGCAATGGACCAAGAATTCTGTCTATGTCCAAGTTGGCTGTTTTAGAAAATTTATTTCTCTCATTCCTGATTATTTGAGATAAAAGACAATTGAAATTATTATATCATGAACTGCATTAGAAACTTAGGAAGCTGCATGTGACCAGAGAAATAGGAGCATATTTTAACAGAGAAAAAGAGAGACAGAGAGAGGGTGGGTGTTGGGGGTAGAGAGAGAGAAATTATGAGTCTCTGAAACGTCAGACTCAACCATGTTAAAATATGTAATTTCATGTTGACTGCTTCTTGCCACATTTATGCTGCCATTTAGCATTTCTATAAACATAATAAACTGATCATATGTGAAAACCTTAATGTTTATGTAATTACATTTTTTTTAATATATAAATGAATAGGTGGTATGTTAGGAAACAGTTTCCATTTTTCTTAGAACTTGGTGGCATGAGTACATGATTGAAATGAGAAAAGAATGAATAGAAGTTTTAAAATACACTTCTTTCCTCCACATTGTTCTAAGATAAGAGGTTGCAGAGCAGGCTTTTCTTATCAGGCTGAAATACTCAACATGTAAATGTGAAAATAGTTACTGATTTTTATCCCCACCTGACAGAGTAATGAGAAATAGTCTTTTCAAATGAAAATTTATTTTTGAAACATTGTGTAGTGAATAACAATGCATTTTAACTTAAAACTTCCAATTCAGATTCTTCATACAGTAACATAATATTTGTTAAGGAAGAACAGGTATTTGGGTAAAGAAATTGGGAAAGCAGTGAAGGTGTTGATAGATTTTTCAAACTATAGACAATGTTCGAATCTTCCATACATGTGCTTAACTGACCATAAATTTAAAGTAGATTGCAATGAAAAAAATACCAATCTATAACTAAAGATTCTTATGATAAAGATCGAAGTTAACTACTGAAAATCAATAAAAAAATCAGAACAAAAATTTCACATACCATTTGGGAATAGAAAGAAACTATCAGTGAAATGTGTAAGTAAGTCCTCAATATTATTTTGAACCTATCCTTCAGCCTTATCGCTGTGTAATTTGCAGGCACCAATAGGCATCCGTCCTGAGAATAGATTATTAGCAGTTTTTGCCTATTTTACTAATTAAATTCAAGTGGTATATAAATCCCACTTAAGGTATAAAGTGCAGAAGGTGAAGCAGAGAAAGAGAAAAATCAAAGCTCATGAAATAAAGAAAATGTCTTCCCTCGAGAGTCAATATTCAATTACTTCTGGCTCTATGATATAAAAATGTTTTAAAATAATATTTTAATAGTAATTACTGAATCACCTTTGGAACAACCACTTAAGTAAATAATACGCTTTAACATACCTGTGAACAATGTGGTATAGTAACATGAATGACATATCACATATAAAATTCAAGGCAAACTTTTTTCTGTATTTTAAAAAGATGGTTTTGGCCAACCTACGGTTGCAATTCTATGACAACTCTCAGAGTCTGTAATTAATGAGAAAGACAACTTGAGAGAGGGAGATTAACACCTGTGATTCGATGGTCATTAAGTCACAAATGTCCTATGTCACTCTGACCATATTTTCTCACTCTTCCTCTGCTTTCCTTTAATGCTCACAAGACCTTCTAAAATCAACGGGTTGCAATATTAGTCATTACATCATTCTGTTCTCATCTTGATTAGCCAAGACCTGCTGTTTCTTCTGCCTGATTGAAGCTAGTGCTGATTGAGAACAACAAGAAAACCTTCCTACACCTTTCTAGGAAAAATAACAACCAATTTATTTACAAATATTTACATTGAAACATTATTTATATGAAGTATTCTTAAGATTAAACATACTTGGGTATTTCTTCCGGGTTCCACAGTTTTAATCCTGAGTCAGGGATTTATAGACTAGTGAAAGTTCTATTAAAGTAACTATTTAATTGATCCAGATTTATTTAGTTAGTAATAATTTTGCTGCTCTACTTTACCCGAAAATATACTGACCAAATATTTGGTTTGGTTGCTCTGTGTAAATTCTGCTTCTCTTTATACTATCTATCTCCATTAAGTAACAGATTGACCTCATGATTGTTTTTACTGAAATGATCAAGTTTAAATTACTGAAATGTGTCTGCTAAGTGGCTTGTAAGATTTTGCATATTTTCTCATAAAAATGTAGTTTAAAATACAGTGACATCTCATATGTCAGGCCACTAGACTTCTGCCAACATCAGATTTCCAAATCTACTGGTAACCAAAGACAGCGTCTAAGAGTCGAAAAACATTTGGTTGAATCCATGAACCTAATTCCCATCTTAAGCTTCATGATTTTTCAATAATAAGAAAACAAACAAAACACACAAACTTTCCCATCAGGATACTAGAAGCTATAAACTGAAAGAAAAAAATGTGAGAAAGGCACAACAACAGAATAAGAAGTTAAATGTCACAGCCAGAAATCAAAGGACAAAAACAGAGTATGAAGCTGTATATAGAGAGAATATCATGGGATGCTGACTGAGATGATCTGGGGGTATGAAGATAATGTTAAATTATGTTCGATGACCTCTGATTGAATTAATAGGGAAATATATGCTTAATCTAATTTCTATACAAAAAGTATCCTATACTAAAAACCATTGCTTTGGTGCTTGAAGGAATAAGCCCCGGACTTCATTGCTTCCAAAATTTAATATGCATATAAACCACCTTAGGATCTTTTGAAAATGTGGATGCTTGTTTGGCAGGCCAGGAGGTGTGGTCATGATTCTATGTTTCTAATCTCCTAGCTAGCTAATGCCACTGGGTTTTTTTTTTTGGCAAGGGTATGGAATGCATTAATTTTCAATAAAATAAGGTAGATGAGATGTTATTGTATTTGATCTCAAATATTTTCTTGGAAATCTGAAGTAAAAACATACTACTCTTACAAGTTGGCAAGTTTATGTTAATACAATTCATTCACTTTGGAAATGAAGAAATAGCATAATAAACAATTTTTAAGATGTGAAACATGTAAGAGGGGAATAAATAATAGTGCATTATTCAATCCTTCAACCATATATTAAGCATGCATGAGGAAATTTCATTAAAACCTAAACTTACTTGGTCAATACTGTGCAAAATTTGAAGTGAGCTACATCTATATCATACTAAGTAATATTCAATAGAATTCTGAATCCTCTTAATCTATATTGTTTCATTCTTTTTACATCTGGAAAATAAGCAACACACAAGGCAAGTTTTTTAAAGGATATTCTGTTTTCATTTCTATTTATGATGAAACACTGTGCTTTGTTCAATGGTAAAAAATCAAGAGTATGTTCTTTGATTTTTAAAAAATGCCCAGGCAATGATTTCCTGGTTCTGGATTTTAGGCACATAAATATGTGCATTAAAATATTCTATAAACTGAAAATGGAAGACGTTAAACACAACATTTGAAGTCATGAATTCATAGCCTTTATAAGCTTCATATATTATATAAATTTCAACCCTGCCAAATTCCTTTACTCTGATATGCTGAGTTTACAAACTATTAAAGTCTAGTGACATTAATGTGAGACTTCCCTAACCTCACCATGTCTTCCATTATGAAATTGTCATTCTAGATGCATTGCTTACTCGAACCTTTCTCACTTCCCTAAAAGCTTTTGCTAAGGGTGAGATATCCATGTTGCTACAAACAATTATTTAACCTCAAGTGATTAAACTAAATTATCTACCATATTTGATATGAGATGGAGGGACCAGAGAGAGAATATTGTAAATAATATTGATAAAAATACATATTACTTCAAGTGGTTTCCTAAAGGGTCAAGATGATATAAATATACTTATGGTAAAATGTGAAAACCTTTATACTGGACAATAAAGAAAACAAGCTCATGATTTAAAATAATTTACAGGTGATGATTCCCTCATTTACTTTACTTTGCAATTCTAGTTTTCGTTTTAAAAATTAGGGCAGTATAGACAGCAGCTGTATAAACTCATTGCCTGTAAATATCCTCTTACTTCTTTTTTGCCCTTTTGGCTATGGAAAATAAAATTACATGTACTAAAAAGGTTTTGTGGAGCTAGAAATAAAGCATAATCTATGTTAATCATCAATAAAATATAAATGATTACTTAGTAATTATTTCTTGTTTATTAAAACGAACAAAAATTCAAGACCCAACAAAACAGCTAAATGTTTAAACAAACAATAGGTTATTTAGTGAAAGTATGTCCAAAAGGATTTTCTGGGAAAAACGATTAATTGATAACAATGTGAGTGCGAATCTGTCTCTTAAAATTTTAAAGCGTATTGTTCAAAGTTTTAGCTTGTGTGCATGATATAAATTCCATACATTGTTTTCTCAGTGACAATAAAAAGCACAGTTTATTAAAAACGGAAGTAAAAATTAAAATATCTTTTAAAAAATTGGTCACAGTTTTGTCATTGGTATATGGAGGTTGTTCCAGGGGCCCATCCAAAGCTCTTCATCATCGGACTGTGTGTGGTCACTATGAAATTCCAAAGCCTCCTTGATGTTCTTACTGTCAATCATGGACTCCTGTTCAACTGTGCTTTTCAGCCTGTTCCCTAGTGGCTTCACCGCTGTATTGTCAGTCCCCACAGGGCAAGGGGCAAATGTAACCAGAGTTGGTCTTGCATTCATTTTCTCAGTAGAAAATGGCCCCTTTGATAATGTGTTCAGAGGCACATTCTCCTCATGTGTCACTGCCAACTTGTCTAGTTTCTTAAAGTGCCTTCCCAGTCGAACAGGGGAAGCAACTTTTAAGCTGTCTGTGAGGCAGGCACGGCGGGTTCTCACCACAGAACCATTCTGTGCAATATATATATTGCCGTTGATATTACTGTGGATACTAGGATGGTGAAGACGGTTTCTCTGACATTCAGGAGCACTGTCTTCTCCAGTTGAGCTGGTTCCATACTCTCGATCAACAACTAACTTGATCATTCTTTTTCTTGCCCACTGACGAAATAAACAAAAATATGTGAGTCACTATCAAATAAAATAAAAAGGCAATGATTACATTGCCTGTGAAATCCAAAACAATGACATTTAGAAAGCTATCAAAGGTAAATCAATCACTCAAGAGAGATAGAAGGAAGCCAGTCTTTATTAACATACATTTCTTTTCACCAATACTTTATTGGCTTTAGAGCTTATTAATGTTTGAAAAATGTATTGTTGAGTTGGAAAGCAGACATTTCAGGAAACACATGTATTCTTTTAGATCAAATTACTGATCCGCATGGAAAAAAATGTATTACTTTTATTTAAGGAGCTGATCCACTATTTGACAGCTGCTCTACTATTCAGGAAAGTTAAATTGAAAGGAATGAACAGCTTTAGTATATTCTGTTCATACTAACGCTTCTATTCCCAATATTTTAAAAATATTTTTAAACCACATCATTCTAATTTTTAATGTATTCTCTAGTTAGCCCAAACTTTTGTATAATTTAATGCATTTTGTATAATTTAAGCATTTATTTACTTGACTTTATTTATTTGAGATATAATTTAATGCATTTATTTATTTGACATATCCTGGTTTTCTGGGTTGTCCCATTTCGATATACTAACTTTTAAAAGGAAATATCTTCTCAGCCTGCATCATTTACCTAGTAATACACAAAACTGAAAGCTAATTATACTAAACTTTCCTTTTGTAAGCAACTGGACATTTTCACGAATTCATTTGACTTTTACCAATCAACATTAAAAATAGCAAGAAGCAAGGGTTAAGCAATACTGTGCTTGCTTTTCTCAAAATAGTATTGCATTTTTGGAATATGTGAACTATCAGCACATTGCATGCATTCTGATTTTCAGAACTATATTTCAAAATTATAGTTTATTTACCTAGAAAAAATTTTATACCTGTTGCATTTATTTTTAAATCCACCGTAGCTCATAATAACAGAAAATAAGTTGTAATAACTTTTAATTAATTGAAAAATGTTATTTCATTGAATTCCTAATATTTGAAGTTGCAGATACAAACTTATTTGAACATGTTCATGATAATTTTTATAATACCTTTGCCAGTTGAAACGTACATATATGCAAAAGTAGACTGTTGTTAAAGATATAATTTGTTGAAGCTTGTCTTAGTATTTATTTTGAAAGATGATATAAAAACATATATATAGTGTGCGTGTATATATATATATATATATGTATGCCATCCATTCCAATAGACAGAGTGTCACTGATAATACATAATGCCACATTGCATTAACAAAAATCCTACCAGTAAATATTAAATTTTGATTAGCTGATTGCATGTGTTCTGATTTACTAATATAGAAAGGATTAGTCAGTTTTACTCTAATACAGTCTAATATACAAATATACAAATTGATTTGGACAACGTATATATTCACTTTTCTGGCATGCTTCTGATCATAAGTCATATCAAAATCATGATCAATTTCCTCCCTTTCAAGTGTCACTTTGGAGAACACACAGAAGGCACTGCACACGAGAGCACTCATCACAGCAAAACTCCCACCTACTGTGATCTCCTTTAAAGTGCTGTGTTGTAACCTTCAGAGTTTGCTCCTGGCGACTTCTTTTGGTTTGCATTCTTGCTTCTGTCATACGCTGGTACCTGATAGCCCCATGGACCTCCAGACTGACTTTCGCTACTACTGCTACTACTACCTGATTCTGATTCCTCCTCACTTTCCACACCTCCTTCCACCGAAGCTGATTCTGCACTGCCCTCTTCAGGGATATCTTGAGCTTCAAGGTCTGTACTTTCCTCCACAGGGGCTGGTCCACTTTCTTCTTCTTCTGAGTGTTCTTCTTCTTCCACCTTAGGTTCTTTTTGTTCTTCTCGTGGCTCCTCTTTCTTACCCTTGACTTCCCTGACCTCCTCTACAATGGGCCGCCTTCTTGCAAGCACAATGTTTTTCCTTGCTTTTTCTCCTTCTGACTCTGTAGATTCGGATTCTTCTGATTCAGGGGTAGAACTCTCCTCCTCCTCAGAGGGTGTCTCTGACTCAGATTCCTCTTCTGTAGTCTCAGACTCACTGAACTCAGACTCTTCTTCACTGTATTCAGTATAGTCGCTGGAGGATTCCTCCTCTGATTCTACAGTGCTTTCTGTTGCTTCCTCTTGGTCCAGAGTGAGTTTCAAATAATCTTTATCTTCTTCCTCAAGGCGTCTCTGCCACTCTTCACCTTCAAGTTCAACGATTCCCCTTTTATCAGCTAATCCTCTAACTTTCTTAAGAATCATGGGGAATATCCTGGCTCTCTTCCATGTTGTGTATGTAGGCTCAGCTGCTGGTGGTTTTTCGATAGTTACAACTACTTCTTCCTCCTCACTAGGCTGTCTAATTTCAACTTTTGGTTTTTTAATTTTCTTTGGCTCTCCCTGAAAATTGTGAAAATGCAATTGAAGTGTCAGCTTGGAGATAGCTATGATATGACCTTGTCCCACGTAAGTTACGCAGGAATGAATCTGTGGGTGATAGCTTCATGCATGTTATGTAACTGGCTTAAGAAAACAATCACAAAAATTTCTATTGCATATGGACAGAAGGTGATTAACAGAAAGTAAATTATTTTATTTTAGCTTGTACTTTACAATACCCAAATATATTAATTTCCTTCTTGTTACTCAAAGTTTATTTTGCATCTTAGATCAAATAAGAAAGAATTATAGTCTCTTCCTTCTTCTGTCACTAGACTTTGGTCAATAGCTTTCTGTATTCCCTTGAGCTAAATTTGCAAGAATTTTCAATAATCACGAAAATATGACGATTTATCTCATTTTATGAGAAACATATTTTATGAAGTTTTGCACATGTTAAAGCCACAGTGACATTTATTTGTTGTTAGTGTTGTTTTTGTATAAATTTGCCAAGTAAATAGTGAAGACAAAGTATAAGAATTTTATAGAAATGAGTCATGCTAATTTAAACATAAATTACATTATTCCTTGAAAATTATTAGTGGAAATAATTTACTTTTCTCTGATAATTGAAAGGTGGAGACTATATTTTTTCATGACTTTTAGTTTTGCTAGATAATGTGGGAACAAAAGTAACCTTTGTATTGCAGAACTTTAAAATATATTTGATTATAATATCTTTATGGAGCAAGATTTAGAATTTTAGAAAACATAATTTTCATTGTGGCCTTTCCAAATGTTTAACACTTTTAGAAGGAAATAAATTAAATGATCAAGAATTAATCTTCCTCCAAAGACAAGGCAATGAAACGGTCAGCATTGTTAAATTTCTATGGGAAACACGTACTAAATGAAAGGAATTTCTAAAAGTTGAAATGTTCTATAGTCGCTAGTCACGTGGGGTTAAACAATATTTTTCTTGGAATATTATCTTACATAATAAAATTACAGTAATTACCTCTTCCTCCTCATATTCTTCCTCAGCTTCACCAACCACCTCACCATATTCCTCCTGTCCAGCTGGTGGTAACAATCGACGGCGACTCCCATATTGAGGCATTTCATACCTGTAATATAAACTTACATCTTTACACAGTTCGTCATGTGATTTCTGTAGCATCTACCGTGAGTGATCTGTTTCCTTCTTTTTCTTCCACCATTCAATTGACAGATATTTACACAGCACCTATCAGGCTCCTTGTAAACTAGTTACACAACTATAGAGTAAGAACTGCTACTTGACGACCAGTGATTTTTGCCATAATGGTACCCTGGAATAACAATAAAGAGAGTTGAGTTATTTCAGATACTCGTTTTTGGAGAAACTAGAATGAGAAAAAAGCCATATTGTGTCTAGCTTAACTAGCTGAAGAATCCAGAACACAAAATAGATACTTTGGAAAAGTGTAATGGCTCATTCACAACATTAAATCTGTATCTTGGTAGCAAAAAGTTGCTTCAAACATGGTCTATAATGGTTTTCACAATTTTCTTCAGTATTTTTTTGAAAGTGGCTAATTTATATGTGTATAAGTGACTTTTGAGACACTTATCAGTGGATTCTAAGGTGTGTTTTGTGTCTCCTAACTGCTCTTGGGCAAAACTTTAAACTGATTAGATAAAACATTAACATCTCATATGAAAGAAATGATGAATTTAGGAATTGAGCAAATATGTTTAACATCTATTTCCCATATAAATAATTTTGAATAATTTTACCGCATTTCTAGAATTGCAATCAATGTCAATGTAAAATATCAATATGGAACTCAATATAGAAAAATGGTTAAAACTTGGTTAAAAATAAAGCTGGATATACTATTCATTTTCAGATATTATACTAGTGAGATCGACATGACATTAAAAACAAATTCTAGTAATAATAATCATTTAAGAATTTCCTATTAATAAAATATTAAAATAAGAATCTGAATTAAAAAAAATCTGAAGATGTACCCATGCTCATAACTGTAATAATCTTGTCCATATTCCTGGCCAGGATCAATTCCAGACTCCATGGATAATTCCTATTGTTCAAAAAGAAAAATTGCATTTGAAAACAAATTCTTATCACGTTTCAGCTCAAAGTCAGATTTCCACACCTAGAATTCGATGATTCTCAAAACATTCCTGCCAAAATAACTTTAAATACAAGTGTCAATAAAAGCAATTAAAATAACTCTATTTAAAAGTGTTAGTCAAATCTATTCATTTTTTTCTGGCTGTAACCATTTGATACAAAATAAGGTTATATAATTTGACCTGAAGAGGAAAAAGTAATTTTTTTCTAATGACAATTCTGTTAAAACTTGCAGATGAGCAGTTTCACTTGTTTTTGGATGTCTTTTAAAATTATCAATAGACAGTTAATATTTAACTCAATTTTAATTATTAAGTGATGTTGGTCTTAAGAAAAATTATAACACTATCTACAGCATTTTTTTTTCATCTCCCCACTAACAGTTTTCTAGTACCCAGTATTCTTCTATTCATTGAAACTGTTCTGATAAAATCATCTGATAACAAGAATTTAAGTTAATGTGTAATGCTTCCCAAGGATGTTTACACTTTAAAACATACTGCTAATTCTAAATTTAAGGTTTTTTTGTTTGTCTGTTTTGTTTTTTTGAGATGGAGTCTCGCTCAGTCGCCCAGGCTGGAGTGCAGTGGCGCAGTCTTGGCTCACTGCAGGCTCTGCCTCCAGGGTTCACGCCATTCTCCTGCCTCAGCCTCCCGAGTAGCTGGGGCTACAGGCGCCTGCCACCACGCCCGTCTAATTTTTTGTATTTTTTTTTAGTAGAGACGGGGTTTCACCGTGTTAGCCAGGATGATCTTGATCTCCTGACCTCGTGATCAGCTCCCCTCGGCCTCCCAAAGTGCTGGGATTACAGGCGTGAGCCACTGTGCCCGGCCTCTAAATTTAAGGTTTTTAAAGGAAAAAAAGAATTTGTTAGAATAGAGGCCCTTTTAATATTTCCAGTTCTAAACTCTAAACATACTGATTTTTGTCAAACTCTACTTATAGAAAGATGTTTTTCTTGAGATATACATGTGAAAACAGTTTCTGATAACTATCTAATACAATTTCTCTACATTTCCCTTTTAAATTCTACTTTAACATGTTAAGCAGGTTAAATGACAAAGGTTAACCAAATTAATTTTGCAATGGAATACGAGAAGAGAGGAGGGAAAAGGATAGGTACTCACAGGAAAATAGATTGGTACATATTTCTATCATCTATTATTTATAAAAATTTAATTTTGTTGATCCAGGAGTAGTAATGAGTCAGGAAAAAAATGCCCTCCTCTAAGGGCACAAATACGTCATTTACAAAGTGTGGAAATTTACAGCCTGCATGATTGATATGGATAAGGACCCTCAGTTGTGCTTGGTGTGGCCAACATCATTTTTAAAAATTGAATTCATTACTAACAAACAGTGCTAATCAGAAAATGACACCAAAAATGCGGATGTTGGTTTCTCTTGAAAAATAAAAACATGGAAACACTAGGATCATATTTTTACATTCCAATAATCTAGTTGGACAGATTAATTTTTACAGCAAGCATCTTCTCTCCTGTTTATGACAGTATCCCCAATGACACTTTTCTACATTTATACCCTAGTCACTATGAAATCTGCCATCTGCTATTGCTTTGTGTCTAATAAACTCCATTCACTTACATTACTACCCTAGATCCTGTAGGTATTTACATTTGCATTACTTCTTCTATCTTATAATTTTGCAGTTTACAAATACTTTGTGAACCTACTCTAAACGAATCCAATTTTGATGTTAAAACTAGCATTAGTCATTCTGGTGAATAAACTATATTTAGAAAAACCCACGATGAACAATACTATGTATTTGCAGGGACACAGAACAGCTAAAACTCTCATCTAAGTCTGGAGAGATTATTACTTGGTAAAACTTTTTAGAATATGTTTGGCAATAGTACTAAATTAAATATAATCATTTCTTCTTTCACAGAACTTAAATTTGTAGTTAAATACCCAACAGAAACATGTACAACTGTGAGAAAACACATTATTCATAACAGTCCCAAATTGGAAACAATGCAAAAGTCCATGAGAAAAACACGCTACTACATCGCACAACAACATAAATGAATCTCCCAAACAGAATGTTGAGGAATATAGGTCAGGTAACAATGAAATATATTATATCATTCTATTTATATAAATTTCAAGAACAGACTAAAGAATATGTTACAGGCCAGAAGGAAAACTGATATCTAGGTGTTGACATAGAGGAGCCTGAGGGGTATGTGCACTCTGTAAAAATTCATCTAGTTATACAGTGTGGTTTATACTTTTTTTATGGGCGTAGGTTTTATTTTAACAAAAATATATTTATTATAGGAAGGTTGAAGTGGGGGAAGGAATGAGGTTAAGAAAGACCTGGAAGAAACTGAGACAAAAAGTCTAGATTTAAGTTATTTCAAACTATGTACTTTGTAAAAACGTTTCCTGTAGGTAAGCTAAGAATTTTCAGGTATGTAAAACTCAGTGTAATGATGCTGGTTTAAATGAAGCAAATAGGTCTCAGAACTAATATTTTCAAACTGCTTGACCAATGCATGTTTAATGAAATACATACAGATACTGAGAAAATAACTTCAAACAGTTTTGAAGCAGACTTTTAACAACATTAGGTAATAGTAAGAAAGACAAAATAAAAATTTCAAGTAATTATTTATGGAGAAATAATGCAACTGAGTGGATTTTCGATTTTAGAAGTCAGCATCAAAGAATTTTCTTTACATAAATACTTTTTCTTCATAAAGGGAAAATAATGCTCAGCTCTTGCTAGCTACAATGCATATGGCATCAATTGCATTAAAAATGTAATAAGTATAGAAGGGATGCGGATAGGAACCCAGGAAACTCAGCAAGATAGCCCTTGATTCAATCAGTCACTCTGTATTTCTGAGTTGAGTAAACAGGGACAGGAACTAGCAGAAGGAAATGATCTAAAAGGTACCTCTTGGATGCTTCCACCACCCATGAATGAAGAGCACAGCATCAGTTGTTAAAAAAAAAAACTGAGGCAGGAGCCTGGGTGCGGTGGCTCATGCCTGTACTCCCAGCACTTTGGGAGGCTGAGGTGGGCGGATCACAAGGTCAAGAGATCGAGACCATCCTGGCCAATATGGTGAAACCCCGTCTCTATTAAAAATACAAAAATTAGCTAGGCAGGGTGGCGTGCGCCTGTAATCCCAGCTACTCGGGAGGCTGAGGCAGGAGAATCACTTGAACCCAGGAGGTGGAGCTTGCAGTAAGCCAAGATTATGCCTCTGCACTCCAGCCTGGCGATGGAACAAGAATCTGTCTCAAAAAAAAAAAAAAAAAAAAATCGAGTAAGGAACTGCTGACCAGTCAGATCCATGAGTCAACCTCAACCAACAATGGAATGCTGGCCTTTTTTCTTGTTCCACACAGTCCCAGTAGACTATAACAACCCCTTAGTTGGTGAATTCTAGATTTTAGAAAAGTATGCAAAGTAACATACTAGTGATTTTCTTGGGTAGATCAAACACTTAGTGTGATTTTTTAAATTCATTTTTGCTGTCCACACAGGGAAAACATAGAATTAACTTAATATTTAATTATTATAAACACTTATACTGATGCAAAACAAAAACAACAACAATAATCATAATTTACTGAATTTCTTCCTGTTACATTCCAGTTGTTGAGCTAGGAACTTACATATTAGATATTACTACTAACATTTTATAGAAGATGAAATTGATGTTCAGCAGATGTATATCTTGACTAAGGTCTTGCATAAAGTAATTGGTGTTTGGATTTCAACCCTGAGTTTTCCAATTCAAATTTTACAGAGCCCTCTTCATGGAAATTTTTGCTAAAACCTTATAAAAGTTTAATATTCCTACCACACAACCTCCAGATATTGGAGAGTAGATTCTAACCAATAAATGCCTCTTTTTAGCAAAAATAGAATTCTGTACTCAAGGAAAAGGAATAAAATTTTTGTAAGTGGAGCTTATGAAATACTAAATTTGCCATAAAATTAAAAGTAGGATGACTGTGTTTTTATTTTTAATTACATATATAAACATAATAAGTAAATAAAATAGTATGTATTTATTATACAACTAACTAAATATCTTTTTCACATTGCAGAAGAAAATGCCATAGGCAATTTGTAATATATGTGTCCAAAAGAGGTATTTTGAATCACATAAAATGATATTTAAGTACAGATATCAGCATTCTGTCTTTAAACTTTGCATAATCTAAATCTGATGTCAGGAATGGATAGATGAATTCAGATTGATTAAGACAAGTAACTACTGATCGGGTTCATTAATTGCTTCATTTAATGAATGGCTTGTATTTATTAGGAATAATGGGCTTATTTGTCTAATTCCCAGAGAATGAGGCTAAAAATGTGGAAGTTGAGCTACCAACAACTTCAGGAGGTGATTTCTTGGTTTCTTTTTTTTTTTTTTAAGTTATTTTGAAAGACTCTTTTCTTTTCCTTTAAAATTATGCCACATTGGCAGACACCCACTCTGCCAACAAGAATTAACACAATAGATCTTAAAGTCACAGTGAAGGTTCAGTGAGGTTGAAAAGAAAATGAAAATTGATACCTCTGGTTTAAGAAGAGAGGGCCTCAGCAGTTGCTGTTGCTGTCAAAGGAAATTAAAATAGAAAAAGATTAAGAAAATAATTCAGATGGGAAAGGTAGATCATGATTGAGAAGAGAGGAAAAAAAGGCGACAGTTTAAAACGTGTTTCCTTGGGATTATTCATTATTCATGTGTTAGCTACCAAAAGCATTAAACATTTTAACTAATTCTTTATATTGGAACATAAAATAAGAATTCATTTGTTTTAATTTCATCATTCTTTTAGTTAATGACAAATTTAATAGCCTTAATAAACAGGAATCTATACAGATTTTTGTTTTGTTAAGCTCCACAGTACAGAGTTATTTATGTTTCTAAAAGTACTGTGTGTCATATAATTACTTTTATCAAGTTTAACCTTGTTTTAAGTTGCCCTTCTTTTTTTCCTTCCCAATCACATTAAATATGATAAGGTTCATTGGGAAGAAGAGTAGAACACACAAAATGATAAAGTTGTAATGTTTCTATCAACATATTTAAGACATGCTCTCCATTTCTTCTTCTTACCAAAGTGTGGATTTCTTGCACTAAAATATTGAGTGTGTTTTCAGAATGATTAGGAAAGTCATTAATTATCAGATTTGGTAGGAATTGCTTCCTGCCTCTTCCTTCTTTCACTTGTATTTATTTAAAGCTAATACAGTCACCATTGATCTGTTTCATAATAATACAGACTTTAACCAGATAAAAACAAGATACACAGTTCAAATTTTGGGGTTAGTAACTCTTTGGAGGGAAAACAGCATATTAAACTAAGTATTGGAAAAGTGGGTAGTGAGGTTCTGGGAGGTAATTCCATCATTGAACCCACTGTGTAAACTGGCTAGTAGAACAACCATTTGACTGAAGGGATATCCTTTTTATAATATAGTTGTTGGTGAGTTAGTTATTTTACACATAATGAATTCTAAACTATAATCCAATTAGGTCGTATACTTATTAGGTCATATACTTCTCTTGATTGAGAAGCTGTATGCTAAATCAAACTAGGTTCGCAGTGACTTCATTGATAACATCACCTGCAGTACAGCTGGCCAAATACTATTGGCCAGAATGCCCAGTAGGTTCTCTGCAGACAGAATCAAATGAGCACAGTAGAAAACCCAGAGCTTTCTAACATTCTGATTATTTTTAAAATCTTTAGGATCTCAAGCTTTAACATAGTGATAGGATGGAGCCTTGAACTGGTAAAAAGATCAAAAGTTAAGTAGTCCTATATTATTATTATTATTTTTTTTTGAGACAGCGTCTCACTTTTGCCCAGGCTGGAGTGCAGTGGCCTGATCTTGGCTCACTGCAATCTCCGCCTTGCCGGTTCAAGCAATTCTCCTGTCTCTGCCTCCCAAGTAGCTGGGACTACAAGCAGTAATCCTAGTTTCTAAATTAGATGTATAGCCTTAGACAAATAAATTTTGGGGAAATGTCACAATACTGAGTAATAGTAATGCAGAACAAAATAAATGTATCCTTAAAAAGGTAAGCAAGTGATCTTTGACCATTAAATAACAGATTTAAAAGCTTAAAACAAGGAAGCAACATATATAAAAGAAAATAAATAGCATAACACACTAATATGTTTTTGTTGAAATCAAAGAAAATAACCTAGTTCAAAAGAATGTACATTAGTCTTCCCTATTACACAAGTATTTTCCTAGCACGCTTGTTATGACATCAACACCATAAAGCCCTTACCTCTGATCCATAACCTCTCCTGCAAGGCAGAAATACATAAATCAGTATTAAACATCTTAGATTTTCATATTAAACAAAATGACAGATAAGGGCTTTAAAAAAAAAATGTCTGAGTAAAACTGAGAAGACAATTTCTACTAAACACTACCTCAGTGGGAAGTATATTTTGTGGCATTATCAGAACAGGAAGATCATGGTTTCACCCCTGAATTACTAAAATAATGATCAACCCAGAGCCTCCTTCCATATGAGCAACAAAACATGCAAAATCTATTTTATTTCAATAGTGTATAATGACCAACTTTGACTCTATTATTATCAATTGGGATAAAAAATATTACACATGATCTCTTTTATACACAAGTCTTGATATATATACTAATCCTTAGGGGAAGAGATATGTTTTATACATGAAGAATGTGATAAACATAGGATGAAAATTATGCCTATGATTGAATATATTCTTCCAAATGATTGTATGATATTTTCTTTACGTTAATTTAATTATAAAAATAATACAAACAACTATTGACTGTCCTTTCAGGGTCAATTATAATATTAGAAATTCAGTGAAGAAGTTTTGAGAGCTTTAATAGCCAAATATTCAATATTACATAAAGATTTATAAAGTTCACACATCACAAGATGGTGAAACATTTGACTATACTTGAGGGGGAGAAAAGAAGATAGAGTTTTCAAAGTTGAATGTTACTAATAATGAAAATGTTCTATGTGTTATTTATTAAGCAGTTAATTTAAAGTGTTAAACTGATGCTGTCAACCATGTTATGTAGAATTAATCAGTGTAATGAAGAATGATTACAAAGAGGCACATGCATAACTTTCTAAAATCCAACAAAACAATCTCTGTAGAAAATTTTTAAAAAAATTTTGAGGCCTTCACAAAGTAATTCTACTTATCAGAAAGCATCTTATATGGTTAACGCATTCTCTATTGAAACTGCATGTAAAAAAGTAAATACAATGCTTACTAAAGCTTCTCAATTTATTCTTTAAAATGGTTCTGCAGTGAATTTTGTAGAGTGCTTACATGGTTCTGGCAACATTTATAAGACTGATAATTCTTCCAGAGCCTTTAGAATTGTAGACATTTTCAACTTTTACCAAATTTATATTTTTCAGAAATAATTCAGGTAGAGAAAGCTCATATTTAGGTTTTAATAATGACAACTGAGTCATATACCTTATAAAATATCCAACCAAAACCAGGCTTTATTTTTTTAGAATATTACTTCTGACTCCTTTTATTAGCAATGTTTTATAAAATATCAATAGATAAACTATAAATGTTAATGTTTCCATTCACATTTTTGTTGCCTTTTATTTGGTTATTTGTATTATTTGTCTTGGCTCAAAGGCAGAAAGTTACTTGAAAGAAAGAGGTACATAACAGAACTACTACTTCCTTTACCTGTGTGCTTTCAAAACATGACTATTGATACTTATAAAGCCAGTTCACATAATATCGATGCACCTCTTTATGCAATTCATAATCAATTGTATTATTTATTTTATATCATGTATATGTATCACTGTTTACTTTTAACAATAAGGACAAATGTATGGTCATCTTTCTTAAGTCTTTATTTAAAAGGTATCTAATAATTTATTATGCATTAATGAGATCATAATATCGAGAAAAAAGTGTTATTTTTCTACTGTCTGGTTGTCAGGTTGTAAGCAGTTAGGGTTTGAGAGGAGGAAGAATATTTAGGCTTGTGTACTCAAATAATACTAAAAGGTCTCATATAGAAGATATTTTAACTGACTTTTATAATGTATCATAATGACATTAGGAATCTCTAAATGCAATGTGTCAGAAAAAGACGGGCTTAAATATACAACACAGGTATCTATGTTTCAATTAAAAAGTATAGAATAATAATAAAACTTTTAGATTATGTAAATAGTAAAATGTTATAGAAAAAGGCAATATAACAATTTAATAAGGCTGTAGGTACCTACACAAAAATGTTTTTTGGATTTCTCATATTTCTTTTGTTACTATTTATAGATTTATCAAGAAATTATAAATTTTACATTTGCAAAAAGCTGGTAGATATTAGCTTAGAAAAGACACACTCACATTAAAGGCTTACACAATTGTGAATACCTTGTCAGAGTCCGCCAAATAGCACAAGTTCTCATGCATATGACCAGCTGCCAACAAAAACTCCAACTGAAGTTTTTCAGTGAAAGAAAGAAAAAAATCATGTTCAAGAACCCCAAGAAAGTAATTACTCTTGATTTGGATGAAAAGAATTTGAAGCAGATGGGCTAATAAAAATAATTAGATTTACAGATTGTTTTCTGTCTGATCTTATTAATTAGGAATGCCAGGTCAAATTATTGAAGAAAGAAATATGAGGGATGAAGAAAACCTCTGAAATAATGCATTGAAGGGCTCTCAACCTATATTAATATACTTCCAATAGTAATTATTAGGTAGGAGTTTTGCCTGTATTTCAGAATTGTACCCTTCTCTATGCAAACTTATATCTTCTAAAATCTTAAAACTCCAGAGTGTTTTATAAGTATTTGTTTTAAATACTTATATGTGCATTCAAAATGTGAATTGACAGTAAATAAAACTTATTCCATGTGTTTCATGGGAAAAACAAAGTAATTACTTGATGGTCACGTATTATACATTATATACTAATATTGAAAGTATAGTTATATTATATAGTATATATAGTATATAGTTATATTATATAGTATATAATGTATATTATACATTATATACTAATATTGAAAGTATAGTTTCCTTAGGAAGGAAGGGAGATAGTACCTAGCTTAGGAGATGCTGTTCGAATTCAACAATTGGAGCTCTAAGAACTATTACTACAACTACAGAAATCTCTTCCCAGAGTATACAGTTTTATCTTCTTTGTTTAAAACAAAGAGCAGAAACCTATGTAAAAGAGTGATAGTTCAGCAAATATCATTTCTCTTGATTTTTCTATTTAAGCTTTTTATATTTCATTTATTAAACTGAAGATCATACTTTCTTTAAAAAGGAATCTTATGAAAAAATTTAAATTAAGGAGATGATTAATAATGTGAACAAAATTAAACAGCACTTTAAACATCTGTTGGAACAATGAAATGCCTTACAAAAGTCAACAACTCAAGATTTATTTTCATTATAAAGAAGGGAAGGGAAAGCACAATGAGAAATAAAGAGAATAAGACAGCAATTGAAAAAGTATAAGATTTATCAAATCCATAAGCATACTACTAAGATAAAAGCAAGTCAGAGTAAAAGATGTTCTTATCAGAAAACAGATGACTACATGTTATAGCACCTGAGATTTATTTTGAAATACCTTATGTCTGTCATCTCCTACAATCTAGGTACATTATATTTTACTTTGGTAGTATTTCTTCTTACCAAATACATAGGCTTCAAGAAAAAACAGAACCTATCATATCAGTTTTAACTTATTTGTAACAGCCTGCTTTTTTCTTGGAACATTCATATAAAACTACGATCAAAAACTAAATGTAAATGTTAGTTACTGCATCCACATGATGGACATGCCTTTGGTTTAAGTTGGGTATCTAACTAACTTTCATGCCCACATATTCCCACTAAAAAAGAGATTAAAATTACTTACTGTTCAAATAAATGTAGAACAAATTATGCTACTTTGTAGTTTAAAAATTAAGGTAAATCTATTATATGAGTTAGTAGTGATGAGGTTAATATCTTTTTAAATTAAAAATGAGAAAAAACTGCATTTCATTGAATTTGGGGTAAAATAATAGAATCTTCTTTGACGTTCAAATTTGATGTTCAACTTGAAGACTATGATCAACAAGAGGTTTGCCCGACTAAAATAAGACAAGCAACATTACAGTGAAGTAGATTGACTGTGAGATTGTTTTTCAGTTCCCTCGACAATACTGTTCAAATTCTCCTTGTTTTGTTCAGATGTGATTTCCATATTTGTTACTTCTGAAGGGCACATAGTTTGAAGTTCCGAAACATTTGTGCGTAGATAGTTTTTTTCTATTTGACTGTACATGTTAGCTACTGATTTTTCAAGTTCTGCTAAGTTTTTAACATGTCTGAGGATGCCTTTTGGTTCTCTCTGAGGGTCTGTTTTACACACTGTCGTTGATAGCTGTGTCATAGAGGACTTAATTTTCTCGGCAGGCATCGTGTTGGTCGTGCATTTAACACCTGTTATACAGACACACTCTGTGGACAGAAATGAAGCTGAAGGAGGTGGGGGGCAAGGAATAGAAGGAGGTGGTGGAGGAAGAGTTGGAAATGGAGGTAGAAGAGGTGGAGTTGGGGGACCGGAAGTTGAAACGGAAAGTGGAAAAAATGTAGAAGGAGGAAGAGGAAGAGGGATAGAAGGAGGAGACGGAGGAGGACAAAAAAGAGAAAAAGGAGAAATGTCAGGAGGAGGAGCAAGAGGAGCAGGAGCAGGAGGAGGAGAAGGAGGAGAAATAGGAGGAGGAAGAGGAGGGGGACAGGCAGAAGGAGAGATGTTTGGTGGATGGGCAAAATTTTCAAAAATATTTCTTTCGGTTTCAACAGCTAACATACAAATTGGTGTCTCTCTCCTGGAGAGTGAAGAATTTAAAACACAAGGCCTTGAAGGAGAAAGTTCCAAGGAACACTCAGCAGGAGAAGTGATGACATTAGGTTCTGATTTGAGTTCCACAGTTCTTGAAACAGTTGGCAAAGTGGAGAATGAGAAGTGAGGCCTGGGAAAGCAAAATGAAGAGTCTGAAGAGAAAGATTTCAACTGTTCTGCTCCTTTTATAATCAGTGTTTCACCTTGCCTTATTTCCTCTTTCTCTGTCAAATTTGCCTCTTCAGTTGTAAGCAATGGATTGCTGCTACCTCTTTTGTTTGTACGGATTCCAGTGTTTTCATTTTCAGCTTTCTGCCTGGTGCCTTGCCACTGCTGCAGATCTATGATCTCTGGTCTATTTGGAACTTTCCTCATCAGCCTCCTGGGTAAGCTGACTGACTGACTCCACAGCCTCTGAATCTTTTCTCTTGGGCCCCTCAGAGACTTACTCTTGGCTTGTATTTTGGGTAAAAACGTGTCTACAAAATCTGTTCTCAGTGAAATGTCTGAATTTGTTGATACTTGACTTATGTTTTCCTTACAAAGGGGATTATGGGCACTTAAGTCATCCTCATCAGATAGAAATGTGAATTTTCTTGCAGACTTCAGTTTGTTGCTCTTAAGTGATCCGTCTACATGAGCTGACTTGTGAGCCTCAATAGTATTGGAAGAAAAGGGCATCACAACTTGTTGATGTTTCCTGTCTTCTGAGACTGAGTTATTTCCCCTGCTTTGTTGAAAATGGTAGAGAAGGAAAAGACTTGAAAGAAAAGAAGATAATGAAATGTAAGGAAACAAGTTGTGACACAGCTTTCATGAGAAAGATGTTTTTATGGCTCTCATTACTATTAAATACTTAAAAACATCAAAGGCCAAACAACACTAACCTACTAAAGCAAGACATTATTTTAATTCCCTGGTCTTAGAAAGAAAGGCAGGGCAGAAAAACCTTAGAGTTCTGAGTAGAATGAGAAATGTAAATGAAAAAAAAAAAGTACTCATCTCTAGATTATTTTGGAAGAGTATTTTTTGTTTTTGTTTTTTTCAGCTAGTGTGATACAGCAAAGCATCCATGTCCACACGTAACAGTTCCCTTGTGCACAAATCACAGTTCTTCCCATTGCAGAACACCATCGAAGCTACCAACTTCTTATCTTTTCCTTGCCTGAGGATGCTCAGGGCTGCCTGTTACGCATAGAAGATTCTCAGCTGTATCTGATTCAGTACCTGTCCCTTATCTCTCATGTCAGTACTTCTGTCCTAGAGCCAAAAGTAATCTCCTCTCTGAGCCATCATGTGGAATATCCAGTTCTCCAAATTAAGAGAATTAAAATCACCAAGGACAGATGGAAGTTTGTCTCACAGAGTTCAAAAATCACAATTGAGAAATTGAATGTACGCTAGAATTGTGACAGAGTTTTTCTTCTGTTTAAATTTTATGCTTAATTAGTTTTAAAACCTTATACATAATACCAATCAATCAGGAAAAATTGTTTTAAAACCTTATAAATAGTACCAACCAGAAAAGACGTTATCAGTAATTTCTTAGACTGATCTGGATCAAATTTTAATTAAAACTCACCTTAAAAAAAAGATTGATGCTATAAAAACTCAATCACTTTTTGATATCACTGAAAGGCTTACTTATGCATGGAAACCGAATCATAGGTAGCTGTGAGTCATAAATAAAGTTGCATACATCAAAGATCACAAATTAAATGGCTCTAAGGAAAGCATTTGGACCCTTCTCCCAGGAATGTTGGCCGATTGATAGGTGGTTCTGAATAGTCTCTCATTAGGTTTTACTCTCAAGCCAAAACAGAATAATATTTGTTTTAGTTACTGCTTAATATTTACCCACTTAGCAGGAATGAAATAAAAAAGAAATACTCTGAATAGAAATTAACTAGCCATATTGAAAAATTAGGGTGATAGGTTAGGCAACAAAATAACAAAGCCACAGTTGTTAATGTGTCTTTTGGCAAAGATACGAACTGTAAGAAACAATTCACACGGGTAGACCTGGAGCATCAAGCCTACTTGAACAACAAAGAAAATGCAGACAATTTGGACTAAACAGAGTGCAAACACTTTTACTCTTCGAATCTTGAAAAGTATTTTTCAAATATGGCACGAACAACTGGGATTGATATTATATACTGGTTGTTTTTGTATACATTTGTTCGTGGTTTGATTTCTCTTGGAAAAGCACCCAATGGCTATAACAATATCACATCACTTTGACTAAAAAAATCTATAAATAGGTTTCTATTTATAGATTTGTAAATTTTAAGTTCTTAAAATTTAAGAATTTTTTAAGTTCTTAAAATTTAAGAATTTTTAAAAACTAATTTAAAACAATTAAAAACAAGGATAATTTTGAAACTCCTTTCAGTAGGCACAGGTACCATCACAGTGAACACATATTTTAAGCTCATGCCATCAAAAGGAAATTGGGTGTGGAAGACAAAACTTTCCTTTTAAAAGTAAGTGAGTCTGTGGCAAAAGATGAAGATCACTGTATTTACAGTACAACAGCATTTTAATCTATTCTATTGTATCTATTTTTCTAACGCTCTTCTATTAGAGTGATATTATTTACTTACTTATGCCTATGTATCCACAGGTGAGAAACAGAAAACATGTGATAGAAAGAAAGAAGTTTTTACTAGAGTTAATTTAAAACAATTCTGAAAATACGAGCAGGAACTTGCTTTAAACACTTAGTACGTATATCAAAAACATAAAAGGCATGTTTTTATATTTTGTTATTATTCATACGAATGACATTTAATAATATATTAGATGAAATCAAATGACATTATTTGAATGTCTTTTCACAGAAAATTATATCTAATAAAATCTGTTTACTACACATAGGTAAAATTCACTTCTATTAAACCTGGATGATACCAATCCTAAAATAAAAATTTTAAATGAGAGTTTAAAAATTGCTTCTATGTCCTAACTCTGTAAAACTGGTTAATGCACACTGACTTTTAAAATAGATATATTTTGTTTGGAAGAAAGTAAATATACAACTACTATGATGACAATTACAAAGTAATTATAGCATTCATATGAAGTTATTACTTTGTGAAGTAGTTTTTCCAAAATGATCTTTGACTTTATTCTTTTTAAGATAAATACTTGATAATAATCATTTAAAACTAATTCATTTTCTAGTAACTTATGCTTAGAATTCCTGTAAAAAGTTCTTGAATAGATAGGTTAAACTTTTGCTAAAGATAAGACAGTTAAATATGTAGAACTTACTTAAACTATTTCAATGAATACATATATTACAATTGCAAAATCTACTGAGTCTACTACAATTGTTCAAGTAAAAATAATCACAGGTATTGCTATTTGAAAATTGCTATCATCAAACTATACTGATTCCAGATGATGTTATAGTATACCTGTTCTTATTAATTTAAAATGAATATATAATTCATTAATTTCATATATAAACACACTTAACTTTACACATAATCCTTGTTTTTAGTTTCTAAAGATCTTTGCTTGAGAGAGGTCATTAACATAATCAAATAGAATCAAATCATATTGGCTCAATTCCTACATTCACCAATAATTACAAAAGAAACAATCAATCATTTTTCAACTTACAAAAAAAGGTGGAAGTATATATCTAAAGCATGAACCGTGTATTATGTCGTTATTTTTGAAATAGAATGTCATGCTTTAACCTATTATAAATTCAGATTTTGTGTTAAAATAATAGCATTAAGATCAATTTTAACATTAATACGACTATCCTAAACAAAACCTTGTATAACACTATTAATATGGTAAGTAACCTGAATACATTTGTTTGAAACCGGTTTTTCCATTACCAGATCAATTTCATGATTTTTGAGGCTTTTTTATTTCTACTAGTAACTGCTACGGACGTCACATGTAAGAACATGTTATAGTCCTTCTACTCCATCAAATTCCAGTTAATAAAAGGTTTTCTGGATTTAATAGTCATATTCAAAATTGTAAAATATTCTTGGTTGTTTCACATATCATGTCCAAAAGCAGTTATTCTTGAATTTTTAAAATACTGACAAACTGAACATCACCATAAGGAATCCAGTTATGAGGGTAGCATCATTATACAAGCAGCTGTGAGGTCTTTTAACAGTTACCAGTGTCTTTCAAAAATGTATGATTTTTAAATTGACTACAAGTTTCAAATCGTGCAGGAGAAATATGCAGTAATCACAGCAGTCTGAGAGTAATAAAGTGAAAAAAGTATTTTCTGAGTAGTTGGGAATTTAATACAGAAATTCTGTATTTTCATTGAGATTTTAATTTCTATATCATATAACGTCCTAAAAATAGCATCTCAGAAAATACTACGATTTTAAACCATAGAATTTGGTTTTGATTACCAAATAGGGATCGGTGTGGATACCTAATCAGGATTACTATTTTATGATTGTGCTTTATTTCTCTCGTCTCCTATGCAAAATATATTTTTCAGAATCTATTTGTATATTTATACATATATACATATACATCATATATGTAAAAATGCATGACCCTGAGGATTGAGATATTAAATATTATACTCAAGCTATAAATGTGCAATTGTCTCCTGAAGTTGAATTCTGCTTTTCTCTTGGCTTTCTTTAATTTCTTGTTTGGTTTTGGCTATTATTTTTTAACTTAACTTTTCTTAGATTTCCGTCTTAACAAATTTTCTGTTGAAAATAATAGAATAAAATAGTCCATGTAGGCAATTCCACATCAGATTGAAATTAAATACACACCACACAGAATTCAGTAAAACCCAACTACTTCTCAGAGTTCCTGAACGGTCTACTTACATTGAGCTGTCTCCAAGTTCTTCATAGAGATGCGCACCTGGTGGAGGCGGTGGCGGCGGCGGGGGCGCTACCACTGGTGCAGGGGCCGGCGCTGCTGGTTTAGCTGCGGGTAATGCGGCCTGAATTCGTGCAGTCTTTATGCACTCAGCTTGACGTCTTGGATAAAATAAGGATGGCTTGTAAAACTCATTTTAGAAATCATAATGCTTATCAATAAGCTACCTTTTAATAATGAGGCCCAGTTATCAGGGGAACCCACTAAAATTACTTGACACAAACATATCAATTTATAAACAGATATAATTACAAAAGCATCCCCACAGGGTATCATTTGCATATAATCCCTGCTTTGTTCTTGAAAATAGTTATCTCTTGAATAAGGGGTAGAATTCAGCAGACATATTTGCAAATTAAATTAAATGATAATATTAAAGAGAGAGAGCAAAATTTTAATTAAAATGGGATGGATAATTGGTAGTTGTTTAATGAATCTCTTTCATAAGATGAGGCATATTAAAGATAGATAATTTTTCTTTATTATTTGTCTTTTTTAAAGTTATTTATTTTATTTGAAATGATTTGAAACATTTTTGATGTTATTTCACAGAGGCTGTACACACATGTACAAGGGAAATTTGGTTAGCTTGCATATCCTTTAAGATTCCTAGGAATGCCTAGGCCGGGCACGGTGGCTCATGACTGTAATCCCAACTACTGGGAAGGCTGAGGCAGGAGAATTGCTTGAACCCGGGAGGCGGAGGTTGCAGTGAGCCCAGATCATGCCATTGTACTCCAGCCTGGCCAACAAGAGCAAAAACTCCATCTCAAAAAAAAAAAAAAAAAAAAAAAAAAATTCCTAGGAATGCCTGTGATTCTCACGTTACAGCTACACTGCTGTTTGTTTTTGGATTTCCTGGACACTGATTAATTTCTTCCTCAAAACCAAGATGTTACAGGATGGAAGCTATAGGCAAACTATCTTTTTCACATTTATGCAAGTTATGTCCAATTGTCTAAAATCAGCTCAATTCTATATATATCAAACCAAGAAATAAACTATCACAAACACAAAACAAGGGAATAATACGTGGTTCTGAGCAGGGTGACTTGACTGATATAATCTCGGGTTTCTCTTTTCCTATTACGTGAAAAGGATGTGTAAAATGTTAATTATACTTACACTTTAAACCTGTTTGGGAAAGCAATGAGTAAGAAAAATAGAAAGCTACATTAGAACTATTGCATTAATAACATTTTAACATCTGATTTATTCTAAATCATGAATAATTTATATGTTAAATTCATAATGACAGAGTTAATGACAGACTAAGAAAACTAAGTATATCAATTCGAAAGGTGAAAATAGTATTGTTACCGTTAGAGTCATTCAAGCCATTAAAATATCCATTACAGAAAAATAAAGAAATGAACTACATGGAATAAGAAAACTGGATTAAAATGTAAATATGAGAATTTCAACTCTAGTGGAAAAATGGAATATTAAAGATGACCTAATCTTTATAATTGGCTTCTTGGTTTACCCTGCTTGAAGAATATTACAGGAATGGAATGAGCTAGCAAGCCCTGATTATACTCTTGGCTTCACTTTGAAGCTGAAGCTAGAATTGGAAGGTCCTACTCTTGGGTAATAAATTTATGACAGTTTTTACATATTTGCTTTTTAGTTCCCATTCATAGAAAAGTTCAAAGGCATATCATTATATAAAAGAATAGCTATTCATTCTTACCTTATGTGCAAGCAAATATCAAGGTACAAATGTTAGGTCTTTAAATATTAGAATTTTACTTTGCTATGTGAGCAGAGAAAAACTCATTTTGTTTAATTATGTTAATCTATAAAAAGCAGTAACTAAATTCATCTGGTATTGAGCTGATTATCAAACTAAAGGAGAATTAAATAATGCATCTATAAATTATTTAAATATTAAACATCTCAAGCATTTGTTGCATTTCAGACTACCACGTATAACATCCAGAGCGCTTCAGTTTTTATCATTGCATACTGTGCCAAATATAAGAATTTTTCTCACTGATTTTATTGCTAGCAGGATATAATAAAGCTCCTTTGGAAAATAGTTAAGTGTAAAAGGATAACTGGTAATATGGAATGGATTTAACATTATAATTAATAATGGGTTGATGGCTTAATAATTTAAAACAATTTGTTCAGTATTAATTTTGTTCATCAGCTTTAGATTTGGCATATCAATTGATTGGTTAAGGATAAATTAAGCTCCAGCATATCAACCTTAATGCTATATTTGCAACTTCACATTGCTTTTGAGGCAGAAAATATTTCTGTAGTTTCGGGTTGGAATTACTCGAGAAGTAATGACCTGCTTGAAAAATATTAAAGTAATGGAGTCATGCAGCAAGCCCTAGTTATACTCTTGGCCCCAATTCTAGCTTTGAAAACGAAGCTAGAATTGGAAGGTCCTACTTCTGGGTAACAAATTCATGATACCTTTTTTCATGTTTGCTTTTTAGTTTCCATTCATAGCAAAGTTCACGCAGAGCATACTTTTGGATTTTCAGGTTGGAATTACGTTACCTTATTCAATTCACGAGAAAATTTTAAGTATTTGAGAACAAAGATGACAGTTTAAGAATACATAAGGACTATTGGCTGGGCGCGGTGGCTCACGCCTGTAATCCCAGCACTTTGGGAGGCCGAGGTGGGAGGATCACAAAGTTAGCAGTTTGCGACCAGCCTGACCAACATGGTGAAACCCCGTCTGTACTAAAAATACACAAATTAGCCAGGTGTCGTGGCGCATGCCTGTAATCCCAGCTACTCAGGAGGCTGACGCAGGAGAATCGCTTGAACCTCGGAGGCAGAGGTTGCAGTGAGCTGAGATCACATCACCGCACTCCAGCCTGGGAGACAGAGCCAGACTCCGTCTCGAGGGAAAAAAAAAAAAAAAGTAAAGAATACATAAGAACTATTTTAATAAATATTTCCTCTGTAGGTAGTTTAAATGATGAATAGCAGTTCCACCATTATTTCTTATTGTTTATTACATAAAGTAATTTACATGATTTATTATTCCTGTCTGCTATTTATTTTCTTTTTCTGGCACACTCAGGGCTACTTCTCTTCTTAATCAGCTTCCCAATTTTTTCAAGACATTGTCAATAGAAATATACTTAAAATGTGTGGCTCTCTATCACAAAGCTTCCCCAGACCTAGTGTCAAAGAATATATTACTAACCTACTTCAAATATGGATGTTTAAATTAGTGATAATAATTACTTGACTACTGTAGATAAGTTAAATACAATTTTAAAATATGGATATTGTCAATGGATGCGCTTGACTGCAGGAACCAGAAAAATTAAGAGCCTGCACAGCCAGAACATGCTGTCAAATATTACACTAAAAACTCTGGCAAAGCACCCAGGAAGGAAGAAACCACATAGAAGATTACATCTTATAGGCTATGATTTTACAATGCTTTTGCTAACACTGTGATAATTTGCACAAAGGCAAATTTAACAGTTTGGATAAAAACCTATCATGACAATGTCGCGAAGTTATTGACCTTCCTTTGGAGCTGGGCAGAGTGGGTATCTGCATATGACATTCCATCGCCTTTACCCCAGGATACCTGTTACCTTCTCTCCCGAGTTGGCTCTTAAACAAAAGAAGAGCATAAACAAAGCCACAGGAACTAAGGTGATATTTCTATTGAAAGAGACTGAATTAGAATCACAGGAATATTGGGCCATCAGTGAAAAATGTACTGGGAGTTTGTACTGTTTTCTTTTTGAAGAAAATCATTTGGTACGAGATAGATAAAGCAATCTCAGAGTAGTTGCACCATCAATATTTTACAACGCAAAGCCGTGTTACCAGAGATGGTTTTCTGCAATGACTTCTGAGGAACTATCCAGGTTTACCATCCTTGAATACTTACTGTCTGTAGCTGACCAAAACCACCAAGATGGCAGGAATGCAGCAGAGGATGATGATGAAGGCCAGAGCCAACAAGGCCCCTTCTGTGTATCCTAGACTTTCTCCTCTCTTTTTAATGCTGGTCACTGCCTCTGGAGTCCGGATCTCCAGAATGCGTCCTCCTTCCCCATAATACGGCTGAAAGTCTTTATTGATATCAAGCAGTTTGCCATCCAAAAATCTTTATTGTTAGATAAATAGTAAAATTAATGATGCTAGCAGAGAAAGAGCATTTTAAAAATAAAATCTTTTTGTAAGATCTTTTAATATTTTCTCTAATTGAAACACAAGCTGAGTCAGAAGTCTCATGAATAATAAGAAAAGCATATATAAAAAGCATAAACAATAAAGAAGAGTAATTACACATCTGTGTAGAAATATCAAAAGTACTTAAAAACACAGCTCTTGATCTGCTTATAGACTTAAAAAATCTAATTATCAATATCATTAAGCTTAATATTACTGTGTCAGAATAATTTAACAAAATTTTAGATGGAATAAAATACAATATCCTAAATTATATACCATAGTCTAACATTATATTTATGCATTTTATCTCCCTGGGTCCTTGGAATAACCCTGTAAAGATCAAATATTACAATACTGATTTATTGCAGGCCAAAAAGCTATACAGTTATAAAAACAAATCTGCGGCACCAAACGGTTTTCAGACTCAAACTCTGTATTTGTTTGCCATAACGCCATCTGAAAAGTAAACATTCTCAAGTTTCAAACCAAAAGAATGTTTTATGGTCAAAGGGTGAAGACATTTAAAAGGCCTTTCTGCCTAGGAAAAAAAGACTAAATAAATGATGCAGGTAGTATATCAGTGTTGTAAGAATGACAGGAAGTGAAAGTCAATGTATTTCCTTCCTCTAAATAATGCAATTCCAACTATGAGTCTTGAATTTTGGAAGAGAATCAAGGAATAATTATTCCTAATCATCTTATGAGATTGAAAAAATCTGTTATGTATTTAATATTGTAATTAGCAGGTGATTTTTTAAAAAAAATTCCTTGGGAACTTTTGAACAGTCCCTTATAAGCTCTACATATTGATGCAACAACTGTGTTCTTAATACAACAACACCATAAAGGTCAAACGTCTTACTATAGAATATTGGAAAACAAAAATAGTTCAAGAAAAACACAATTACTCATAGTTCCACGATCTACAGACAGTCATAATCACTTCTAACATCTTGGTATATTTAAGTCTAATATTTTTTGGAGGGGTGATATTAAATACTTTATATACTTGAGTATATTGCATATATAAAGTGCTTATGTTGAAAAATACAGAAAACACAAAAAAATGCAAAAGAAAAAATTAAAATGGCCCTAAATTTCACTATCAAAATATAATCAATGCCATGCTTGTGTACTTTTTTCAGTCTATTTTATGCCCTTTTGAGACATTTAATTTTAATATTCAGAGTGACCATGCTGATTTTAAAACCCGTTAACACACTGTTCATTGCTTAAAAATAGAAGTGCCTGGTATCACATATGAATTCCATCACATATGTAACTCATAAACTAATTCATATCACACATGTGGCAATTAGAATGCTTTTTTGCTTTTTTTAAACAGATATTCTTTTATAGATTAAAAATGTACTTTTTATAGCAATTTTCCAAGCTCATTGTTACATGTTAAAAGAAAATAAAAATTTAGCCATTTTTATGATTACTAGAAATAGAATAGTGAAACTTTTTGTTTTAATTGTTTATTAGATAAAGGAAGAGATCCTAAATGATGCATAGATCAAGGATTGCCTCACAGGAACTATATTATTAGAACTAGGAAGAATCAGATCCAGAAGAGGATCATTAATTTAAGGGAAGAATATACCCCTACAATGTGGAGTTCAGTTGACAGATCAAAATTCTATTGGATTCCTGGATTTCATATCCAAACTCTCTAAGATTTGTTAGTCTTTTTACACTACAGCAGCCCTATTACTTAGATACTTATTTTCACTTATCAATGTGACGTCATAAACAATTTTTTACTAGAAGGATGGATCACTTTTGAAACCACACCTGATCTAGACTATCTTTCTTCACTTTGTGTATTTAAAACAACTTGTCTGGGTAAAAATTCTTGAGTCATAACATTATCCCTTACAAAACAGCGAAATTGGTTCCATTGCCTTTTGTCATTTTATCATGCAAATGAGATATGCAGGGCTTACCTAATTTTTGTTCCTTTATGAGTAAGATATTTTTATTTCTGTTTCAGTGATTTTTAAACATATTCGGATACTATTCAAAGAAACATGGCTACCTTCTCATTGATTTTTGCCTGTAATATAATAAACTCTTTAATTCTTTTTTCGATTTTTTGCTTCTGTTATAAATACTACAATTTTAACCTCAGAAATAACTGTCATTATCAGGTTGTATTTTAATCGTCCTATAAATATATTTTGATCTCTTTTATTATTTATATCTTTTTTCCTTTTTCTTAATATTGCATAAATTTTCAATGGATACGCTTCATGTTGTCAGTTTAATTTTCACATGCGTTCTCATTTCAGGAAAGGTTGAATCCAGGTGCTCAATTGATTTTAGGAGATAAAATTTAATTTATAAATTAGGCATAGTAAGATATTAACAACAATAACTAATAACAAAATAGAACAATTATAGAACTATAGTGTAATAAAAGTTATGCAAATGTGGTTTCTCTCTGTCTGTCTCTGTCAATATCTTATTGTATTGTACTATTGGTAACTGAAACTGAAGAAAGCAAAATCACAGAAGAGGGTTAACTACTATACTCCAGTTGGACTGAAGGGAAGGCACTTTAGATAAAGACTACCACCGTGTAGGAAAGAGTCAATTCTCACAAGAGAAAGTTGAATTCTTTTACCAGAAACAGGAGAAGGATTCAGGCCGTGTAAAACACACACACCATTTCACCAATCCATACCATTCTGTTTTCTACTAAAAATGTTAAACTGTTTTCCAATGGTTTCTGTAGGAGAAAATTTCCAGAGTTATATATTCTCCCTCTGGGTCATCAGGTTGTTATTTCCTGATTTTCCATATTTATTTTGTTTTTTAGTATTTATTGCTGATCCCGTTTTTCCACTGCTTACTTATCCTAAAAAAGAGATAGATTTGCCCAAATCCAGCATCAACACAGAAACGTGTTTTTTTTTTTTTTCCTCGTCATTTTCCCCTACAGTGTACTCAGTTACTATATGCAAACCTTTTGTAATTCTAAGGACAGGGTATACAGGTCCCTTCCCAGGATGTAGCCAACATGAATTGATTACTGCTATGTTATCCTGAGATGAGATAAGTTGCTAAACCAATGTCATGTCTTATTATTTTCTCAAGCACATGCAAACATGTATTTCTGCCTCCATTGATGGATATGGGGCCTAATGTTGTGTTATTCAGCATATAATATATAATCAACCATCTACCCTGCATCTCACCTTCATGACTGATTACCTTGATGATGATGATTTTGATACTGCAATGTATATATGAATGTAGAAATAAGTAAAAGGTGAGCAGGAGATTGTACTCTATACAGTAGAGGGACAACTGCCTATTTCCTTTGTAGGTACACAATTTAGGCTTACAGAGTAGGCAGTGGTTAACATATCTACCTACATTCATTACACTATAAGATTGTTCTGCTTAATCAAGCAAATCATGGTTAGATCATCAACTATTTTCTTTTCAGAGTTCTATAACTAACTGTTTAACTAGATTCTAATAATTAGTATTCCATTGATTTGGATTTTCAGTATTTTGAATTTATATGTATTTTTTTTAACTTAGAACATTGAAAGATGCTTTATCAGAGCTTGGTAATCAATCAGATACCATTTAAGGTCTAAGTGTGTTTTTAAACATTGTGGTTTAAAGGCAGTGTATAAAGTCTTTTTCTGCCTTCTCTATCTTTCTCTTACTATTTGGACATACTGTTTTTAAACAGGCTGGATATAAGACAGATAAATAAGCTAAAATGTATTTGCTTATTTTTAAATTTTAATTAAACTATATTTTAAAGTAATGTGTTCTGTTTTGTGTAGAATGCAGAAAGCCACAAGAGAATATGGCTATTAACAGCAACAACAAAATGACAAAAAAGTGCCAGGTTATACTAAAATTATAAATTTCTTTGAGCTGAAGTCACAATGTGAGCAGAAAAAAACAAATTCCATTGAGTGACAATTAGGATAATTTCAAGGTGAGATGCGACCATCCATTGTTTCACCTTTGGGAGAAGAGGTTAAAAGTGGCTGCCATAGGCTGGGCACGGTGGCTCATGCCTATAATCTCAACACATTGGGAGGCCAAGGTGGGATGATTACTTGAGCTCAGGAGTTTGACAGCAGCCTGGGCAATAAAGTGAGACCATGTCTCTACAAAAAAACGAAACAAAACAAAACAGCTAAAATTGTAATAAATAAGGTTAGAATTATAGACACTCACAAACACAAGGGGAGTCTCCCCTCATTCAAAAACTTCTTTGCACAGATTTCTGTAAGATAGATTGGGGGACAAGGCAGGACACAAGAGAATATTCCTTCATGGTGTACGAATAGGAACAAATCAGCTAAGGCTGGTGCATAGGCAGCAACCCTTATGCAATTCCCCAGACCTTTATCTCATAAGAAACAAGGGCCATAAGTATTAGAGGGAGGAGGAGTAAGTGTGCCCATCTCTGGTGCTCAGGCAAAGGTCTACTGCTTCTGGAAAAGAGGTATAAGCAAAAATCCCCTACCCCTGGGGGAGGAGCAGGAAGTCCTCTCAGGCCTAAGATCTTGCACCAATACAAAGTAGAGGTCTACTATGGATTGAGAAGGGGCAGAAAATTCTCTTGCACCCAAGACCCCCTGTAAATGTGAAGCAGAGGATGGCTGCCATGATGCAGTAAGAAAGAGGGGGTAAAAAACTTACTTGAGAAAGCCCATACCAGGGCTTACACATGCAGGCTGTACCAGGAGAACAGAGGAACCCCTATTCCATGCCCCACCTCTTCCTTATGAGTGGAACCCAGCAGCAAGGAGGAGCAGTCTAACACTGTGGGACAGATCAGAGTGTGGACAGAAACCTCTTCTGTGGCACAAGCATATAGAGAGCACTGAGAGCTGAGGACGGAGTAAGAAGACTGAGAAAACCCTACAGCACGCAGCCTCTATTCTAAGAATGAGTTGACACCATTCTACCAATAGAAGGGGTTGAAGCTTTTTGCACAGTGGAAGTAATAATTGCAACAGCAAAATCCAGATAATTCCTGAATAGCTTTACTCAACAGAGTAAATGCCTGTAATGTCCATTTACAGGCATAAACTCTATTTACCTCACTCCTTACTGTTCTTCCACACCATGTCTGGCATTCAATCAAGTAGGACACAAAAAGCCTACAAAATATAAAACAACCATTTTCAAGAAATGAAGTAACAGAGCCAGATAGAGATAACCCAGATATTGGAACTATCAGACAGGAACTTTGATTCAACTCTGATTAATACATTGCAAAATAGCAGAAAGCACAAACATGCCTGAAGCGATGGAGAAATTCAGTAGAGTGGTGGAAATAAGAAATAATCTAATAGAAATGCTAGAAATAGCTTTCTAAAAAGATAACAAGATGAAGAATTTCTTCAGTGAGCTCATCAATAGGCTAACACAGATCAATCAGTGAATTCAAAAATAGGGCAGTAAATATTATTCACACTAAAATACAAAGAAAAAACTGTGTGTGTATATGTGGGGGGGAGGGGAGCAGAGTCAGAACAGAACAAAATTATGAGAAACATCAAATTGTAATTGGAATCCCAGAAAAGGAATAAAGAGAAAATGGGCATAAGAAATATTAGAAAAAATGTCTGAGAATATTCCAGAAATAAAAAAGCAAAAAACTCAAACTCACAAAAAAATGCAGCTCCAAAGAGTTGAGAACTACAAGGATAAAAAAAGCAGGATAAGCATAATATATAATTATTGCAGAAAATCTAAGCAATTCAGGTAACCAAAAATAAAAAAAATTAAAATACTGATAAGCTGGCCAAACAAAATAAGTTATTAACATGTCACTAAAAGTCATTCCAGTCCTCTCTATGCATTTATGAGCTTTTTTATTTTTGATTGTCAAAATATATTTTTTCAAATCAAAGTAAATTCCTAGGACAAATTACTATTATGATGATTTCTAATCCTTTGACCTGAGCATTCCAACATCCTCAGAAGCTTAGATTTTAAGGTTAAAGGAAATTGAAAGAACACTTCCATTGACCTGGACCGGCATCTTAATGTTCTAGTACATTTATGCAGTGTTAAAAACTAAATAACCAATAACTCTCACAACTACAGAACAGATACCAATACTTGGGCATTGGCATTATCAGCCTTGGAACACACACACACACACACACACACACACACACATACACATGTATATGTATGTGTATACAATTTTATTATAAAATCTTTCAAGAAACAATTCTAGAGTTTCAAATAGACCAGTGACTCTAAGGTTACTATAATACTTCAAGGTGAAGACTGCGAAGGCAAAAATTTCATATTTCATGGCTATTCTATCTTTTCTTCAATATAAAATATATTTTTATTTATTTATTTATTTATTTATTTATTTATTTATTTATTTATTTAGAGGCAGAGTCTTGCTCTGTTGCCCAGGCTGGAGTGCAGTGGCATGATCTCGCTCACTGCATGCTCCGCCTCCTGGGTTCACGCCATTCTCCTGCCTCAGCCTCTGGAGTAGCTGGGACTACAGGCACCCGCTACCATGCCCGGCTAATTTTTTGTATTTTTAGTAGAGACGGGGTTTCACCGTCTTAGCCAGGATGGTCTCAATTTCCTGACCTCGTGATCCACCCACCTCGGCCTCCCAAAGTGCTGGGATTACAGGCGTGAGCTACCGCGCCCGGCCAAAAATTTATTTTATGATTTATATATATTCTGTTTTTTCCTTGCCTGCTGGCTATGATAGTTATTTTATTGAATTTAGATGTTTACTGTCCATAATATAATTTAGGTTTGGAAAAACTTATTTAGAATTAAAAATATTCATCTTGTATTTCATGGTGTCAGTTGAAACCCAAATGGCTTTTTTTCCCCCAAATATTTAATCTCTAGAAGGTTTGCTAGTTAAATTCAAATTCTAATCACCATTATTTTACTCTTTAAAGTTAGCCCAAATATAATACATATTTTTATATTCAGGTAAAAACACCCTAAACTCAATCAATCGTGAAATTTAAAAGCAAAACTAATGTATGCAAAAAACACAGAATGCAGGTAGATTCACATAAAAAAGAAATGTGTTAATTTTCTGACAATCAAAAGAATATATATGAATTACTTTGGAAGTTTATTCCTAAAGTTTTTAATAAAACTTACAAAAAATTGGCTTGGTAGATCTAAATGTTGCTTCGTTTTGGTGGTGACTATAAAATCAGAGTGCGAGCTATTACTTCATTCATCTATATTTCCTCCACAATTAGCATCCTGTTTTGCACATGGCCCAAATATCTATTAAAAATGAATTGATGAGGCGGGCGCGGTGGCTCACGCCTGTTAATCCCAGCACTTTGGGATGCCAAGGCGGGCGGATCACGAGGTAAGGAGATCGAGACCATCTTGGCTAACATGATAAAACCCCGTCTCTACTAAAAATACAAAAAATTAGCTGGGCGTGGTGGCGGGCGCCTGTAGTCCTAGCTTCTCGGGAGGCTGAAGCAGGAGAATGGCGTGAACCCGGGAGGTGGAGCTTGCAGTGAGCGAGATTGCGCCACTGCACTCCAGCCTGGGGCACAGAGTGAGCCTCCGTCTCAAAAAAAAAACAAAAAAAAATTGATGAGTAACATGTTAAATAATTATGGCTTTTAAAAAATTTTAGCTGATATTAAATCATTATTTTATTATTGCCAAAATAGAAGTGATGAAAGTTTGTTGATGAACACATTTAAAATAAAACTAAATTCAGAATTTATTAATTTGAATAAAAATTGAATAAATATTTACAAAATAAATAAATTTACATACACATAATATAGATATATTTGTAAATGTGTATATGGATATATTTATATGCTGTTTAAAAAGTATAGACAAAGAAAAACTAAATTATGATGTTTCACATATAGAGTTTGGCATGACTGTATATACAGGCACATATAAACTATTATGATTGTATATCAATATATATTTTTAACTAAAAATGTTTCATTTAGATAGAATTTCAGTCCAAGACCCAGTTGGACACTAGGTGTCACTAGAGTAAAGAAAATTCTGTTAATTTTTTTTTTTTAAGTATTTAAGTGTGCTCAAATAACATCCAAAGAAAGTAAGTAGCAGGATTTTGTTTAAGATTCTGCACTTTATTTATTTTTAGGATTTATAACTCAAATATTTAAGTTCCTGCTAGGATGAAATTTCACATAGAGCATGAACTTAAATGGGAATGATTATCCCACCTGCTCTCCACCTGTAAGTTAAAGAAAAAAATAGATACTGATTTTTGCTGATTTAGTAGACCTGTAAGAAAGGTGGATTTCTTCTTAAAATGCAAGCATATGAAAATCATTGCAGAAAAACTTCCACTTTAAGAATCTGCGCTTTCCTCATTAATAGCCAGTGCCCTTGAGCAAGAGTGAGGAGCTGGCAGCAGCTGATTTCAAGGAGCTGTTCCTTGTTCTTAAGTAAAACAGGCCATCTGATGCCCATAAAGAAAATGGGCCCTCTGAAGTCACTGTAGCCCACACTTAGACCTGAAAACTTTAAGGCATGAGAATCCTAGGTGTTGTTTCAGGTTCTTTGCTTACACTTCACTTTCAGTAACTATTTGGTGGGTTTTAAACTTTAAGTACTTATAGCCTCAAATCAGAATCATCTATGGTTGCTATTGTAACCAAAGAGCTGTTACAGATAACAAAAAGCACTTACTTAAAAAGCTCATTTCTATCGATGGCTCTGTTGGTTTGGGGGTCAATTGCATAGACAGTCAAGTCACATTTGGTGTAATCTTCTAGGGAAAAGGCATCTCCATGCCGGCGAGCTCCAATGGACTCCACTACAACCTTGGCACCAGGAATTTGTTCCTGAACATAGCGATCCAAGATCCTATAAATCAAAGTACAAACATGACAGTCCAATGGGCTTTCTGGGAGAAAAAAATTACTCTCAACTTGAAAAGACATTTAGTAAATGAAAAATGATGACAGCCTAGTTTTTGTTAATGTTTACTGAATATAAACCCTTGAAAAACATTCTCTATATTTTTTCAGCATTTAGCTCCCAATGATGCTAGAAGCTGAAGCTGAATAAGGTAGAAAAGGTCACCAACCATGTCCTATTTAACTTTAGGCTTTTTGAATTTATGATACCATTTGAGCTTTTACATGAGAAATGCCAAATATGCTGTACAAATAAAGCTGTCTATGCTTTATAGGAGGCATGGGGTCTTAGAACCCTTGACTTCACATGGTTGGTGTCATAAATTACATCTCCCACTAGAGTCTGTGACACATGACACATAGCTATATGCTAAGAACAGGACTAGGATGCCTGTTTTTCCAAAGGTATAAACATCCTTACAGAATCACAACAATGGGAGAATGTGGAGATATTTTGCAATGGCAGGATTACCACATTAAGATAAAAATATGGCACGCAAATCTCAGACACTATTTAGGTGAATAAAAATAACATATACCAGCTGGTATAAATTACTGATTTAAAAAGCAGAGACAATGTTAATCAATAAGTAATTTTCCCATCTCATCACTGGATTTTAATTGAAAGTATGAATTATTACCATTTCCCAAATGTCCCATTCCTTATTAAAAACTTTATATTATTAACCCAAGTATATAAAGATTAAGAGCATATAATTCAATATTTATAGATGTTTAAATTTAAATAATTTTAATTACTATATATGATAAATATTCTAAAATTTATAGACTAAATGCTCTTTTCTGAGTCCATATTTTGAGGTTTTTTTGGGGGGAGAAGGGCAATATATTCTAAAGTCCTTTGATACATCAGAAAATAACTTTTACTTCTAATGCCACAATTGACATATTTCTTGCTCTACTGAAAGTATATTGCCTTAAGAGTCTGGTATGTGCTTGGTTTGTCCTTGTTACTAGAACAATGAGGTTACTAAACTTTGGAGGAAATGTCTCTACCAGTGCATGCCAGGAGACACTATCAATCATAGTGAAACGTTTGTTTGCTTGCTTGTTTTTAAATGTTTGTAACCCAGCACTGTTGAATTCTGTCTTATTGAAGTACTATTCATTCTTTTCCTTTTCTGTCACCACTCCATGCCCACTGGTCGCTCGGCTTCGCAATTTCTTTTCTGATGATATCCTTGAAGTAGACTAAAGAAAAGATGATGTGTAAAAAAGGAGGAGGAGCAAATTCATTTGGCAAATATCAGTTAATAGTTGAATGCCTGCAATTCCAGCTAGTTGGGAGATGAGACAGAAGAATCGCTTGAACCCAGGAGGTGGAGATTGCAGTGACTCCAGCCTGGGCGACAGAGCAAGATTTTATCTCCAAAGGGGGGGGGAAGAAAAACACCCGGGAACCTGAAGATAATGGATGTACTGAGAGACACAGACTAGTCTAACATCATTTGGACTGTGTTTTTCAGATTTTTTTTCCTGAGAGATTTATGCTCATTTAACAAAAATAAAAGAGGCCTAGGAGTCAAACCATATTATACTCTTGATATTTCGTAGGAGGCACAAACAATAATGATATAATGTTGAGGAGCACAGAGGTCTGGCTTCAATTTTAATTTCCTTTGCTTTTCAATTGCATAACCTTAGACAAGTAATCTTAAGCTCTCAAAGTCTCAGGTTTGTTTGTTTGCTTGTTGAGATGGAGTCTCATTCTGTGCCCAGGCTGGAGTGCAATGGGGCAATCTCGGCTCACTGCAACCCCCACCTTCCGGGTTCATGGGATTCTCCTGTCTCACGCCTGGATTACAGGCATGCACCACCACACCTGGCTAATTTTTGCATTTTTTAGTAGAGACAGTGTTTCACCATGTTGGTCAGGCTGGTCTCAAATTCCTGACCTCAAGTGATCCGCCCGCCTCGGCCTTTCAAATGCTGGGATTACAGGCATGAGCATCACATCTGGCCATCTGTTTCCTTAAATAGAAAACAAGGAAATAATGTACCACATGGGGTTGAATGTGCATTCAATGAAATAAAGCTTTTACACAGTTCCTAGCACATAGTAACTATTCTACAAAAGGAATATTATTTTTATTAATTTGACTTAAATATTTCCATTAATAAGCTTCTTCCTTGTCTCAAATTCATTCAAGGCCTTTAATTAATTTGTGGAATAGGAAAGTATACTTCTCACTAGTATAATCAGTTTACAAATCAAAACGCAAACAGGAGTACATAGTTAAATACAATGCAATAGATGGCTCTCTGTCCCAATACTTTGGTCTAACAATTTATGCCTTCTCCAGTGCATTTTGGCATTGATTTGACATGTTCCAAGGAAATCCTTCATATATGCATAGATTAATTGTGTGCGATCCTACAGCGAAGAAACATATCTATTGCGCTTGGGTTCTTTTCTATTTTTCAGTGCAATACTGCAGAATCATTTCACTAAAAAAATTAGATGTGGAATAAAATATAACTGTACCAATTCTTTCATGGTAGCAGGGAATCATGAATAAAAGAAGTCTAAAAACAAATTATGTCATTTAAAACATGCAATAATATCTACACTTTGAGCATTTTTTTGTTAAACTTTTAAAGATCTTTTGGGACAAAGTATATCTTATGATAAAAAGAGATATAGCCTAATCTTAACTGCTTCTGTATCTTTCTCTTATAAATGTAAGTAAAACTAAATTTAATACCTTTTAATTGAGAACACATTTTATAAAAATCTATCTTTTCATTTATCATCTATATCTATATAGTAAGTATTTTCTACATCTATATTCATTACCTATATGTATATAAATTTCCTCACATATATACATATACCCCCCCACACACAAAGAAAAAGAGATTTGCAATGATGTTTATCTAACCCATAATATTTGTATCGTACACACACATCAAGAAAGATGTCCATAGTGATGTTTATATAATGTTAATAATGCTTAGAGCTGGATGGTATGATTTTGAGTTTACCTTTTATAACTTTCTTCTTCATATATTATATTGCTTAAATTTCTTTATAATGGGAATAAAAGAACAATATAGTTATATTTTAAAAAAATCTCTTTAACTCCCTATTTCCTCTCCCCAACTTTGTGATAAAAAAGTCTTCATATAAATCTATATTTTCTAGTTTAAAAATGTAAAAAATTAAGTTGGATTCAGGGCTTTTCATAAAATTATAGCAAAACTCACTCAGGGAAGTGTTAAGTAGGAAAATTTTCATTTATTCATTCCTTCAACAGATGTTTATTCAATGCCTATCCTGGGCCAGATGCCATTCCAGACACATGGAATACATCAGTGAACAAAATACAGTCTTTGATGTCAAAGAATTTACATTCAAATTGAACAAGACAAGTGACAGATAATGGATTGATAAAATTGGTAAAAGTGTTCAGAATAAGTATCACTGAGACTTTGATATTTGAGCAAAAACTTTAGGGAACAATGTGTGCTGTGGCTATTCTAGGAATGAGTGTTCTAAGAAAAGATAATTGCTAACTGCTTGTGCAATGTCCTGATGTAGTAGTGTGTGGCCCGAACAGATCATGTGGGGACTTTTAGGATTGTAAGAGCATTGTTTTTTGTTCTGAGTGAGATAAGAATCTGTTGCTGGTTTTAAATATTAAAGTAATATGATCTACCTTACATTTAAAGGAGGCACACTGGTTGCTGTGTTGAGACTAGGCTGAGTAGAATCAGGAAAACTAGTTAGTAAAGAACTTAAGTACATGAAGGTTCATTAAGTGCTCAGCCTACTCAATAATTTAGAAGAAAAGACACAACCCAATCCATGACTATTAGCCATATGAAATAAAATATAAATATCAGAGCAGATATAAGCAAAACTTTGACCAAAAAGAAAACACAAAAAATCAAGAAACAGAAAATTTGCTTTTTTGGAAAAAACATGATATGATCATAAAAACAGACACGTACACCAATGTAACAGAAGAGAAAACCCCAAAATAAATCCACACTCTTACAGCCAATCATTTTTGACCAAGATGTGAAGAACATACACTGGGGAAAGGACAATCTTTTAATGTATTATGATAAGAAACTGGATATCCATATTCAGAAAAATAAAAATAGATTCCCATCTTTTTCTGTGTACAAAAATCCACTCAAAATGGATTAAAAGCTTAAACATAAGACATAAAACTGTAAAACTACTAGTAGAAAATATTGGGAAAAGACTTCAGGACATTAGTGTGGGCAAAGATTTTGTAAGACTCCAAAGAAATATAAATTTTCCAATGAAAGCAAAAATAGGCAAATGGATTACATTAGGCAGAAAAGCTTTTACACAGCAAATGAAACAATTGACAAAGTGAAGAGACAACCTATAGAATAAGAGAAAATATTTGCAAACTATCCAATCAACAAGAGATTAATAACCAGAATATATAAGGAACTCAACAGATAAAAACCAATTAATCCAATTTAAAAATGGGCCAAGGATCTGAATAGACAATTCTCAAAAGAAGATATACGAAGAGCCAATAGGCATATGAAAAAATGCTTGACATCACTAATCATCAAGGCAATGAAAATCAAAATCACAATGAAATATTATCTCATCCCAACTGTAATTGCTATTATCAAAAAACAAACAAAAAGTAACAAATGCTGATAAGGATATGGAGAAGGAGGAACATTTATACATTCTTGGGGGGAATGTAAAATAGTACAGCCATTATGGAAAACAGTATGGAGGTTCCTCAGAAAACTAAAAATAGAACTATAACATGATTCAGTAATCCCACTGCTAGGTATACATCCAAAAGAAAGAAAATCAATATATTGAAGAGGTATCTGCATGCCTATGTTTATCACAGCACTATTCACAGTAGCCAAGATACGGAATCAACCAAAATGTTTATCAACAGATGAGTGGATAAAGCAAATACAGTACATATATACAATCAAATATTATTTAGCCATAAAAAAAGAACAAAATCCTGTCACTTGCAGAAACATGGACGAAACTGAAGGTTATTATGTAAAGTGGAATAAGCCAGGCAAAGAAGAAATATCACATATTCTCATTCATATGTGGGAGCTAAAAAATGGATCTCATGGAGGTAGAGAGTAGAATGGTGCTTACCAGAGGCTGAGAGGGGAAGAAAGATGGGGATAATGATAAGATGGTTAATGTAGAGAGTAGAATGGTGCTTACCAGAGGCTGAGAGGGGAAGAAAGATGGGGATAATGATAAGATGGTTAATGGATACAAAAATACAGATAGAGAAAATAACTAAGTTATAGTATTCAACAGTACGGTAGGGAATTTATAGTTAAAAATAATTTATTGTATATTTCAAAACAGCTAGATAAGAAGAATTGTAATGGTCAGATACAAAGAAAAATATTGGAGTTGATGGATATTCCAATTATGCTGATTTATCATTACACATTATATATATATTAATCCAAATATCACATATATCCCAAAAATATGTACAACTAGGTTATATCAATAGTGTATGTGTATATATATATATATATATATATACACACACACACACACAAACAAAAAAAGAATTAAAAATGAATCCCAAAAATTGCCCTGAATCTGACTTCTTGGTAGCAATATACATATTTAAAATGCAAATGGTACAATCAAGTATGAAGCAAAACAGTATCTGATTATGTCGAGCATTCTCAAAACAGAAAACTGGCTTTGATTGGTCTTCTAAAAAGTGAAAAATATGTTAATAAATTTGGATGATAATTACAATTATTGAATAAAAATTACATTTTAATTTAAGGCTGTATTGTTCCACTTTGAATGCTCTCTAACATACTCCTGTTAATGTCTATTTAATTATGTCACCTTTAGAAAAAGTTTTAAAAACAGAAAACTTCTAAAGAAATACGTTAATATAGCTAATACAAACATTTTATGTAACATATTTTAGTATAGTACCACATACTAATTAATGTCCAATACAAAACAGTTTATCTAAATAACCTTCTTAGAATAAACGCTGAAAGGTTTGTTTAACTGAATTTTTTTCCTATGCCGATAGCATTATTTTAAAATCACAAACTAAGGGTGTCAATAAACAACTGGTTCGCTTAACTTACTTATTCTTGAACCAAGTTATTTTTGGTAGATGCTCTAAATTTCAATTTAGAGCATTACCTTATCCAGTTACCTGTATATACATCTTCAATTAGTTTAAACTAGAAATTGCATTATGAAAAACTGTAGTGTAAGGTGTTTACTGATAGTTTTATAGCTGGGACAGGTATTTACTCATGGTTGATTTAGCTTTTTATTTATTTATTTATTTACACTAAAATTATTACAGCAGCCATCTTCTCAATTACCCATTTGTCTGTGTGGATGAGTTGAGTTAAAATTACCATGTGATGAGAATTTCTGGTTTTGCATGCTCAGTTTACTCCCAAGAAAAGATGGGTTGGGTTTTTAATTAGGTTTGCCTCCTAAGAGGCAATGTAACAGAGGAAACTCCAACTGCTGGTGGCTGGTAGACGTAGATTAAAATTAAACCTCCACTATTGTGTCTTTGTGGAAATTACTTAACTTCTCAAAGTTTCAGGGAATTTATCTGTACAGTGGGAAAAGTAATCAAACCTACCTCAAAGGTCCTCTGTGATAGGTTAAGGAGACTACACCCATTAAGTGCACAAAAATCTAACCAATATGAAGCGTGTCATAAATGTTGGCTATTTGTTGTGATGGTTATAAGAACTCTTCAGATTTCATGATTATAAACCCTACTTAGGCTTTTGTTGAGGTAAATGGCTTATATTTATCTAGCATCATAGAGAGTTCCACCCCAAGTGCTTATCAATATTTTTACAAAAGCTTAGCTAAATGAATCAATAGGCATTGCAGCTGGCTGGAGGGATAAAAATACAGGCATACAGTTCCTACTGTTCTGAACTTCTTTTCTCCATTAATACAGACCCACAGGGACTCTACCCAGATCATATCCTAAGTCGTGCTCTAGGTGCCATGGAGCATTTTGTTCATTACATTACATGGTAACCTCTCTGTGGTATCCCACAAGATAAAAACATTTTCCTCTAATCTGGAATTAGACTTTGAAAGAGTTCTTTTGTCCCAGAAGAGATATGGTTTTGTTAATTTTGTAACTGAGTCTGTTCTTTTTGTTTAGCTTGTTTGCTTCTTTCACTTTGGCCCTAACAAGGTGACAGTCAAGTTTATGACTACTCTATATGGACTATACAGGCCTTTGCAGCATCTCTATAATTACTTACTCTTACTCTGATCCTTTCTTTAATCTCTTTCTCATCTGTTTGCTTTATTTTTCTACACTCATTTTTAATGTATTTTACCTTTTTTTTTCTGTGCGAATCATTGTAAACTACTTCTATTTATCTTTGGAATAAGGTAGAAAATTAAAACAAAATTAAATTTAGCTTTTAATATTTATTAGACATATATGGAAGCATCTAAAATATAATTTATGACTTTCTGATACAAATGGAATTCTTTTGCATAAACATTTTGTGGAGTTTATGTCTCACATTAAAAAACAGCAGTACAGACTGCGGTAAATTGTGAATAAATTGAAGAAAGTGTAGAAAAGAATAATAAATAGGATTAAGAGAACAGAGGAATTGACTCTTGATGATTAAAGTGGCCTCTAAAGGAAGTGATATACCTACCTTGTACCATGAGTTGGGGTGAATTATAAAAATAATAAGCTGTTCAATTTGACAAAACTTCTAGGTTATTAAAAAAAAAAGAGGAGGAAGAGAGGAAATAATTTTAAAAGAAATAAATGTCCACTATGTATTTTAGAGATCTCCATAAAGCAACTGTGATTCAAATGTTTTGATAAAATAATATATAATGACGTCCTTATTTTTACACTACAACTATTTTCTAGTTATTTTCTACTTTGTACAAGCAAAAGATCTTAAAAATAAACTGAACTGAATGATATTTGAGGGGAGAAAAACAGATTATAATACAATTTAAGATTAACCGCTCAATCTTTCTTTGCTTTTCTTCCTAATTTCTACATCTTAAAATGAAAACATAAATAAAGTTGGCGGGAAATGTTTTTTTTTCTTAGTGTTTTATAAGTGAATTTCACTTTTGAGTATGAATAACCCCTTACCTTCAAATCTCAGGAAAAAATATACCTGTATCAATTATTTTTTCTCCATCATAAGTTGATAAGAACATTTCAAACACTTTAAAATTTTGAAGCACAATTCAAAGGTTCAGTTAATATACTGGTACCTTCATTACAATGATTCATTGTGCATTAATTAATTTTATTTCTTTAATGTATCTTTCGCTCATGCTATTTTCTTAAACAAAATAGTTGCCCCCAAATTTTCTGTTTGTATTATTTTCATAGTGCAAATAAAGGCAACGTAAGCATGTTTGTATTTGATTTAAAACTAAACACATAGTGTTTTTAATTGATCTTCCAATAAAATATATTTTTAATCTGGGAAGATCTCATTTATCTCTTTTTGAAAACAATAGCTCAAAGATTTTAAACTTTTTTCACTTAAAAGCAAAATGAAAATGTCCTCAATGTTCATTTATTTATTTGTTTGTTTTGGCTTTCCATTGTCTCCAAAAATATGAATACTAAAAAAAGTAAAAAAGATAAAAAATAGAAAGAATATTGATTCTGACAAAATACGCCACCTAAATGTAGCAGCCCTGATCCATCCTTTAGTTTTTTCAATCTTTTTTTTTCTATGTTGCTGAGAAGGCATGGAGAATGAGAGCAAATATGATTTCCTTTTTTTTTAATATCACATCTCTCAGATGGCAAATATTAACTAAGAAAGTTGATTTATTTTATATATGTATATATATTTTTTCCAAACAGAAGCTGTTATAATAGACTATAAGCGTTCAGAAATGTGTTAATGAGTGAATGAATGATGAGTATTATGACCATTAAAATAAGGAACACATCTATCTGAAGCAAACATGTCAGCATACAGGACTCTTTACGGAATCAATATGCAATGGAATCTTAAGAAAAAAAGTAAAATCTACTTGATAAGTGATTTTCTTTTGGTTAACTTTGCTTATAGAAAAATATGTACAAATTGGCCGGGCGCGGTGGCTCACGCCCGTAATCCCAGCACTTTGGGAGGCTGAGGCGGGAGGATCACGAGGTCAGGGGATTGAGACCATCCTGGCTAACACGGTGAAACCCCGTCTCTACTAAAAATACAAAAAATTAGCCGGGCGTGTTGGCGGGCGCCTGTAGTCCCAGCTACTCAGGAGGCTGAGGCAGGAGAATTGCGTGAACCCGAGAGGCGGAGCTTGCAGTGAGCCGAGATTGCGCCACTGCACTCCAGCCTGGGCGACAGAGCAAGACTCCATCTCAAAAAAAAAACAAGAAAAATATGTACAAATTTGGAAAATCCAAGTCATACAAAATAAAAAAAAGCTTACCTTAATATATGTGAAATATATTATCAGAGACAAAACACTAATTATTGTGAATTTGAGCCATTTGACAGATGATTGATCCTTAAACAATTTACTCATATTGGGCTAAGATAACATTCCTTCAAATAATAACTAAGAATCCATGTAAAATAAAACTTTTTAACTCTCAAAATAGGACAGAACTGAAAATCATGGAGCACCTTTGTTCATAATCATCTTTGTTCCATGTGATTAATTCAATACTAAAGTTTTGGAAACAAATAAAAATCCCGCCATATTTAACTAAAAACAGAATTTTAAAGCTGTGCTTTTTCTACATTTCAAAGAGTTAAGCATTAAAGATGCTACTGCAATATGCACAAGGATTATTATAAAATAGTAGCTTTTAATTGTATAATTGCATACTGGGGTATCTTCAATTCTGTAAAGAACTATGATTTCTTTAATCATAATTAACCTAATGAGTTAAAGACAAGTCATTCTTCTTGTAAACAGAGGTTACTTCTCTACTAAATAACGCTCCAAATGAATATTTCAAAAAGTAGCAAATAAATTTTCTTTCTGTCAAAACAATGAATTTCCAAGGCTTTGAATAAAGCTTAGTCACACTTAACTTTTTTTTAAAGAATAGTAAATTATACCTTGAATAGTAAATGGTAGGATTTATTATTATATTTCTGGTTTGTATTTTATTTTTATGATTGCTTTCAGTTTATTTTATAGCTGTTACATTCCTATTACAGAAACATTATTTTCAAAAATTGTACTATTAAAATGGGTGTGCTGCATTATCTGATAAAAATTAAATCATTCATGGCAATTCTCTGTTCATAACATCTTCAACTCCAACTGTATCTCTATGCTAAGTATGCTGAGAGAAAATTGGCATGTAATAGACAATACAGCAATTTAATTGTAGAATATGGCAGCTAGGGAGAAGACTACATAACAAAAGAAACTCTTAAGGTATCTAGTGGCTACCATATTGAACAGATGGGTCTAAGGACTTTCCATCTCACACAGAATAAAACTTGAAATCGTCCAAGTGATCTATCAGGTCCTAGAGCTGATTTTCTACCATGATATCTATATTTTAATATGCCAAGCATGGCTCTTTCTCTGGGTTTTCATAACTGCAGTTCTCTATCAGGAATTGTGCCTCTTCCTCTCTCATAGCCAAACGACTTTTTCCATCACTTAATATAGATGTCTTCTCAGATTTCAACTTATCAGAAAGGCTTTCTTTAACCATCCTATTTAAAACAGCACCTCTCTTCCAAAATTTTCTACTTGATACTTGTATTTATCTGTCTTTATTACAGTTATCACTACATAACTTAATTTACATATTGATTTATTAATATTGTTATTTTATATGCCATTTTTATGCAATCGAATAGAAGCTCCATGGCAGCAGGGACTTCACATTGTTCACTGATAATCTCCAGTGCTTACAATCTGTAACTATTTATTTTTTAACTAATAAATCCCCAGCTCTAAGATACAAATGCAAAAACTCAAAGAGTTTGATATACTGGCCCAAGACTTAGCTAGTCTTTGGTGGTCTGGGAAATGAGCCTAGGTTCTCTGAAATAAAAAGGAGCTCAACCTTTCCCCTTAAAACCAAGTTTTTATTACATTGATTTAAGAAAATGTGCTAGCAGTTATCGTTTCATAGGTATGCTTCCCAAGATACCTTCTAATTCTCCTCCTAGAAATATATATATATATATATTTACACACACACACATATATACATATATACTATATATACTATACAAATAAATAAATTCTATATATGTAATATATATCCTGTCTACATTTCTAATGTAGGTTTTGTAACCTTAATTGTAGGAACTATAGATTGATTACACAGCACATTTCAGGTGCTACATAAATATTTCATAAAGTTGAGACTCTTCCTCATCAAGTCAGTAACTACTTCAGTAAAGCTCTACTATAATTGAATTTTCATATTTTATTTAGAAGGTAAGAGATGGGTTTGAGCAACTCTGAGCAATAAGTTGTCAGTTCTGATTCATACAGAAACACTCTAACTCAGTGTTTCTAAACTCGAGTTTATAATTTTCAAAATATCTCTTTTATAGATTCTTAAGGTTTTAAATTTTAGAACCACGAATTCCTCTTATTTGAGTTTCATGGTGAACTGGGAGTGGAAAGAAGTTATAAAATGCAAACATTTCATAGTTTCTTCTTTAGACAATTATTTGCCAATTATTTGTCCATTGTAGTTATGTGTCCCTACTGTTATTCTCACAGCTGTTTCTCCTATACCTTAATTTAAAAAAAAGTAATTTAAAAAACCACAAGGCTTACAAAGAGGTGAATTCTAAGATCAACTGAAAATATGACAGAGCACAGATATTCAAGGGTATCTGTAGTGGATGCAGATCCTCACTGAAATTTGTTGAATATATTAATCTAATTAAAAAGGAATATGTTTCCTTACTTAGGGGAATTGGTCAATTTTATAAGCTTAAAATCTAAAAAGTAGTAAAAAATTTTCAGTATAGTCATTTCAGCTGATTCAGTGAGGTGAGGAGTAATCATTATAGCAGCTAAGATTTACTACAAGCATTCCATTTTTCAGGTACTGCGGTCTTAGCTATCAAAGTGTACTGATCTTTGTAAAATCTGCTCCACTGTAAAATGGATATGTCAGGTCATTATTTTTCCTTTCATCAAGTGTCCTCATTTCTATTGATTACATAATTACCAAGGAAACTTTATATTATTGCCTAAAATATTGGTCTACCAAAAAAAAAAAAAAAGATGATCACATGACATTCCAGTTTTCCACTTCATCGGATAGGGATGTCTCAAGGGAAATATAGAAATGGCTTTGATGATAACATAACTTGTCACCTAAGAATGTCACAGGGAATTAATGTGTTTATTGGTCTCGTCACTAGAGCAATAAATTCTTCTATTTAATTAACTATTTGGCACCCTGATGGCTACCTGAGTTATGTGTGTATTTTCATCACTCACCCCAGACATGGATAGGGGGAGTGCTGGGGCTTCCTAGTGCTGACTCAGGTCTTACAGTTCTTATCACTACCACTTCCATCTACTAATGTAGGTTTCAAAAAGAGATCAGAAATATTTCTGCTTAAGAAAACTCTAAATTTACATAGGTTTTAAAAAAATCTACAAAATGAAATCAGACATGGAAGGGACAATTTCTTAAACAACTAGTATTGAAAAAATGGAATATCCATATGTTAAAAAAAATAAGGTTGGACCCTTATCTTACACCATATACAAAAATTAACTCAAAATGGGTTAAAGATCTAAATATAAGACCTCCAAACCATAAAGTGCCTAGAATAAAACATATGAGAGGTGTTTTGTAACACTGGATTTGACAATGATTTATTGAATATGACACCAATAGCACAGGCAACAAAAGCAAAAATAGACAGATGGACTACCTCTGACTTTAAAACTTTTTGCCCGATTAGTGACACAATCATGAGGGTGAAAAGGCAACCTATGGAATAGGAGAACATCTGATAAGGGATTAGTATCATAATATCTAAACAACTCCTACAACTAAACAACTAAAATAAATCAAGTAACCCAATTAAAAATGTGCAAAGGACTTGAATAGACATGTTTTAAAAGATGATATACAATGGCCAATAGCACCTGAAAAGATGCTCATCATCAATAACCATCAGAAAAATGCAAATCAAATGACAATAATATATCATCTCACACATTAGTATGGCTACTACATATAAAAAAGGAAAAAGGACCAGAAAATAAAAAGTGTTGATAGGAGGTTGAGAAGTTGGAAAGCTTATGCACTGGTGGTAAAATTGTAAAATGGTGCAACTGTTATAGAAAACAATTTTCTTTAAATTAGAACTGCCATATGATTTAGCAATCCCACTGCTGAGAATGCACTCAAAAGAATGAAAGCAGGATATAAAAGATATATTTTAATATTTATGTTCATAGCAGTATTATTCACAATATCCAAGAGCGGGAAACAACCCAAATGTCTATTGAGACGTGAACAGATGAACAGAATGTGGTATGTATTGAGAACTATTCAGCTCTATAAAGGAAAGAAATTCTATCACATGCTATGCTGTAACATGGATGAATCATGAGAATATCATGCTAAGTGAAATAATCCAATCACAAAATGAGAAATACTGCAAACTTCCACTTTTATGATGTATTTAAAGTAGTAAAATTTATACATGTAGGAAGACAAGAGGGTGCTACTCAGAGTCTGGGGTAAGGCTGGAATAGAAACTTGTTTAATAGGTACCGAATTTCAGTTGTGCAAAATGAAGTTCTGAAAATCTATTTTGAAACAATGTTAATATACTTAAAACTACCGAACTGTACACTTAAAAATGTTTAAGATGGTAACGTTTATACTATGTTTTTTAATCACAACAAAAGGAATGGGGCATGTATGTGCTGCTTAATAAACTGGCAGATTTATATTTAATTCTTTCAAAATCAACATGAGATAGACAGAGGTCTTTATTCCAATTTGCATGAAGAGTAAAAGTGGCTCTAGGTGTTAAGTATCTTGTCCAGAGGTTACAGAGCTGTAATAGGATCTAAATCTCTGTGTCTGAATCCATAATCTGCATTCCATTACCAAACTATGCTTAATAAATAAAATGTACAAAACTCCTAGCCATTCTCTACCTAAGTCTACTGACTTTGAGCTGCTAGCTCCATTTATATGGAATATTTACCATTCACCGAATAGTCATACTTTCTATTGTCCTAGATACATTATATAATTTAGTTTTCAAAATAATTCTATGTTTTATTAGCTCTTAACAAACAGTGAAACTGAGATTGAAAAGATTAAATTATTTGCCCAATTTCATGTTTTAAATCCAATGTTTTATGAAGTCAGAGCTTCCTTCACAATGATATGATTCTCTCAAGACCTGAAAGTTACACGATTTTTCCTATTCATATTATCCTATCTACTTAAGAAGCATTAAAATCTTATAAATTCCTACAAAACTACACTTTTGCTATTTTCTTTTTCAGTTTGATAAATTTTGTCTCAAAATAAAGAAAATGGCATCAAGATTTGCTTGTAAAACGTCCTTTCAATAAAATGTATCAAGTGTCTACTATGTAACTGGAGTTATAGAAATAAAACAGAAGTCTCATACATTCATAGAGATAATATTCTAGTGGAAATTGACTATAATAATAACATTAGATAATGCTTTGCAGAAAAATAAACTAGAATAAAGGGTTAAAATTTGAAGTGGGGTATCATTTCTTACATAATAGATAATGGAATCAGAGAAAGCCTGTCTCAATAGACTTTTATTAAAGCAGCTAAAAGTTAGGCACAATTCTAATTATTTTTAAAGTATAATCAGCTATTATTTTGAAAAGGCTCAGTGTATATAAACTACTTCTGCAGGAATAAACAAGACACTGTACAATTGATATTCCATGCATAAATGTTGATAACCATCACCCTCATAAAACAATTTACATGACACCAAAAGGTTAAATTTGTGAACTATACTGAAATAATTGTTATGAATCATATATGCTTTTCTTATGGGAAAATCACATATGCTTTAATCTGTGCCTATTGTATTTTATTTGGCATATAATTACTAAAAGTTTAGTTATCTGACTCTTTAAAGCTTCTTCTGGCAAGCTGAAGTGATGATATTTTGCTAAAGAGGCAAATTGACAGTGACGATAATTGACCTCTGTCAAACTGAAATCAACAGAAGACACAGAAGAACAACCTAATGCAGACAGAGCTTAAAACCTAGACGACGGGTTGATAGGTGCAGCAAACCACCATGGCACATGTATACCTATGTAAAAAGCATGCATGTTCTGCACATGTATCCCGGAACTTAAAAGTTAAAAAAAAAAGGTGATATATATATATATATGTGTGTGTGTGTGTGTGTGTGTGTGTGTGTGTGTGTGTGTGTGTAATGAAATAGTATTCAGCCATAAAAAGGAACAAAATAATGGCATTTGCAGCAGACTGGATGGAATTGGAGACCATTACTCTAAGTGAAGTAACTCAGGAATGAAAAAACAAACATCATATGTTTTCACTCGTAAGTGGAAACTAAGCTATGAGGACTCAAATGCGTAAAAATGATACAATGGAGTTTGGGGACTCAGGGGAAAGGGTGGGATGGAAGTGAGGGATAAAAGACTATACACTGGGTACAGTGTACACTGCTTGTGTGCACCAAAATCTCAGAATTCACCATTAAAGAATTATTCATGTAACCAAAAAAAAAGAAAAAAAGTTTAAAGTAATGGCAGCTAAATTAGAGTAATTATGGGTGAAATAGTAAAGATATTTTAAACATCTTTTACAGTATCAAAATATGAGAACTGCAGTTTAATAAATAATCACAACTAGATTGGAGTTAACTATAACATACTCAGCCATGGTGAGTCTACACTGTTAAGGAGGCAGAGGGACATGCCACGTATTTTACAATAATAATTTAAAACATATGTATTGCTTAATATTAGTCAACTTGGTTTTAAAAGACTAAGCTCTAGGCATTTAGACACACTGCTTTGAGAAATGACATATTTCCTGACTGGCCACACTGCTTTTTGAGTAAATTGGAGCCACAAAATCAAGGTATATATTCAATCCATGAATGCTACGATTTCTCATATGCAGCATTTTGAGGTTTTGATACATCAAAGCATTCTGAATAATAAAATCTCACATCTAATTTTTATCCTTATTTGAAGACACTCTCAAAATCTTCACATATTTCCAATTAGACTTTGAGAAAACAGTAAGCTAAATTATTATTAAAACACTCCTTTAAACTATATGTTTAATCTGAACATTGTAATGATTAAAATGACCCACTCAGATTAAAATTGTGGTTGTTCAAATACTGCATGTTATTATTTATAAATGAGAGTCAACAATGGGGACATGCAGACATAAAGAAAGAAAATAATAGACACTGAGGACTCCAAAAGGAGGGAGGATGGGAGGGACATGAGGGCTGGCAAATTAGCTATTGGCTACAGTGCTCACTATTTGGGTGGTTGGCACACTCGAAGCCTAAACCTCACCAATATGCAATAAATCCATGTAACACACCTGCACATGTATCCCCTGAATCTAAAATAAAATTTAAAAAATAAAAAAAGTTAAAAATCATGGTCATATAAAAATAAATATATAAGGAGACAAAATCAATTACTCTGTAAGATCTTCTATCTTTTTTTCCACTAGAGTAGGAGGCACATTGGAAACAATGACTTGCATATCCAGCTGATTGACCACAGAGACCTGAAAGAAGAAAAGACAGAATTCATTTAATTTTTACTCACTGAAATTTCCATAATCAGAAAACCCCCACATTACCTCTTCCCTACTATGCATAGACACAGTGGTTTCTGATTTTCAAATTCAGGAACAAATTTTTTGTTTGATTATACGATCTACACAAGGGGTTGGAGACTAACTGGGGCAGACTGAGCATGAGAAACTATTTGTTGTTTACCTAGAAATTAAGAATCCTGAGTGATTTCCATTGTTTTTGGTTTTGTGTTTGTTTTATTGGTTATTTTACTGAGACATAAAGGGTGGCATTTTTTTTTTTTAAATTTGATTGTTAAGGAACACCCAAGATAATGAAAAATACGTTTTATATTTTACAAGTCTTGAGAAATCCTTTATTCATTATAACTAAGAATCTAAGATATGACTGGTTAGAATAATTCATTCTATGAGGTCATCACATACAGTTTTCTTGTCTATTTAACCAACTTTAAATTTTTGTAGGTAGAGATATATATTTAGAACTCTACACATGGGTTAATGAGCTAATTTAATGGCTACTGATAACTATGTATAATTCATTTAAAATCTACTGAATTTCTTCTATGTTCTTATATTTGAAAAATAGAAGAAAAATAAAAATATTTATTCTGTGCTTACAAGATGGCATTTATTCTTTTCCCCAATATTCTACAGGTTTAACTCATTGAAACCTATCAACAGAATCAGGTTGTTATTAATATCATTTCGATTTTAAAATAAAAAAATGAGAATATATTTAATAACTTAATCCTAATTAAATGCAGTCTGCCTTACACCGGAGCTTGTGCTCTTTACTATTATCCAATACTGATATAAAAATTCTAAAAAGTCATATATTATCATGCATATACATTTACACACTATTAAAATATAAATGCATTTGTATCAGAATCATAAATTGAACACTCTGAGTTAGTCATATTTAGCACCGTATCTCAATACAATCTACAGTAAGTAGGGAGTAATTTCACATTGCCATACATTTTTTTATAGGCTCCAGATTCTTTACATACAGAGACCCCTATTAGGGGTCACAAACTCAAATGCCTTCAGGAACCAGGCAGGTAACTTAAATGAGAAAAGTAGCCAAAAGTATGAAATGACAGAAAGAAGTGTAAGTAACACAAATCCGAGAGCACATAACTCAGCTGAAGAGGTCAGCTACTACTCACCTCTAAGGAATATTGCAATGTGGGAAACAAAATCCAGATTTCCTAGATCTTTCAGTTTTTCAGGAAAAAATGAAATCCAAAATATTATGTAAAATGTTTGCAACTAGTTAGAAATCTATCAAACCATTGTGTGAGCCTGATCAATCCTGTCTGAAGACTGTATTAAGACAGGAGTAGGTCTGATTATTACTTCTGAGCAAGCAGTTTATGCTGGCAGTTCTAACCTTGTACCCCTAACCCGTCATAGGTGTCTGGGACCAAATGACTAAATTTGCCTTCAACATGTAAATGAGTCTTGATTGTCTTTTTACAAAACAAATCTAACTTCACTAGCAAAAGGGATCATCACAGTTTTTGTATCACTTTATCTTTTCTTATTGGTCTTGAGTAAAAGAGGATATAAAAGTGGAATAGAAATATTTTTTGTTTCATTGTTTTTGAGTTTTTAGCAGTAAAATTGCATGATAAAAATTTCTAGAAGTATGTATATGAAACTTGTATAACTGTTCCCTCCCTCCCTCCCCTCCTTCCTTCTTTCTTCCTTCCCTCTCCTCCTTTTTTTCTTTCTTTTAACATTGGGCCAGAAACGGTTAAAAAAAGTTTTGATAAAAATCAAACCACCTGGAACAAGTAGTAACTACAAGGTGTTATCCCAACGAGAAGTATAATCACTAGGCCTCATTCTCTGTTCCCTGAAGCTCCCATCATCTCCTCTAACTGCTGGACTCAGAAGTACTGGAGTCCGGGCCCCAGGGCAGAGGAGCTTTTGCAGTGGGGCTAGTGCTGAAGCACTTCCTAATTCCACCATCTGTTGGGAGAAAGCTCCTAGACCATGATGTGGGTTATGGATAGGGTGAGTAGTAGGGAGCGTTAGCAGGATACTGGAAAAGAGAAGAAAATTAGTAGGAGAAATAACTCTTTATTACTGGTTCTTTCAGTGGAGAATTGTTAGGACTGTCTGCCCTGTCAAACTGCCCTCTTCTCACACGTCTGCCTCCTGGTCTGGTAAGCATGTGCTTCAACCCACCTTTTCTGGCTGACAGACTGTTAGAGATCCCTACTATTAGCATCCCTCGAATTCTCCACTGTCTCTTATTTCCCTACATTCATCCTGCCCAGGCCTTCAGAAATAGACCCTTCATTAAACTGTCTTCAAATTATCTGATTCTTGCGATGTAGACTTAAAATTAAAAAAAAAAAAAAAGTTTCACATGTGCATGAATTTTCTGCCTGATTCTTACTGATATAGATCCAAAAAACCATACAAGCAGGTGTCAGGCTGTATATACCAGAAATCGGTCACACTTTACAAATATTATATGTGATGTGAACAAAAACAAAGGTGGGAAAGGAACTAAGTAGTAACTAGTGGAGGATAGATTCAGCAGCCACAGAGGAAGACCAAACACAAGCCTTCCTATCTTAGGGTAGAAACAGGATTTAATCAAGGAAATCTCCTGCTCCCAGGATGGGGATCTACATTATATATACCCAACAGGATTTCAGAATTGGCCTGGACAATTCTGTATGTCTACCATTATTGTCCTCTTCAAACAGGAATTTCTATTGGATATTCTGTATTTTTCCACCATCTATACTGGGTGAATGTGTTTGCTGGATCACTAAAGTATCAGGAGTTCCCTCTAGACCTGATAAAAAGAACAGCATGACATCTGAGATCCAAAGTGTTAACTTTGATAAGACTTTGTTCTATTTGTGTGGAAAATAATGAAATAAATATTTGGTAATCAGAATTATAGACTGGTTAGCTGTTCATCCAGCTCCTTTTGTCTTCTCACTGGGAACACACAATCGATTTCTCAGCCTTCTTCGTAGTTTAGTGGAGCCATATGATGGCGTTCTGACCAATGTAAACTTAGTGGAAGGGAAAGAATGAATGTTCTTAAATCTGAAGGATAGTCAGTGCTTTCCCTTCATCAGAAAGATAAGTCACTTATTCAAAATATTTTAAGCCAGGCGTGGTGCCTCACATCTGTAATCCCAGCACTTTGGGAGACTGAGGCAGGCTGATCAATTGAGGCCAAGAGTTTGAGAGCAGCCTGGCCAACATGGTGAAACCCTGTCTCTACTAAAAATACAAAAAATAGCCAGGCATGGTGGTGCATGCCTGTAATTCCGGCTACTCTGGAGGCTGAGGTATGAGAATTGCTTGAACCCGGGAGGCAGAGGTTGCAGAGAGTCAATATCATGCCACTGCACTCCAGTCTGGGCGAGCGACTCTGTCTCAAAAAAAAAAAAAAGTGAGATTTTGTGCAAAATTCTGACTGAAATAGCAGGAGCTAACATTTAAGGTATCTAGAATATATCCATTTTAAGGTTACATTTTATTAACAAGATTTTATGATGTTAATACATTTTGAAAATATACTTTATATTTTATTTTAAAGATATAAAAGAAAAAACATTTAATTCTGATAAATTAACAGAAGTCGCACCACCAGGAGTAGTTGTCCTACACTTACCTCTAAATCATGACTTCAAAATTTTTAAATCTCCTCAAAGTGCTAATGTCTGGTTTATGTAGAACACACACATTTTGACTATGCAAATGAAGAAATAAGATATTACAGTTTACAGTTGGTCTTTGACAGAAATTCTACATCCTAACTCTGGTTCGTTTTATCATCTATAACAAGGATATTTAGCTGTTTAAGATTAGTTGATTTTATTTATGCTACTTTTCCAGTATAGCTTCTGCAAATATGCAAATATTTCCATATATTTGCATGTCAGTTTATTACACCAAACATTTAATAATTCTCTTTGTAAAATTATTTAATTCTGTAGGTTAATAACTAATGAAAACTTTATGAAAATGTTTCCATCATCATTGAGATTGATATTTGTAATGGATTCAGATTACTAGGTATTGTTAAAAAGAAGAGAAATAACATTTGTGAAGCACAAAATTAAAAAAGCAATGGTTGGAAATTTACATGTTATTATTTCTATGTCCTTTCCATTTATTCTCATAAGTTTCTTATCTTTTCTTTCTCCCTCTGTATTCTCATAAATTTTAAATAGTGCTGTCCAATAGAAATACAATGTGAGCCACAAATACAAATCACATATGTAATTTTAAATTTTCTGGCACTCACATTAGAAAGATAAAAATAATAAGATTAATTCAATGACACATTTAACTCAATGTGTTTAATATATGTTTAGTAAGATATCATTTTAACATGTAAAGAACATTTTGCATATTTTTATCGAAGTCTTTGAAATCTGGTGTGTATTTTATACTTACATCACATCTCCATGTGACCTAGCCATGTTGCAAATATTCAATAGCTACATTTGGCTGATAGCTAGCATATTGGACAACCCAACTTTAGAGATATTCATCATCTCCTGCTTGAACTGTCTTTCCTAACTAACTGGTCTCTGCTGCAAACTCACATTTTATTAAATAAAAGAGGTGTTTTAATAGTCCATTTAGATAATTATGTATTTTCTTTTTTAAATACTATACCAAAATTTAGTTTCCACATGAAATCTAAAACCATGTTCAGTTATACTAAAATCTATTTGTCTGTCTTTTACTTTCTTTTTTCTTTTTTGAGATGGAGTTTTGCTCTTGTTGCCCAGGCTAGAATGCAAATGGCGTGATCTCAGCTCACAGAAACCTCTGCCTCCTGAGTTCAAGAGATTCTCCTGCCTCAGCCTCCCGAGTATCTGGGATTACAGGCGCCCATCACCACACCCAGCTAATTTTTGTATTTTTAGTAGAAACGAGGTTTCACCATGTTGGCCAGGCTGTTCTTGAACTCCTGACTTCAGGTGATTTGCCTGCCTGAGCCTCCCAAAGTGCTGGGATTACAGGCTGAGCCAACACACCCGGCCATTGTACTTTGAATTGATTCTTTACACATGCATAATTTTTTAACATCTTGCATTGGCCGCTTGGAAAATATAAGTTTACTGAACACTGCAGATTTTGCAAATATCAACACATTTCATTACACAGTATCAATAAATAAATCACATTATTTAATACAACCACTGACTCATTAAGAAAGTCTAAATATTCGGAAGCTAGTCAAGTTTACAGTGACAGGTACTTTTTTTTTTTTTAATAGTCTAATTTGTGCTTGAAAGCTTCAATATTATCATTAGTCGGTTGTCTTCAATGAAATGACAGGCTCCCTTCATCCATTTTATGTAAATGCCTACCAAATACTTAAGTTTGAATAACCATATTTTGTCTCTAAGTTGCTCTCTCATATAAAAATGTTAGTCCATTAAAAAAGCAGCTAGTTCAGCTTGCATAGTGCTTTTCCTTGAGGCAACCATCTTCCACATACAACAGATGTACTCTATGCATACTTCTGATTTCATCAACAAAATACTGAAAAGGTGTTTAGGACACTTTCACTGATAGTTTAGCTAGCTGCCTAGATAGATATACAGTATTTACTAAAGGAATGAATGTGCAGTTTAGGAGAGAAAGGAGTCAAGAAATTTTTTTGCCTAAGGAACTCAAAGTGATTTGGTCATCAAATAAAATGAGAAAGACTATAGGTGGAAGAAATGTGATGAAGAAGAGAAATCCATTAGGAAACACTAAATAAACACCTTTTAAAAATATTCAGGTGGAATTGCTACATGTACAGATAAATGTGCAAATCTGGTGTTCAGGAATGAGCTTTAGTGTAAAGATGTAAGTTTGAGCGCTTTTACTATGTAGATGATGTTTTAAAGTTATGGGACTAAGTGAGCTTAACAAGTCAGTGAGTGCAGATAGAAAAGAGATTTAATGTCTGAGCCCTGCGAAATCTCAATATTAAAAGGTCAGGAGAAGGCAATGAGCCAGTAAAGGAGACTGAGAAGGTGTAAACAATGAGATAGTAGGTAAACAAGGGAGTATGGTGGGTGGTCTGAAAGCTTAGTGAGGGTAATAGTCAAGCATTGCTGATGGTTCAAGTAAGATAAGGACTGACATGATCAGTACATTTCCTAACATGGAAGTCATTGGTAGCATCGACAAGAATAGTTTGGAAGAGTGTTTGGAGAGAAAACACTCTTATGATTAGAGGGTTTAAGAGAGATTCAATAGTGAGAAATAAGTCAAATCTAACATAGAATTTTGCTAAAAAGAAGAATAGAAAAATGGATGGCAGTTAGAAGGTGATATAGATCAAGGGATATTTTATAATTTTTGGAAGATAGAAAAAAAACATTGTTGTGAGAATAATCTGATATAAGGAGGAAATTTATATTAATAATGTGGAAAAGAAATGGGAGAGCTGCTGAGGCAATGTCCTAGAGCTGGCGAGTGGGAATTGAATCTACTGCATAAGTAGAGGTACGGGCTTTAGATAAAAACAGAGAATTCATCTAAAGGAGCCAGAAAAAAGGCAAAGAATGTTGGTCTAGATCCTGGAGGTTAGGTAGATTTAGTGGTAAGAGTCATAGAAGTGTCCTTCTAAATGCTTTAGTATTATTTCTCTGTGAAATAGCATGCCAGTTAATCAGGCCATAGTGAGAATGAGGACAAGGTATTGGAGAATTAGGAGCAGAGAAGATTTTCTAGGACATCGAGGCAAAATAGAGTGATTACTGACCAAAGCAAAAGCTCATTTGGAGGGTTTGTTTTAGTCATTAATTTAAATTGATACTGATACAGGAGAATAGGGTCTGGAGGCAGGGAACCTAAGGCCAATTTGTGCTGACTTCCTAAAGCTAAATCAAAGGGAAAACACCAAGGTCTGGGGGCAGGGAATCTAAGGCCAATTCATAATTGTTTTCTAATGGTGGATTAAATAGGAAACTCCTGGGTCTGGGGGCAGGGACCCTAAACCAATTAATGCCAACTTCCTAAAGCTAAACAAAAAAAAAAAAAAAAAAAAAAAAAAATTACCATCTCCCCACACCCCACCTGAGTAACAAAGGATCAAAGGCTACTCTCCTTAAAACCCTCCCCCTTACCCCATGTCTCAGATGGAAAGGGAAAATGCCTTGGAGTGGCTGTGGGCCAAGCAGGGGCCATCCTTTCATTTGCTTAGGGCACCAATCCACTCAGGCCTTGGGTCAATTCAGCTCAGTCTTTAGCCTCAGGCCAAATCCTTCATCCAGATAAGGGGTAGCCCATAGGGACCTCAAAAGGAGTATTAAAACCCAGAAAACTTTGTAACCAGGCCCCTGAGTCACTTGCTTGAGTACACGCCCAACCTGTGGAGAGCTTTCTTGCTTTAATAAATCCCTGCTTTCCAAGGTTGCAGTGTTGCAGTGAGCCAGGATCGCACCACTGCACTCCAGCCTGGGAGACAGAGGGAGAGTCCATCTCAAAAAACAAGAATAATAAAATAATAAATAAATAAATAAATAAATGCTCACTTTCCTTGCTTCGTTCCTTTGTTTCATTCCTGTGTTAATTTGTGTGTTTTGTTCAATTCTTTGTTCAAAACACCAGCGACATGGACAATTCACACTCAAAGCCTTCCTTCATGTAACAATACTATAGCTAGGCATGGTGGTACGTGCTTGCAGTCCTAGAAGCCAGGGAGGCTGAGGTGGGAGGATTGCTTGAGCCCAGGATTTCGAGGTTGCAATAAGTTCTGATCACACCACTGCACTTTGACCTAGGTGATAGAACCAGACCTTGTTTCTTAACAACAACAACAAAAGTGATACTAATTACAGAATTTTGTATGTTTTTGCAGACATAATCAGCATGGATATAGGTCTGGAGAAAGCAGACAGTTGGAATTAACCAAAGTGGAGGTTTTGCTAAGTGAATATGACATAGAGAAAGCAAGCAAGAAAGTTAAATTTTATATGATGGAGTGCTTATTATAATTGGTAATGCATTATAAATCCAGTAAACAAGAAAGAGAGAACATGAGAGGTTCTCATGAGAGAACACAATGGAAGTTAAAATTATAGTAGGCTAATTGGACTGGACATCCTGGTAGGAACAAAAGAATGCTGGATTTAGCTGCAATGTTAATTAAATGTTATGGACAAAGGGTGAGAGGTTTGAAATGGAGGTTATAAAGGTAATGGCAAAAAATAACTATGGTTCTAAGTGGTTGGAATAAGGTGGAGGGCAGTAATTGGAGGAAAGACATTGAAAAATTGTAAGTTCAGAATATTGGAAGAATCATCTCTGCATATAATAAAATTGCCAAAAATTTAGGACAGGAGAATTTTTTTATTATATTTTAAGTTCTAGGGTACATGTGCACAACGTGCAGGTGTGTCACATATGTATACATGTGCTATGTTGGTGTGCTGCACCCATTAACTCGTCACTTACATTAGGTATATCTCCTAATGCTATCCCGCCCCCCTCCCCCCACCCCACAACAGGCCCCGGTGTGTGATGTTCCCTTTCCTGTGTAGGACAGGAGAATTGTTGGAGATAGTTGCAATAGCTTAGGAGCTAAACTCTGAAGCAACAATGGAGAATGACCCAAGGTCTGGGAGACTACAACAGGCATTGAGTGACAGTGTCAGACCATGAGAATGAAAGCTGGATTTTTAGGAACGAGGAAGGATTTGGAAGTGGCAATGTTATAGACTAAGGATCCTACTCTGCCAGTGGGCAGTATGAAGACTATGGCAAATAAAAATAGGAAATAATACAAATAAACAAAAGTTGTTACTTGAGAAAGCAGCAGTAGAAATAGTGTCCTCAGAAGAAAACCAGATTTTCGTTAAGCAAGAAGGTTTTATCTACATTTAACATTTTCTCTTCATATACTCATAAAAATTTCTAATGGCTTCCCAGTGCTTCTAGAAAAACGTTTTGACATCTTTTGATGGGCCACCTACTTCCATTTCCAGCCCCATTCCTCATTCACTTTTCCTCTCACACTCTTCTCTTCTGGGCTGAGTACACATTTGTAATTTATTCAGACTTGTCGTTAGCTCTCTTCCTTCTTGGTTTTGGCACTCATACTCTCTGCATAAACCTCTTATTTATCTCCTATCTCCTTTCTTTTGACTGAAAGGATTGCAAAGCTTATCATAAATATCATCTGGCTGGGATGATGTACTAGATGTTATTAGTTTGCATCAGAATATGATATCATATAAATAACAAATTATGATTTATTTGAATTAAATTTATTTCTTTGTAAATATATTTTGAATGACATTAAAAGGCATATTCTTAAATTTTCACACAATAGGTATGGAATTCAAATATTAAAAGCAAACTTTATGTCTCATGGATACACTAATATGTACATAATATATAAATATTATATATAATTAGAGTTGATATATAAAGATTATATATTAAAATTATATATTATGTAAAGATTATATATATTTTGTTTGTGTTGATTTTTACAGTATTTTAATTACACTTAGTGTAGTGATTTTGTTTAGTTTTTATTTTATTTTTTATTTTTTGAGACAGTCTCGCTCTGTCGCCCAGGCTGGAGTGTGGTGGCTTGATCTCGGCTCACTGCAACGTCTGCCTACTGGGATCAAGCGATTCTCCTACCTCAGCCTCCTAAGTAGCTGGAATTACAGGTGTGCACCACCACGGCCAGATAATTTTTGTATTTTCAATAGAGACAGAGTTTTACCATCTTTGCCAGGCTGGCCTCAAACTCCTGACCTTAAGTGATCCTCCGGCCTCAACCTTCCAAAGTTCTGGGATTACAGGTGTGAGCTACCGTGCCTGGCCTTATTGTTTAGCTTTTAAGCACCAAAACGTGCATATCTTAAATAATAGAACGATAGAATAGCACGTTATGTTACATGAAATAAGCCAAGAACAGAAAGTTAAACACCACACGTTCTTATTCATATGTGGAATCTAAAAAAAAGATGTTCTCATAAAAATAAAGTGTATAAGGTTCTATAAGGTTTACCGATCTTAATTTCATCAAAAATTTATGTCAGACTTAATAACTCCTACGTCAAAAGCTTCTTGGCTTAGAGTGGCCTTCATTTACTCTATTGCAGCTTTACTATTAAAAATGAGAATGCTCCTGGAAGACTGTTTCGGCCACAATCATGGTGATTGTTCTTCACCATTATCTAAGAAGAAAAATATTTGATCATTGATGTCTGCATGTCTATGAAGGTTATGCTTGTCCAGGGAACTAAATGAGAAGAACTGTGAAAAAATGAAAATTTATGATGTAAAGAACAAAAGACAACTTATTCTTGATCTGTTTTTATGTGACAAATATTTCCAATGAATATACTTTGTATTAGATTCATCAGACAAAAGTCCAAATAACCCATGCTTTCAAGTTGATAAAGAGTCCACAGGATATATGCACTGGTGTTAAATATTTTCAATAAAAGCTAATATCAAACTTCCCTTTCAAATGATCTATCACTAAACTTCTGCACAGCCTAAGTGAAAATTAGAACAGTGATATTATTGACTATAGCCAAATATAACTTATCAATCAATGTCATCACTGGGAATTTTGATAGAACAAAGAAATAAATACTATTGGAACAAAATTTGTCCCCAAACATTTTCTTTGTTTTCTCAATTACAAAATGCTGAAAGCAATTTAAACAAATAATTTCATAGTTTAATTTCTGTAGTATAACTCTGTGAATCTTTTAAAATTTTTATGTAGCACTGGACACTATATTAAAAATGAGCTTCGAAGACAAAATAGATATCCAATGCTTATACTTTTGCTGTTACTATCATATTTTTTCAAATATTATAATGTTTTTCTCAAAGGTCAAGAAAAATAAACACCTTATGGTGTTTTATACATATATATATATATATGAACCATATATTTACATATTCCTAAACTATAGTGACTAACAATCTGGGTGAAAATTAATAATAATTATGTTTTTGAAAACCTGTTTTAAATTAATCTTAGAAGTTCTATAAACGGAAAACACTGACCCATGGCTAGTATTGCAGCTACTTCCCTTTCCTGAAGTTTTATTTACTTACGAGTACATCGGCTTTGCCGCTCAGTCCCTTCCCATAGTCGTCAGTTGCAATAACTTGAAACTTGAAGTAGGATCTCCTCATATTATGGAAGAGCATAGCAGTTTTGATAAGCCCTGTATATGTTTCCACTACAAATCCTTCTTTCCCCTCTTTAATTGGTGGTATTATGAGTCTGTAGGCCATGACACTGTAATTGCCAGTATCTTTATCAGTAGCCTAGAAGGAGGAAAAAAAGAAAGAGATTATAATTAAGCAGGAAAAGATAACCCTTATGAAATGGCTTACTTTTATTTGTAAGAATGAGGTTTCTTATGTAATAATAATACAATAAAGCCCCCCTAAATGTCTATTTTTTCTGGATATAGTTATGTAGATTAATAGACTTTGTGTCCACAGTTTTGAATGGTTGTTATTAGAATGATAATAACTACTGAAGTATGAATAAAAGGGACATAGGTAAATTTTGTACCATTTAACAAATTTCTCCCTACTCCTCCTTTCCTTTTACCCTTACCAGCCTCCAGTATCTTGTATTCTACACTTTATTTTTATCAGATTACCTTTTTTTAGATTCCACATATGAATAAGAACATGTATGTGGCATTTAACTCATAATGTCCTAGATAGGAAGAATACATTCTAGTGCTCTATACCACTGCAGAATAACTATAGTTAACAATAGTATATAGTTCCAAATAGCTAGAAGAAGGATATTGAATTTTCCCAACATAAAGAAGTGATAACTGTTTGAGAGGATAGATATGCTAATTACCCTGATTTGATTGCTATGCATTATACATATAGAAACATCTATGTACCCAATAAGTACTATTATTATTTGTCAATTTAAAAATAGATTTTAAAAAAACGGACATAGACACTAACAGAGTCAATGAATCAAGACTTTTGGTTTACATGTTTGTTGAGTTCAACTCTGTGTGCTGATCCAAATTGGTTGAAAGATGGGACTAGTTGTTTACCTAATGTTTGTCTTGCTGTAATAGGCATACAATGTGATGGTATTTTTGATGTAGTATATAGCCTAAGGGGGATAAATATAAAACAATGTAGTAAAATATCTCGAATGAAATAAAATAAAGTTCAGAGTTATAACAAATTTAGAGATGCATAAAAACATCCTAATTAATTAATGCCATAACATAGTTCTCTAATTAGAGTTAGAATACTATCTGACTTCCTTTTTAATCATCCTGTATCCTGATTAAGCATATTTGTTCCTGGTGATAAGTACTTATGATCCACATATTAAAGTTTCCTACCATTTAGAATTAAAAAGGACTAACACATTGTTCAGATTTTTTTCATTTGTTTTTAAATACAGCTATGAGAATCATATAGTGGGCTGGCTTTATGGTGTCTAATTAGGGGAAATTTTTTAGAATGTCTATTTCAGAACTATTTCATAGTGAAATACTTGGAAAATAAATGGTAGATAGGAGAGTTTTAGAGACTTGATAAAAGACTAGATATACCTTATTCATGATTCTAGATATGTAAGTTATACATTTTCATTTGTTACAACAATAATTATTATTTTTATTATCTGATTATTCTTATTTTTACCTATGCTATTACTAAGTATGAGTATGCATTTATGATCTGCCATTACTAAGAATTGCTAAGAATCATACAAAAAATACAAAACACAATCACACAAAATAGAATCATACAAAAATAGTCTTATCTAATAACAATATAAAAAACTGAGGAATATATTGTTTTACTTATATAAATTAGTGCTATCCAATAAAATTTTCTGAAATGTAGAAATGTTCTTAATCAGCTCTGTCTTATGCAGTAGGTACTAGCCAAACATGACAAATGAAAAGTGGTTGATGTGACCAAGAAACTGAAATTTCAATTTAATCTAATTTTAAGTTACATAATGAAAGACTACATAATAAGTGGTAAAGTTGAGACACAAATGATTAAAATAGTAAATAATAGCAAATGGGTATTAAATACAGCATGAACTTGATTTAGCTTCAAATTCTATATATATTGTGAGCCATTTAAAACGTTTTCAGATAATCATATCTACTTGTTAGAAAAGGTAATTTAAACTACACAACCCAGATAATTTCACTTCAGGATCAGCTATTTCATGAATTTTCTAGGGAGTTAATATTCTCTCTTCTTTATTTTTTCTCTGTCACCCAGGCTGGAGTGCAGTGGCATAAACTCGGCTCACTGAACTTTAGTCTCCTAGGTTCAAGCTATCCTTGCATGTCAGCCTCTGAATAGCTGGGACTATAGGCACTCCACTAGGCCTGGCTAATTCTTTGTAGACACAGGGTCTTGCTATGTTGCCTGGGCTGGTCTCGAACTCCTTGACTAAAGCAATCCTCCCATCTTGGCCTACCAAAGTGCTGGGATTACAGACATGAGCCACTGTGCCAAACCTAAAATTATCTTTAGAAGAGGACAAGCTCAAACTACTGGCTTATCACTTTAGATAGTTTATATGGCTTACAGCATGGCAGAGCTCAGTTTTGGTATTAGAGTAATAGTAATTAGTTATCAATGTTAGGTCACATTCTCGCTTAAAGGAAAAATAAAACGAACAAAGAAAGAAAAATAGTATCAAAATTTTTTGTACTTAAACTTTGAACCACAGGTTTATAATCACTTAACAAAGGATAGCATGAGATAGAAAAAGCATATTCCCAGATAAAATAAGTCAAAGTCTGAATCAAGGTATCCAAGACATTTCTTCCACATAGAATGAGCAAATTTGGGACAAATGTCAAATCAGTCAGATTTGGTTACATATTATTCTCTATCTTCTTATTAACATGGATATTTCTCTGAAACAAACTTTTTATTATTAATGTAAACTTTATAAAGGAATAACAAACATGCAAAAAGTGTACAAATTATAAATGTAAAGCTCAATAAAATTTTGCAAAACACACACATCCACATGACCAGCATTTGCATCAAGAAACAAAACAAGTCAGACATGGTGACTCGTGCCTGTAATACCAACACTTTGTGAGGCTAAGGCTGGAGGATCACCTGAGCCCAGGAGCTTGAAACCAGCCTGAACAACATAGTGAAACTCTTATCTCTTGAAAAAAAAAATTACCCATATTCCAGAATGCACTTCATGCACTTGGAGTCACAATCTGAGACCTTCTTAAGGAAAACCACTTTCCTAATCTAACATTGTTGATTAGCTATGCTTAGTTTTTAAACTTTACATTGATTGAATCATAAAATATGTTCTGTTTTCTGTCTGACTTCTTTCATTAAATTTTGCGTTGTAAGATTCTAAGCCCTTATATTTAAAATAAATACTGTATAACAACACAATCACATTTGGAAAAGAAAAGGTGGTTACCATAAAATCACAGTGATTGCTTGGTATATTAAGCTACTTTACACAGTTCTGACTGATTAACTTCCAATTTCAGTAAGCAGGTAATTTCACTTTGCAATATTCCTAATATATTAAATTATGATAACTACAAAATAGTCATATTTCATCTTAAAAGATTAAAGTGTTTTGTTAAATGTGCCGTTCCTGAAACAAATTATCACTTAATGCAAAAGTTTGGGTGTGGAACTAGACAATTTAACTCAGAAATAACTTTTCTTTTATGGTTTTTCATATAAATGCCTTAGTATTTGCAGAAAATAGTCAAGAATGAGATAAAAGTTTTTTTAAAAATCATGTTTACTGGAATTAAAAAAAATAAAACCCTATTGTCATATGTATGTTATACAGTAAGGACTCTAATTTTTATTTCTTTGAATGAATATGATAGTCTTTGGGATCTTAGAGATCTTATTTCAGGAGATATTCATCAAAGACGATTGCCAAGATCATTAGCATATTTTTCAAATCTCCCCTCTTCCTCAAGTATGTTCAGTTGAATACCAGTAATTTAAACAGTGAATGATGAAAATTCCAATGGGTGCCATACTTAAAAGCAATTGAATGGATTTTTAATTTTTAATCTACCAAATTTATAACAAATACATGTTTTAAAACCCGAAACCTATCCTGTAAGATGTGGCTTTGACTGATGTGGAGCATATGCATTACCATCGTACATAGATAACAACCAAATGTTCTTTCTATAAAATCAATAACAGGATACAATATATTTAAACACACACTGAGTCACACCAGAGATACCAATAATAAAATTCAGAGTACAATTTTAAATCTGGGTCAATATGTGAAAAGTAAGTGAGATTTTCAGCACAGAGTATATTGTCTCTACTTGGTTTTAAATAATTTTAAACTTGCTTTTTTGGTTGTTTTTTGCATTATGTTTTGGAGTGAGGTGGACTCCAATGTCAGGTGTGACTTTGAAAAATTAATAACTCAAGGCCGGGCGCAGTGGCTCATGCCTGTAATCCCAGCACTTTGGGAGGCTGAGGCGGGTGGGTCACGAGGTCAGGAGATCAAGACCATACTGGCTAACACAGTGAAACCCCATCTCTACTAAAAATACAAAAAAAAAAAAAAAATTAGCTGGGCCTGGTGGCAGGCACCTGTAGTCCCAGCTACTCAGGAGGCTGAGGGAGGAGAATGGTGTGAACCCGGGAGGCGGAGCTTGCAGTGAGCCAAGATCGTGCCCCTGCACTCCAGCCTGGGCGACGGAGGGAGACATTGTCTCAAAAAAAAGAAAGAAATAAAAACTAATAACTCAAAATTTCAGATTTTTTATTCATAAAATAAAAATAAGGATGTCCAAAAATAGTATTTTAAAATTTTGTATTTATTCATATATATGTATGTGTATACATATATATGTCTATATATACAAAAATATGAATATGGCCAAGTCCAGTGTAACTATTATAGTTACCTAAGTTGTCATAATAGTGATTCAAAAGGTTTAACATTTTTCCATATAATGTTCACTTTATCCGTGAATATGTAAATTTATGCATTCAATCAATTTAGACCCTTATTACTTCAGACATATTATCACATAATTATAACTCCCTTACAACTCTATTTTTCTTAATTTTCTTTTCCAGCTCTCCTTTATTGCTTCCAGTTCTTTTTTGTTTTGTTTTGTTTTGTTTTGTTTTTGAGATGGAGTTTCGCTCTTGTTGCCCAGGCTGGAGTGCAATGGCTCGATCTTGGCTCATCGCAACCTCTGCCTCCCGGGTTCAAGCAATTCTCCTGCCTTAGCCTCCCAAGTAGCTGGGATTACAGGCATTTTGGGAGGCTGAGGCAGGCGGATCACCTGAGGTCGTGAGTTCAAGACCAGCCTGACCAACATGGAGAAACCCCGTCTCTACTAAAATACAAAATTAGCCAGGCGTGCCTTCCCCCTCATTTTTGAAGCAATTTTGCAAAACTTCTTCCTCAGTTGAAATCCATGAACTTTTGTACAGTATACACTCTACCCCTTCTTGTTGCCGAACATAATGAGGATGTTGGTATCTTGCTCTCAGTCTACGCCTTCTACTTCAACTTCCTCCTTCTTTACAAATTTCAGTATTCATTGAGATGACACATCCAGCAACTTATTTTTAACGTATTAGGCATGAATAACATTCATCAGTCTTTGAACGACCTCACTGCATCCATTTAATTCTACAGTCACACTTTAGTCTTTTGCTTTAGGGAGATATTCCTCTTAAAGAAACACTCCATATTTAATTTTCATATTAAACTTTCATGTCTAAATTCTGATCACAACTTTAATCATCATACTTAGTTAAGACCTCTTCTTTGATATCAGTGAATTTTCAGTTCTGCAAACTGCCTTTTGCTCCCATTACCGCAGGGTTTATGTCCCTTTCTGCCTTATCACAGAAGTCAGAGTTGATCACATTATTCTCATTTCTCTCTCCTTCCACAACTCCTGGACCTTTCTCCTCTTGGACCAAATTAACCATCAGTTTACTTCTGGTGACTGAAGAGGGCATAGAGAAATTAAATAATCAGTCAGACTAGTGTTACTGTAAGTCCATGGTCTCTGAGTTTAACTGTGCCTTTGGTCTATTTAGGAAATCCTTGCTATATGTAATAAGTTCTCTTTCTCAATCCAGAAGTTTGCCTTTTTCTTTAGTTCACAGATTCTTTCAGTCTTTTCCAGAGATAAGGAAGCTCTAATTCCCATAAAATTTGAGGATATCAAATGCGAGATCTCTCAGCTTTTCATTACATAACAAAAAAAATACCTATATCTGTACTTACTTTGACTACTTTCTTCAAATCTCAGAGGAGCAGCTGACACCTATCTCTCACTGAAGGCACTTATGCCTTAATCTGAATCACTCCCATCCCTTCTGCATTTAATGCTTCATCAGCTCTATTTATCTCCGTCCTTTTCACCTTCTCCTCTACAGACTATAAAACACGTTATGTCTCTCTCATTAAAATGAAATGAAACTTTCCTTTTACTGAGTCCACACTTGTGACACTAGCCCCCAAACTTCTATACCTATTTTTCACAGTTAAGTTCCTCAGAAAATTTTTATAGAATCACCATCTGTAATTCCTTACTTTACAATCATGCCTTAACCACAGCCAGATCTCTGCCCCTGCCATGCCATTTGATCTGCTAAAATCGGTGACCGAGGCTGGACTCCGTCTCAGATCAACAATCAGTCTGGTGTTCTTTAAATTACCAAGTCCATTTATGTTGTTTGTATAATGCTGTTGCTGATTCCACTGTTTGCTAACATTTATTGAACACTTACACTTTGCCAGATGTTACGTAAATACATATATTATTATATTATCTCATGACATCCTTTCCATTAAGTAGATTCCATTATTATTTTATAGGCCAAGAAATGGAGGCAAAGAGAGATTAGTAACTTGCTCATAATCACACATATGTTCAATAAAATATTCTAAGAAATCTTCCTAGATCCATCAAGAAGATGGAAAGACAATAAATATGCCAGTCAGAAACAAAGTGCTATAGACTGATTATTTCTCCCCAAATTTATATGTTGAAACTTAATACTCAATGTGATGTCATTTGAAGGATAGGCCTTTGCAAAGCAATTAAGTTCATGATGGCAGAGCCCCCATGAAAGGGATTGGTTCCTTTTTGAAAAGAGGCCCCGGAGACTTCCTTTGTTCCATTTTGCCATGAGAGGACACAGTAGAAATGCAGCCATCCATGAACCAGGAAGGCCTTGCTAGGCACTTAATCTATTAGCACCTTGATCTTGGGCTTCCCTGCCTCCAGAACTATGAGAAATAAATTTGTCTTGTATATAAGCTTCCAAGTCTATGGTATTCTGCTATAGAAGTCTGAATGCAAAAGTAAAGGTAAGAACATAAAAATCATAGTACTGATGGGGGCTTTCATTTAGAATTTTTTTGTTTTTTTTTACTGACCTGGGTAAAATTAAAATTTAACTTGTCTGGTTTTCAGTAGCTCAGACAATAGGAGGCAAGGCCCCAAGCCTACTCATGAAAGTGAGTCTATTAAGACTCCCCTCCCCAGAAAGTTAAATTCTCACTGTAAGAGTAAAGGAGAAATTTACTTTTTCCCCTGCTACCACTGCTACTATCACCCCAAACTGCAATGAAAACTGTAAACTTAAACTTTGCTATTGAGAGGAGTGAAGAGAAAACTTCTTTGAGAATCTAGGACCAAATACAGGCCCTCATTTTAGTTTGCAGCCATTATTTGCAGGCCACCAGTTTGCCCAACTCAAGGAGAAATCATAATATTCTGGGTTGGTAAAGTCTAATAGGCCTGAACTCCACCTGAATGAACAGAAAAACCACAACCTGAGAATTTAAGAGAAATCATCTATGACTGAAAACGGCCTGGTCTCCTGACAGAAGCAAGTGCTTTTTCAAAAAGCCCTCCTCCAAGCCATGCCTAAAATAATTCTAGCAAATAAAGTTCCAAGAAAGATGAAAAGTTATAATAATTATCAAATCAAACAAGAAACAAACTATCATAAAAAAGTCCGTTGAGATAAAAAAATCAAATTCATAACAACATAGACTTTAAATATTTGAATTAGTAAACACTGAATATAAGGCAAATATGTTTAATACATTTTAATAATAAAGAGCTTTAAAATGTGGAATAAAAAATGAGACCCTTTGAAAAGAAATAAAAAAGTATCTTTTAGAAATAAAAAAAAAATTAGAATTAAATACCCCAAGATGGGATTGTTAGCAGGTTGAGTGCAGCTGAGCAGGGAATTAGTAAATGAAATGATAGGGCAAAGGAAATGACACAGAATGTTTCACAGAGCTACGAAGATGAAAAACCTTAAAAAAAAAAAGTTTGAGATATGGAGTTTAGAATGAAAATTTTGGCAAATGTCTAATCAGAGTTTCAGAAAGAGAGGAAGAGAGAATAGAACAGAATTTTCCCGAACTGATAAAAGATTGTTATCCACAGATATTAAGAAGCCCAATAAACTGCAAACAGGGTAAATAACAAGTAACTCACACTTAGAACCCACACGTCATATAGAAACTACAGAACCACATACTGTAAATATAATAAGTATTGTTTTCTTAATATTTTGGGAAAATTCATAGAGATATTTTAGTAATGGCATAAATAAATAATTCATAAATATATTCTATAATTTATTAATAGTCATAAGGAGATGTTTAACAAGTTGGGTTAAATTAATGCATAAAAATTAAAACTGACTCACCGTGGAAACGCTAAATGAATACAATTTACTAAAGAATTAATATGATATTACTTTTTCCACCAATTTCTCTATAATCAAACATTTATGCTGAGTTCACCACAAAGTCATTAATATCTGGGAGAGGTGACTCTGGAAGATTTGATTCACTGACTTTTATGAGTTTCCCTTAGTGAACAAAATAAAAAAAAAAGTTATGTCTAGAGTTGTTTTAAAAGAATAAAAGTCAGAAATGAATATTATAATTATACTTGCTGTAATTATATTTTAAGTGAAAGCTTAGATACAGGAAACCACTTATCCATTTCTAAGACCTCATCTGGAAATTTTAATGGATACAGATGTACAACATTAAAAGAAAATCACCAAATAATTGCCTCTATCATACAGGGGAGCAGGGGAGACCATTAATTTTCTAATAGCCTAAATAACTGTTCCCCTCTGTTGCCTAAATGAATACCATGGATGCAGAAATATTAGTGAAATAATTAGTGATGTCCTAAGAACTTTCAAACCCATTAAAGTTCAATAATGCCAAGTTTAACTTTAGCTTTTCAATTAGACCCACTTTAACATTTAATGGTATTGAAGGCTCACTTTCCCTGAAATAGAGTGAAAGTGTTTTAGAGTGTCTGGATGAAAATATTCAAATCTCACATTTCCACCTACCAAGGTCACTATGTCAAGTTTGCAAAAGGCAAAAATAACAGAGCTTTGGCAGGTTAGAACCACTTTAACTTGAGGCTTGTTTTTTTTTTTTTTTTTTTTTTTTTGACACAGAGTCTTGCTCTGTCACCAGGATGGAGTGCAGTGGCATGATCTCAGCTCACTGCAACCTCTGCCTCACAGGTTCAAGCGATTCCCCTGCCTCAGCCTCCTGAGTAGCTGGGACTACAGGTACCCACCACCAGGCCCGGCTAATTTTTTGTATTTTAGGAGAGACGGAGTTTCACCATGTTGGCCACGATGGTCTTGATCTCCTGACCTCGTGATCCACTCAGCTCGGCCTCCCAAAGTGCTGGGATTACAGGCATGAGCCACTGCGCACGGCCAACTCTTGTATTTTTAGTAACTAGAAAGAAATCTTTATTTTAAAGTCCTTAAAGACAATATACCCAGAACATGATAAAATATGAATAAGAAAAATGTCAGGTAGATTGATCAACTTTTAGGGCTATTCAAAACTTTTGCAAGAAAAAAAGGAGAGAAAGAGAAAAACATTTTAAATATGAAAGCTCAAGTGTTTGATTTTGCATAAGAATGTCAAACAGTGACTACAATGCAATATTAATAATTTCTAAGTTCAACATACCTATTTACTTTTTGTAGAGTTAAGTAAAAGTCTAATATAATTCTAAGAGATTCTAAAGAGTAAAATACAACTCAGTGTAGAAACAGCAATGTAATAATGGAAACACACCAATGTAACAATAATAGAGACATGCCATCACAGTTTGAATTACAAAGACCTTTACAGGGCTGGGTTTTAGTTAAAATTTATCAAAATTTACTCTTAATTTAAATCATGGTGCAAAAAATTACAGGATAACATCTATTTAGAAAATTAAAGAAAGAAACTAAAGAAAAGGCAAATGTTCCTTTTATTATTTTAAAAAATTATATACTAAATTCTGAACTATAGAAGGCTTGAGAGTACAAAACAAGCAGGATTTGCATTTATGTTATAATTGAAGTTTCCTTTTTTATTTTTTCCTTTCTTTTAAAAATGTTTTGTAAAATAAATATTACCCTATAAATGGTTTTGCTTTTTTCGTCATTATTGCTAATAATAAAATGATTATACCTCCCTCAGAGATGCTTTAAAATAAACTCTGAGCTAATTGTTCTAACTTTTCAACCATGTGAAAAAGAAATAAACTGTGCTCTATTATATAGACAAGTTAACAAAAGAAAACACACATGTAATTTATGCTTTTTACTTGAGAGGAAACACTAGTTTGAACGTTGGTTTGGTTTTGAATCACAAAAAGCTATTAATTTTTACCGAAAATACCCACTCTTAAACTGCTTAAGTATGTTATATCTTTTACAGTAATTCTGTTGTTATACATCCTAAATCCTTCAGCATTCAAAGCAAATTAAATAACACACTTGTTATTTTTGAACTTCCTGATTTTTCCTTAGTTACATTAGGTTCAATCAGTCCAAACCAAATTCAGCTGCTGCTTCTTGGCTCCCACCTTGCTGTCCCTCTTCTGACTATCATATGTGGTTTTCCTTCTGTTTTTTCTTTTTGCATAGGAAGGGCATCACCATCTATGAATTGAACTGTTCTAAAAAATTTCAGCATCCTCCCCGTCGGTTTAATCTCACCTCCTGGCTCCTCCCTACTTCCAGTCCATCAGCAAGCATTCTGATTTCTACCTATACAATATTTCTCAGTTCTTCATAATACTTTAGGCCAAGCTTACACTGGCCAATTTCAGGCTCTCATCAGAGAGTAATAGCTTAAAAATTACTGATAGCTCCCACTTGCCAGAGATGAATGTTAAAACAAGTCCTTTAAATATTCTCAATCTGATTAAAGTTCATGATTCCAACTTTTTGCTTTACATTTATTCTACTTCCCAGAACAACATTATTTTTTTTTCTGAAGAATGTGTTCTTTCAGGTTTCTATTCCTTTGTATACATTGTTTCTTCTACCTTAAATGAAATGACTTTTGTCTGCTAGGCCAAATGATGTTCACTTCTTGGCTATGCTATGGCATACACACATACACACACACACACACACACACACACACACACATTGAATATATATATATATATTCTACATATATATACACTAAACTATGGCATACACACACACACGCACTTTGAATATATATATATATTCTACATATATATACACTAAACTATGGCATACACACACACACACTTTGAATATATATATAGACTATATATAGTCTATATATAATATATTCTATATATAGTCTATATATAATATATTCTATATATAGTCTATATATAATATATACTATATAGTATATATATAATATATACTATATAGTATATATATAATATATTCTACATATAGTCTATATATGTAGACCATATATATTCTATATATATAATATATTCTATATATATAATATATTCTATATATAATATATTCTATATATATAATATATTCTATATATATACTATACTATGGCACACACACACACATTGAATATATATATATATCTCCACATATATAAAATGTGTGTGTATGCCATAGTATAGTATATAAATATATGTGTGTGTGTGTATATATATATATATATATATATAAAAAATAAAACACTGAATAAAGCAATCAAACCTCAGCTTAAATGACCCCTTTTCTGAAGGTGTTCTTATCTCTACTAGGGAGTACTGCTTCTACTTATATATTTTCATTGTTATGTTACATAAATGTGTGTGTATATATTAGAATTTACTATGACATGTTTTAATTTTGTGTGTCCATTATACGTCAAATTTGTTTCAGTTCATATTTTTCACTGTGGTACCACATGCAGTCAGTGGTCAAATAATATTTGGCTTAAATGTCTATAGAAGACTATCATAGTGGTCGAGACATCAATAATTAGAATTGACAGATTTGAGTTTAGTTCTACCACTTATTAGATATATGAGCTTGGGCAAGTGATTCTCTAAGGCTTTGCTCCTCATTTGTAAAATGAGGAAAATAGGACATGCTGAATAGGTTGGCTGTGAATATTCACTCGGGTATAAAATGCAGTGCCCGGTACAAAGTAAACCTAAATCAAGGTTAGCTTTTGTTTTACTATTGCATTTACTACTGAGATCTTTGAATACTTTGTAGCTATCTTCCTGATCACTTCTATTTGTTCTTTTTTTTTTTAAATCACTTTTTGTACACTTAAACGTACCTTTCACTTTCTACATCGTGTCACTGGCTATAAATTCTTTGGAAGCAGGACCATTTTCTGAATCATCTTTGGATCTCGTAAGTCTCATGGCCAGTAGAATGTAATTAGAAAATATTTGTTAAAGAATAAATCTGCCACTGAGGAAAGTATAGTTATTGATGTCTCTTTACTGAATGCTATATAATTTATTGATAGCAAAGCAAAAGCACTTAAATAGAAAATATTTATTATGATACAGATATAATAAGATGCTTATCAGGAGGGTGGGAGCCAAGAAGCAATAGCTGAATTTGGTTTGGATTAATGAAGCCTAATGTAACTAAGGAAAAATCAGGAAGTTCAAAAATAACAAGTATGTTATTTAATTTGATTTGAATGCTGAAGGATTTACGATGTATACCTACAGAATTATTGTAAAAGGTATACCATTCATAAATAGTTTAAGTATAGGCATTTTTGGTAAAAATTAATAGCATTTTGTGATTCAAAACCAACATTCAAACTAATTTTTTTCTCTCAAGTAGAAAGATCAAATTATACATGTGTTTTCTTTTGTTAATATGTCTATGTGCCTCAGCCTCTCGAGTACCTGGGACTACAGGCGCGCACCATCATGCCTGGCTAATTTTTGTATTTTTAGTAGAGACGAGGTTTTGCCATGTTGGCCAGGCTGGTCTTTAACTCCTGGCCTCATGTGTTCCACCCGCCTTGGCCTCCCAAAGTGCTGGGATCACAGGCTTGAGCCATCGCGGCTAGCCATAACTTTATATTCTATACTTAAAATTTGCTTCTTGATAAGCTGATAAGTCCTCTTTGTAATTTCTACATTTTGTATTTGTACTTTTTCATTCATTTTAAATCTTGTTCATGTAAAACAAATATTTTGTACTCCAATGCAGTGTTCAATATTGTAATTTTTGGAAATTTTACTGAGAAACCACTGGAATATTTAGAAATTCAAATAAAATAGGTATTATGCATATTACATATAATGAAGACTTCACAGTTCATAATAAACATCTATTTTAAAATTATATGGCCACAGATTCAACCCATGGGCCCAAAATTTGCAATAGAGAAGGATTACTTGTATTTTAATATGCTAACAGTACAAGTCATTTGACCTAGAGATAAAACAATTTAATATTTTAAGAACACAGGGTTCACAAAGCAAACTTGAACTTACTGTAAAATGAAGTTACTGTAAAATGATTTCAAATATGAATAGTGTATAAGAAGTCTATTCATCTTTTAATTTCTAAATTTAATGGAAAGTCAAAGGAAAGTAATAGCAGGGCAATTGAAAATTAAATCTGAATGTTGAATCCTCTGTAAATTCTGACAATTTTACTGCCTATCTAATAAATTTACAAACAGAAACAAAAAGCTCTATTACAAAAATTAAAAAAAAACCCTTTCTTATTGCTTTTATAGTAAAAGAGTATGTCGAGACAAATAGAATTCAATTTATAAATGTTTTACCTTGGAAAATAAATTTATAATTTTCAAAATATACTGGATATAAAGGGCTATGATGAAAGTAATTATTACCAAACAAAATGCCTTTAGTATTGTTATAATGACACTAATTATAAAGAAGACTGTATTTATGGACTAGAATGGTGCTATTTGTACATGGGACAATAAGATCTGTCTCCTTGAATTTATATAACTGTAACATGTTAATATAAACAACCCTCAACAAAAACAGTGTCTGTCCTCAGTGTCCTTCATTTAAATCGATGGTATTTTGGAGCTCTCCCTCATGTTCTCTCTCTCTGTATGTGTGTGTGGGTGTGTGTATAAAAACACACATATGTATATATCACATATGTATACACATACACACATATATAGTTATTTTTATATTTTATAACATGATGTATTTTGTGTCATGAGTACCAACTTACAAGTTTGCTAAAAAGAAATGGCTCCAACACCAGTAAAATTTCTGTGAAATAGTCTTGCTGGATGCAGCTATACTGCCTAAAATTTCAGGATTTGTTAGCCAGACTCAAATACTGCATATTCTTACTTATACGTGGGAGCTAAATAATGTGTACACCTGGACATAGAGAGTGGAATAACAGTCACTGGAGACTCAGAAAGGTGGGAGGGTGGGAGAGGGTGAGGGATGAGAAATTACCTAATGGGTACACTATTAGGGCGGTGGTTACAGTAAAATTGGGAATTTACCACTACACAATACATCCATGTAACAAATCCACTTGTAACCCCTAAATGTATAAAAATAAAAAAAGTAAAAATAATCATTGATAACATTTTCTTAGCTTAGGCAGCAGAAACTAATTGAGCATGACCAAAAACATTTATGCCAATAGAACAAAGAGAAAAATTGAGTACACACAATAAAATTTATCTTTTGAAGTTCATACCTGGACTAAATTATTAGACACACATAATTTTTTATCATTGAAAAAAACCAAGCCATGTATTTATATTCTTAAGCATAATATTTCTAAAATGTGTATGCTAGATTACTTTTGTCTATGTAAAATTATACATATTTTTAACACTTGCAATATTTTGATGTAAATTGTGGTTCACAAAATATACTGGGAACTAAGTAAAAAAATTACAACAGGTAAATTACACAGATCTGATCAGGACTGAGATGAAATATTGTGGAAGCATCCATGGTCAGAGATTGCAGTGATTTTTATCTGAAGAGTTGGCCCCAAAACAATTTACTATACAGGATGATCAACATTACAATTCCATTTTGAGATAATTTGGTAAAATGTTAATATTATCAATTGCCCACTTGCTTTTTTTTTGTTTTGTTTTGTTTTTGTTTTTACATGGAGTTTGGCTCTATTGCCCAGGCTAGAATGCAGTGGCACAATCTCGGCTCACTGCAACCTCCGCCTTCTGAGTTCAAGAAATTCTCCTCTGTTGGGAGAAAAGCTGAGTGTTGGGAGAGAAGCTGAGGCAGGGCTTGCATGTCTGCTAGACTTGCTGGCTCCTTGCTCTAGCACTCCCGTTATCTCAAGCAGCCATATGTTTCTCATTCACTTGATACACTGTTTCCTTTCAACCCCCACATCCACATCACCTGTTTGTTTGTTTGGGCGCCCAGAGTGCCGCAATAAATAGCGTGGGCTCCCAGAGCTCGGGGCCTTTGCAGCTTCCACACTCGCGATGGCCCCCTAGTCCCACTTTCTCTCTCAAATGTCTTTTTCTCATTCTTTTGACTCTGCTGGACTTTGTCACCCCCACTATCTGGTGTTGGGTCTGATCACCCCAACATTCTTGCCTCAGCCTCTCGAATAGCTAGGATTACAGGCACGCGCCACCATGCATGGCTAATTTTTGTATTTTTAGTAGAGATGGGGTTTCATCACGTTGGCCAGGCTGGTCTCGAACTCCTGACCTCAAGTGATCTGCCCACCTCAGCCTCCCAAAGTGCTCGGATTACAGGTGTGAGCCACCGTGCCTGGCCCCAACTGCTATTTTTTTTAAAATATGGTTACTTTTCATGAACCACTGATGGAATTGTAATACTTTATGCATATCTCTTTGCAAAGTTATTAGAATGTATTTGTTTTTCCCTGTTTTTCTTTTAAAATATTCCCAAATCATTTACATCTAATTATTGATGCTCTGTATTACGTGTAAAGATGAAAAATTGTAAAAATATAAATGGCCAATAGTCTTTTATAATGTGTTTAATATATAAAATGCTTTTTGCTTCTTGCTTATTAGAAAAATACCATTAAATGTAAATGGACCAAGGAATACAAAAACTTTAAAATTTTATCCATTTACAGGCATCATTAACACATTGGTGTTTGTTCCTTTATGTTTTTTTGAGGTACATATGTATATACATATATGTGCATACACACATATACATATAGGATATTATGATCCTAGTTTACTGAAAGAATACACATATGTATACATATAAAAATACATATGAATACACACACATATATACACACATATGCATACACATATACATATGTGTGTGTATTCTATGTATTCATATATGTATATGTGTGTGTGTATTCTTGCAGCAAACTAGGATCATGCCATCCTATAGCTTTGTAATCCATTTTTTTTTTTTTGTCATTAGCCAGCCATTAAGAATTTTTTTGTTTTAACTATTTTCTATTTTAAACATCATACAACAGAAAGAGTAGGATAAAAATATCATAATGACCAGGTAAAATTATTTTAAGAGATATATATTTTTCTTTGCATCATCATCTCCTTTTTCTCTTTTCTTATTCGTTAAATCTTTGTTTTTACAAATCCCTGTGCTAAGGGCTGATACTCAGTAGACTGCAGGGAGGAAACTGCTCTGCCACTTAAAAAACACTGACCAAGAAGCAGGTCATCTACACTAGTTCTTCACAAATGTCCTTTGTATGGCAGGAAGGAAGATATGTATGTTTTTAAGTGAATACATACACATCTATAAATTGTAAAATAACCCCCAGAGAACACCAACATTACCAAAGCTTGAAAGATAGTTTCTAAATAACATTCACATTTAAAAGTCTTTTGTTTTGTTTGAGATGGAGTCTCACTCTTGCCCAGGCTGGAGCACAATGGCACGATCTTGGCTCACCACCACCTCCGCCTCCCGGGTTCAAGCAATTCTCCTGCCTCAGCCTCCCGAGTAGCTGGGATTACAGGTGAGTGTCACTGCACCCGGCTAATTTTTGTATTTTTAGTAGAGACGGGGTTTCACCATGTTGGCCAGCCTGCTCTTGAACTCCTGACCTCAGGTGATCAGCCCGCCTCGGCATCCCAAAGTTCTGGGATTACAGGCGCGAGCCACTGCGCCCGGCCTGTTTTTGTAAAAAAAAAAAAAAAAAACAAAAAACAAAAAACTGGTTTGTTTTGATTTGATTTGGCCAAAAAATAGCACTGCTCAATCTGTCTTTAACTTACTTGCCTTTGGCCAACTTGCTCTAATCCAAATTGTTCTTCAGCCAAATCTTCAGGGGCTGACACTGACAACTACTGGGGTGATTAAATGCAGGTTGAGTTTTGTACTGAAAAGGAGTAAGAGACAGAAGACTATATTTGAGGAAGATCTGGGAAATGTAAGAAATCATCTGAAAGTTGACTCAGTGTCCTGCTCTGCTTGACACCCTTTAACAAAGACGGTATCATAAAAATTTCTTAATTCTGGTAGTTAGAAAGAATAAAAGTCATTCCGTGGGTGCCATTTCTAAACCATGGAAGATTAAATTAATGACCCCAAATCACACAGTTGGTGAGCAGAACATGTAGTCTTTGACTCCATGCCCCATGCAGAGCTCGCCAAAAAACTGATTGTACTGAGAAAAGTATGTGGTGGGCTGAAGATTATTATCAGGTTCCTTGGTTCAGAAAGAGATAATACCTGTACAGAACAGATAGCTTTCATTAACAATTGCAATCTAATATTTCTCACATTTTTCCCTCTGTGTAGATACTATTAAGTCCAGTAGGAATTAGATTAAGACAAGCAGCTTTATCTCTACACCTCTTTTTCAGGACAAAGCAGAAGACAAAACTGGCAGGACAGAGAGTTGCTTGTATCCTTATTAGTGATGCTACTTCATTAAATTTCATGTTGAAAGATAATTCAATGTTTTAATTGCATTTAATGCTAATTAGACCCTTATAAATGTAGGTGAGATACACATTCTCATTGTATTATTTTTCTTTTCTCATTAGTTACCCCTAATTTTCATGATGATTACTAACATAATATACCATTAATACTCTCAGGAGGTGGCAGAAAAGATTATGTGTCATGCTGTGATTCATTAATGCCAGAGAAAGAGCTGCTTCGTTTTTCAATATTTTATAGGTAATTCATTCTTTAATAATGAATATTATTTTCTGCCATTCAGAATTTTCTATTAATGGCAGAAAATAGATTTTCTGCCATTCAGAATTTTCTATTAATACATTTACTTTGAAAAATGGCAATGTTTCAAACAAAAATGGCAATGTTGACCATATCTATATACAATGGGGTATTTATGGTCTCTCTATAAACATTCTTAACTTGCTGGCCTTTCCCATGCTGGGCTTATTTTTTATATGGATTGTGCTCCTTCCTTCTAAAGAAAACTTATTTAATAAATTTCACTGCCTTTTCCATTTTTTTCCTACTTTAATTAAGAGAACTTCAAGATTTATTTCCACTTAGCAGATGTACATTAATTACTATAATATAATTTCACTCCATTTTATGATATACTGTGGTATAAGCACCAAAAAACCTTCAATATGCCTTTAAAAAAAAAAAGAAATAATTCTTTTAAAAACTGTTCTCTGGATAAATTTATACTGATACTGCTTGAAGACTGTTTGAAGTGTTTCTAGCTGTGCTGTTAGGGTTTGTTTCTCAGGACTTCATGCCTGTACATATAGAGATGATTATTTATTTTTTCTTAAGCTTACCATACTCCCAGAAAGAAAAGTATCAAGCTATAGATAACCACTGACAGCAAGAAAATTCTATGCAAAAATACTTTATAACATGGTGCTAAGATAATACTACTCATTTAAAACATAAATATGCCTCACACATTTTAATCTGGTCAGTATTCATATAAGAGAACCAACTATCTCATTTAAAATATACAAGGATTTAGAAAAGTTTTATTGAGTATTCCTCAGTGAAATAATATTTTCATGAAAATAATACACTAAGGTGTATCTCAAAGAGAACTCATCTAGTGACTTAATGGAGGAATCTATTATGTTGTATTCAGCTTCTTATAATTATTCCTTATTCTATTATTAAGAAGACAAATTAGCATTCTATACTAATGCTGAAGGTGAATTCTGGAAAGAGAGGCCCAGTATTCAGTTTTAAGGGCAAAGAAAAATGGCTGTGTGTTCAATAAAACTGTGTTTTTAATCACATGTATGCACTGTGCATGCTGAGTTTGAAACATTTTGATTTTGAGGTTACTATTATAGGGAAAAAGAACAACTCAGGTAACATAGGTAACAATGACTATTGAGAGATCTATTGAGAGAACGTCTATTTAGAGAATGTCTAAGTTCAGAGAGAGGAATGAACCGTGCTCAGTGCTTTATGTGCATTTTCTCATTTATATTCAGATAAAATTCATTAGATAGTGTTGTCATCACTCTGCAGACCTGTTGCTTACCGAAATTAAGAAACCTGTCCACTCCTGGTTACACAGCCCACTCATGGTTAAATAAAACCTCACATTTGTCCTTCTCATTATGCTTTTGGAAAAGAGTTAGACTTAAATATATCAAAACTTTATTTTTATAAAGTCCTTTATATATTATATTCATTAACCTTTTTTTCACAGTCTTCTGATTTAGCATACTCATAACATTTGATTAAACTTTAATCAACACTGACTTAAATAAAATGTTCTTGTAGTAATCCCTATCATGACTTCATGTTTTTGGAGCAGGAGCTGCTAGTCGTTTCCTGCCCACATGTATGCCTCTTTTTTTTTGGGGCACCTTTGGGCTCAGCCTCATCTTACACTCATATCTTAGCTCTGAACCAGAATATTGAGCCCCAAAAGAGCCCATTCCTCAAAAGAGTTTGTAAACTGGTCTTGCTCTATTCAAATGTTACTTAATCTCAAAGTGAATATGTTCAGAGATCACTGCCTTCTGGGTCTGGAAGCCACACTGTTTACTTTTTCCTATGATATTTGTTCTCTGCTGAGTGTCGAAATCCCTCCAACTGCCTTTTCTAAGATGCAGACTGTTCCCTTTCACTTATTTTTATTGCCCATTTTGGGCTCTTTATCAACGCCCTACATTATAAAACTTCAGCAAGGACTGTGTCTGTGCTTACGTTTTTGAAGGATTTATGAATCTGTTTTTGACATGTTGGCATGATTACACAATTTTTTCAGGTCCACATGATACCATACTAGCTCATAATCCTGGATTCTGAAACCAAGAACCAAAGTAAACACATATGCTAGTTCATACTGACTTTCATTCTCCCTACCACCCTGTCTTTCAGATCCAACCTAAAGTATTTGATTATTGGCACCTCTCAGGTACTACCACCTGTAATACAGTATTTCATCTTCCTAAAACATGCATTCTTGCTATAAATGACAAGAGCACTATATGGCATTGTTTTACCAAGCATTAAATATCAAGAATTCATTAACATTAAGTAAAGAGAAGACTAATATTTAGATGGAATAAACTATGCTAACCAATAAGAAAAATACTAGCTTATCGCCTTTTGTCAGAATTATTTTATCTTCCATGAAGAATAACTTAAAATTAACAGAAAGTGGAATAATCTTTTTCCTTTTTTTTAATTTCAAGCTTGTTAAACATTTTTAGAAATGTAATATACGTTTCTAAAATTGTATCTCTACAACTTCACCTTTCTTCTTTGTTTCCTACAGTATATTACAGTACTTTCATGAGAATTCAATTCTCTTCCCTGCATTTTTAAAAACTCATTAAACAGGCCGGGCGCGGTGGCTCACGCCTGTAATCCCAGCACTTTGGGAGGCCGAGGCGGGCGGATCACGAGGTCAGGAGATACAGACCATCCTGACTAACATGGGTGAAACCCAGTCTCTACTAAAAATACAAAAAATTAGCCAGGCGTGGTGGCGGGCGCCTGTAGTCCCAGCTACTCAGGAGGCCGAGGCAGGAGAATGGCGTGAACCCGGGAGGCGGAGCTTGCAGTGAGCCGAGATCGTGCCACCGCACTCCAGCCTGGGCGACAGAGCAAGACTCCGTCTCCAAAAAAAAACAAACAAAAAAACTCCTAAAACATGGTAATAAAAGAATATAGGATCTTCAAAAAAAGAAAACGGTCATTAAAAACTAAAGAAATACTATAATAATTTGACATCTACTCCTTAATTTGGCAGTGCCATACACCATGGGTTATAAGAAATAAGAGAATATATAGTTTAAAAAAATGCTATTAATACTTTTCTCCAACCCCTAACCCAACCCACTCCTACAGTTTTTCTTCATAGAAGAAGAGATTTTGCTGGTTTGTTTAAATACAGCCCAAAAATATGTTCACCTCTGCTCAATATTGTATAGCTGTCATTCTCTTTAAATATATCTGTAGACCAATTGGATACAAATAAACATTCCAACACTATATATATACATACATATATATATGTGTGTGTGTGTATATATATATATACACACACACACACACATATATATACACACACACACACATATATATTCCATATAAGTTGTTTGGGGTTTCTTAATACTACAAATTTGTCTTACAAATTACATAGGAGTAGAAATTCTAGGTAAGGAGATATGCGTAAGTTCAGATGTAATAGATAGATAATATCAAACTGTTTTCCAAAATGTTTTACTAATTTTTTATCCCCTCAGCAATATCTGAGAACTTCAGTCGCTTCACAATTTGATTTTGTCTGTTTTTTGTTGTTTTTTTTAGTCATTGTGATGAACATGTGGTGATTTCTTATGGTTCGTTTTCAATTCCATAGCAGTTAACTTATATATATATATATACATACATATCCTGTGGAAATTGATAAGCTGAATTCTAAACCTTATTTGGTAATGAGCACACAGAGAGAGCCAAGAGAAGTCAACAAACCTTAAAGACAAAAAAATAAGCAGAAGACTTACACTATCAGATATTATGAAACTATAGTAATTCAGATAGCAGAATGATGCAAAGACAAACAGGTCAATGAACTAGAATAAAGTATTCAGAAATAAGCCTTTACATCCATGACTACTTGACTTAGAACAGAGAGAACACGTCAGTACAGTGGAGAAAAAAAAATGATCTCTTTAGAAAATGATGCTGGTCAATTAAATATCCACATGGGAAATTAAAAAAAAATCTTGACCTCCTACATCACTCCAAACACACAAAAAAATCCCATATGGACTGCAAATCTAAACATAAAATATGAAATAAAATTTCTGGAAATAAACATAAAAAAACTTCATGTTTTTTGTGTTACTCAAAGGGCTTTTAAACAAGACAAAAAGTTGCTCAACATGAAAAAATAATAAATTGTATTAAAAGTTTCTGCTCATGAAAAAGCATAAAAAATAGGGTGAAAATGCAAGCCATACCTTGGGAGAAGATATATCCAATACATGTATTGAATAAAGATCTGCAATCCAGAGTATATAAAGAATTCTAAAGACTTAATGAGAAAACAAAACAAACAACAGAATGTCCAGAGAAAAATGTTAGAAAGAGACCAAAATAGTCGCCACATAAAGAGGATGCAAATACTGGCAAAAAATATATAAAGAGACATTTGACTATCTTAACTACTAGGGAATGGTAAACAAAGCACAAGAAACCACCACATGTTCATCACAATGACTAAAAAAAATCAGACAAAATCAAATTGTGAAGCAACTGAAGTTCTCAGATATTGCTGAGGGGATATAAATTAGTAAAACATTTTTGAAAACAGTTTGATATTATCTATCTATTAAGTCTGAATTTATGAATATCCCCTTACCTAGAATTTCTACTTCTAAGTATATTTGTAATATTAAGAAACCCCAAACAATTTATATGGACAGTATATAGGATATATTAACTGTAGTATATTTGTACAATGAAATTCTGTAGAGCAATGAAAATGAATCAATTATTATTACATGCAATAATAACATAGATGAATCTCACAAATATAGTGTGAGAAAGTGAATCTAAACAAAAAATACAATTTTCCTAAGTCTATAAAAATTTTGTAAACAAGAAAAACAAATTTATGGTTGGAAGTCATACTAGTTATTCTTACAGGGATGTGGAGCAGGAACCAGTAATGCTCTGTTTCTTGACCTGGGCACTGGTTACACTACCGTGTTCACTTCGTAAATATTCATCTAGCTGCACACTTAGAATCTGTGTGATTTTGCATATGCACGTTGCATTATGTATGCAGTTTGTAATAATAATTATACATCAAAAATATTCTTTTAGGCTGGGCACAGTGGCTCATGCCTGTAATCCTAGCACTTTGGAAGGCCGATGCAGGCGGATCACAAGGTCAGGAGATCGAGACCATCCCGACTAACACGGTGAAACACCATCTCTACTAAAAATATAAAAAATTAGCCAGGCATGGTGGCACATGCCTGTAGTCCCAGCTACTCGGGAGGCTGAGGCAGGAGAATCGCTTGAACCCGGAGGTGGAGGTTGCAATGAGCTGAGATGGCGCCACTGCATGTCCAGCCTGGGAGACAGAGTGAGACACTGTCTCAAAAAAAAGAACAAAAAAATTCTTCTGATATCAGCATTCAACATATGTTGGGGTCTATTGGCTTCAGGTGGTGATAGTCCTTCAAATTACTATGAGCCTCACTGACTTTTGTCCTTTTCTAGATTACTGGGTTTCTAAGAGACCATAAATGTCTTGGGGGAAAAATCCTGGAAACAAGTAAAATGAAACATTATTAAAGAGAGAATTCTCTTTATAAAAACTAGTGTAGCTACCACATAAAGTTTCTGGATCAACTTGATGGAGATGCCTAGTTTAGATGTTATTTTTGTTCACTAGAATGCATTTTTGTGAATCCAGGCATTTCATTGCCTGTTTTTGAAGAAAAAGAAAAATAAAAAAATTTTAAAGTCTCTGCAATTCTCAGATTTTCAGTGAATTACAACTATCCAGTGCAAATTGTATTCTCTTTATGCGTAAAATCTCTCTCCAGGCCTGCGGGTTTCCCTTAAGGTAAATTAATTGAAACTAATAGGAAGAATCATTTATTTCTTATGGCTTATTTGGAACTAAACTTTCTTCATAACGCATTTTAAGGAACTCTGGTTCTTATTGGAAATATTAATAGACAATTCAAAATTAAGATGCATTTATAGAAGTATGAATAAACAATTTTTAAAAGCTCATTTTCCTCATTTTTTCCCCTTATATTGGTGTTATAGATCTCCCGTGTCAGGTCAGTATAGCACAAAGTTAAATGGAGGTTCAAGACATTACAGCACATCTTCAGACAAAAGTAATTTTTATTTGCCCAATTTATCTTCTGAATTGTGCCTTGCAATGCAGCCTTCACTTTCAGAAAAATTCTGAGATTTTCAAAGGGAGAACCAAATGTCAATATTCCTGCTCTACAGATGATGGAGGATATGGCCTTTGAAACATAATATAGGGGAGTACACACAATCATCACTACTCTAAAACTTATAAAACCTCCTAAAAGTAAATGCAAGCTTACCTCCAAAAATAGTATTCCATACCTATGCCTTAGATTGTTACACATTTAATCATCTGAGAGATATGCAGACATTTAATAAATTTTTAATACTGCTAGAGTGCACTCAAACTTTAAAATATATGAGCCACAGCAAGTTTAGGAAAGGCAAAATTATTTGGCCATTTACCAAATAAACTACTTTATTTTCATGTATCATGTCCAATAGCTCTTCAAATTCATAAAAAGTCCTTAAACTCTCTACTTTAAAAATAAAGTATCCAGGCTGTTCGTTGCGGCTCATGCCTGTAATCCCAGCATTTTGGGAGGCCAAGGTAGGCAGACTGCCTGAGGTCAGGGTTTTGAGACCAGTCTGGCCAACATGGTGAAACCCTGTCTCTACTAAAAATACAAAAAAAAAAAAAAAAAAAAAATACAAAAAGGTTAGCTGGGTGTGGCTTTCACCTGTAAGCCCAGCTACTTGGGATGCTGAGGCAGGGAATTGCTTGAACCAGGGAGGTGAAGGTTGCAGTGAGCTGAGATCATGCCAATGCACTCCAGCCTGGGTGACAGAGCAACACTCCATATCAAAACAAACAAACAAAAAAGTTTCCAGTTTTCAGAGCAGCTTTTCATCTATGTTTTTTTTTTTTTTTTTTTTTTTTCCAAGACAGAGTCTCTGTTGCCCAGGCCGGAGTGCTGTGGTGGCATCTCGGCTCACTGCAACCTCGGACGCCTGGATTCAAGCAATTCTCCTGCCTCAGCCTCCTGAGTAGCTGGGATTAGAGGCGCCTGCCACCGCACCTGGCTAATTTTTTGTAGTTTTTAGTAGAGACTGGGTTTCACCATCTTGGCCAGGCTGGTCTTGAACTCCTGACCTCGTGATCCACCCGCCTCGGCCTCCCAAAGTTCTGGGATTACAGGCGTGAGCCACTGCGACCGGCCTCATCTATTTTGAAACATCCAAGCTTCCCTCATTCTTCAGATAATTATAGTCTGGGAAAAGTAGTCCGATTTCTATTATAAGTAATATGAATTAAAGCAATTTTAAATTAAATTACATTCAAATTAATAGGCATAAATTGTTTGCTAGGAGAATGATATTTTTTGGTGTCCCTTCTACAATAAAAAAAACTGATTTGTGTGGAGAGGGGGAAGAAGAGTAAAACATATGCAGAATTATTTCATTGTATACTCAACTGACATCTACAAAAATAGACTTCATCTTGTCCACTTATATTAAAGGAACGTAACAAGAATGTTTTACTTGTTCAGACTAATAAGGAGAAATGCTATGTATCAGCAACTGGTAAAGTTTTTTATGGTTCTCAACTAGTACAGGAGAAAATGCAGGATTAGACTATTTGAAACAGGATATCAAGTTTCCGTTATATAGGAGGAATAAGGTAAAGGGATATATTATACAATATGGTGACTATAGTTAACAGCGATATATTCTTTAAAAATAAAATACAGAATACAGTGCAGAAACAGAATAGATTTTTTGTAATCATCTGTCTGCATTTGCTCCACAGAATTTCAAAATGAATGTGAAGTATTTTCTAAAAATATATAATCTAAAAATAATTGAAAGAAAAGATGATAGAGAGTAAACGTAAAATATATAAAGGAAATCAGAGAAAGTCAGTGTACCACAATTTGTATTGCATTCATCTTCTAAAATTGCTAAAGATGGATCAAATATTTGACTTTGAGGCTCGGTGGAAAAAAAACAAAAGGAAAATATTAAGTATAGTATAGCCTGTGATCATATAACAAAAATAGCCCAGTTGTTCAGGAAAAAAAAAAAAATCTTCACATTTGATGTCACCAGTGAGGCTAAATAAATGTAAAACTATGATATATGCATAACATTCATAAAGCTGTCATCAAGTCTGTGTTTCTAATTTGGCAAGAAGTGAAATCCACAGGGAAGTCCAGGGTGATGTTATTCTGTGTTGTAATCAGCCCAAAAGAGTTTAATGTAAAATGTATTTTACTAATTTGAAATGATCATTCATGCAACATGCGTTAAACAGGTTAAAAGACATGAGTATATGTAAAAATAAATAAAATTTAAAAAGTCATTATATGAAAAAGGTACTTGCACATACTTTTATAGCAGCACAATTTGCAATTGCAAAAAATCTGGAACTAGCCTAAATGCCCATCAACCAATGAGTGGATAAAGAAAATGTGGTATATATACACCATTGAAAACTAGTCAGCCATAAAAAGGATTGAAATAATGGCATTTACAGCAACCTGGATGGAGTTGGAGGCCATTATTCTAAGTGAAGTAACTCAGGAATGGAAAACCAAATACTGTATGTTCTCATCTGTAAGTGGGAGCTAAGTTATGAGGACACAAAGGCGTAAGAATAATATAATGAATTTTGGGGACTCGGGGGACAGAGTGGGAGGAGGGTGAGGGGTAAAAGACTACACATTGGGTACAGTGTATGCTGCTCAGATGACAGGTGCACCAAAATCTCAGAAATCATCACTAAAGAACTTATCCATGTAATCAAAAACCACTTGTTCTCCCCAAAATACTTTTTTGCTAAACTTTTTTTAAAATCCAGGGGTACAAGTGCAGGTTTGCTATATGGGTAAACTTGTGTCATGGGGGTTTGTTGTACCCAAAAATTATTGAAATAAAATAAAGTTAAACTAAATTAAAATCAATGAATAAAATTTTAAACAAACACCAATTTGAAATGTTAAGCACAATATATAATGTCTTTAAGTTTATGGGAAAACATGATGTCTGCTTAGATGAAATTTAAATTCTAGTAGGAAAATCATGCACACAGATAAACGATAACAGTATAATTGGTTTAAGTGCTAAACTAGACATATAGTGATTCAGTTACAGGGTCATAGTCAAGACGGCAATGCACCCTCAGGCACCTACATATGTTTGCTTAGTTCAAAGTACAAACCACACAAGGTCAAATACCGCGACAAAACATGAAGGAAACCAGATGAGATCGGGCGCTTTCAGGGTGACATGGCCATAGATGGGAGGAAACCAGTTATTAGTAAGACCTTGTGAAAACACCTCTCCCTTGAAACCATGAGAGAGGTTCCTCATACTTGGCAATGGGGAACCAAAATTAGTGTTTTTTATTGGACCTTTACTTCAGGCTGGTTCTTGTTTACATCTGTTCTATATGTAACTAGGAAGAAAATTGTCACAAAATAACTCACTAGCTTTTAAGTAACATAAACCACAAATACTGTAAGACATAAATGGTGATTTGGATTTCAGAACTAAGTAATCTATGCGATTTGACCTCTAAAATGTGGTTCTCAAGTATAACAGTTGTCACAGGACACTTAACATTGTAACAGTAAATAACATATAAATAAGCAAACCATCAGCTTAAAGATTTTAAAGGGCACCTGCTTCTACAGCAATATTTATGTGAGAAGATATCTGTGGCACAGAGTGATGGAGCATAAAGTCTCACAGAGAGATAAGAGCACACCCAGAACTAAATCCAAGTGATTAGAATGTCAGTCCAGTGCTCTTCCACTGGAAACATGGTTGAACTTGGTCTCAGAAGCAGAATGCCAGGATATAAATTGTAGCCTCACTCCCAACTAGCTGCGCATGTTGGGAAGGTTACTTATTGCTCCTGTGATGCAGTGTTCTCCGTAAATTAAAGAGATGCTACTTGGGGGAAATACATTAAAAATTCAGAAATGTGCTGGAGATGTTTTGCCTAAGACCCAGGTGAGCAGGTATAGGGCTAGAGACCAGGATCCCCCAGGAGCCCTAACCTCTGTCTAGAAACATTATGTATTACCCTACATTGTTAACCTTGTACATTTCTATACCTTTTGCTACTAAGGAAATTTGCATCCTCTGACCACAACTGTGGCTTTTTTCTATCTGCGGCACCACTCTGCTGAAACCTCTCATCACCAGTTTGTGCTTATTTTGAAAATGTAATAAACAATCAGCCATTAAGTGTTAAGTCTTTTTTCTTGCTGCTTTTTCACAATATTATTTTCTTTTAGTCCATAAATTTCTTAAATTTGGCATCTTTAATAATTCAAAAATATAATATTCAAAATCTTTTTAACTTTCAGTAGAGATCAAATCAACATTATAACTCAATTTTTCTGACACTGTTTTTTCATATTTGCAACTTGTAAAGAATGAGATTAATTCTCACTGCATTAACTTCTGGAAAATATCTTCATAATTCAGAGTTTTTAAAAATTAATCTTGATCACATTTAACGTTTCCCTGTATTTGCAATAAATGCTATTTTTGCAGTTAAGACAACATGCAATAAACTGGAAAAATTAGTTAACAATTTGAAAAGTGTTTTTAAAATCAAATCTTACTTGTTACCTTAAAAGGGGGTGTCACAATTTACACAGTTCATCTCAAGTTGAAAAGAAATCGGTTGCCTTTTTACTTGTCTCCTAATTTTTCACAGAAAGTTAGTATGTTCTCATATTTTCTAGCAGGATTCTATGCCTCATTTCTCCTGGGAAGCAATGTAAGAGGTTACAAGAAAAGTTCTTGAACTGAGGTAGACCTAACTTTAAATTCCAGCTTCACTGGGTATTTGGCTGAGTAATACTAGGAAAGTTATCCAGCCTTACTGAGCTTCAATTTTCCCAAAAGTGCAATAAGAAATAATTGCATCTACTGCATAAATCAATGTTTTAATTTACTTGTTTTATTTTAATTGATATTCTTTTATTTGTTCTTCATTTTATTTATTTATTTAAAGAGTGTAGGCTAAAATAAGTAAATGACATTTCACAGTTCTCAGAAAAATAATAATGACAAATAAATCACAGTTATTATTATGAATTAGGGAATATTTATCCATTAACATTTCTTCAAAGTCCAGCAGAAACAAAAAGTTAATGTTCAAAGGCCTAGCTTCAGCTTTCCTTCTTCACACAAAAAAATTACAAATATTACAAGTATTCATCACTTTTTCTATTTTTTTTTTTTTGTTGACTACATAGTTGCTTTTTTACAGTTCTTTCTATATTCTGGATACCGCTCCTTTGAGATATATATATTTTTAATAGATGTTGCGAGTATTTGCTTTTAACATATTGCTTCACTCAGTCATTTATAGCACCCTTGTTGCAGCAGTCTGCTATTCTGATGTAACCATATTCATCAGTCATTTTTCATTAGTGTAGGACAGGGGTCCCCAACCCTCAGGCCATGGACAACTACCAGTCGGTGACCTGTTAAGAACCGGGCCACACAGCAGGAAGTGAGTGATGGGTGACTGAGTGAAGCTTCGTCTGTATTAATAGCTACTCTTCATGGCTCACATAACCTCCTGAGCTCTGCCTCCTGTAAGATCAGTGACAGCATCAGGTTCTTATAGGAGCACAAACCCTGTCATGACCTGCGCCTGAAACAGTTCCAGGTTGCACAATCCTTATGAGAACCTAATGCCTGATGATCTGTCACTGTCTCTCATCACACCCAGATGGGACCATCTAATTTCAGAAAAACAAGATCAGGGCTTCCACTGATTCTACATTATGGTGAGTTTTATCATTATTTCATTATATATTACGATGTAATAATTAATAATAGAAATAAAGTGCGCAATAAATGTGATGCACTTCAATCATCCCCAAACCATCCCCCTCTGCACTCCTGTCTGTGAAAAAATTGTTTTCCACAAAACCAGTCCCTGGTGCCAAAAAGGTTGGGGACCGCTGGTGTAGGACATTTCAGTTAATGATGTTCAACTAATGGCCTGCCCTAGAGAAGGAGGACTCAGAATTGTGGGGAGGCTTTTTGAACACACAAGGTAATGCAGACTCTGATATGGCCTCCCGGCAGGCTGAGAGGATTAGCATGTTCCCACAATGCACATCACTGCCATACTGTTGCAACTGGTGTTTTATGAAATAAAATGTTTAAAAACACAGTACATAGTCAAGAAAAATAAATTGACTAATATAAATCTTTACTTCTGAATTTGAACATAAGCTTCACATTCATAAAAGCTTCAAAGGAATGAATACCAATTAAAATTAGTTTAAAAAAAGTTTTCACATTCTTTCAATAAAAGTGATGCCTTCTCTCCTCTTTGTCTTTACTGTGGTAAAATGTACATAACACAAAACTTAGCATTTCAACCACTTTTCAGTGTACAGTTCATTGACATTAAGTGTATTCACATTGTTCTGCAAATATCACTGCCATTCATGCTCAAAACGTCTTCTTCTTCCCAAACGGCAACAGAGTAGCCATTAAACAATAGCTTCCCATTTACCTCCTCCCACTCCACCCCTAAACCCTGGCAGCCAACATTCTGCTTTCTGTCTTTATGAATTTGCCTACTCTAGGAACCTCATGTAAGTAGAGTCATACAATATTTGTCCATGTCTAGGTTATTTCACAGAACATGATGTCCTCATTAATCCATGATGTAACATGTATTAGAATTTATTTCCCTTTAGGACTAAATAATATTCCATTGTATGTGTATATCACATTTTGTTTATGCATTCAGCTATAGATGAACATATGGGTTGTTTCTTTTTTTTTTTTTTTTTTTTTTTGAGACAGAGTCTCGCTCTGTCGCCCAGGCTGGAGTGCAGTGGCGTGATCTCGGTTCGCTACAAGCTCCGCCTCCCGGGTTCATGCCATCCTCATGCCTCAGCCTCCCGAGTAGCTGGGACTACAGGTGCCCACCACCATGTCCGGCTAATTTTTTGTATTTTTAGTAGAGATGGGGTTTCACCATGTTAGCCAGGATGGTCTCAATCTCCTGACCTCGTGATCTGCCCGCCTCGGCCTCCCAAAGTGCTGGGATTACAGGCATGAGCCACTGCGCCCGGCCCCGTATGGGTTGTTTCTACTTTTTAGTTGTTGTAAATAGCACTTCTATGAACATGGGTGTACAAATACCTGACCAAGTCCTTGCTTGCAATTATTTTAAGTATATAGTAAGAGTTATATTTTAACTGATATTAACTAATTGGATTAAAGACTAAAGAAAAACGAATTACCATTGGATTTTCTTTTTGCACTCCTCATAATTAAAATGACTGATTACTTGTCACTAACGGAAATCAACTTGGTAGAACCAGTTGTGACACAGATACTCAGCATGAAACCATAGTAAATATAGATCTTCTCAGATAACTTTTTGTTCTGTGCACTTTTGATACAATTCATGTACTTAAATGTGACATGAGCATTCAAATTATTGAGCCAGAAATCAAGTATCTACATGTCTGTATATATCTTTGTCCTAGAAAATCCTCAGGAGACCTCCCTTAACAATCACTGCTCAAAAATGACTCACATATCCACGTGCAAACCAATCATTTGCAAAGATAACAGGACAGGCATGATTGGCTCCAACCAGTCATTTTTCACCACTTTGGAATAGGCTTCACTTCCCCTGAAGCACATGATCCCCAAAAATAATACCTAAATAAAACTGAACTTCTGTTAAAGTGTGAGGTAGGAGAAATAGCCAACTAATGGTGTCTACTATACTCAGACAATGTGAGTATATTAAAACCAGAGACTTCACCTAAATTAACTCAGTGGTACAAACAGAATAATTTAAAACTTACCTTCACCTAAATTTCAGATAATTATATTATTTTCCACTCAGTATAGTATAAACATGAACTGAAACTAAATTAGGTATTTTGTCCATCTAGATTTAATTATAACATATGTTTTTATTTATTTACTTTTTTTCGGGGGTTGGTCTAGTTTACTAGAATGTGGCTTCTGTAAGGGTAGAGAGAGCCTATTTTGTTTGCTTCCATATTTTCAGTACAGAGTAAGACCACAGTATGTATTTTCTTTAAAAAATGAACTTAGAACCTAAGTTTTTAAGTATATTATGTATGCCACTTCAGAGCAGATATACAATTGTCTTTATTATATTATTACTTATATTGGATAATTCACTTCAACAATGTTTTTATTGTGTCACTTTACCTGTAGCGTATTTTAAAAATAATGCCTCAAATTCACTACTTATCTTTTAAGCTAATATAGCCTTATTCACTGCTATTTCAAAGTCTTATCTTACTTTGTCAATCTTATTCTATGTAACATTTCTTCTTTCCCTTCTTACACAAAGCACAAATTTACATTTAACTTTTATCATTCTGCATTATATCATGGACCAAAAAAAATTAACTTGCATGCATGGTAGATGATCTACCATTACTTAATATTGTATAGCAATTGGTAGAAACACCTCTTTCACAATCATGGGCTACTTCCCATTTTTAAAATCATCTTTCCTTCCTTCAAACACCACAGCTGAGCTGGTCCTGATTCAGTGCTGTTTCCATTAATATTTTTGTTGCTCTAAGTATAAAATGAGAAGAACTGCTTAACTCATGCTCTGATTAAATTCTGGAAAGGAGAAGATTCCAGGCTTCAAGGCTAAAGGCAGCAACTGGAATTGTTAAACACTAAGTATTTATTACTCCCTTCCCCTTGTAAATCCCTTGCCTCCTATCACTCAGATACGCTCTGCACTTTGTTTCTTCTGGGTTTTGGCTTACTTAGTTTGTTTCCTCTACTTAGACTGTCTTCCTCACATATGTTTCACTTTGGAAAAAAAAAAATCTAACCACCCTTCAGTGCTTGTCTTAAATTCTTCATCCTCCAGGAAACCTTTATGTTCATTCACCAACTGAAATGGTTTCTTCCTTTGAATCCACAAGACAATTTGCGCTCTCCTACTTGACTTTATTATTATAGCATACACTTGCATCAACACATTCTTTCTTTCTCTCTCTCTATCTCTCTCTCTCTCCCTCTCTCTCTGTCTGTCTCTCTCTCCCCTCTTTCTCTCACATTGTATAAAGTACCTAGTATATTATATTGCATGATGTTGGTTTCCTAGAAAGGACCCCTTTCACTAGTCTGAATTACCCACTGATAGTTTGAAGGGGGAGGGTTCCTTAGAGTTCTCAGTAGTCTGGAGACACAATCAATCCCATCACTGTATACCTCATCAGAAGAAGTCCATGCATTCTGTCCAGGGCATATCTCCTCACCCAGATGCTTCTTTCAATGCAATGTCTTTACACACCTTATTAAGACTCAGTTTCTCACCTGACTTTTACCCTACTACCAAACTTTCCCCAGAATCCCTTGGAAATCACAGACCATCATCAACAAAATTCCCTAAATATTCAACTTTCTCTCTTATTATTACCTATACTTTTTTATTCCTTCTTTCTCCCTCTACCCCTCCTTGACAAAAGATGCTGCTTTCTGTAGATCTCTCAGTAGTGGCTACCATAATTTACATAGCACAGAGCCTAGGAGTACAGGGCAAGCATCCTTCTGTCTCCTTTGACACTCAGTCCCAATTCCTCTGAAGTAAATGCCATCAGATAATGCCACCCACTAAATTTCCTTGTTATAGTCATCACATGCCTTTTGAGTAATCTCCTTTATTAATTGACTAGTTTAACATTTGGCTTATCTTTTTTTCCTATATCACACTATAGGATTAGTAACATAAGTGGTGATGTAAAAATCCACAAGGGCATTCTAACCACAGCAGCATTTGACAGTCAATGATTCTCTTTTATCAATCTTGTTCTTTCCATGGTTCAGGGACCTTGCATTTTCCCCGTATTCCTGTCACCTCCTGGTAGCAACATCTCAGTATCCCCAAACCCTTCTTCTCCTGATCTCTAAGTGCTGAAGTTCCCAAAGCTTAGTCTTCGTATTTTTTTGTCAAACCCATTTTCTGGGTGATTTCATCTTGGCCCCTTATTTCTCTCTCAAGTCTAGATCAGCATTTGCAAATGCCTTGCCAAGAATTAGGTTTCTGTATTGAAAAAGCCTCACAAACCTTGATTACTGCCATCAAAATAGGCAGTGGAGGAGGTATGGGGATCTGTTCAGGACAAAAACCACCAAGTCATTCTTGATTTTTCCTAATGTCCCATGTATGATTCATCAGCAAATCCTATATGTTCTATCCTTTAACCCCCTTCTCAAGGTCTCCATAGCCTATCAACGTCGTTCAAGCTACCGTAAAATTTTGCCTGGACTCATCATGCATTAAACTCTACTTGTCCAAAACACTGTGTTACCCATTCCCAACATCCCCCGTGCACAGCATCTACAATAATCTTTTTATATTGGATGATGTCATAACTGTTTAAATCATTCAAAGGCTTTCTTTCCAACACACCTAGAACAAATCCCATATTCTAGCCCCAGGTACATTTCTGACCTCATTTCCTACCAGACTTTTTCATTCACACTAGCCTCCAGCTCCCTGTCTACCTTTAGGGCTTTACAAAGAAATCCCAGAATGCTGCTCACTTAAGAATCCATAAGTCTTGATCTTTTCCTTTATTCAGGTCACTGTTTCAGTTTTATCCAAAAAGAACTATCTTAACTTTCTTATCTAAAATTGCACCACTCTCATTCTTCCCTTATCAAACTTTTTTGTTTCCTTAGAACTTATCACTACATAACTTACTCATCTATTCATTTCTTCAACTAGTTTGTCTGCATTACTCGGGTGGAAACTTTGATTGTTTGTTTGCTTTGTCAATTGCTCTATATCAAACTTCTAGAACAGTGTTTAGCACATTATAGGTACTCAAACATATTTGACTAAATGATAGAACTAAATCAATTAAGAGTTAATGAGACTAAAATATAAAATAAGATAAAAATCAGCTACAAAGGATTCCTACTTGTGGATAACAACATAAATTAAATATAATGAGTGACAGATTTGTGGACTACTTTTAGTTAAACTGGTGATTCAGGTCAGGGGTCTGCACTTGGCATAGTGGAAGAGCTATTTTGCAAGCCCAAGCCAATTAGGTTGAATTTTTTTCTTACTGAGAGTGTTTGATAGGTGATAAAACTACACGTAAGAAGAGCTCTAATCATGGTGCTCCTGGTAATAGGAAAAGAAAGGCAATTACTCATGTGCAAAACTAGAAGCAATCAAAAGCTAGATTTGCCAGAGATGTTTAGGTTTTATGTGCAATTTATAGCTATTTACAAGTTAACCATTGAAATGCTGTCCAAAATTAACTCTGCAGTTGAGAATCCAAAATGTTTAGCATCTAAACTTTTTCTTCAGTAAAATTCAATCTTTAAAATTTTTTCTTAGTAATAAAACATTAGTAATACACAGTTGATTAGAAATAGTCATAAACATTTGATTATAAAGAATTATAATAGTAATTAGTAATAAACATTTGATGATAAAGAAAAAAAATGAAAACTTACAACTTTGGTCTTAGATACTGCATTTTTGAAATTCCAAGTAAGCCAACATTCTCTGAGACATCAAGGTTTTTGTAACTTTTAGTAAACTACTAAAATTGGTAGTGTTATTTTTTTACTTTCATTCAATCAGCATTTAAAATTCAAAATTTCAGAAAAAAATGTTTAATTTATGCCACTATTTCTTCTATTAGAAGTGGTAATTTTATATTTGTCATTAGAGATTCCATTTTGAGAATCTTTTGAGTTATCCTACTGGAGGAATACAAACCATTAAGAAAAGATACACATTTCAACATCTTATTCAATGTAAAACATCATAAGTATTTTGTTACCATTTTCATAGTAAAATGAAACTCAAAAAGTTGCTTAGTGTTTACCTGATATAATCTGTATTGAGTTTAGATAACTAAACTAATATAGCTCCAAGTTTCAGGCTTTTGTTTATAGAGCATAAGTATGCAGTTAATGCAAACTATAGTGTTACAGCTTATCTGCAAAACCTGAGCTTTTCTTTTATTTTAGTTCTGTATATTAACATAATTCCTCATACCTTCACTCTGAGTACAGAAGTAAACATTCTTGCATCTTCAGATACACCTCCGATGTAGAATTTTTTCTGAAACACTGGGGGATGATTATTTTCATCCTGAATCTCAATGTATACTTTAGCTGTATTGCCTGGAGGACAAGAAATGATACATTTTTTATTGGTGGTTATTCATGGGGGAAAAAAATGCACTGAAGTAAATACTTGCTGCACTTTTTTTTGGAAACATTGAAAATATATCAAAAGCCATTTCTAGATGCCATACCTAGTACCCTCAAATGTAGGGGACACTGATAATGATGCTTCTGGTATAAAAATGTTAAGTTGCTGTTATTTCTTTTAATTACAATGTCCTGGTAATTCATTTTACTTGATTTAATTTGGCACTAAAATACTGCACCCTGTTAATTTTAATGAAACAACTCAACTGTTCACATTCACAAACACTTCACACACAATACCAGTTATACCAAAGGGACACAAATATATAAACCCCTTCTGAAATAATAGAAACTGCCATAAACTGTTATATGAATATATATTTATTCTTAAGTATAAAATCAGCAATGGCACTTCTTTAGCTTAAAATTGTACAATAACATTTATGTTTTAAGACTAAAAGTAACAGTGTTTGAGTGAGGTGTTTATTTCCACAAATGGAAAACAAGTTTTATCATGCCTTAGAAACTGTCAATGTTAGAGGCTAACATTCATTGAAAACAATGGAGCTGAAGATATGATTATGACTCATAAATGCTGCACTTTGCCATTTAAATAATGGTAAATGTACCATAAATGATACATGTCATCATCAAATGTTAGAACCTCCCTCAAATCATTATACCTTTAATGAGAAATGTGGTACTTGTCACTAGTCCAATAATGACCTTTTAAAAAACAATTTAATATATATAAAAATAACTTATAAACCAAATAAAATGGGAAATAAGTGGCTATTCATTTTGTAAAAATATAGTCAAATAACAAACCTGAGAAAAACAAGCAATGGGGAAAGGATTCCCTATTTAATAAACGGTGCTGGGAAAACTGGCTAGCCATATGTAGAAAGCTGAAACTGGATCCCTTCCTTACACCTTATACAAAAATTAATTCAAGATGGATTAAAGACTTAAACGTTAGACCCAAAACCATGAAAATCCTAGAAGAAAACCTAGGCATTACCATTCAGGACATAGGCATGGGCAAGGACTTCATGTCTAAAACACCAAAAGCAATGGCAACAAAAGCCAAAATTGACAAATGGGATCTAATTAAACTCAAGAGCTTCTGCACAGCAAAAGTAACTACCATCAGAGTGAACAGGCAACCTACAAAATGGGAGAAAATTTTCGCAACCTACTCATCTGACAAAGGGCTAATATCCAGAATCTACAATGAACTCAAACAAATTTTCAAGAAAAAAACAAACAACCCCATCAAAAAGTGGGCAAAGGATATGAACAGATACTTCTCAAAAGAAGACATTTATGCAGCCAAAAGACACATGAAAAAATGCTCATCATCACTGGCCATCAGAGAAATGCAAATCAAAACCACAATGAGATACCATCTCACACCAGTTAGAATGGCAATCATTAAAAAGTCAGGAAACAACAGGTGCTGGAGAGGATGTGGAGAAATAGGAACACTTTTACACTGTTGGTGGGACTGTAAACTAGTTCAACCATTGTGGAAGTCAGTGTGGCGATTCCTCAGCAATCTAGAACTAGAAATACCATTTGACCCAGCCATCCCATTACTGGGTATATACCCAAAGGACTATAAATCATGCTGCTATAAAGACACATGCACACGTATGTTTATTGCGGCACTATTCACAATAGCAAAGACTTGGAACCAACCCAAATGTCCAACAATGATAGATTGGATTAAGAAAATGTGGCATATATACACCATGGAATAGTATGCAGCCATAAAAAATGATGAGTTCATGTCCTTTGTAGGGACATGGATGAAACTGGAAATCATCATTCTCAGTAAACTATCGCAAGGACAAAAAACCAAACACCGCATGTTCTCACTCATAGGTGGGAATTGAACAATGAGAACACATGGACACAGGAAGGGGAACATCACACTCTGGGGACTGTTGTGGGGTGGGCGGAGGTGGGAGGGATAGCATTAGGAGATATACCTAATGCTAAATGACGAGTTAATGGGTGCAGCACACCAGCATGGCACATGTATACATATGTAACTAACCTGCACATTGTGCACATGTACCCTAAAACTTAAAGTATAATAATAATAAAACAAACAAACAAACAAACAAAAAAGATCTCCCTAAAAAAAAAGTCAAGTAAGTATTTAATGTATTACATAAGTCAACTTTTCTGATTCATTTCAGTTATGAACAAATACAAGGCAATTAATGTACATACTATTTATCAAGGATGCCCTTATTTTGGTGTTTTACCTGTGTTTAATGCCTCCTGTACAATTTTAAGTAATTAACACCAGCCTACTTGCAGGGTACATCATGGGTATACATTTGTATTTGTTGAATAAATTAATGAATGAATAGCTTGTATTAGTAAGAACTTAGAAATAGTCTTTTTTTTTTGCTTGCCATTGGAAAGGTCAGAAAGAACAGTGAGTTAACCTCAAGATTTTGCTCCTATCCTGCTGCTACTCATTCAGTTTTTCTCTATTTGTCATCTGTGACCTGGAAGAGGTAAAATCAAGAGGAAAACCGTGCTAGCGCAACAGATTAGACAACCAGCAGCGAAGTAGGGCTAATAGCAGATTACGCTTCTCTATCCTGCAGTGCCAGGGCACTGACTTGTACCCTAGTCAGCCACCACAAACCAGAATTCATCCAAAATGAAATCATTTTTAGTTTAGTAGCAGACCATTTTTATCCCTAGAATAAAAAATGCTAACGGCTCTAAATTTAAAAATAAAAAGGAATTTTAGAATACATCACCTTTCCAATAACTTCTTTCCACTTTCATTCAGAAATATATACAATTCAAATGTGCTATTTCTTTTCAGAACTCTTAGAGTGACAGAAGTCTTGGAAAAATACTGATGACGTATATTTTCTTCTTTAAATGGGATGAGTCATTTAAAATGTTATACAATTTGCAAAGAACAAGAACTTTGTCATGACCTGTTCCTTTAACTCCCAACCCTAATTTCATATCTGGATGGTAACCAAATCCTACATGTCAGCCTCATAAGCAGGTAAATCAACGCCTAATAAATATATCTTGTGTCATTTTTCTCTCAACTCCACAGCTGCCCATATACTTAAGTCTGTTGTCGTCTCACCTGAGTGACTAAACATCATCTGCTCCCGTCATGTCTTTCTAATGCGTCCTGCATTCTGATATAACAAAGACATCACAAAATACAAATAGGATACATTAAATCAAACGTTAAACCAACCACTATTCATATGTACATTTTTTTCTTTTTCTTTTTTCTTTTCTTTTTTTTTTTTTTTTTTTGAGATGGAGTCTCCCTCTGTCGCCCAGGCTGGAGTGCAGTGGCACGATCTCGGCTCACTGCAAGCTCCACCTCCCGAGTTCACGCCATTCTCCTGCCTCAGCCTCCCTAGTAGCTGGGACTACAGGCATGAGACACCACGCCAGGCTAATTTTTTGTATCTTTAGTAGAGACAAGGTTTCACCGCGTTAGCCAAGATGGTCTCCATCTCCTGACCTCGTGATCCGCCTGCCTAGGCCTCCCAAAGTGCTGGGATTACAGGCATGAGCCACCGCGCCCCGCCTCATATGTACATTTAATAGAGACATTAAAAAACACAAATAGGATACATTGAAGCAAATGTTAAACCAACCACTATTCATATATACATTCTATCATTTAATTGTTTCTTTAAACATTCATTATAACTTTTGAGAGATTGCCATGTGTTAGCCACTCTGGTTACTACTATGTGAGATAAAATATAAAATATATAACCTTCAAAACATAAAAAATTTATATCAAACTAGCATAAAATATAAGGTTCTTAATAATCTAACATGGTTATTTGGTTTTATTTTACTCTTCTCTCAATTTTATTATCACTGACAGATATTGTGAGCAATTTTGTGGCTGTAACTGTATGTGTACATACACAACCCCAAGACCCTCATAGACACACACACACACACACACACACACGTATGCATGCACACAAACCTACAAGCTTTACGAAGTCCTGAAGAATAAAGAAGGGTATTATAAAGTACATGGACTCTATTACAGGTAGAACTTTAAGAAACTCATGATTTTGAGTTATCAGATTACTCATTTTTTTTCAAACAATACTACATTAATCCATTTTTTAATTGACAAATACATTTTAATACATTTTAATGGATGGATGTGGTGAATTTTTCACCATATCCTCAAAAAGTCTATGACTAAGGAAGTAACTTGGTGGTATAGTCTATAGAAGAATAACTTTATTTGCCCTTGTTTACTGAAAGCTAGGGGGCTTTCTTTTGTAAGTCAGGTATTTATTTAGGTGTGTTCATTCATATGTTTGATTAAATAAGTACTAACAATTCTTTTTTTTTTTTTTTTTTTTGAGATGGAGTTTGACTCTTGTTGCCCAGGCTAGAGTGCAATGGTGTGATCTCGGCTCACCACAACCTCTTCTCCTGGGTTCAAGCGATTCTCCTGCCTCAGCCTCCCGAGCAGCTGTGACTACAGGCATGCGCCACCGTGGCTAGCTAATTTTTTGTGGTTTTTTAAGTAGAGACGGGATTTCTCCACGTTGGTGAGGCTGGTCTCGAACTCCTGATCTCAGGTGATTCACCCACCTCAGCCTCCCAAAGTTCTGGGATTACAGGCATGAGCCACCATGCCTGGCCGACAATTCTTAAAAATATCGTGTATATTCATATACATACTTATATGTATACTTTATGCATGTAAGTTTAAGATTCAAATACTAAATTGTTCCTTTGAAAGCTCCTTTGATTCAGTGGCCTGTATCAGATATTAAGTGGTTTGCGGGAAAAGGGCCTATGGATAACCCAAAATATGATTATATAACCTGAACATAATGGGGAGAGATGATTATACTTAATTATAATATTTTAATTAAATGATATTTATTTATATGAAAATTAATGAATACACAATACAAAATTCCAGAATACTTCACAACCAGCACACAAACAAAAGCTCAAGAACATTGTTTAGACTTAAAAGAACTTATACCTTTATTTATTTTAAAAAGCCACAATCATCTAGTTCTTTTCACAAAAGAGAAACGCTATAATGTGTTTTATAACAATACTGTATCATGAATTTTGAAATTTATGGTATTTGCTATATAGCTAATTATGTAGGATAGTTTGTAATAGTCAACCAAAAATAAAGTTGTGAAAAAGGTGTTTTCATTAAGTTTGTGACTTAGATGTTAGAATAAAATTGTTAATTTTTATTTTCCATAATGTAAAATAGACTAGTCTTTTTTTTTCCTTCTCCTGATAATTTTAGGCCGTTGTTATGTATCCCTCCTTTGAAATGCTATAGTGCATTAAAATGTTTCTTTCTATAAATAACCTTTCCAGAGCTTAGTTTACATTGCATTTAGTTATAAGCATGATTTTATTATTAGATTTCAATATTCTTAAAGATGGAAATTGTATCTCCTACATCTATCAGTACTATAATGCCTCAGTTTGTAGGTAGATTTTCCCCTCAGATATTCTGTCCTAGTTTGGGTCATGTGCTTGCTCCTTGTCTCGGGAAGGAGAAGTCACCAGATTATCCACTTGAGAAGTCGCTGGGACAATTATAAGAAATTGTAGTGTGTCTACTTAAAGAATGTAAAATAAATGTTGGCCAGTAAGAAAAGGAAAAGCAAATAAGTATACACCTATAGTTAAATCACTAGAACAACGTTCTTTTTGACTTTTTTATTCATGTGTATACAATGTACATGACATCATCAATTTCCTTGGCTCACATGCTTCCCCACTAAGGATTGCACCATGTTCTTCCACCAAATTTGGATATTGATTATTTCAAGACAGAAGCTTGGAAGCAACTCTGATTTAAATTCTTTTAAGATAGCTTGCTTTTTATCTCCTTGAGTATTTACAAAAACTTTTTTTCCATGTTGTATCCTTTGTTTAATGTAGACATTAAACACATAACAAAAGAAAGATGCTAGAAAGAGAAAGGAAAGCACCATGATAAAACAGATAGAAAAATAATGTTAAGGGACCAACACGTGTACCTAATATCCTAGTATTCCCCTCCAGTCTCCCTTCTGGCTCATCTAAGCAATGCCAGTATTGGAAAGAGAACCACAAACAGTGAAAGAAATTACAAAGTAGGCGAAAGAGTTATTTGGAAAGTGTTTTGGTTAAGAGACATTATAATTTTTCTGTGTGCTTTGGGGCACCCTGCCTTATTTTTCTTCCATTATTAATTTTTTTCTCCAATTTTCTATGGGACAATCTTTTGTTTGGCCAGAACTTTTGGCTTTAGTAAGCCAGAAGTTTTAAAAATGACTCCTGAGGTAAGAAAATGTGAGATACCTTCTTGCAATGTTTTAAAGAAAGAGAAAATAACACTTTTATGTAGTCAAGCTCAGGGAAAAATGTAAGACTTAGTATAGTTACCTCCTTGAATAGCACTTCTGTTCTATTTTTGACATTTAAACATGGTAGAAGGAGTTCAGAAGAGTGATTTTAAATACCCATTAACCTCAACTTGCCTCTATGATTTTTAAGACCAAATTTAGTTTGATTTTTTCCCTTGCCTTACTTTTAATAATCAATACTGCGATGTTAGTTTTTTCTTTTTAGGAAGGCCCTATTATCCTCAAGATGAATCCATTTCATTTATCCACATGACTAATCTAGTGCCTACACTGCACTGGATTTTCAAAGAAAGCCTTACTGAATAAAAAGCCAATGAGGCCAAAAAAAAAAAAAAAAAAAAAAGCCAATGAGTTAAAAGTTTTCTCAACTGTGATCAGTCTGGCTGCTCTAGAGCCATTTTTGGTAGTCACAACAGTGTGGATAGGGGAAGGTAGTGCTACTGGAATTAATAAGTAGAGGTCAGGAATGCTGAGAAATATTCTGTGATGAACAGAACAGGCCCTTACCCCAAACAAACAAACAAACAAACAAACAAAATATTCAGGCCAAAATGTCATTAGTGATGAGGCTGAGAAACCCCAAGTTAAATAAAAAGAGAAAGAGGAATTAGATGAGTTAAGATAAAATGGAAAGTTTCCAAAAAACTATAGTAACACCCTCTCCTCAATCCATCTGTATGCACATGCCTTTAATGTGGAACTTATCAAAATATACTGTAATTATTTGACCACACATTGGTTATACTCTTTTTTGACTGTGTCCTATAAAGTCAAGGGCTCAAGCCTGTTTACCTCCACTCCTGTCACTGCCTTCTGGCCTCTGTTCCTGACATTCTCTCCATCTAAAATATTCTTAATTCCAAGCCATTTCTCTAGTCATTGCCAGTAAATATACATCATAGAAATATTTATTCCTGTACTTGGGAATGTAGGAGTTTAGTCTGATTAAAAAAACATACACTAGACTATATTTTCCTCAAGCCTTAAAGGAAAGACTGTGTTTTTCTTATTGTTATGTATCCTTCTTGCCTAACACATTAAATGATTTTTTAAATTTTTATCATGGTAAATGATTTATAGATTTTTCAAACAGTCCTATTGCAGATAATTTTTTAAATGCTTGGGATACCAGATTTATATTTGTTAATTTGTTGGTATCAAGAGATTGAAGTCAGTTCCTCACTTTAAAAACACACAATTTTTATGCTGTTTTTCTTTTAAGACAATTTTTGTTTATGCTTTACAGGTAAATTAATTATGGAAGCATTGTGACTTCCACATAGTAGGTGATATGGTTTGGCTCTGTGTCCCCACCCAAATCTCATCTTGAACTATAATCCTCATGTATCCAGGGAAGAACCTGGTGGGAGATGATCAGATCATGGGGGCAGTTTTCCCCAATGTGTTCTCATGTAGTGAGTTTGCACGAAATCTGATGGTTTTATAAGGGGTGCTTCCCCCTTCACTCTCTCTTTCCTGCTGCCTTGTGAAGAAGGTACTTGCTTCTCTTTCCCCTTCCACCATGATTGTAACTTTCGTGAGGCTTCCCCAGCCATGCGGAACCGTGAGTCAATTAAATCTCTTTTCTTAATAAATTACCCAGTCTCGGTTATTTCTTTATAGCAGTGTGAAAACAGACTAATACAGTAGGTGTTCAATAAATGTTCAATTAAATTGTAATTGCTACCACTTCACTACTCCCAAGTGTCCTCTTAAATAAAGTAAATTACTCTATTTTATTCCTGTAAATTAAATGAGGTAACAGATTTTTAAGCATTTAAAAATCATAATAACAGACACCGCCATTCCAAGATGGCTGAATAGGAACAGATCCAGTCTGCAGCTCCCAGTGTGGTTTGCGCAGAAGACAGGTGATTTCTGCATTTCCAACTGAGGTACCTAATTCATCTCACTGGGACTAGTTGGACAGAGGGTGCAGCCCACGGAGGGCAAGCCAAAGCAGGGCGGGACATCGCATCACCCGGGAAGCAAAAGGGGTCGGGGGATTTCCCTTTCCTAGCCAAGGGAAGTCATGACAGATTGTACCTGGTAAATGGGGACAGTGCCACCCAAATGCTGTGCTTTTCCAATGGTCTTAGCAAATGGCACACCAGGAGATTATATCCGTGCCTGGCTCGGTGAGTCCCATGTCCACGGAGCCTTGTTCACTGCTAGCGCTGCAGTCTGAGATCCACCTGGGAGGCAGCAGCCTGGCAGGGGGAGGGGTGTTCACCATTGCTGAGACTTGAGTAGGTAAACAAAGTGGCCAGGGAAGCCCGAACTGGGAGGAGCCCACTGCAGCTCAGCAAGGCCTGCTGCCTCTGTAGACTCCATCTCTGGGGACAGGGCATAGCTGAACAAAAGGCAGCAGAAACTTCTGCAGACTTAAACGTCCTGGTCTGACAGCTCTGAAGAGAGCAGTGGTTCTCCCAGCACGGTGTTTGAGCTCTGAGAACAGACAGACTGCCTCCTCAAGTGGGTCCCTACCCCCGTGTAGCCTAACTGGGAGGCACCTCCCAGTAGGGGCTGACTGACATCTCATACAGGTGGGTGGCCCTCTGGGACGAAGCATCCAGAAGAAGGATCAGGCAGCAATATTTGCTGTTCTGCAATATTTGCTGTTCTGCAGCCTCCACTGGTAATACCCAGGCAAACAGTTTGGAGTGGACTTCCAGCAAACTCCAACAGACCTGCAGCTGAGGGACCTGACTGTTAAAAGGAAAACTAACAGGAAGGAATAGCATCAACATCAACAAAAAGGACATCCACACCAAAACCCCATCTGTAGGTCACCATCATCAAAGACCAAAGATAGATAAAACCACAAAGACAGGGAGAAACCAGAGCAGAAAAGCCAAAAATTCTATAAACCAGAGCACCTCTTCTCCTCCAAAGGATCACAGCTCCTCGCCAGCAATGAAATAAAGCTGGATGGAGAATGACTTTGATGAGTTGACAGAAGTAGGCTTCAGAAGATTGGTAATAACAAACTTCTCCGAGCTAAAGGAGGATGTTTGAACCCATCACAAGGAAGCTAAAAACCTTAAAAAAAGATTAGACAAATGGCTAACTAGAATAAACAGTGTAGAGAAGACCTTAAACGACCTGATGGAGCTGAAAACCATGGCGCAAAACTACATGATGCATGCACAAGCTTCAATAGCCAATTTCATCAAGTGGAAAAAAGTGTACCAGTGATTGAAGACCAAGTTAATGAAATAAAGTGAAAAGAGATGTTTAGAGAAAAAAGAGTAAAAAGAAATGAACAAAGCCTCCAAGAAATGTGGTAGTATGTGAAAAGACAAAATCTATGTTTGATTGGTGTACCTGAAAGTGATGGGGAGAGTGGAACCAAGCTGGAAAACACTCTTCAGGATATCATCCAGGAGAACTTCCTCAACCTAGCAAGGAAGGCCAACATTCAAATTCAGGAAATACAGAGAATGCCACAAAGATACTCTTATTCCAAAACTGACCACATAGTTGGAAGTAAAGCACTCCTCAGCAAATGGAAAAGAACAGAAATCACAACAAACTGTCTCTCAGACCACAGTGCAATCAAATTACAACTCAGGATTAAAAAACTCACTCAAAACCGCACAACTACATGGAAACTGAACAACCTGCTCCTGAATGACTACTGGATAAATAACAAAATGAAGGCAGAAATAAAGATGTTCTTTGAAACCAATGAGAACAAAGACACAACCTACCAGAATATCTGGGACACATTTAAAGCAGTGTGTAGAGGGAAATTGATAGCACTAAATGCCCACAAGGGAAAGCAGGAAAGATCTAAAATCGACACCCTAACATCACAATTAAAAGAACTAGAGGAGCAAGAGCAAACAAATTCAAATGCTAGCAGAAGGCAAGAAATCAGAGCAGAATTGAAGGAGATAGAAACACAAAGAACCCTTCAAAAAATCAATGAATCCAGGAGCTGGTGTTTTGAAAAGATCAACAAAATTGATAGACTGCTAGCAAGACCAATAAAGTCTTACACCATCACAAGACTAAACCAGCAATAAGTTCAATCTCTGAATAGACCAATAACAGACTCTGAAACTGAGGCAATAATTAATAGCCTACCAACCAAAAACAAAGTCCAGGACCAGACAGATTCACAGCCGAATTCTACTAGAGGTACAAAGAGGAGATGGTACCATTCCTTCTGAAACTATTCCAATCAATAGAAAAAGAGGGAATCCTCCCTAACTCATTTTATGAGGCCAGCATCATCCTGATACCAAAGCCTGGCAGAGACTCAACAAAAAAAGAGAATTTTAGACCAATATCCCTGATGAACATCAATGTGAAAATCCTCTATAAAATACCAGCAAACCAAATACAGCAGCACATCAAAAAGCTTATCCACCATGATCAAGCCAGCTTCATCCATGAGATGCAAGGATGGTTCAACATACACAAATCAATAAATGTAATCCATCACACAAACAGAACCAACGACAAAAACCACATGATTATCTCAATAGATGCGGAAAAGGCCTTCGAGAAAATTCAACAGCCCTTCATGCTAAAAACTCTCAAGAAACTAGGTATTGATGAAACATATCTCAAAATAATAAGAGCTATTTCTGACAAACCCACTGCCAGTATCATACTGAATGGGCAAAAACTGGAAGCATTCCCTTTGAAAACTGGCACAAGACAGGGATGTCCTCTCTCACCACTCCTATTCAACATAGTGCTGGAAGTTCTGGCCAGGGCAATCAGGTAAGAGAAGGAAATAAAGGATATTCAGTTAGGAAAAGAGGAAGTCAAATTGTCTCTGTTTGCAGATGACATGATTGTATATTTAGAAAACTCCCCTGTCTCAGCCCAAAGTCTCCTTCAAGCTGATAAGCAATTCAGCAAAGTCTCAGGATACAAAATCAATGTGCAAAAATCACAAGCATTCCTATACACCAATAACAGACAGAGACCCAAATCATGAGTGAACTTCCATTCACAACTGCTACAAAGATAATAAAATACCTAGGAATCCAACTTACAAGGGATGTGAAGGAGTTCTCTTCAAGGAGAACTATAAACCACTGCTCAATGAAATAAAAGAGGACACAAACAAATGGAAGAACATTTCATGCTCATGGATAGGAAGAATCAATATTGGGAAAATGGCCATACTGCCCAAGGTAATTTATAGATTCAATGCCATCCCATCAAGCTACCAATGACTTTCTTCATAGAATTGGAAAAAACTACTTTAAAGTTCATATGGAACCAAAAAAGAGCCCACATAGCCCAGACAATCCTAAGCAAAAAGAACAAAGCTGGAGGCATCATGCTACCTGACTTCAAACTACACTACAAGGCTACAGTAACTAAAACAGCATGGTACTGGTACCAAAACAGAGATATAGACCAATGGAACAGAACAGAGGCCTCAAAAATAACACCACACATCTACAACCATCTGATCTTTGACAAACCTGACAAAAACAAGAAATGGGGAAAGGACTCCCTATTTAATAAATGGTGCTGGGAAAAGTGGCTAGCCATATGTAGAAGCTGAAACTGGATCCCTTCCTTACACCTTATACAAAAATTAATTCAAGATGGATTAAAGACTTAAATGTTAGACCTAAAACCATAAAAAACCTAGAAGAAAACCTAGGCAATACCATTCAGGACATAGGCATGACTAAAACACCAAAAGCAATGGCACCAAAAGCCAAAATAGACAAATGAGATCCAGTTAAAATAAAGGGCTTCTGCACAGCAAAAGAAACTACCATCAGAGTGAACAGGCAACCTACAGAATGGGAAAAAATTTTTGCGATCTACCCATCTGACAAAGGGCTAATATCCAGAATCTACAAAGAACTTAAACAAATTTACAAGAAAAAATCAAACAACCCCACCAAAAAGTAGGTAAAAGATATGAACAGACACTTTTCAAAAGAAGACATTTATGCAGCCAATGGACACATGAAAAAATGCCCATCATCACTGGTCATCAGAGAAATGCAAATCAAAACCACAATGAGATACCGTCTCACACCAGTTAGAATGGCGATCATTAAAAAGTCAGGAAACAACAAATGCTGGAGACGATGTGGAGAAATAGGAATGCTTTTACACTGTTGGTGGGAGTTTAAACTAGTTTAACCATTGTGGAAAACAATGTGGTGATTCCTCAAGGATCTAAAACTAGAAATACCATCTGACCCAGCGATCCCATCACTGGGTATATACCCAAAGGATTATAAATCATGCTACTATAAAGACACATGCACATGTATGTTTATTGTGGCACTATTCACAATAGCAAAGACTTGGAACACACCCAAATGTCCATCAATGATAGACTGGATTAAGAAAATGTGGCACATATACACCATGGAATACTATGCAGCCGTAAAAAAGGATGAGTTCATGTCCTTTGCAGGGACGTGGATGAAGCTGGAAACCATCATTCTTAGCAAACTATGGCAAGGACAGAAAACCAAACACCACATGTTCTCACTCATAGATGGGAACTGAACAATGAGAACACTTGGACACAGGGCAGGGAATGTCACACACCAGGGCCTGTCATGGACTGGGTGGCCTGCGGAGGGATAGCATTAGGAGAAATAGCTAATGTAAATGTCGAGCTAATGGGTGCAGCACACAAACATGGCACATGTATACCTATGTAACAAACCTGCACATTGTGCACATGTACCCTAGAACTTAAAGTATATTAAAAAAAAAACATAATAAAAACAACTGCATGTTGTTTCAATTAAAAGGAACCTATTAAAAACAACAGATTTCTCTAAAAAGTTTAACTTTAGGAAAATGTTGACTCTGAAACCACTTTGTAATTTGATGGGTTATTTGAAAACATCTTGAAGATTCTGGTTTTTATATCATTATTAATTTTCTTTATGTTCCCTTGTTCCAGTTTGTATTCTGGATAATATCTGGTTCTATAGGCAAATTAATGTTGAAAACAAAAGGATCATCTGAGATAAATGCTTAAGCTGTTCTTACTAAGGGGTTTATAGATACATATTTTTGAACACACAGGTGGAAATACAAATTTTTACTACAAATAGAATAATTTATCTTAATTTGTATATTTTTAAGTTAGTCACTAAAAATATAAAGTAGAATTTGAGAGAACAGAGAGAAAATATGTTATAGTGTGCCCACTAGACAGAATTAACAGGAATAAAATATACTTACAAAACATTTAGAAAATAAATTATTAAGTATATTAGGATGAGAAGCTCACTGGTTCTTCTGAGCTTTTGGTCTGCAGAGATTATATTTAGCTATATTTTTATATACTATTCATTTTCAGTGGCTAGGCAGAAAGATAGGTTGACTGTTTTGTGGTTCATTTCAATAGTTTTCAAATTTAGCTTGGACATTGAATTAATTAGCCTTTGCATAATGTTAATTGCTTGTATCTAGAAGAAATATTCTGTGTATGTGTTTGCTGATAGGTTAATAACTGAATTGAGTAAATAACTGCTGTCATTACTGGCTCCAAAATGTGACATTCATATTTCCTTTTTTTGAGACAGAGTCTAGCTCAGTCATCCAGGCTGGAGTACAGTGGTGCAATCTTGGCTCACTGTAACCTCCACCTCCCGAGTTCGAGCAATTCTCCTGCCTCAGCCTCCCAAGTAGCTAGGATTATAGGCATCGCCACCATGCCTGGCTAATTTTTGTATTTTTAGTAGAGGCGGGGTTTCACTGTGTTGTCCAGGCTGGTCTCAAACTCTAACCTTGTGATCTGCCGCTTCAGCCTCCCAAAGTGCTGGGATTACAGGTGTGAGCCACTGTGCCTGGCCGATATTTGTGTAATATATAATACTTGATTTTGGCTAAGTCTTTTCATGAAGAAAATGACAACACTGACGCTTTGTCATTCCTCTGTATCTGTGGGGGATTGGTCCCAGGACCCCCTTCTGATACCAGAATCCACATATACTCAAGTCCCTGATAGAAAATGGCCACAGTATTTTCATATAACGTACACACATCTTCCCATATCAATCATCTCCAGATAACTTATAATACCTAATACAATGTAAATGCTACATAAATAGTTGCATACTATATTGTTTAAGGAATAATGACAAAAAATTCTGTGCATGTTCATTGTAGACACAGCCATCCATTACTTTTCTGAATATTTTCCATCTCTGATTGTCTGGATTCATGAATGCAGAACCCATGGATACAGAAGGCCAACTGTATAGTCATGGGGAAATAATCAGGAAAAAACAGTAATATTCTAAGTATTACTTAAATTTTGGTTTTGAATCCATTTTAACATTTTTTCCTCCTGGAAAGATTTTATGACTAAATTTATCTACAAATTGCAATCACCAAAATAGGAGTTAAGGATGCAAAATTGTTTGTTTACATTGGTACTGCCAACATTTTCTTATTCCTGAGTTCAAACGGATACATTTAAAAGCCTCTGCAACCGAATGACTGTGACTTTTAGTGCAGTCAGTTTCTGTGAGAAAAAAAGACACTATTTTAAATCATTTTTATTTATTAAACACTAGCTCTCTACAAAAAGCAGCTATTACGATATTACAGGACTATAATGATCAACAAAACTGTAGTAGTTGTAATCTGGGCAATAAAAATTTAAGCATAAACTTTGGAAGCAGAGCCTGGGTCTAATCTGATAATACCACATGTATGCTGTGTGACCTTATATAGGTTACTTACTCTCTCTGAGGTAAAGTTTCTTATTCATAACATGATAGTAATTTTACATAAATAACTAGATTAAATGAGCAAATATATGTAAGGCATTAAATACATGGTAGCTTTACTATTTCATATATGCCTTGAAGATTCCTGGCTCTCAAGGCAGGAGGGAGAAAATATTAGTAACATTATTACTATTACCAGAAGGAAAAAAAAATACCCATAGCATGAAATTGAAACAAAATTTCCTAGCACTGAATTTTAAAAGAAAATGGTTTTTATATGAGATATATAGGAATATAGTACACATCAAATAATGTAGTGGAAAATACATATTTTTAGTGCAAGTAAAATAATTTTATGAAATCATAATGAAATAACTATTGGAAAACATATGAAAAGTACTGTGTCCTATTAAATATGCATACTTTTGTTTATACAAGACCACAAATTTATAAAAAAATTTATTTCAAAAGCCAAGCGTTCAAGAAAATCAGACAGTATATAATATGTGACCTAAGACTATTCTATTGATAATACAAGCTGAATAGGAATTATTGTACACTGAATTGCAGGATCACAGCTGAGGAAGACAAAATTATTATATCTGGATAGACCACTAAATGACCTCTGAATTCTCTGGCATATAATTAAAAATAAAAGCATATTTATGCCCCAAAACTAATGCTTTGTTTAAATTTAAAAAGATGAATAAATTTACTAAAATAAATAAACAAGCTAACAGAAAAACAACCAAAGATGCAAAAAGATTGTGTTGTGGAAATGCAATTTGCTAAGCACTTGAAAAGATACATGGACTGTAGTTATTGTCACATGGGCAGTTTTGAATTTTCATATATGCACCTAAACACAGACACACACATAACAGATATTAACACTATGTTCTTTTTTTCTTGAGACTATAAAGGAGCTGTGTCTAAAAGACAAGAGAAAAATCCATCAAAAAGAAATGAACACACTGATATGATTTGGATGTTTGTCTCCCCGACATCTCATGTTGAAATGTAATCCCTAGTATTGGAGGTGGGGCTTGGTGGGAGGTGCTTGGATCATGGGGGTGGACCCCTTGTGAACGGCTTAGCACCATCCCCTTGGTGATGAGAGAATTCTCACTCTGAGTTCTCAAGCGATCTAGATATTGAAAAGTGTGTGGCACCTCCCCCTCCCTCTTGCTCCTCCTCTGGCCATGTGATGCACTGGCTCTCCTTTCACTTTCCACCATGATTGGAAGCTTCCTGAGGCCCTCATCAAGAGCAGATGCCGGCACCACACTTCCTGTACAGCCTGTAGAACCATGAACCAAAATAAAATATCTTTTCTTTATAAATTACCCAGCCTCAGGCATTCCTTTACAGCAATGCAAGAATGGCCTAATACACAAACCAAATATGGTTTTCCATATTTAATGGGAGGAATGGAAGATGCGTTACTCTTTCTTGAATAGTTTCTCTACATTAGACATTTTACTTACAATATTTCTTTAAAAACCTTGCAACAAATCCATGAAATAGGTATTTTCATTCTGCTTTGTAGATAAAGAAACTGAGACTCAAGGAGATTAAGGAACTAGTCAACTATTATACAGAAGAGCCAGACTTCATTCCCAGGCATGGTTAAATTCATGCCCAGGTTTCTCTCCCTAGTTAAAACAAGATTTGTAATAACAGTAAAGTTAACTTCCATTAGACACTTTTGCTCAGCTTCTAGAATATAGGCAAATAGTAGTACTGAATAAAGATTATTGCATAAAACGATACATCTATTTCAAAAGACAGACAAGTACAGTTGCCTCTTCTATATTTGGATATCAACTGAAGAATTACTACAAATGATTTAAAGGATTTATAAATGTCTATGGCATTGTTGAAGGAAGAGAAAAAAATGCCTTTCAAACAATGTGCTAAATTATTTAATGCTGCTCAAATAGGCGGCCCTGTCCTTTAATGCAAATACACACACACACACACACGGATATCACCATAGCTTCCTATTGCTTCTGTAATAGATTACTGCAAAATTAGTGGTTTAAAACAACACCAGTGGATTATTGTATAGTTTGTAGGTCCAAATGGGTCTCACTGGGCTAAAATTAAGAGGTAGCAGGTCTGCATTTCTTTCTGGAGTCTCTAGGGCTGTATCTGTTTCCTTGTCTTTTCTAGCTTCTAGAAGCTGTCTGCTTGCATTCCTTAAGCTTAGTGTCTTAGTGTCCTTTCATCAGTCAAATCTAGCAATGGCCAGTGGAATCTTCTGTTGCATCAGTCTGACACTGACTGTCCTGCCTTCTTTCACTTATAAGGATGCTTGTAATTGCATTGAGTCCACCCAGAGAGTCCAGAATAATCACCCAATATTAAATCCTTAATCCAATCACATCTGGGAAGTCCCTTATTTTACATAAATTAATATCTCCCCAAATTTCAGAGATTAGGGTATAGATGTCTCAAGGGAAGGGGGGCATCACTCTGCCTACAAGAGGCATATTATTGTGTTCTGTTCAATGTAAAATTCTAAGGATATACTACATTTAAAAACAGAAATGTGTTAGTGAGAAACAAGCTACCCCCTCATCCGTGTCCACTATGCTGAGGCAATCACTGGAAGGTGCACTGCCCCAGAGGACAAAGGTTCCCTGGGTCAGAAACCCCCAACCAGATGAACCAACAACAGGACTGAGGATGCCCGGGGCAGGCGCCAGCTCATGTCATCACCCTCACTGAGCCCCGGGTATGTTTAACTATTGAGGGCCAGGAAATTGACTTCCTCCTGGACACTGGTACAGCCTTCTCAGTGTCAATCTCCTGTCCTGGACGACTGTCCTCAAGGTCCGTTTCCATCCGAGGAATCCTGGGACAGCCTGTAACCAGGTATTTCTCCCACCTCCTCAGTTGTAATTGGGAAACTTTGCTCTTTTCACATGCCTTTCTTGTTATGCCTGAAAGTCCCACACCCTTATTAGGGAGGGATATACTAGCCAAGGCTGGAGCTATTAGCTACATGAATATGGGGAACAAGTTACCCATTTGTTGTCCACTACTTGAGGAGGGAATCAACCCTGAAGTCTGGGCACTGGAAGGACAATTTGGAAGGGCAAAAAATGCCCACCCAGCCACACAATGCAAAAACACAAAGAGGTAGGACTCTTACACTGACAAAGCCATGAAAATGGGAAGGAGAGGGGAGAACAGCAGCATAAGTGGCTGGCAGAGGTAGGGAAAGACCAGCAAGAAGGAAAGAGAGAAAGAAAAAGTCAGAGAATGAGACAGAGAGACAGAAAGTCAAAGAGGGAGTCAGAAACAGAGACAAAGAAAAGGAGTCAGAGAAAAAGAGGGACAGACACAAAAAGTCAAAGAGAGAGTTAAAAAGAGAGGAAGAGACAAAGAAGAAGTCAAAAAAGAGATGGAAGTAGTAAAGAAAAAACAGTGTACCCTATTCCTTTAAAAGCCAGGGTAAATGTCTATCTACCCAGTCAAGGCATATTCTACTTATGTGGATCTTCAATCCATATCTGCCTCTCAGACAGTTTGCAAGAAATAACGAAATCTATCCTTACTTTACAATCTCAAATAGACTCTGGCAGCAGTGACTCTCCAAAACCGCCAAGTCCTAGACCTCCTCACTGCTGAGAAAGGAGGACTCTGAACCTTCTTAGGAGAAGAGTGTTGTTTTTACACTAACCAGTCGGGGATAGTACGAGATGCTGCCCGGCGTTTACAGGAAAAGGCTTCTGAAATCAGGCAACGCCTTTCAAATTCTTATACCAACCTCTGGAGGTGGGCAACATGGCTTCTCTCCTTTCTAGGTCCTGTGCCAGCCATCTTGCTATTACTTGCCCTTGGGCCCTGTATTTTTAACCTTCTTGTCAAATTTGTTTCCTCTAGAATCGAGGCCATGAAGCTACAGATGGTCTTACAATTGGAACCCCAAATGAGTTCAACTAACAACTTCTACCGAGGACCCCTGGACCGACCCGCTGGCACTTCCCCTGGCCTAGAGAGTTCCCCTCTGAAGGACACCACAACTGCAGGGCCCCTTCTTCGCCCCTATCCAGCAGGAAGTAGCTAGAGCGGTCATCGGCCAAATTCCCAACAGCAGTTGGGGTGTCCTGTTTAGAGGGGGGATTGAGAGGTGACTCCGTGCTGGCAGTCCTCACAGCCCTCGCTCACTCTCGGTGCCTCCTCTGCCTGGGCTACCATTTTGGTGGCACTTGAGGAGGCCTTCAGCCCACTGCTGCACTGTGGGAGCCCCTTTCTGGGCTGGCCAAGGCCGGAGCCCACTCCCTCAGCTTGCAGGGAGGTGTGGAGGGAGAGGTGTGAGCGGGAACTGGCGTTGTGTGTGGCGCTTGCAGGCCAGCTGGAGTTCTGGGTGGGCGTGAGCTTGGCGGGCCCCACACTTGGAGCAGCCGGCCGGCCCTGCCAGCCCTGGGCAGTGAGGGACTTAGCACACGGGCCACCGGCTGTGGAGGGTATACTGGGTCCCCCAGCAGTGCCAGCCCACCGGTGCTGCACTCGATTTCTTGCCGAGCCTTAGCTGCCTTCCCGCGGGGCAGGCCTCGGGACTGCAGCCCACCATGCCTGAGGCCGCGGGACTGCAGCCCACCATGCCTGAGCCTTCCCCCACCTCCGTGGGTTCCTGTGCAGCCCGAGCCCTCCCCCACCTCCGTGGGTTCCTGTGCAGCCCGAGCCTCGCCGACGAGCACTGCCCCCTGATCCATGGCGTCCAGTCCCATCCACCACCCAAGGGCTGAGGAGTGTGAGTGCACAGCGCGGGACTGGCAGGCAGCTCCACCTGCAGCCCCAGTGCGGGATCCACTAGGTGAAGCCAGCTGGGCTCCTGAGTCTGGTGAGGATGTGGAGAGTCTTTATATCTAGCTCAGGGATTGTAAACACACCAATTGGCACTCTGTATTTAGCTCAAGGTCTGTGAGTGCACCAATAGACACTCTGTATCTTGCTGCTCTGGTGGAGCCTTGGAGAACCTTTATGTCTAGCTCAGGGATTGTAAACACACCAGTCAGCACTCTGTATCTAGCTCAAGGTTTGTAAACACACCAATTAGCACCCTGTGTTTAGCTCAAGGTTTGTGAGTGCACCAATCGACACTCTGTAGCTAGCTGCTCTGGTGGGGCCTTGGAGAACATTTATGTCTAGGTCAGGGATTGTAAACACACCAATCAGCACTCTGTATCTAGCTCAAGGTTTGTAAACACACCAATCAGCACCCTGTGTTTAGCTCAAGGTTTGTGAGTGCACCAATCGACACTCTGTAGCTAGCTGCTCTGGTGGGGCCTTGGAGAACCTTTATGTCTAGCTCAAGGATTGCAAACACACCAATCGGCACTCTGTATCTAGCTCAAGGATTGTAAACACACCAATCAGCACCCTGTATCTAGCTCAAGGTTTGTGAGTGCACCAATCAATACTCTGTATCTAGCTGCTCTGGTGGGGCCTTAGAGAACGTGTGTGTCGAAACTCTGTATCTAACTAATCTGATGGGGACATGGAGAACCTTTGTATCTAGCTCAGGGATTGTAAACTCACCAATCAGCACCCTGTCAAAACCGGCCACTTGGCTCTACCAATCAGCAGGATGTGGGTGGGGCCAGATAAGAGAACAAAAGCAGGCTGCCCAAGCCAGCAGTGGCAACCCACTCGGGTCCCCTTCCACACTGTGGCAGCTTTGTTCTTTCGCTCTTTGCAATAAATCTTGCTACTGCTCACTCTTTGGGTCCACGCTGCTTTTATGAGCTGTAACACTCACTGCGAAGATCTGCAGCTTCACTCCTGAACACAGCGAGACCACGAGCCCACCAGGAGGAACGAACAACTCCAGACGCGCTGCCTTAAGAGCTGTAACACTCACCGCAAAGGTCTGCAATGTCACTCCTGAGCCAGCGAGACTACGAACCCACCAGAAGGAAGAAACTCCGAACACATCCGAAAATCAGAAGGAACAAACTGCAGACACGCCACCTTAAGAGCTGTAACACTCACCGCGAGGGTCCACAGCTTCATTCTTGAAGTCAGTGAGACCAAGAACCCACCAATTTCGGACACATTAGGATGTTCCCAAATGACAAATTTAGGAAAAACAAAATTCTGTTTTAATACAAATATGGGAGCTCTCAAGCTCTTTTTATGTGCAAACATCACCGACAGAAAGCTTTAATGGTAATACTAATCACTGAGAAGTTTCTGGACCAAGTGTTTTCTGTGCATTATTTCAATTTACTCCTATAATAACATTGTACATATTATTGATTGTCCACATTTTATCAGTGAAGATAATGAGGCTTGGAGCGATTAAATAACAGGTCTACAATTACTCAACTAGGAGAAGGCATAAATAAGATTCAGCCTGAACCTGTAACGACATATAGATGTAACTATTTCACTTTATGGCCTTAAATTTGAGTCATTTAAAAAAACCTGAAGTAATCCTTGAATAATTCTAAAATTTGTGATTTATGGGGAGTGAGGAGCAAGGCAGTTTATTTCCATAGCAAACAAAATAATTTATTTGTATTTAGGTATTAGGTATTTAGGTATATACTTCTATGCCTAGGACCACAAGAAAAATGAACATTTCACTGGGAAATTCCTAAAACTTTCTAAGTTTTTATAAATACCCAGGAAGCCAAGAATATAGACTGCTAGAATGGGGCCAGGGAAAGCAAACCTACTCCTAAACTACATCAGGAAAATAATTTAAGGAATATGTAGATAATCTGGTTAGAATTAAAGCCTCCCAGTTGAAGTGTTTCTATATGCCTTCATTTGAAAATATCCCTTTCGCTCACCTCATAACAGCTTGAGGCAAAGTAAAAGCAGTATGGATACAAGATGAGAAATCCTATTTCTATAAAGTTGAGGACTTTTTGATCTTGGACAAGGCGGTTGAATACAAGGGCCTGCTTTCTCACGTACAAACTGTAGACAAGCAATAAGATTACTGTGATGATTAAATGTCATAAATAAACAGGTATATGTTTATAATCACCATACACCTATAAAACAGAATTGTATATAAAAAGTGAAAAGTGTTATGGCATATATTGTATTTTCAAAACATTTGCATCTTTTAATAAAAATAGTGGATAAATTATGTAAAAGTGCATATGTGTATGTATAGATACTATATAAGTATATATTAGGATATTACAATATAATTGAAAAAGATATATAATTTTAAAAAATCAAAATCATGGGATGATAGATTATTTTAATTTTCTTCTTTTCATATTTTATTTTTATTGTATATAATGATAAGTACTACTTTTCTAATTTAAAATAGTTAATGTTAAGGTTATGATGGAAGACTAGAAGCAGAGAGAAAACAGAAGTCATAAAGCATAATGTACATGAAACTCTTGAACTTTATTTGTTCCATTCTATGCCTTTTCTAAAATATCATCTCTTTCATCTAAAGAACCTGTGGAGATACTATGTGCAAGTCTTCATTTTTTTTTTCCTGCATCAACAAGCCCTGGCTTATGCTAGTAAAGCATATTTTTTTTCCTCCTGAAATAAAATAAGAATTTTCCTGCTTGTTTGCAAAATGATGTTTCCCTAGGTATATTTCATTTACTTGTGAAGATTCAACCAAGAAGCAATGAATAAAGAGAGAAATGGCCTTGAAAAACACAATCTAATATTATTTATCTATATATCTTTGCTGTGTTCATTAGTCATATGGTATACGACATATTAAATAATTCACTTTTTGCACAAATTTTAGAAGTAATATAAGTGGAAGCAATTTAACTACAACTACTTAGTGTAATGAACATTTTAAATTGAGCTTTTGGAAAGTGCTTAATTAATGCTTGTAAAATAGGGGTTCATAGTTCTTGCAATATGTCATTAAGTCCAAGCATTATCTTTAATCTTCTCCCAAGCTTCTGAGAGGAGAAAATAGTTTTTGAAGCAACACAAATTGATAAACCTTCAAAAGTTGAGGTAATCAGCTACTTACATTTTTGAGCACTAGTCACAGTATAAATGGAAATTAAAATTCCATTATGATGTAAAGTAAAAATTTAGCACTGTAACTTTCAAGTAATATGCCACCCCTCTACACCGACCTCCATACTGCTTACCAAGCACTTCATTCAACCATATTTCAGCCCTAATATGACTTTTTTAAATTTGCCTAAACAGTATCACTTCCTCCTTTATTTTGGCCACAGAAGTCCATTTTCCCTTCTTGGGTTACTATTACCTCCATATTCCATGAGTCCTTAATAGAAATGCCAACTATTGTACTCTTCACTTCACCCCTGGCCAAAGATACATAGCTCAAGCCAGGCCAATCAGATTCTCCTGCCTTCAGATGTGTGATCCTTGAACTGACTGCCAGTTGCTTGAAGGTCATTGACCCCAGCTCTCTTAATGACACTGCCAAAAAGGAATTGCTACTTGAGTTTCTAAGATTGCTGAAGCCTCTCCACGTTTTTGTTTTTCCTTAGACCCTATTCAATTTCTCTCTTGCTTGTACAAGCCACCAAGTATTCTTCTGATATGATTCCTTTAGTATAAACCAGTCAGAAGTGGTTTCTGCTGTTTCCAACTTACTAACCACGCCAAAAATATTTTGGAATGACCAATTTAGTCCATAGCAGAGAATGGACACCACACCTCCCTATTTACAGAAAAGATACTGGATTTTTTCCTCCCAAAAGACATTATGAAATGCAGATTTTTCATTTTGTGTTGCAAAATTTAATCAAGTATTAAATTTTAGTATATTTTCTTTTTTATAATCATGGATTTTACATTGTTTTAATTTTTCTTGAAAAAAAGTTGTCTTTATGTATATACATTATCCGGTTGTCAATCAAGAGAGGGGTATTCAAATCTAAAGCCCTCAGAAGATGCCTTGCTGCTTTTCTAACATGTCACAACCTACAATCCCTGGTAATACAGAGAATTCAGAGCAAAATATGAGATATCTCTCTGTACACTTATCTAAAGGAGAAGATGAAGCATATTTAGTATGTGCTTATTATAATTTTGTGTGGTTCGAACATATCACAGCTAGCAGTAGTAATAAAAAATACCTTTTTATAGAGTATTTCTTATGTTACAATAAGTTAATTACTTTTCTGATATGATAGTCCTTAAAATTCTCAAATACCCTTATGAGGTGTAGACATATTTACCCTAAGAGAAAGTTGAAGATTATAAAGGTTAGAGAAGTTTGTAAAGATCAGAACTGGGTATGGAATTCAGGCCTGTCTGATACCAAAATCATGGATCTTAAGTAATTTCATATATACAATTTTTATGTATCTACTTTTTCTCTGCTTTTCTATTAAGGTAATTTTAAATGGGAACAACTTAATGGTTTAATAATCTGTGTTACATAGAATTTTCCCTAGTATAGATTTTTGATAAAATTTCTCCCTTACTGTTTGTCCTTTAAACTCAGGCATATCTGAGCATTTATGAAATATCATCAAATAGGGATCATTTAGAAGCAAAACTGAGCCACTAAACTGGTTAAAGTATCCAACTTTCTTGTGTATTTTAATAAAACACAAATATAGGTTGGGCGCAGTGGCTCGTGCCTGTAATCCCAGCACTTTGGGAGGCTGGGGTGGGGGGATCACGAGGTCAGGAGATTGAGACCATCCTGGCTAACACGGTGAAATCCCATCTCTACTAAAAATACAAAAAATAAGCCGGGCGTGGTGGCGGGCACCTGTAGTCCCAGCTACTCGGGAGGCTGAGGCAGGAGAATGGTGTGAACCTGGGAGGTGGAGTTTGCAGTGAGCTGAGATTGTGCCACTGCACTCTAGCCTGGGTGACAGAGCAAGACTCCGTCTCAAAGAAACAAAACAAAAAAACCCACAAATATAGCACTCTCTATTAAACAGTCTTGATGGCAAGCATATGCTGTAAGTAAATAACTAGTAACAGGCTTTCAAAATTGAAAGTGACATCATTTAAAATAATGATTTCCTCTAAACTGCTTGTCTGTAATTATTTTTAAGATATTACATGGGGGACTAATTAGGTACAAGACACCAAAAGGGATAAAAACAGGAACAAGATTGATTAATTGGACTTACAAAAGTTCCTGGGAATAAAAAATGAATTATATTGGGAAGAATTGACTACTAGACTTGTGTTCTGAATAATGATTAAAAAGAATGACAAGCTAAATTTATGTTTCTTATCTCTGAATCATAAAATTCTCAGTTCTTGCTTTTGCATTGAAGTAATGTGTACATTAAATTGAAATGCATGCCTTATAAAATGTAAACTTTAACAAAATTAGGGAATATTTAAGAATAAATTAAATTTTAAATTGTGAAGATAAAACCAAGAAATCTTTTACCTACTTAATTCCCATGTTTTCTTCCACATACAAGCCTTTTATTATTTATTTGGCACTAGCTACAGTTATTGTTGGCCCAAGTTAACTATTATTCAACACACTCTCTTTAGTCACCATTTTTCTGGAGTATCTGCAACATTTATGTTTCAGCCATTTTTGACTTTTCTTGAAACCCTCTTCTCCTTTGGCTAACAGGTCATCACTACATAAATTGTACTCATTTTTTCCACTGGTCTCTTAAATGGCTATTCTTTTCCTCTCATTCACCAAACGGAAGAGTTTTTCTCAAACTCAGTCTTTCATTTGTCTCTCTTGACAGCCTCAGAGAGACAAATGAGATGGGGCCTCACGGGACAATAATTTTTTTTTCTTTTGACAGCTTAATTTGGTCATTGTGAGAGGTTACAGCCTGCTGGCAGCCCTCGCAGCCCTCGCTTGCTCTCAGCACCTACTCAGTCTTGGCGCCCACCCTGGCCGCACTTGAGGAGCCCTTCAGCCCGCCGCTGCACTGTGGGAGCCCCTCTCTGGGCTGGCCGAGGCCAGAGCCAGCTCCCTCTGCTTGCCGGGATGTGTGGAGGGAGAGGTGCAGGTGGGAACCGGGGCTGCGTGCGGCGCTCCCAGGCCAGCGTGAGTTCTGGGTAGGCATGGGCTTGGCGGACCCCACACTCAGAGCGGCCGGCCGGTGCCACGGGCCCCAGGCAGTGAGGGGCTTAGCACCCAGGCCAGCAGCTGCAGAGGGTGCACCAGGTCCCCTAGCAGTGCAGGCCCGCTGGTGCTGCACTCAAATTCTCGCTGGGCCTCAGCTGCCTCCCTGTGGTGCAGGGCTCAGGACCTGCAGCCCGCCATGCCAGAGTGCCCCCCGCCATGGGCTCCTGCATGGCCTGAGCCTCCCCGACGAGTGCCGCCCCCTGCTCTGCAGCACCTGGTCCCATCAACCGCCCAAGGGCTGAGGAGTGCGGGTGCACAGCACGGGACTGGCAGGCAGCTCCACCTGCGGCTGCAGTGCAGGATCCACTAGGTGACGCCAGCTGGGCTCCTGAGTCTAGTGGGTACTTGGAGAATCTTTATGTCTAGCTAGGGGATTGTAAATACACTAATCAGCACTCTGTATCTAGCTCAAGGTTTGAAAATGCACCAACCAGCACTCTGTATCTGGCTAATCTGGTGGGGACTTAGAGAAACTTTATGTCTAGCTAAGGGACTGTAAATACACCAAATCAGCACTCTGTGTTTAGCTCAAGGTTTGTAAACACATCAATCAGTACCCTGTGTCTAGCTCAAGGTTTGTAAATGCACCAATCAGTGCTCTGGGGACTTGGAGAACTTTTGTGTCTAGCTCAGGGATTGTAAATGTACCAATCAGCACCCTGTCAAAACGGACCAATCAGCTCTCTGTAAAACAGACCAATCAGCTCTCTGTAAAATGTACCAATCAGCAGGATGTGGGTGGGGCCACATGAGGGAATAAAAGCAGACTGCCCCAGCCAGCTGTGGCAACCTGCTGGGGTCCCCTTCCACACTGTGGAAGCTTTGTTCTTTCACTCTTTGCAATAAATCTTGCTGCTCCTCACTCTTTGGGTCCACACTGCCTTTATGAACTGTAATACTCACCGCGAAGGTCTGCAGCTTCACTCCTGAGGCCAGCAAGACCATGAACCCACTGGGAAGAATGAACAACTCCTGATGGGAGGAACGAATAACTCCAGACATATTGCCTTAAGAGCTGTAACACTCACTGCGAAGGTCTGCAGCTTCACTCCTGAAGCCAGGGAGACCACGAACCCACCAGAAGGAAGAAACTCCGAACATGCCTGAACATCAGAAGGAACGAACTCCAGACACACCATCTTTTAGAACTGTAACACTCACCGCGAGGGTCCGCAGCTTCATTCTTGAAGTCAGTGAGACCAAGAACCCACCAGTTCCAGACACAATTGGATCTGAGATAGCAGAATGGATCTAAACAGCATTTCTCCCTGATACAAGCTTCACTAGCTCATCTCCTCTTAAAGAGATCATTGCCTCGACAGGGAGTCTCCTATCATTACATTGCCAGTGGATTTCTGTTTACCTTTATTTCCATATTTTCTTTATATTTGTAGAGTAGTAGTGTTTCCAGTCCCTGGTTTCTAGTCTTGAGCCCTTTCTATGGTGTGTTCAGGTGTGTGCAAATTAAGTTTTTTTCTCTGTGATTATGGGAGGTCAAGAGATACTTTTTCCTTTGATGCTTTCTTTGCCTGGTTTTCTCACTTAAGCCTCATTATTTTACATTTATACCATGTGAGACTAGCGACCCTTGGCATAACAATTCCTTGATTTAAGTACTCATGCTATATGATTTTTTTTCGAAATCTACCTGTCAGTCTTGAACACCTTTGGAAGTCCAGTTCCTTGTTTCCTGCAAGTTTTTAGTTCTTATTCATGTCACCCAAGATCAAAAGTATAAAATCATCCTTGATTTCTTCCTTTCTCTTTATAACCAGTCATCAAGTCCTACCAACTTCTCTTTTGCAGTTGTCCTACATTTTCCTCCTCTCACTGGCCCAATATTCTAGTTTGGGCCTGGCCTATTTATCCAATTCTGTTTAGCATTCAGTCTATCTCTCTCCAAGCTATTCTACATACTGAGCTAAATTTCTCATGTTAATTCCCTGCTTTAAGAAACAAAACAAACAAAACTGCAAGCAGTTAATCTTCCTATCAGTATTTCAAATAGTTGTGAAGAAACAACAACAACAATAAAAATCGTAAATATTCAGATTTCCATTTTCCATTTCCAGATATCTTAATTAAGTAGGTTTGGAAAAGAGATCACAAAAATATGTATTATTAAATGAGTATCTCAGGTAAGTATCACCAGGTAGTTCAAACAGCTGCTTTCTGAGAAACACTACTTTATGATTCTTTTACTTATCTACTTCCTTTTTCCCTTCACTAACTTTTGTTTACCACTACGGCAATTCACTGTCTTCTGAAGCCACTTTCAACCAATTGCCAATTAGAAGAATTTTAAATGTATACAACCAAGCTGCATCTCAACCACCTCGGGCACATGTTCTAGGATCTCCTGAGGACAGTGTCAAGGGCCACAGTCACTCATATTTGGCTCAGAATAAATTTCTTCAAATGTTTTGCAGAGTTTGAGTTTTTTCATTGACAAAGCTACTCTAATTTCAAATCATGCATGTCTATGTCTCTTGTATATCAATTAGTCATGGACTTCATGCTACTACTTATTGTTTATACCTATGTCATAGCTTCTCCACCAGGATAGAAACTTCTTTAAAGCGCTAATCTCACCTTGTGGATACGTATCCCCTTACAGCACTTAGAAAAAATGTTTATGCCTTGAAAATATGTGATATATATTTGTTAATTTACCATACTTTTCATTATCTCTGTGGCACGAAAATAATGTTTCAGGGGCCATGCGACAAAAAAACAGAATCATATTAGATGTGCCTCAAAAATAAAGGGGACAGAGTTGTTGAAAGCGAAATAATAACTTAAGAAGTACTAGTCTGTTTGGAAGTTTTGTTTATATGTAAATGCAAGTGTGTGTGTTTGTGTGTGTGTGTGTGTGAATGTTAACATTATCAAACATTATCAAAGAGTAAGAAGAATTACAAGGGGACCCACAAAACCTTTACCAATCCATGTAATGTTGTCAAAGATAATAAGCAATATCTAATTTCAAGATCAAAAGAGCATTGTCCCAGTCACTCTTTACCACTTTTACCTTTTACCTTGGAATACACTAAATTCTATTGTTTGCCCATGTATCTGTTATTTTATTACCACCTTATATGTTTAACCCATCAAATGTTCTTGCAAATCTGATACAATTCACAATTCACTGTGAAGAATTATAAAATTATACTGTTATTAATTAGTCCAGGTCAAAATTAGATACATTTTGGACAAAATCAATCATGAAAATATATGGTTAATTATAATGTGATCTTTTATATAAACAATAAATATCAAAAAGGTGGAGTAATACAACAATAGATATCATGACAGCATTTCTTTGAAAGCATTAGAACATGGCATCAAACATAATTTACTAGACAAATTCTGTATTGTGCTGGAAAAGGAGTATTTACTATTTTTTGAAATATGTCTTTCATCTTCATAGTGTTATGTGTACTATTCTCTTCTTTGGGATCTATCTCACATTTTTATCTTCTCTGCTATCATCCACACAGCACCTGTGATAAAATCTGGGACAAGATAAAATTGAATAATACTACATCTTCTTATCTGAGGAGAACTCACAGGCCAGATGTATTTGTTCTTATATGACAGGGACAATGGATGATTAAGGAAAGTCTCAAAAATGAGATGACCTTTAAACTGACCCTTGTAGAATAATTGAGTTTATCTGAAAAACAATGTAGAAAGGACATTTTAAAAAGAGACACTTGTGCAAGCACAGACATTTAGGTGTAGACATTCCTTGAGGTTAAATGAAGAGAATGCAATGAATATAGAAATTCAGAAAAGCAGTTACATAGGATATGCCCAGCAGAACTTCAGAGACTGGTGAAGTTGAGACAATGAAACCTTTTGAATGTTCACTCCTATGTACATTTTTTCTATATGGTACTTTTCCCCATATTTCTTTTTATTATGTAAGCATAATGCTGAATTTATTTTTGTCTATTTAATGGGAAGCTTTTTTTTTTCTTCTTTTAATAGTCAACCAGTAAGATCAGCTACTTGTTAAAGTTGGGAAAATAAACATTTTACTAACAGAAAAAAATGCATTATCCATAAGTGATAAAAATAAATAAAAACCAATCTAATAACTATGCTAAATCTTTAGCAAGTTATTAGTTTAAGTGAAGACCTGACCTTGATTATATTACAACAGAATGGGGATAGCCAATGCCTACAACCATACTCAATAATGAAGAATTAATTCTGATAATTTCCCTCATATCTATGAATGCTAAACTACATTTTATGCTTACGTTATTCATGTAGTTGCATCTGTTTTCTGTTTCTGGAAAGGTTGTTATTTCTGTAACATAAGTGACTTAATAGATTCCAGTTCTTCTGTGCATAGTTTCATTTGCATTTAATAGGGCTTAGAGTGCCTCTGTTGAAATAGGAGTTTTTCTAAAGCAAGAGGTTTAGAGTGACTATTGTATCATTCTGGGGCCTCATTTTTAATCAGTAATTAATACTTTCTGGAAAGCATAAGTTTGCAAAAATATTTGGCATTCAATGAATGGTCTCATTTTGAATCCCAATTTAATTTTGGACTAAAAAGTCTTAGAAAAAAAATCTAAATTATTTACTATATTAATTATAAGTGCGTTTCCAAGAATGAAGAAAATTGTATCTTCTCCCTTTAGTTCCAGGCTTATTCTTAGGTATAAGAAGGAGAACTATTTTATGCATTCCTAGATTCTTAAATATTTTAATTTTGATTGCCCATGGCAGCACTATAAAATGTTTCCCTCATGAAATATATATTTTTTCTCATATATGCAGAAATGTAATCTTTTTCTATTTTGAAAAGTTTGATTATATATCATTGTCATCAGTTCAGCAAACCAATTTGGGATAAATGGAAGAGCACTGCCTCAATGCATTTGGTTTCAGAAATGTATTAATAATAGTGTATATAATGTTTCAAATCACATTTCCAAGGAAACTTATTGTGCACAATGCAATTTTTTCTTGGACAGACAATTTTGTGCTATGAGTCCACCGGAATACATTTTTGTTTCATTGAAAATATAATTTTTTCAACCATATATTTATATAAGATGCCTAAAATTTCTGAAAGAAAAATGCTGCTAATGATATTATCATGTTAATTTTCATAAACTCCTCTCCATATTTTAAAGTAATACATTATTAATATAGTTTCTAAAACAGTGGCCATATATTCACACTATAAATATAAGGCTATGATCATTCCTGGGATTTTAGGACTAAAAAATATGTGACAGGCTACAATATTGCTACCCAAGTTATAACAGGAATGCTTTTGTAAGTCAGTCAATCATAAGTAAAGAGTCATTAGCATTATTTGTCACAGACCTTCTGTTAGAAACCACAAAAGTCAAAAAAATGAAATGTATTACAAGCTTGTACCCTACAGCTAAAACATAAAATGAAATCAATAGCATTTGAGTTGTTTCACCACCAGTTTAAAGTTTATGTTAATTGTCTTGTAATTTATTCCTGATTGAAAGTCTAGTTATTGACTCAAAACACAATGATATATTTATAGAAAGCTATGGCTTTCTTTTTTCATGTTTAAAGATAATTATAATTTTACCATAAAGCAAAAATTGCCGCTTCAATTATGGAGTTACATAAATCAATCTGTGCTGTAAACTTGCATGTTACGGCTTTTGCTCTACATAAAAATAAAAGAATGGGAATGACTCTGTGGCAGAAATATTAACATAAGCTTCTATAGATGTTCTGGGTACAGGCTTCTTGAAGCTTCTTTGGGACCAAATAACATTATATCCTAAAAACCCAGGAGAGTTTGAGTTTTTCTGCAAAGAAAGAGACTATGGATAGGAAGAAAAGATGACTCATAATTTTGAAATAATGTATTAGAAATAGCAATGCATTCAGCTGGGCGTGGTGGCTCACGCCTGTAATCCCAGCACTTTGGGAGGCCGAGGCGGGTGGATCACGAGGTCAAGAGATGGAGACCATCCTGGCTAACATGGTGAAACCTCGTCTCTACTACAAATACAAAAAATTAGCCGGGCGTGGTGTCAGGCGCCTGCAGTTCCAGCTACTAGGGAGGCGGAAGCAGGAGAATGGCGTGAACCTGGGAGGCGGAGCTTGCAAGGAGCTGAGACCACGCCATTGTACTGCAACCTGGGCAACAGAGTGAGACTCCCTCTCAAAAAAAAAAAAAAAAAAAAAAAGAAATAGCAATGCATTCACATTTGTCTTTCCTTTTGAAACTAGTCCAATAGTCCCATAGACAGTTGTTTTCAGATAAACATAGAAACTGGCCCTTCTGCTGTTAAAGCTTAAAACTTTTATTTGTTTTATCTGAGCTCCTTCCTCAGGAAAGGAGGACCTTCAGGCCTCTCAAAAAAAAAAAGTATCAAATAACTGAAACTTACCAGATCACTGCCCCAGAGGTCTCCTTTCTCCTCCCCAGTTCTTGTTTTCTTGCACTCTTATATTTCTTCCCTACTATATAAAACCCCTAGCTTTAGTCAATCAGGGAGATGGATTCGAAACTGAACTCCCATCTCTTCAGCTTCAACACCCGATTAAAGCCTTCTTCCTTGGCAATACTTGTTTTCTCAGTAATTGGCTTTCTGTGCAGCAAGCAGCAGGACCTAGATCAAACTCCTGGTGTTTCGTTAACACTTTGTAAAATGAAGATAATTATTTGATCAAATTAGTGGTCAATATTGGAGTAAAGGAAGAAAATATGGATGCTTAACAGAATGAGACAGGAAGAAGAGATAAAATGTAGGGAGTCTAGAGGGCCAGAAAGTTTGAGTGCAGGAGGAATGAAAAATCAACACCTAATTTCTAACTGAATTGAAGAGAGAGAAAACTCCAAAGCTTTTCAGATTCCCTGCAATTTCAAGTACTGGGAGGAAGCTCCTAAGCACATTCCCATGATTAAAACAGTGTACTGTCTCCATCTGTAGTAATGACTAAACCACTGTTATGAAAAGGCTAAAAATCAGGGGTGGTGAGGTGGGAGTGGGCAGAACTGGAGCTTAATTAGCAGTCAGCCATCAGGTGGGTTGTATGAGTGGTATGTATGCTACAAATTTGCATACTGTTAGCTTGATATTTAAAACGCTTCACAATCTGGCCTTAATTTTCCAGACTCACTCATGCATTGGACAAATCTTTATTGGGTATATTTATGTGCCATGCATTTTAGGCTATTGGGATACATCAATAAACAAAACAGATACAAACTTCTGTCTTTGCGCAGACTAAATCCATTTTAACAATATCCACTAAATTCTGTTCTACAGTCTCACTGAAATAATATTCTTAACATGAACACATAGAATATAATTATAAAACTCTATTATTTTCTTTCATACTATCTCTTTTATCCTGCTAATACGGGCTAATATTTTTCCTGCTGTTGAATAAAAGCTCAAGAAATTTTATAATTTTTTAAAAAATTGTTAATAGTACTATGGTAAAGGTAACTTTAAAAAGAATTTAAAAATGATTCTCTAGTTCAATATATTAATCTAATACTTCAAATTTCATTTAAAGGTAAAACTTTTTGTCCTTCCCCAGCTTAGATATGTTAATGGAAGTTCCTCTGCCTTTGGGGAAGAGGCTGTAAGAGATTTCCTTTTACTTTTTTCTTTATTAACTACCACCACCTCCTTCATTCACTAGCAGTTGATTTTTATCACTCAGACTTCTATTACCTGACCTTGGAGATTATGGAGAAAAGGCATGTAAGGTAGGTAGTGAAGTTCCTACTTCAATATTACTGTTGTGAAATGGTTGAATACTCTTTGGGTCAGACCTGGGTTTAAAACAGACATGGTCAATGAGAGCATCTTCAGCACTGGTATGCTTTCCTTCAGCAACTTCAGTTTGCCAGTGTACTTCAGTTAATTCCAGTTTATCATTTTAATAGGAATTCAGCCAGTCTATGTCTAGTTTTTGCCTTTTGCAGTATCATCACTCCTTCAGGTAATTCTACTGAACAGGATTTAAGAAAACTGGCATTCACATGTGTCCCAAATCTGGTCCTTTGGGTTGGTTTGGGTATAATTATGCAGGCAAAGAACAGTCACAGGTTCTTTGCCTGCATACTTACAGAAGCACAGACCTATCTAGATGTAGCTGTAACATAATGTAATACTCCAGTCATTGTAATCGCTTGTTGCTCTTTTTCTGTCTATATTTATCTGATATGTCTCAAACATGGATTTGCTGTGCTAGGCCAACATAAGGGCACAGTGTTTTTTACTGTAGTTGCCAACATTAAACTTGAGAAGGGAAAGCATATATTTCCCCAGCCCTCGTTTTTTGGGGAAAAGTATACTGTTGAAGTGAATTCAAGTACAACTTTACAACAACCCTCCCCTATAAAGCAATACTCACAAAGTCACTTCTAAATTTTAATTCGCGTGACCATTTTCAATTCTCCTTGAGAGTAATGGTGTTCAGAGTGGTAAACTCTGTTACTGAAACATGATTGTTTTGGTCTAGATTCTGCTGCTTGCCACACAGATGGGCAATCACTGAGACAATGAGTATTGCTAGGGAAGAAGGTTTTAATCTAATCGGGTGCTGCAGCTGAGGACATGGGAGATCAGTCTCGTGGAGACAGATCCCTCATGGTTTGGTGTTGTCTTCGCCATAGTGAGTTCTCACAAGATCTGGTTGTTGAAAATTGTGTGGCACCTTCCCCCACCACTCTCTCTCTCCCTTGCTACTGCTTTTGCCATGTGATGTGCCTGCTTTCCCTTTGACTTCCACCACAATTACAAGCTTCCCGAGGTCTCCATAGAACCAGAGCAGATGCCAGCACCATGCTTCCTGTAGAGATTACAGAACCATGAGCCAATTAAACCTCTTTTCTTTATAAATTACCCAGTCTCATGTATTTTTTTTTAAATTTTATTATTATTATTATACTTTAAGTTTTAGGGTACATGTGCACAATGTGCAGGTTTGTTACATATGTATACATGTACCATGTTGGTGTGCTGCACCCATTAACTCTTCATTTAGCATTAGGTATATCTCCTAATGCTATCCCTCCCCCCTTCCCCCACCCCACAACAGTCCCCGGTGTGTGATGTTCCCCTTCCTGTGTCCATGTGTTCTCATTGTTCAATTCCCACCTATGAGTGAGAACATGCGGTGTTTGGTTTTTTGTCCTTGTGATAGTTTGCTGAGAATGATGGTTTCCAGTTTCATCCATGTCCCTACAAAGGACATGAACTCATCATTTTTTATGGCTGCATAGTATTCAATGGTGTATATGTTCCACATTTTCTTAAACCAGACTATCGTTGTTGGACATTTGGGTTGGTTCCAAGTCTTTGCTATTGTGAATAGTGCTGCTATAAACATACGTGTGCATGTATCTTTATAGCAGCATGATTTATAATCCTTTGGGTATATACCCAGTAATGGGATGGCTGGGTCAAATGGTATTTCTAGTTCTAGATCCCTGAGGAATCACCACACTGACTTCCACAGTGGTTGAACTAGTTTACAATCCCACCAACAGTGTAAAAGTGTTCCTATTTCTCCACATCCTCTCCAGCACTTGTTGTTTCCTGACATTTTAATGATCACCATTCTAACTGGTGTGAGATGGTATCTCATTGTGGTCTTGATTTGCATTTCTCTGATGATCAGTGATGATGAGCATTTTTTCATGTGTTTTTTGGCTGCATAAATGTCTTCTTTTGAGAAGTGTCTGTTCATATCCTTTGCCCACTTTTTGATGGGGTTGTTTTTTCTTGTAAATTTGTTTGAGTTCATTGTAGATTCTGGATATTAGCCCTTTGTCAGATGAGTAGGTTGCAAAAATTCTTTACAGTAATGTGCTCTAATACAAAGAGATGAGCGAGAAAGTGATGAAAAGATAAGAGAAGATTCAACACTTGTATACTAGGAATCTCCCAGTGAGACAGAGGAGGGATAGAACTTTGGGTTCAGATCACCTCTACTAGAGCATTATTTCATGCAGTCACATTAGTCACCAGACCTTGCACCACTGTAAGGTAATGGCAGCATCACCTCACTCATGCCATCCCCACTGACCACAAGAGTTTGCAAGCTATCAGTTACCTAGAGAAACCAAGATGAGAGACATTCCACCATACATCTTACTCAAGGAAGTTGGCCCCCAATACCCACATGCACAGAAGGCTAAAAAAATGACTGTGGTGGTGGGCGCCTGTAATCCCAGATACTCAGGAGGCTGAGGCAGGAGAATGGTGTGAACCCAGGAGGCGGTGCTTGCAGTGAGCCCAGATCACGCCACTGCACTCCAGCTTGGGCAACAGAGCGAGACTCTGTCTCAAAAAAAAAAAAAAATCACACGGAGATGTAACATGTTAATGAGACGTGTGACACATGAAGAAGCATGACCTCAAACTGTGCAAGTGCTATAAATTCTCGTCTCTACATGCTTTAATGTCAATCCTTTCATGGCTAGGCCTATTAACGTGTGACACATGAAGAAGCATGACCTCAAACTGTGCAAGTGCTATAAATTCCCGTCTCTACATGCTTTAATGTCTCTCCTTTCATGGCTAGGCCTGTTAAAATTACTCTCTTGGCTATCTCCAGGGAGGCAGCAAGAGGACTTTCTCTTTTCCGGGCTGCTTTCCTTGTGCTCCAGCATAAGTTCCAATAATGCCTGGAGTCTGGGAAATTTTCTTAGCCTTGTGTCAGTTTCTATTGCACAAGAGCATAAGAACCTCAGTAACACCAGAATAGATGCCAAATTAATTAAAAAAAAAAAGCTAGAATTAAAAAAAAAATCCCTAAATGAGACTTGAACAGTTATACTACATATATAGAAAATGACCCAGAATTTCCAACATGTAGAAATATTTTCACAAAAATAGTGAACTCTAAAGAAAAAATAAAAGCAATTATTTGGAAATTCAGAAATCAGACCAGTTTGTCATTACACATTTTTTACAGTATGCTTCAAAGAATAAGAAAATGGAATGAAAAATTTAATTTAAAAAAGAAAATGAGTCAAGTTATCCAGTCAAATTGGTCTTCAATGTTAAAGCCCTAAGATAAGCTTTTCTTAATGCACCAAAACATAGGAAATAGTGTCTCTATAATCCTGCATCAAAGACTTTACTTGGGAATGGGTTACTGATAACAAAATGACTGAATGTGTTACTAAGAGGGATAAAACAATATCACTTTCAATTAGATGTATGGGAAAATACAAGAGATGAAGAAGAAACATTGCTCACAACAGGAAAGATATGAGCAGTGCAAAAGAAAAGTGTACCATGTAATGTAAAAGTAAGTATTAGAACAAATGTGGGCAAACTACAGCCCTTTGGTCAAATCCAGCCCACAGACAGCCTGTTTTAGTAAAATGAGTTTTATGAGAGAATAGCCAAACCCTTTGGTTTATGTATTATCTCTTCTTGCTTTTAAGCTACAACACAGTAGAGTAGTTCCGACAGAGACCATGAGACCCAGAAAACCAAACATATACGTCATCTCAGTATTCCCATTTTGAGTATAACAGTGAATCAACTCATTATTTTGAAAATCAATAATAAAATGAAAGAATCAAAGTTTTTTTTTCTTGTTTTTCCTATAGTTGCTGGACCTCAGGGTATGGGGACATTTTTCTTTATAGAAATATTTTGGCTAATGAATACAGAAGTAATAAAAAGAAAAAAATGGATTTAGAAAATTACTATTGGTGGTTGCTACTACCGGTATCACAAAAAGAGAATCAAAGAGATTTAATGTTTAAGGAAGGAGTGTATATCACCTACGATTTATTTGTTTAAAAACAAACCAAAAATAACCTGGATATGATCAAGCCTCCAGATCTAACTACTTATTTCCTGGAAATAAAGGAAGCAGAAAGAATATGAAATGACCACTTGGAGAGACAGTCATCAATCCAGGCTTCAGAAATGTGGTTTCTTGCAGAAATAAATATCAAGGTGAATAAAAGAGGGTAGTGGGGAAGCCTACAGATTAAAAGAGACTTAACAGACCTATCAACCAATGGCAATGTATAGAACTTATTTGGATTCTGATGTAAATTAATGCTTAATACGAACTGGATATGTTTAATACCAACTGGATATATGTTGATATCAAATAATTCGTTACTTTTGGGAGGAGTAATCATGATATTTTAATTAAGTTTTAAGAGTCCTTAAGATATACATATCAAAATATTTAGATTGAATGTTATGACTCTGACCTGCTTCCGAATAAGCAATAGTGGGTAGTTGAGAGCATAGATGAAAGACTATTTCCCAGGGCATGATTATGTTGAGTTAGGTAGTTGATACATGGAGGTTCACCATAATATTCTCTGTAATTTTTGTATGTTTGAAATGTTCCAACTAAAATATTAAAATATTTAAATATTCCTAGTGTTAAACTTATGAAATGAGCTCTAAAACTTTACATTTTAATTAATTTGCATTTAAATATTAAATCTAATCACATCGTCGTTACACAATTTACTTTGAAAATAATTTCATTAACAATTTTTTGGTAAAGAAGTCACAATAAAATACTTCTTTAATGAATTAAACTTCTGATTTTTATTATCTTTATTCAAATGATATGTGGTAAGGCAACTAATTCTGCTGCAGAGATGAATATTTAGCTAACTAATTAACCTCAATTTACATAATGGTTGTATTTGCATAGCTAATGGACTGGGGATTGACTATAGGCCATTAACAGTTATTAATTAATGAGATTGAATTAGAAATATATGGGTTTTTATTTCAAACTTAGGAGGCAAAGGTCAGTCATAAAAGGTTAATAACAATATTCAAAGAATCAGGCAGTAAATATTTTAGCTTTTAGACTTCATGCATTTCTGACAGGATAATTCATGAATTGGTTTCACCTCTACATGCATACCGGGGCACACGGAAGTATACACATATCTAATGATAAACTTTTATTAGCCTCAGATTTACATGTAAATTAAAGTAATGGGAGCTAGTTGTATTCACATATAAGAACTTAATGCACCTCTATTCATAAAAATCACAAGTATTACTTGAGAAATGTCAAGTTCTACAACCTAAAATTTTTCTTTCTTAAACTGTTCATTTGTTTCAAGGAAAGAGTGCAGGTACATTTTTCAATTAATCTTCCCCATTTTTGCATTTGCAATAAAATAGGTTACATTATATAATTTAGAGTTACTCCAACCTTTCCACTCCTCATTTATCCAATTCAGTTTACAATTGGAAGCATCCTCTATATTTTTAAAAACATAATTGCCTGTAGTTCAAAGATTTTAGAAACTCAAAGAACTCATCTGCTATTTTTAAACAATTTATGTGAGTGATGCATAGTTATTGAGGACAATTCAATTCCTTTAATTTCAAAGACACCTGTATAATCTGATTTTTCAAATGATTTGGTTGTGTCTCTACAAGCAACTGAGCAGCTCTCTACACTAAATCAGTAAATGAGGTTCGCGATAAATGAAAAGGAGTGATTTCTTTTTATGATCAATTGCCAAACTGATACAGAAAATTCTATCCTGTTCTATCCTGCATCTTCTGCCTGTTGCTCCTGTCTTGCTTTCTTTTCTCTCACACTGCCTGGGTTCTTGCTTTATGCCTCTCCCCTCTTCTTTTTCCCTCTTCTCCCTTCTAAGAACGCTTGCTTGATGAAATGCCTTGAAATGACGTCCAGGGATAGTCCCTGGGTGAATGTTTCAGATCCTGTTTCTCACTTCACACTCTGTCTGGGCCTCTATTCTATTAATAGTTAACTTAAACCGGATTATCTTGAGTCTTCTAGATTTTAAAAGGGTTGCTTTGATTACAAAAGGATGATTGCTTAAATGCAAAAGAGTATTACCTCAATAGATGGGAAAAGAATAGTATTTATTGCATTATTGATAACATCTTTAAATCTGTGTCAGTGCCCTTCACAAACTGGCTTTTATATGCTTCTCTGTGGGGGTAAACTATATGCCACAGAAATGTTGAAGTTCGGAGTCACAGAACATGGGCTTAAATCTGTGACGCTTTGTTTACTGTCATTTAAAAAAATAACCTTTTTAATTATTAATAAAATCTTGCCTTTGTAAAACGGGGTAGTAATTCTCATTTCATAGATTAAAAATGTAGGTTAAAAAGTGTAAATTAAAAATGAAAAATGATGCTACATATGAATTACAATAAATGTTAGTCACTAATTTTAAGATGATTTTTTCTTTTCTCGAAGAAAATATGTAAATACAAGAAGCCACACAATTCAGGCAATTTCTAGTAGTCATTCATTAAAAATATCTATTTCCCAAGGTTTATCCAGAGCTTCACAGTGGGACTAAGTTTTATTATTTAACATACACAGACAATGGTGGTATTTTAACAATATTGGATACACAATTTGAAAATGGTGTTTTATGTTCTTGACATTTCAGGAGTATGAAATCACTCCCTGCATTGTCATATATTAGCTGTTTAAACGAATAGGCAATCATCTCAGAGTATTAATGATCTTTCTGTGTTGTCCACTGAGAATGATATTTTAGACATAGGTATTTCATTAAAAAAATTAGCAGAGACACCATACAATTCTCATAAAAGCTTTAAGTAGTATAACTTACTTTTTGAAGGAACTCGGAGATTGGCAAGGACCACTTCCAGGGAATCAGCTTGGACTCGAAGTACATAGCTTGTCCTGGTCTCATAATCCAGAGGTCCATTCACATAGATAACACCTGTGACATTATTAATTCCAAATGTATCTAGAAATTAAAACATAATTACCTGGTCATTGTCTTTACGCTGTAAGGAAAGGAATTCTCTTTAAAAGGCAACACTAAAAATGCCTATTTATAACTAGAGTGATACATGAAAGTGACAAAACGCTGCTTTTTGGAAACTGTTCCAGCTCTTTAAATGATCAACATCAATACTTCGCTAAAGTCTGCCTTGAAATTGTAGGACTTTTTTGTTTTTGTTGTTTTGAGATAATGCTGGAAAACAATGTTCTATGGTCAATTACATTTGGGACACACTGAATAATATATTCTTTACCTTAGATTCATATGGTCTTCTATCACACTAAAGGCTTTCAGAAGTTGTTTCAAAGAAAACCATCTAATTTTGTTTAAGCAAAATTTTCTGAACTTAGTGGATTATTATACTTTTTGTAATTTATGAATATTATTATTTTGTAGATTTAGTGTTTTGCTAAGAACACTTGAGAGAAAATAAAAAAATGGATAATTTAATGTTGCCCTGTGTCTGTTTTTTTAAATAAATCTGAATGAAAATCAGGGCACTTCGGTAAACTTTATAATATCTCCCCCTCTTATGCTCTCCATATTCTCTCCTTGCTTTATTTTTTCATGTAATTAATAATCCCTTATAATACTATATATTTCTTTGTTTAATAATTTTTATTATTAACCTCCTCTTACTGGACCATTAACTTCCATGAGGGCAGGAATCTATTTTGTACATTGTTCTATCTGTAGTGGCTAGAAGAGTAGTTAATACATAATAGATGCTCAGTACATATTTGTTGAATGAATAAATAAATAAAAAAATGTAAAACAGTCACTGTGGGGGAGAGAGGTTAATAAATATAGCCACTCTGCTGTCTTTAAAGAAAAGGACAAATAGAATCAAAAGAGAAAGTTTCAGAACAGAACAGGATGAGAAATCATAGCTTTAGTCAGATGGTCGAAGTCCAAGGAAAAAGGAAATTTAGTTATTTTTAGGGAGGACACATAGTAGCACAGTAATAATGTAGAAAGAAAGGCAATAAAAGTAAGATATTGACCACTTGCTACACTACACGGATAGCAATACCTAGTAATAGTTTGTCATTAAAAAGCTTAAAAGGGCCTTTATAATTTCCTTGCAAACTCTTTGAAGAATTTACATTCACTCATTTCTTAAATATTTACTATTGATTAACTTATTACATGTATATTAACTATTTCCTGACTACCTACAATATACTAGGCTATCTAACATACCAAAAGGGAAAACAGAGGAGAACTTGTGGAGAACAGGTAAAACAAAAATTAATGTGAAAGACTGAGCTATGACCTCATTCCCAGAGGCCTGCAAATTCCTATGATTCTTAAATCACAAAAAATTATATTTTTATTTTTAATCATTAATTGTATGTCTAATTTGACTATTTTGGGAATCATATAACATGCATGGCTTTTAACATGGATGTGACTCTTTTTAAAATTCACAACTTATTTACAACCTTGAAATTCCTTCAGGATTAGTTAAGGTATGACCAACATGGAGTAAGGGTCATGGATGGTTCAGACAGTGGGGCAGATGAAGCTACTGTAGGCAATGATCATGGCCAAAAGCTGAAAATTTCATGATGCATTAATTTTGAGGAAATGTCATTAAAATATTACCAAATGAGGAAAAGGGCAAGGTTTCATTAATTAGATACTTAATATTTCTTAAGGTACTTAATATTTCTTAAGGGAAAAAATCACTTTAGCTAACATAACTGGATTTTTAATCAAGTTCAGGATACATGGTTAACAATTACATTTAAGATAGGCACAATTTTATTAGAAAACAATATGATAGATAATAATTTCAATTCAATCTGAAATTAGGCCAAATCTAAGTTTACTGGTTGACGGTGAGAATACAAACTAAAAGTCTACTCACCTTCTTCATTTCCTGAAACAATGGAGTACACGATACTTTGATTAATGGCAGCAGCAGAAATTACACCAACCATGGTCCCTTTGGTGGCAAGTTCACTTACTGGAGGAGGTCTGCAGGTTTAGAGAAGATGATGTATTTATTTTTAAGTATAATTTTTGATGTAACTTTACATTCAGAGAAAAATTGAGAGAAAGATAAGAGATTTCTGATACACCCTTTGCCCTCACACATTCATGGCCTCCTCCATGATCAAATCCCCCACCCAACTGCTACATTTGTGATAAATGATGAACCTACATTGACCCATTATCACTGAAAATCCATCATTTACATGAGGGTGCATGTTGCTGTTGTAGATTTTATGAGTTTGGACAAATGTGTAATGACATGTATCCACTTTCATGTAGTATCATATAGGGTATTCTCACTGTTCTGAAAATCCTCTGCACCCTGTATATTCATCCCTCCCCTCAACTCAACCTCTGGCAACCACTGATCTTTGTAGCGTCTCTATGGTTTTGCCTTTTCCAGAATGTTGTATAGCTGGAATCACACAGTATATAGCCTTTTCAGATTGCTTTCTTTCACTTAGTAATATGCATTTAATGCTCCTCAACATCTATGGCTTGATCGCTTATTTCATTTTTAGCACTACATAATATTTCATGGTCTGAATGTACCCACAGTTTATTTCCGTAAATAAAAAACATCTTGGTTGCAATTTTGGCAATTATGACTAAAGCCGCTATAAACATCTGTGTGTAGGTTTTTGTGACTCTAAGATTTCAACTCTTCTGAGTAAATACTAATTAGCATGATTACTGGATTTTATAGTAAGACTGTTTAGTCTTTTAAGCAACTGCCAAACTGTCTTCCAAACTGACTGTACCATTTTGTATTCTCACCAACAATAAATGAGAGTTCCTGTTGCCCCATATTCTAACCAGCTTTTGGTGTTGTCAATAGTCTGGATTTCAGACATTCTAATAGGTGTGTGGTGGTATTTATTTTTTTATTTTTTTATCCATATTTATGAGAGAGTTTTGAACTTAATAATAGAATGTACACAGCAGTTCTTCTAAGCTACATTATGCAATTACATTGTGCTTTCATTGAAACCTTTTACAAAAAATCCTGAAATACAAATTTAGTCTGAAGTATAGGCTTTATAAACATCTTGTCCAAATTGCTTTGTTTTTGCTACTGCTGTCCATACACTTAATTGACTAGGTTATCTAAATGTAAAGCAATCTTTCTCACAGATACTCTAGCACCTAATGGTGGTCCATATATTCATTGCATGAGCAATAACTGCTTCTTGCTGAAGAATAAGAACCAATCTGTACCATTTTAAAATGAAGTGTGTAAAGTAGATATTTAATTTATTAGTTTATTTACTTACTTATTTTACTGTCCTGCATATATTTTTTTGCCTTCTTTTGATAACATCCAAATATTGTTTTCTATAATCTTGCCTCTTTCCTTCTCTGTACAAGTGCTTTCGGTAAGGCTTTGCCAATCCCCATGGTACATGCATAAGCACATTAACCAACTGTGGTCAATGGGGGCATTTTATCCTTTGCTCAGTGTTCATGTGATGTATATGTCACATGTAAATTCAATGGACATACTACATAAGATTATGACTTGACTAGATTCTTGCTAGCCAACTTTTTGGCTATATCCCTCACTGGATTTGATGAAGTAAGCTGCCATATGGAGCAGTCCTCGTGGCAAGAAACTCAAGGTGATGGCTGACTAACAGCCAGCAAGGAATTGAGGCCCTTAGTCCAACATCCCACAAGGAACTGATTTCTGCCAACAACCACATGTACTTGGAAGTGGATCTTTCTGTAGTTGAGCCTCAGATGAGACCGTAGCCTTGAATGACACCTTGATTAAAAGATTATGCAAGTCCAAAAAGGAGAGGACACAGCTAACCCATGCCTGGATTCCTGACCTATAGGAAATTCAAAATGATATATGTGTTGTTTTAACCCATTAAGTTCGTGGTAATATTATTATGCCACAATACAAAACTAATATTTGAACAATGGATTGTTAATTTATGACAGATCAAGATACACACTACTTACCAAAAGTTTAATACAAGAAAATATGTCAGTCATATTAGGGGATAATTTTCAAAAACTGAATTCCTATTTGTGGAAGTAGACATTACTTAAATTGTTTACTGGTCTATCTTATTACTACACAAGATAGAAGCTAAATTTTATCCTTTCCATAATTCATCTGTTTGCTAATCCTTATACAGTATGGGAACATGACATCTGCAACTTATGCACCTTCAGCTTTAACATGAGAAAAATGCTCTGTCGGGCCGGGTGCGGTGGCTCACGCCTGTAATCCCAGCACTTTGGGAGGCTGAGCCAGGTGAATCCCCTGAGGTCAGGAGTTCAAGACCAGTCTGACCAATATGGTAGAACCCAATCTCTACTAAAAATACAAAAATTAGCCGACTGTGGTGGTGTGCTCCTATAGTCCCAGCTACTCGGGAGGATGAGACATGAGAATTGCTTGAACCTGGGAGGCAGAGGTTGCAATGAGCTGAGATCGCGCCACTGCATTACAGTCTGGACAACAGAGCGAGATTAAATCTCAAAAAAAAAAAAAAAAAAAAAAAAAAAAACAGAAAAGAAAAGAAAAATGCTATGTCTTCTTTCAAATATTAAAAAATGCACGTGTACATTTTTGCTAAACTTAACTGCACAATTAGGATAGAAACAATACTAAAAAAAGTAATTGGCATAATTTAAGAAGACATTTAAATCCTATGCATACCACTAAAAGCATTTAAAATTCTATTTGTTAGTAAATGTTTAAAACAGATTTACTTCTAGACAAAATTTCTCCTCATTAACTTTTGTCTTAATTGTTCCAGTACACTTGTTTCTATCAAAATTAAAACATACTATACAAATACAATCTTCTCCTGAAAAGAATTAAATGAACCTCCATGATAATGAGCATTAGATTAAAAATATCAATTATTTTCTATTTTTGGCAGGATTACAATGTACAATATTAATAAAAATAGTATTATTTTATTATTGTTTTAGGTTGTGGAAAGTACCAGTTACATGATGGAGGCAAATTGCATACTCTCTTTGGAGTCACATATGTCTTGAATACAAATGATGGAGTTGGTATAAATCAGGATTCATTAAGCCAGATGGACAGAGAAGGTAGGAACATAACCAAATTGAATAAAATGGTCCGAATATAAATTAATAGGGAGAGGAATGGAAGTTAGGAATGAGACAGTATGTAACTACTGTACAATAATTCAAGTCTAGTGTGATTTGTAAATCAATAAAGGAAATTGAAAATTTTGTATACGTTTATGAACAATCAATGGGAATTTATTTTTTTAAAGCATCAATGAATACATTTGATCTATGGGCTCACAGTTTACGATTTTTAAAGCAGATAAACTATCTCTAATGTCTTTTCTAGTTCTACCATTCTGAACCTGATATAATGTGAGTTATCATTCACTCTTCTTTCTGTGAATATAATCAAAATCTATTGCTCAATTTCAGAAGCAATGAATTATGGCCAAATGAAACATTTCTCAGAAGGTTTTTTAAAAAAATATTTTCTCTGACTATTAAATTCATAAATCTTCTATTCATCCATTTATGAAAATAATGCATCACTAGCTCTCTTCCAATTTAAGTTTTTCACACCTGATTTATAACAAATAATTGTGAGTGTCTGAAATTGAAGAATACTATCTTTCAAAGCTAAATTTACTGCCAATACAACTGACAAACTGCACTCTTAAAATAAAAGAAACACTTGAAACAGACAGCTTCAGTAATGGAACTATACAGCTAACTGATGTAGCTTGAGATAGATACCAACTAGATGGCCATTTTCCAAAGATGGCTAAGAGGATGCTAAAGGAAATGGTTATTTAGCAGATATGAACCTGGAACATGGGACAGGCTAGTGGTTTCATGTTTTCATAATGGCCTTCAGTAAGGGCTTCCTCAAAGGCCCTTTCACAAGGCTTGACCTGAATTGGGTTTGATGTCCTTGCATATCCATGATGGCAGGGTTGGTTCCTATTTACTCCACAAGGGCAATGCTTCTAACTTTGTTAGCCATTTTAAACAAAATCTACAGGTTTTGACTAAAATTCCAAAATCACCTCAACTAAAACTTAAATAGAATCCTAAATAATATTTCAATTTTATAAATATTTTTCCTCATTGTTACTATTTGCATTATCCTTACCTTCTAAATTTTACATGTAAAACAGCTGTGTATTTTCAAAATTAATAATATTTTTGTTTTTAATAATAATGTTATTGAGAAATAAATTAAGATAAAAATACTGGCACAATGCCTATGCATTTTAGTATTTATACTTCCTCCCAGAAAAGTTCAATGGTCTCAGAATTTTTTGTATTCTTATTTATTCTTTAACTGGCAAATAGAAATTTTATATACTTATGGTGTACAACATGATGTTTTGAAATACGTATACACTGTAGAATGGCTAAATTAAACTACCATTTGATTACCTCACAAGTTTATTAGTGGTGAGAACACGTAAAATCTTTTCCCTTAGCAATGTACAATATTGTACATTGTTGTCAACTATGGTCACCATGTTGTAAAAGAAATCTGTTCACTTTATTCTTCTGGTCTAACAGAAATTTTGTATCCTTTGACCAATATCTCCCCAATCCTTCCCTTCCTACCCAGCCCCAGGTAACCACTTTTTTACGCTCTACTTTCATGAGTTCAGCTGTTTTAGAGTCCATATATATTAGCTTTATTAGATCATTATTAGAACATGCAGTTTTTTTCTCTGTGCCTGATGCATTTTAGTTAACATAATGTCCTCCAGATTTGAGACAAATGAATGTATTTGAGACAAAATAGAATACTAAAGTCTAGGTTCAATCACATTGTCCCAAATAAAAGAATTCCCTTCATTTTTAAGGCTGAGTAATATTTCATTGTATATATATATATATATATATATATATATAATCACATTTTCTTTATCCATTCATTCACTGATAGACATTTTGTTTCATTCCATATCCTGACTATTATAAATAATGCTGCAATAATCATGGGAGTGCAGATATCTCTTCCACCAATAGCCTGATTTAAAAACGGACCAAGGAGCAGAATAGTTAGTTCCAAAAGAAGACATACAAATGACCAGTAAATATATGAAAAAATGTTCAATATCAGTAATGATCAGGAAAATAAAAGTTAAGCCTACAATGAGATATCACCTCACATCTATTAGAATAACTATTAATAAATCAACTTCATATAACTTGTGTGTGAATATGTCTCTCACCAGGTTCAGGCACTGGTAATACTGCAGCCCAGAATGCAGTGGATGGAAGCGTTTGGGTTCCTATCCCAGCTGGTTCACATAGTGACAGTGTGTGCTCTCTTCCACACAGTGAGAGTTTTCCCTTAGGATCAGTTATTAGTGAACTTCCTTCACACTGACCTAAAATGTTTCTGTTTTTCATCTACTCATCTCGCTTTTCACCTGAACCCCTGGTAACCAATGATCTTTTTACTGCCTCTATATGTTTAACTTTTCTAGAATGTCACATAGATGAAATCATACAGAATGTAGTTTTTTGGACTGGCTTCTTTCCTTATCAATATGTGCTTAAGTTTCCTCTATGTCTTTTTGCATTGTGATATTTCATTTCACTTTATTGCTGAATAATATTACATTGTATTGGATGTATCACAAATAACTGCACTTTTGTAAGAAGAAAACTGATCAAAATAACTCCAAAATAACTCCACAATGGTTTAAAAGTAAATATTTGCAGATTAAATGCAAACCGAAAAAGTTAACTGCTTTGGAATTCGCATGCACAATACTTACAATATAACCTCATGAAGATATAAACTAATTCATACATATCCTTTTTGTTTTGTTTAGACGGAGTCTCGCTCTATCGCCCAGTCTGGAGTGCAGTGGCGCGATCTTGGCTCACTGCAACCTGTGGCTCCCAGGTTCAAGCAATTCTCTGCCTCAGCCTCCTGAGTAGCTGGGATTACAGGCGCCCACCACCACGCCCGGCTAATTTTTTGTATTTTCAGTAGAGATGAGGTTTCACCAGATTGGCCAGGCTGGTCTTGAACTCCTGACTTCGTGATCCACCCATCTCGGCCTCTCAAACTGCAGGATTACAGGTGTGAACCACCGCACCCGGCCCATATATATCCTTTTAATATTTCTAAGTGTTTTTTGAAAATATAGATTACAATAAGTCTTTCAATAATGCATATTAACTAAATTTCTGAATAATGACTATAGTAGAATAACATAATTTGCAATGTCTAAATGTTAGACCCAGTTTTTACAGTATAAATATAGATGAAACAATTACTCTACAATTTAAAATCTACTTTTATTGTTGAGTTCAAGAAGTAACAATAAAATCAAATGTTGTATGTGTCAAATAAAGCTTCTAATTATTTTAAAAGCCAGGCAATTTAGGATATAAAAGTGTTTGTAAATAGATGCTATAAAATTTCACTAGGATTCAATCTGGCTCTATTGCTTTCTTTGTACTAAGAGACAAATCTAATTTATTTTGACATGTTTGAATTCAATATATTTGCAAATCAGTACCAATTAAGGTACTGTTTTTATACTTACTATGAGGGGATTTAATGAAAATGGGAAGGGAAGAATAAAAAAAAAACCACCCACTAGAACTCCGATTATTTATAACCTTGGAATAATTGCATCAGAGTGATCTAATTTTACATATTTAAATAAGAAAAACAGTTTAAAAAAGACATGAATCAGGAGAGAGATGCCAGTTCTTCCAGAATTCTTAGGATGGATTTTAGATAAGAAAATTAATGAAGGGCCAAAAGACTAGACACTGCTTTTTACGTACGTTCCAAAGAATGCATACTTCCTGTCATTAAGAGTTTTGCTTCTATTCAGTTCCTTAAAGAATCTTCATCTGGAGGATATAAAAACTGAAGTATAAACAATTTATCCAAATATTTGAAAGCAAAAACGGCAATCTAAGGTGTTTGCGTTTTCCTTTGCTTAAATTATTATATTGTTCTCATTAAAATAGTGTATTTTAATCTCTCATAGTCATCGGCTCTTAAAGCTTAAATCCATAAGAGTGTGCTGGAGAAATTTTTTAAACTTACTAAAGTACAGAAGACCCCTGATTTATGATGGTTTGACTTGCGATTTTTTACTTTACTATGGGTATGAAAGTAATATACATTCAGTATGCTCCTCGACTTACAATGGGGTTAGATCCTGATAAACCCATCCCTATTTGTCTACTGCCCTACCTTAATTATTATAGAGGGCCCTTCTTACTCTCAAAAGTGTCCTGCTTTGGAAAATAAATTATATGGTCTTACCTATGCTGGAAACTATATGGATATATTAAAGTAGCAAATTTATTCCTCTCGCTTGAAAATTTACAATTGTTTTTTAGTGAGACCGAGTGTACAGGTAATCAGAATTCTGTTTTGAATTATACATTATTTGACATTAATATAGTAATTTCTGCCTTCCCTTGTTTGTAATTGCTGGATATACATTTTCTGTTCACTCTATTTTTGTGCATGTGATTTTGGTTTAAGTACATTACTTAATGGCATGAAACCATGTATGAAAAGTTTACCAGAAGTAAAAAGCATTCTTAGAAGATTAAGTAAATGGCACAGTTATTAAGCACCGGAGGAGTTGGGAAATGAATGACTTATCCATTATAAATTAGTGATAAAAATGTGATGATTTTGAATCAAGATTTAAATAGTATAAAATTCTACTTTCCATGGAGATTGTGGAAGCACAAAGTGACTTCCATTAAGAAGATATGCATATGTCATTTGCCTGTTTAACATCATTCAATGTCTTCAAATTTCTCTGTGATAATGAACAAAGTTTTTAATATGACTCAGTAAGTCCCTTCACAGTCCAACTCCCGCTACTTCCCCAGACTCATCACCATAGGGCTCCATTTAGTATGCTATTTCGTCTTAAATATGTTTGCATTGATTACTAATAAAATAAAATTAATGTATCCTACTATATGTTTTACTTGGATCGAAATTTCCCATAGATACAGTACACTGAAATAATGGGACCTATAAAATCACTCTTTGTATTGAAAAGTTTGTGCTAAATTCTAAACAGTGGATGTAAGGTGAACTGTTTGGACTTGAGTCCTTTGTTGAAGGAAGACTTGCTTCACTCTGCTACATGAGCAAATGCCAAAATGTGTATAACCTTGGAAATGTGAAAGAGAAATTAAATTCCATGTAGGTACACAGGGAACCTATCAAAACTGTAATGAAAGACTGTCAGAATCATTTTGTCAATAGTTAAATGGGCAAAACCTATTATGTTTGAGGCAAGGTTTTAATAGTGCCATAAAAAGACAGGAAAGGCTATCTTCAGGTAATGCCAGCTCTTACATTGGACAACAAATCTAAATTAAAATAGAAAACAATTTTAGCAATCGAGTTATGCTCTCTGCATATGCGTTTGTTTTATATTATTTTAATAGTCTTCAGATAGCTTTCATTAACTTATTTGCAATCAAGACAAATCATTCTTTCCAAACAATTGTTCATCTTATTAAAATCTTTTCTCAAGATCCGTAAGTCCAAACTTGGAAGGTTTTATAAGAATGATAGCCTGGGCAATATAGCAAGACTCTGTCACTACAAAATAATTTTAAAAAAATTAGCTGGGCATGGGGGCATGCACCTAAAGTCGCAGCTACTTAGGAGGCTGAGGGCTGAGATGGAAGATTGCTTGCAGTGAGCTATGACGGAGCCATTGCACTTCAGCCTGGAAGACAGAATGAGATCTTGTCTCTAAAAAGAAAAAAAAATGATGGCTATGTTCCTCAACATAAGGTAATTTTAATTCTCTTTAATAATGAAATGTTGACTAGAACTGCTCACTTGCTATTTCTTTAGCCATTGTGATAATATTACTTGCATTTTCATAGTTTACAAAAATGAATGTCTTCATTATAAATTAGACTTTTTCTGTTTTGTATATCAAAAGGTAAAATGCTAATCCTTTGTTAAATATACTCTAATTTTATTCTTTAATATAAAGCTTCTTGAGAAACTTATTTTAAGTATAAATTGTATACAACTTTCAACCTATCATTGATTACAAAATCAATTCATATGAATCAACCAACTACCAATTTTTTATTTTAACAGGGAAAGTGGTAAGATTATCTTTTGAAGAAGGAGTTAAAATTTTTCAAAATTTCAGAATGTTCACATGTATAATATTCTGATTTTGAATTTGATACATTAAATTTTAATAATAATAGAAATTGAAAAGGACTTACAGTATTTTCTCTGAGTTTAGCAATATATCAACTTAAGAGGTTAACAAATATAACTTAGGGATATTTGCCCTTATTTTTATTATATATATACCAGTGTAAATTTTGAATTTAGGTTGTTATGGAAATTACACTTGAAAATATACAAATCTTAAAAATTAACATGAATGTGACACTAAATCATGCAATGGTTAATATTCAAGTTGATACATTTCCATTTTTAAATAAATAAAAAGGCCTACCTATATAGGTGGCATATATCTTTGACAATTTTGCAATTAATTTTATTTGGCGAATTTTTTGATAAATTGTGTAATATAATGTATTTCCCACTCAAAATCAATATTCACATTTAGACTCTATGATCTATTCCAGACGTGTTGACCTTTTCACGATATTTACTTTTAAAACTGATGACAAGTGAATTTCAGTGTGTATAAGTCTTAGTCCATCATCCTGAAATGAAGGTCAAATGTCATTCTCATTCTTCAGAAGGCTAACTTGCTTCACCTATGGGAGTCAATGTAATCTCAAGTAGTATGTGTTTGAACTACTATTAGGATTTTGCTATTTCTGTAGGGTTTAAATGAAAGATATATAAAAGGAATTTACTGACTCTGACATTGTAACTAATTTCTAAAATATCTAAAGAGATAATTGACTGAAAATCTCTTAGCAAATATGAACATGCAGTGACAATGACAGTATGCCTCTCAGATCTTCAACTACAGGAAGCACAGTTGGTCAAGGTCCCAGTTACTGTGGTCTGAAATCTGTTTATGTTTGTATGAGGGACATAGTTCCTAACGGCTGCTTAAGGAGTCAAGTATTGAAATGATTATTAGGCCAACTAAATGATCTCTATAATCTATTTCATTCATTGCACAATGTGAATTTGAGAAAATAATTTTTATGAATAAGATTAACACATTTTTCTCAATTTCTAATGAAAAACAAATTGTAGAAAATGATTTAAACAAAGATATGCAATTGTAAATAGATATGAAGAAACTACCTAATCACTTGAATGCTTAAAAAATCAAAGTTCATAATTGGAATATTTATGTGTAATAGGGATATTACCTGGACTTAATTCATTTCCCTCCCATCCCCCCAAAAAAATGAAGCTAGTTGGAGATAATTTTGAGAAAGAGAGGCGGAGGAAGTTTCAACAATAAAAAATGAAGAAATGCCATTAGCTTTTTAAGAACTCTTTGTTTAGCTCTTTGTTCAAGGAAAGATAGTAGAGCAAGAAGGAAGAATGATCACATGGGTCATGCAAATTCTAAGACACTAATATCATTGTTATATCTTTGTCAAAAACGGAAACTGAAGGAACCAAATAAAAGACAAACAATGCATGTGGAAGATTTGTTACAATTTGAGATTTTTGGTTGTGTGTATGCTTCTAAAATATACAAATGTTTGTTTACAGTTGTAGAAAATGTCACAGGATCCTTGGGATGTTGCTTTTCCAGTAGGAAGCCTCTGTGGCTGGTGGCACCTTTGCACGAATTTTGTTCAGGCTTACTGGGCTTGTTTCACCCACTCAGCCTGGCAGGCTTCACTTGGCTTCTTCTACCAGCCCAGATCCCATGCCTGCCAAGGGCGAGCCAGGTGCAGAGCAGCAAGGTGGGGATGAGAGTGAGTGCAGGGTCCACCACTGTGCACAGCCAGGCACACTGGCTACTGTGGTGGGAAGCGTGGCTCCAGGTGCCAGCACAGATGCCAGCTCCATACAAGCCTGTGACTGGATCTGGTGCACCGCAAGCAGCTTCCACTGAGGGCACCCATGTCTGGGTGAGGGGAATGTGGTGGCACCCAGTAGACTGGAGACAACAGAAACCAGAGACCCAAAGAGCCCTGGCTCAGGGAGCTCCTAGGTCTGGGATCCCTGAAGGGCCACTTCGCTTCTCTTCTGCCCTTCTCATCGCCCACAATGTGGCAAGCGGGGAGGCATGTTTCAGCCCTGCTGGTGTTACTGCTCTTTCAGTCCTGCCATTCAGCAGGTCCCAAGTTCTTGTCCCATATCTAGGAAGAATTAGGTATGTGGCCATCTGAAGGGTGAGCAAGGCAAAGAGGTGCTTCATTGAGCAACAGTACATCTCTCAGGAGACCTGAAATGGGTAGCTCCTATACGCAGGCAGGCTGTCCTGATGTCTGCAGGCCTCAGTGGAGAGGAGACCCAGAGTGGGTAGCTCCTATCCTCAAGCAGGTTGTCCCGATGTCTGCCTGAGTCTGGTTGAGACTGGGGTTTTTATGGGCTTCAGAAGGGAGAAAGTGATTGCTGATTGGTCCATGGGCAGCCATAGGCAGCCTGGAAAAAGCACCATAAGTTCTCACCCCAGTCCAGAGAACTGGCAGGCTGGGCACCAGGCTTCAGGCAATCCTTGGCTAGAAGGTGGGGTTTCACCAGACCCATCCCTTCCACCCAGGAGCCTGTCTGCCTTCTGCTGCCATTCATGGCACCCAGGCTGTTTGTGCCCAAGAGGTGCCTGCAGGCCCGCTCCAGGCCACCCTCAGCCCCACCTTGGCTTCTCTCCCATGCTCATTGGTGCCAAAAGTCCAGAGGGGGCTGAGGTGGCAAGGGGCTGGTATGTCAGCGCCACACTGAGTGTGGGCACACAGAGCCAGGTGGTGACAATGCTCGGGGCTTGATGACAGCTTTGCTCTGAAAATGGAGCAGGCCCCGGAAGCAGGGAGAGGCCAGGCATTGGGAGAACACACTTTGAGCATGCAGCAGGAGGGGGGCCCGGGTCCACAGTCTCAGCTGGGTGGTTGCACCTGCATCTGGGAGCTCTGGGCTCCAGCCCCTTCAACTCAGAAGTAGGTGGGGCCCTTGCCTGTTCTTAGTTCTCACTGACTCTGCAGAGTGCATAGCCCCAGCTGTGCCTCCCTGGTTGAAGCCAGTGTCTTTGCAGCAAATGCTCCGGATAGGTTGCTTTTGTCATCAAAAGGAATAATATACAATATGAAGAGATATATATTTCAAAAGTTTTAAGAAGAACTCATTGTTTTCTGGATAGAACAATTGTTCATTAATGACAAATGAAGCACACAATGTCTTGATCCTCCATTTCACCTAAGTGACTCCATAAAAGATTGATGTGAAAAGGTCAAAAAATTAACAAAATGAGTCTGTTTCAATTACTATAACAGCCCTTCAAAGCAAAGAGAATCAAGTGTATAGTAATTCTTACCTACTATAACTCTGGCCATTATAAAAGTAAACATGTATCTCTATGGGGCAATTTTCTTCCCATTATGTGATTACTCCTACCCTTAATGATTATTGAAAGCCAGCCATCAGGAAATAACATCAGTTCACAGGATGTGAAAAAAACAAAATCAAATCTTTTCCCAATACATATAAAATATCTTAATATTATAAATCATAAACCAGAAAAACATCATTTTCCTTGAGAATTGTGTTTTTAAATAATGACAACCTAATTTATTTTATTGAGTATAGGGTTGTCTTTGTAAAATTCTTGAATACTTTTCAAACTTCATTAAAGGAGCATTAGCAGAAAGTAAATAAGTATTTTTTTGTTTTGTTTTGTTGTTTTGTTTTTTTTGGTTTTGTTTTTTGTTTTTGAGATGGAGTCTTGCTCTGTCATCCAGGCTGGAGTGCAGTGGCACAATCTCGGCTCACTGCAAGCTTAGCCTCTCGGGTTCACGCCATTCTTCTGCCTCAGCCTCATGAGTAGCTGGGACTACAGGCACCTGCCACCACACCTGGCTAATTTTTTTTGTATTTTTAGTACAGAAGGGGTTTCACCATGTTAGCCAGGATGGTCTCAATCTCCTGACCTTGTGATCCGCCCATCTAGGCCTCCCAAAGTGCTGGGATTACAGGTGTGAGCCACCGTGCCCGGCTGTAAAGAAGTTTTTAAATATGCAAATGAAACAGAGGCATAGCATGATTAACTATGTGGAAGGAGGGGTTGGCTTTTTATTATGTTGTTATTTTTATATAAGTTAGAAAACCTACTAATTATCTGTCATCAAAACTTCGCAGGCAAACCAGTAGGTTTTTCCTTTAGTAAATATTAAAGTACTTACTGTGGTGTTTATTACTTGTGTCTATTATTTTGTTCTTTTACAATGTTGGAAGAAGATAATGATAGGTCTCTTGTTATATTCCAGCAACTAAGCAATTACCAATAGAACAACATAGAAGTGCTTTCAATTCTAAAAAAAGAACAATGGATTTTGTTTCTCTGTCTAGCTAGAACTGGTATATTGAAAAACGTATGCCAAATAGTAAATGCAACCTCTGAAACATTTTTGATCAAGGTCTTCACGATGCTAGTTTTCAGCTCATAACTCAAATTTACACTTTGCCATTATGCTTTCATTTCTATTTTCTTTATATTTTACTTTTGTGACCAAGACACTGAAACTTCTCAGAAAACTGGAGAAAGTCATTCATTGTATCAAATATCCAATCTTTAGCTTGAAGTCCAGAAAGGTTTGGCTTGGAATATGTAATGTTAATACTCATTAAATTGAAATCACTAAAAATACAGATTTTTAAAACAACCAGAAATGTTAATCTGAGATTTGCTTTGAATTAAAAAAATAAATATTCATTCTCTTGTTATTTTAAGAACAATTTACTTCACCAACACATATTTAAATGTAAAAATGTTTCTATTCTATCATTAGCTCATGTACCCCATCGTGCATTCTAACTAATCAGTCATTTTAAAATCACTGTGGCAATTAAAATCTATGAATCTGTAAATTGTTTACAATCACATGTTTAATGTGCTAGGTCTTCACCTACACCATTTCCCCTTTTTCCTCAACAATTGAGGTTGAACTAGGACACAGTTGCCTAGCAAGGATCAGCATTCCTCTCCCCTAGTTAGAGCTAAATGTAGACCCGTACCTGGATTCTCACAACGAAATGTGAGCTGAACTAAAATGTGCAATTCTCACCTCACTTGGTTAAGGAAATCTCTAGATGCGGACTTCTGTCTTGGTTCCCCTTTCCACTGACTAAAATGGTAATAATGAGTTATTTTGAAATAGAGTGTTGAAGATGGTGACCCCTGAGTTTTCCCAGGTCCCTGAACTTTAAACCATTGACATTTGGTGGTTTCCTATTACAGTGACCTAAACTACCCTAACTCAATCTGATTACCCCGAGATTTAATGATTTAATGACTATCTAATAGAAATAAGTCAACGGAGTCAGTGACAGAAGGGGGAGGTATGGGTCAATAATTCAGTTAAATATTCTGTGATAAATAAATATTTTATCTTTAAAATCTCTCTTTTATACCTAATCATTTGTTAAATACTAATTTTTCCTATGGAATTCAAACACAAGTATTGGAATGAAGACATTCCTGAGATGTAAAAACCATGTGTACCTCAGCTTACAGTGCTAGATTACTGCTTTCCATTTGTAACACATTACCTTCCCCTACACCCTACAAAGAAGATAAATCTTAAGCTATAATTTTTATATTTCCCCCAAATTTGATCAAAAGAAGTAGAAGTTTTTTCACTAGGAGCAATCCCAACACGAAGGGCCATCCTAAAAATCAAAAATTAATAATGTCATTTAGCATCTCTGGGAATTATGTGCATTCAGTTGAGGCAGTAAAATGAATTTGAAAAAATTAGAGAAGGAATGAGGCATATGAGGTTGGCAGAAACCATTCTGTGCTTCACTTTTTTTCATTAAGAAAGGAAAGTGTGTTGGCCTCCAAAGCAATCTGAAATGGCACAGGCATATTGCCAAAGCTAGCAATTGAACATATTAAAATACCATACAGAAATAAAAATATTCTACCATGAATATTTTCATATTTTCATATATTCATATTTTGCAATATGAATGACTTTTAAATATGATTAATTAATTATGCGATGGGTTGTTGGAAACTAATAAAATGTTGAACAACTTATATTAGTTGAAACAACTGTAGCTAAAAGGACTAAGCCTGCTCAGGAAATGATGCAGACCACTTAGTTCCATATTTTTTTGGCCAGAAATCAGTCAAATGGCAGAATTCAGAATTCACCGCTAGTTAATAAGGAGAGGAAATGTAATCCAGCTATATGCCCATGAGAAAAAGGATTTAGGAGGCATCTAGATACTGCTATGTATTTCCTCAATGATCTTCAAAAAGAATGAAGAGATAATTGAAGATGATAATCATTAGCCTTAAGTTTCTTTACAGTTCAGTTAAAATTTTGGTTCAAATTTAGACCTATATAAACATTTATATTCAATTATTTGCATTTATCCAAAAAGTAGTGTCCTTGTTCATATTTGGTATAATACTTATTTTTCAAATTTTCTGGTTATTTGATAAAAAATTAATCCTTTTAAGTACTCAAGTACTACTAAATGCATTATGATCAAGATACTGATTCTTAGCATCTCTGGGAGTTATGTGTGTACAGTTGTGCATATTATTAATATACAGTAGGATGCAATAAGATTACCAAATTCTCTTTATAACTCAGAATAGCAAAGAACTGGGATAATCAAGGGCAATTTTCTAATTGTTAGAATTCTGGAAGATCAAAATTCTCCCACATGTACCCACGTGACTGTTGTTAATTTTATTACCATATAATTGGATAATTTTTGTTCTCTAAGTTAACAACAACTTTATTAAGAGAATCTATTTGTAATTAATAGTTCTATGCAGAGACGGTATGAAATGGTAAATTATACGTTGAACAACACATTCGCATTTTTAAAACATGGCATTAAGCAAAGATACTTAATAAATAAAGTTAAATGAGCAATGCCCTGTTTCAATTTATGACCTTGGCCTCAGTGCCACAATATTTTAGCTAAAAGAGAAGTCTAGAGGCATATTTCTATTAACAAGGAAATGAGCTCTAAATGAAAACCTAGAGAAACAGTACACCACTTAAGTTTATTTAAAGAGGAAGTTTAAGCAATATATCACTTTCTTCTCTTGGAGTTTCCAAAGATAATTAGACTTGCCGCAAGGGGTTTTGAAGAACACAGATGGGAATTTTAAGTTAAAACTGGGAGCGTTTTTTTGGATCCACTTAGAAGAGTAAGCATATTTTTTGAGAACACCTGATCTAGATAATTTAGTGAGAAACAAAGTGAGTTTATATCCGTCCTGTTCTTGAGAACTCCAAAATTAACATGTTCAGAGAAGTTCTTCCAAAACAGAAAACTGTGCACATGAGTCCCCCTTTATTTATGGGGGATATACTCCAAGAACCCCACTAGAGGCCTGGAACTTCAGATGACACCAAAGCCTATATTTACTATTTTTTTTTCTTCTTTTTTTTCTGATAACACAGACAGTTACTAAGTGACTGATGGGCGGCCTGGATACAATGGACAAAGGAATGTTCACCTCCAGGGCAGAGTGGCACAGGACAGCACAAGATTTCATCATGATACTCAGAATGGCATACAATTTAAAACTTATGAATTGTTTATTTCTGGAATTTTCCACTTAATATTTTCTGACCACGGTTGACCTCGGGCAACAAACTGTGAAAAATGATACTGTGGATAAGGAGGGGACTACTGTTTTCCATAGCAAAGAATTGGAATCCAATCCAAAGGATTGGAAGCACAGGTTATTAACTGTGTCAGAAAAAAAGGAAAATAGTAGATAATAGTGTACATGTGGGTGAGAATAACCTTTTAAAACAGATTAAACAAGAATTCTTATTTGTTTTACATATGGTTTACATCTCTATGATTTACATACATGTTATGGAAGATTTTCTGGTAATTATATTACATAATTTAATTTTGTGTAGATTCTTCTAAAGGCAGCTTTGTATGAAAGGATAAAACTGCTTGGTTCAGTGTGTTAAGTGCTTGCAGATGTGTCCCTCACCTACCATATTCCTCAGTACCTTAGCTCCTGCTCTAGCCTAAAATTATTAATTCATTCTAAGAAAGTATAAAACACTAAAATCATCCTAGAACATGATCAAGTTCTCCATTATCTGAAATATTAATTTTTCATTATCCCCAATTATTATCATCATCCAACTTTCAATTTTTCTTTGGATAGACTAAACTACTAAAATATTCTGGAATTTAATGTAGACTCCCACACCCCTTATTTATATTTCTGCATAGGCTGATTATTTGGTGTGGAATATCTGTCTATATCTTTTTGGATTGACTAAACTCTACATTTCCTTCAGTATACAACTTAAAACTATGTTAATCATGTTCAAACATAGTTAAGTGTCCCTTAGCCTGCTTCCTCAATACTGTGATCTTATTTCCACCATTGTGTTCTCACAGTGTATTATATTTTTCATATTGTTATTTGTTTCAAGAGATACCAGAGAGCTTGCTTTCTCTCACTCTCTCCAGATAAGGACATGGCAAAAAGGCAGCTGCCTATAAGACCAGAAGAGACCCTGAACCTGACCATGCAGACACCCTGGTCTTAAACTTGGATTGTCAGCTACCGGAACAATAAGAAAATAACTTTCTGTTGTGGCTGGGCACAGTGCCGTGATCACGCCTGTAATCCCAGCACTTCAGGAGGCTGAGGCAGGCGGATCAGGTCAGGAGATTGAGACCATCCTGGCTAATGTGGTGAAACCCCACCTCTACTAAAAATACAAAAAATTAGCCAGGCGTGGTGGTGGGCACCTGTAGTCCTAGCTACTAGGGAGGCTGAGGCAGGAGAATGGTGCAAACCCAGGAGGTGGAGCTTGCAGTGAGCCGAGATTACATCACTGCACTCCAGCCTGGGCAACAGAGCAAGACTCCATCTCAAAATAAAAAACAAAAAAAAAAAACAAAGAACAGAATTTTCTGTCGTTTAAGCCACCCAATTTACGGTATTTTGTTATGGCTGCCTCAGTTGACTAAAACAGTATATATACTAACCATAAACTATAATATATAATATTGGTGTATATGCATATAGTATATATATATAAATGTATATGTATTATATATGTGTATATATAGTGTGTGTGTATATATATATATACACACACACAGTACATACATATAAATTTATGTATACACACAGTATATATAAATACACACACATTTATATATGTATACACACTATATATATACACACTATATATACACACACACTATATATTTACACACACAAACGTACACACATACACACTGATTAGATGGAAAATATGATTGCAGATTGCATGCCAAGATTGGAAATTGAATGAAATGTTCTACCTGGCAATAATGAGAAACTAAAGATCTATTTCTCACCATTCAGATCATTAATTAGAATTGAAACCCCAAAATATAATGTTGTATTTTAATAAGTTTGCATTAATTTTTAAAAAAGTGATTATTCATTAAACCATTACTAAAACATATTTTATACTAAATTGTCATATTAACTATTTAAAAATTTAAAATATATTTTATGTTAGTTTAGAAATGCCTAAACCAAAATTGGAAGTCTACTCATAAATTCATATTACATCAATTTTGAGAGACTCCTTTCAAAAATTGCCTAAACATTTCATGTATTTCAAAATCAGACAGAAATCAATACCTATATTCCTCCTGTGTGAAGCGTGGGATCTCACCAGGATGTAAGACAAGAATCTTCACTGTGGCACTGCTGGACATCACAGGCTCTCCATCATCAAAAGCAACCACCACCAACTTAAAAAGCAATAAAAATTCATGTTAAAGATTATAAGTAAGAACAACGTAACAGCATAATTTTTATATGTATGTTTTTACTTATTGGATTCCCTGGTTCCAGAAGGGGGAGCAATGATCATTTCCTCACTGCCTACCAGGTGGCAGACACTATGCTAGAATATACTACGTTCTCACTTAATCTTTACAATAATCCAGCCAGATAAATGTTGTTATTTTCACTTGCCAGATGAGAATACTCAAAGAAGTAACTAACTCTATGATTAAAAAACAACTACCAGTAAAACAAATATATTATACTATATCTCTCCAATTAAAAACTCATTTCTATAATTCCACTGGGGCCCACAGTAAATACACATGATTTTATAGCACCAATACACTTATTTAAAAAGTGTTAAATTCAGACACATAAAAATCTAATTAGCTTGCTCAAAAAATAAATTAATTTTCCTACTGAATTAGTTGTTTTTGAGATTATAGGGCAGAAATACTTTAGAGGATAAAATTGGAAATCTTTATAGTTTAACATTCTTTGGTATACTATCTCTTAAAAACAAATTATAAGGCCAAGTTCATTTGGTATAGCAGAAATTGTTCAAATGATGAAAACTAAGAAAAAGCTTCAGTGTTGAGATGTGATGTCTGACATTATTTATTACTGCAATAGGATTTATAATTGATTATTTTCTTTAATAACCTATATTACATCAAAGTAATTCTATGTTTACTTTAAGACATGTTAAATACTGTCAGAACTATGTGCTTCTTTGGAATATAAATTCTTTTGGAACCTGCAGGTTAATAATGTAAACTAATTCAACCTAGATCACAGAAGACTGTAACCAAGGATCATCCTGAGAGCCACAATTGACCTTTGGGTTAATGCTAATTTACAAACTGATCAGCTGTTCCAAACAGCGGTAAAATCATGAGAGATATAGTGCTCACTGATCCTTATGTGGTAAACTGATAAAGCTATTTCCCTGCTGTAGAGTCAAAGACTTTATTCACAGTGACAAAAATTATTCTAAGTAACAATTAAAAATGGAAATGTTCAAACACTAAATAAAATTGTCTACTTATGGTAATGCAAATTATTGTTTTAATACCTTGACAGGTACAGACAGGCATTATTTTGTCAAATATATTTTTAAATATGTAAAAAACAAAAGAGGGAATATGTTCTGTTTCATTAGTATTTGAAGAAAAGTAAAATTTGACAAAAAATCAAATAGATATAGGTATTTTCCTAGATATATGCAAAGATTAATATAACAACAATCAGTGCTGAGTGGTATTAGGAAAATGGATACTCTCAGGAAAGATGAAGAATGCACAGAAAGGGGTATTTTTTTCAAATTTTCTAGGATTATAATATATCAAGAGTACTTATCTTAAAAAAGTAAGGGAAAAATGATATTCATACAAGTAGTTGCATGATAGCATTTATTGTAACAAAAAATGGAAAGTCTATAAAGCAACTCAGTATTATATTAAAAAGAAAAACATAATGTTATACTCATATAGTAAAATACTACAAAACCACTAAAATAATAGCATTAATGTCATTTATTGGCATAGACAACATCACATTGAATTTAAAAACCAGTATGTATAAGACTATGTGATTTGAAAACATATATTTATATATTTGTGTTTGTATGAAATGTTGTCATGAGGATAGAGATCAAAACGCAAATTCTAGCTCTTTCCAAGATGTGAGATACCAAATGGTTTTCTTTTTACTATTATGTAAGTTTCTAAAAGAAAAAAAAATTGTAATTCAAAAAAATTAAAAAGGAGAAAAATTGAAAGAAAAAAATGTGCTGTCATCTGTTAAAACAAATTCTCTATCAAAAATTAAACATCAAATAGACTACATAATGAAAAGAGACACTGACCTTAAAAATTGTTGTAGGTTCTTCATTAAGATTAACTCGTGTTATTACTCTTCCAGAATCTTCTTCCACATCAAAAATACTGGCAGGGTAAGGAAACTGGACATCATCTACTCTATACCTCACACGACTTGCAGGTAATCCCTAAAATAAAATTATTAATTATTAATTTGCTGTTACCAAGTTAAAATAAAGTGTAATGATAATATTAAATGGATCTTTAAAATACATGGTCTTTTAGAAGTGAAAATCATATTTTCATATTTTCATTCTTTCAGGGTTGAAATGTAGCCAGATCATTATTTCTTCATGATAACTCAATCTGAATCAATGAAGTATCTCTACTACAGGTTATTTTAAAATGATTTATATGAGAGAAAACTTAATGCCTGCTTTGGGCATCTTCTCTACCACTTTCCTTTAATTATGTGAATTACATCTTCCTCCCAAAACACTCAATATCTCCTTTTTTAAATTCAGAGACAGGGTCTTACTTTGTTGCCCAGGCTGGAGTGCAGTGGCATCACCATAGTTCCCTATAACCTCAAAACTTCTGGTTTCAAGTGTTCCTATCCCACTTTAGCCTCCCAAGTAGCTGGGAATACAGGTGTGTGCCACCATGCTTGGCTAATTTGAGAGGACTGTAGTAAAGTACAGGAATGCGCATGAAAGCTAAAAAAAAAAAAATTATTTTCCATCTACACTGTGTTGATTACCATGCTAGGTATTTCTATACATCATTAAATTAATGCTCAATCTTTTAAGATGACATTAATAATGAAGATGATAGTAATAATGGTAAGTTAATGATGCTAACAATTGCTAGATGCTTACCACTTGCAGGAACCACATTAAAGATGATGTACGTGTACTCTGTTACCCATTTTAGAACTAAGGAACTTGTGGCTTACAATAAGTTAAAGAGTGCTGAAATATTCCAGAGATAGGCCAAGATAAGTTAGAATACCAGTCACTTTTAAAGAAAACAATTAAAATTTGAATTAAAATTTGATAAGGTTTTAAAAGAATCAAAGTGATTATAAAGGAACAGTCAAAATTTTGCTGGCTGTCCTCACTTATATTAGGTTTCAGATTGGTTTCCTTTGGAACTATATAGGGTGACATTGAGGTGAGCACTGTAACATTTACAGTGCTTAGGCCTTGTAAATTTCTTAAGACCTAGAAGTCAAATAAATATCTTGAACAGAGAACTAGTATGTGGTAAAGTTTGACTTCAAACCTAAACACTAAATTACAACATTAACTTCTTCAGAGAAAGAAACACTTCTATTTGGCATTATTCTGATGCAGAAGAAGTAAGAACATTACCCCCACAGGGTATGGATTTGGCTGCACTTGACACTTTGGTGTAAAAACAGTTCTGAGAACATTGCTTTTTATATTTCTATTTTCTTCAAGACTGTCCTTGAAAATAATCTGTTGCTCATGTTGGTTCCTGAATTACAGTTGGGCTATGAGATAAATATGAGTCTTCAGGATTTGTATAATTCCCTGTTTTCTGTTAGTTCAGTCCTTTCATATACTACACATCACCACTGATCACTGTCTCCTTGAATACATTCTTTATTTAACCTTTTTCCACTATTCTGCCTTTTCTCCTTCCCATCTTGTGCTCTGTCTGAGACTCTTTGCTTGTTCCCACTCTTTCTGGCTACTAAATGTTGGAGTCTTCCAAGGCTCTGTTTCAAGAACTTCTAATATTTTCTACTTCTACTCTCGGCCCCTGGAACCTCTCCCAGTCCGATAGCTTCAAATATCTTCTATTTGCTCATAAATACCAAATTTTAATATCTGGCTAAACTCTGAACCTTTTAAGTCCAAACTAGTACATACAATTGTCCACAGATATGCTATTTTCAAATAAACATATTCAAAACCAGAATAATGATTTCATCTCCCAAATTTATAACTCTTCTACTATAGATAATGGCTCTACCTTTTACTAAGGTGTTCTATCTGAAAGCCTAGGGGTAATCATTGATCCTTTCTCTTAAGCCCCATAGCCAAATCATCATCACATCCTGCCAATACCTCAATGAGTATAGGACCTAATGTCTTCTCATATCTTCTGTGTTTTCTGTAGTAGACTCTTAACTGACTTTCTGCTTCCATTGTATTAAAATTATCTCATGACTCCTGCTTAAACCCCTCCAATGATTTTGCATTACACACACAAAAAATAAATACAAAGTTGTTAGTATGGGCAATCTGATCCTAACAACATCTCTTTTTTTGCCTACTCATCTGATTTCACCTTGTTCATTCCTCTTTCACACATTTTCCTTATTCCTGCCTCCTTGGCTTTGCCAAGGCAATAGTCCTTTACCAGGAAAATAAGGTAGCAATACAATACACTCATCTCTCAGATTTTTGGCTAATAAATTTACCCTCCTCTTCTCCAGGTGTTCTCTACTACTCCCTTTAAATTATCTTTCTTCAGCAACTCTGTCTGAAATTATAGCATATATTTTATGTATTTACTTGTTTACTGTTTGTCTCCCACATAAGAATACAAGCTTTATTAGGGTAGGGACTGTAGCTGAGTACCTTGAATGTTACCTGACCCATATATGTACTCAAGGAGTATTTGACTGACTGAATAAATAAGTGAATGGATAACCACACATCGAGGTTGCCCAGACACTTCAACTGATACCTAAAGTATTCATATATTTCAAGGTTTGGGAAATAGAGAACATTGAATAAACCTTGAAAGCATGTTAGGGAACTGTCAGTTCTGGGATAATATTTTTATATAAACCACTGATTTCACCTAGTGGTGGATGGTCAGTTCACCCACTGAAGATGTATAGAAACAAGGGCACATTTTTTTAGAAAAACTTTTGCCTATACGGACAGAATCAGACTTATTATAATCATAAACAATGGCTAACCTTGTATATGATTTGCTTGTGAAAGAGTGGGGGTTTAGCAGAACACATCATAGGACTTGGGGCACAGTGTCATGCAATGTCAGCAACTTTGCTTGCATTTGAATAATAATGATAATAACAAGAGTTGTTAGCTATCAGTTTGAGTATTTTACTATGTATCAGACTGTATGTATTACATGCATTTTCATACTTACGATAAGTTCAGAAGTTGGTATTAATAGTACCCACATTTTTTTTTTTTTGAGACAGAGTCTTGTACTCTCGCCCGGGCTGGAGTGCAGTTGCATAATCTCCACTCACTGCAACCTCCGCCTCCCAGGTTCAAGTGATTCTCCTGCCTCAGCCTCTCAGGCAGCTGGGACTACACGAGCCCGCCACCATGCCCGGTGAGTTTTTTCTATTTTTAGTAGAGCTAGGGTTTCACTATGTTGGCCAGCCAGGTCTTGAACTCCTGACCTCATGATCTGCTCGCCTTGGCTTTCCAAAGGGCTGGGATTACAGGCGTAAGCCACTGTGCCCAGCCCTACTACCTATATTTTTAAAATAATAAAATCTAGGCTTTTAAGAATTATCTTCTGAAATTTCCTTAGCTGGAAAATGGCAAAGTTATTACTTGAACAAACTTGGCTCACACTAAAACAGAAGTCTTTTAATATCAAATCAACTTAACATTTTTCAGTACTATCTTAAAGGCAATGGTCCTTTACCAGGAAAATAAGGTGGCAATACAACTGAGCAAAATTACTTGGCAAAGATACTATAGAATTTGATACCCTAGTAAATCTTGCCTTTGAACACTTTCTAAGAGGTTATGCAGCACATAATTCAAGTCACCTCCAGAACAGGAGGTCAATGATGAAAGAGCATAATTATAGCACCAACTGTTTCAAGAACAAATTTTTAGAGTTTTTGCTAGCATGAGGACCCATTCAGTTTGTAGGACAGTGACTAAAATTACTTATGACAATCACAGATTGGCTCTCGAAAACATAAAATAAGTTAATTATACTTAGAATCTTTTTAATAAAGCCAACATATTTGTGATGCATATGGAATTATGCCTGTAATTGATAAAATGAAAAAGAAAACATGCTGGTATTATGGAATGTTATCTCTCAGATGCCTAAAATAGTTTGCTATCCAGAACATCTTAGAACTTCCTGGATGATTTTTACAGATAAGATTGTATGTATATAAATATGAACATATGACTAAAATAGTTTGCTAACCAGAAAATCTTAGAACTTCCTAGATATTTTTACAGATAAGATTGTATGTATACAAATATGAACATACATGTTACATAGTGACTATATCAACAAACTTTTTATTCTAAGATTGCAATTATTCTATAGATTACCACACCATCATGAAAGGAAGGTGTGGCCGTGATAGGACTCAGTTAGCCTGCAAGAAACAATTTGATTCTTTTATCACCCTTGTTATCAAAGCACCACATTTTATATCACATATTATGATAACTATACTAAATAACTAAAATGATGTAGACTTTCCTTTCAAAATATTTTAAAGTTTTTCTCTCTCTCTGTCCTTTCCTACTATCTTCCTTCCCTTCTTCTCTTCTTTTTGCTTTCCCTTCATCCCTCTTTTCCTTTCTTTACTTCTTTCCAAAGTCTTTTTAAAATAGTTGTATAATTAAGCTATATAATAGGTAAAGGTAATTAGCTTTGGGAAACAGCTCTAATTCCTAACATTATTTCTGCGAAATTTACAGCATGAATCAAATCAAATTCATTGTTTTAAGAAATTATAAATATAGCTGTGGCTTTAATCTTGAAAAAAATTGTCATTTTGAAACCCAGAATTTCAAGTACTCTAAAAAAAAGTTATAAACTTGATCACTTAAAATTATTAATTAGCATTTATTAAGTATCTTTTAATACTTGATTCCACTAAAATATAATAGATATGATCAAAGTATTCTAATGTATAAAACTCACTCTTATTAGTTATGTTTTAAAAACTAAAATAATATAGTAAATGAGTTTATGAATTATATATTTTAATAATTATTATATATGTGACATAAATATTTAAATAATCATTCATATATATATGTATATATGTTTTAAAGACAGGATCTTGTGTTGTCACCCAGGCTGATGTGCAGTGGCATGATTATAGCTCACAGCAGCTCACGCAATCTTTCTGCCTCAGCCTCCCAAGGGGCTTGATATGGTTTGACTTTGCCAACACATGGGCTCATGCAATCTTTCTGCCTCAGCCTCCCAAGAGGCTTGATATGGTTTGGCTTTGTCTCCACCCAAATTTCATCTTGAATTGCAGTTCTCATAATCCCCATGTGTTGTTGGAGGGACCTGGTGGGAGGTAACTTAAACATGGGGGCAGTTACCCTCATGCTGTTCTTGGGACAATGAGTGACTTCTCACGAAATCTGATGGTTTTATAAAGGGCTTTTCCCCCTTTTGCTTGGCACTTCTCCTTGCTGCTGCCACGTGAAGAAGGACGTGTTTGCTTCCGCTTCCACCATGATTGTAAGTTTCCTGAAGTCTCCCCAGCCCTCTGGAATTGTGAGTCAATTAAACCTCTTTCCTTTATAAACTATCCAGTCTTGGACAGTTCTTTATAGCCATGTGAGAACGGATTAATACATAGCTGGAACTACAGGTGCATGCCATCATGCTGAGCTATTTTTAATTATTTGTAGAGACAGAGTTTTCTTTATGTTGCCCAGGTTGGTCCAGAATTCCTGACCTCAAGTATTCCTTTCAATTTGACCTCCCAAAGTATTAGGATTACAGGTGTAAACCACTGCACCTGGTCCAGATAAACATTAAATTTCCAAATATTTGCTTTTATTTTAAATTGTATTAGGAATAGACAGAAGTCTCTTTAATATATTCCCAACAAGTTAATATTTCTTTCAATTAAATACTTCAAATAATCATATTTATTTTTTAAAGTAAACTATAGAAAACATTTAAAATCAATATGAAAATTTTTAAATATTAATTTCTACTTCATGATAATATAGTATGTATATTCCATTGTTTCTCTCTATGTATAGCTGTATATATATGTCAAGAGGAATTTTTTGGACCATGAATAATGATAAAAGCTATCTTTTTACAAGTAAATCAATATTTGGAGGAGGTTCCAAGATGGCCAAATAGGAACAGCTCCAGTCTACAGGTCCCAGCGTGAGCAATGCAGAAGATGGGTGATTTCTGCATTTCCAACTGAGGTACCGGGTTCATCTCAGTGGGGCTTGTTGAACAGTGAGTGCAGCCCATGGAGCAGGGCGGGGCATTGCCTCACCTGGGAAGCACAAGGGGTCGTGGAATTCCCTTTCCTACACAAGGGAAGCCATGACAGACAGTACCTGGAAAATCGGGACACTCCCACTCTAATACTGCACTTTTCCAGTGGTCTTAGCAAACAGCCCACCAGGAGATTATATCCCACGCCTGGCTCCAAGGGTCCCACGCCCATGGAGCCTCACTCACTGCTAGCACAGCAGTCTGAGATTGAACTGCAAGGCGGCAGCGAGGCTAGGGGAGGGGTATCCGCCATTGCTGAGGCTTGAGTAGGTAAACAAAGCGGACAGGAAGCTCAAACCAGGTGGAGCCCACCGCAGCTCAAGGAGGTCTGCCTGCCTCTGTAGACTCCACCTCTGGGGGCAGGGCATAGCTGAACAAAAGGCAGCAGAAACTTCTGCAGACTTCAACATCCCTGTCTGACAGCTTTGAAGAGAGTAGTGCTTCCCCCAGCACAGAGTTTGAGATCTAAGAACGGACAGACTGCCTCCTCAAGTGGGTCCCTGACCCCCAAGTAGCCTAACTGGGAGACACATCCCAGTAGGGGCCGACTGACACCTCATACAGCCGGGCGCCACTCTGAGACGAACCTTCCAGAGGAAGGATCGGGCAGCAACATTTGCCATTCTGCAATATTTGCTGTTCTGCAGCCACTGCTGGTGATACCAGGCAAACAGGGTCTGGAGTGGACTTCCAGCAAACTCCAACAGTCCTGCAGCTGAGGGACCTGACTGTTAGAATGAAAAGTAACAAACAGAAAGGATATCCACACCAAAACCCCATCTGTACGTCACCATCATCAAAGACCAAAGGTAGATAAAACCACAAAGATGGGGAGAAACCAAAGCAGAAAAGCTGAAAATTCTAAAAATCAGAGTGCCACTTCTCCTCCAAAAGAACACAGCTCCTCACTAGCAACGGAACAAAGCTGGATGGAGAATGACTTTGAGGAGTTGATAGAAGAAGGCTTCAGACCATCAGTAATAACAAACTTCTCCAAGCTAAAGGAGGATGTTTGAACCCATCATAAAGAAGCTAAAAACCTTGAAAAAAGATTAGACGAATGGCTAACTAGAATAAACTGTGTAGAGAAGAACTTAAATGACTGGATGGAGCTGAAAACCATGACACGAGAACTACATGAGGCATGCACAAGCTTCAGTAGCCGATTTCATCAAGTGGAAGAAAGGGTATCAGTGATTGAAGATCAAATGAATGAAATGAAGCAAGAAGAGAAGTTTAGAGAAAAAAGAATAAAAAGAAATGAACAAAGCCTCCAAGAAATATGGAACTATCTGAAAAGACCAAATCTACACCTGATTGGTATGCCTGAAAGTGATGGGGAGAATGGAACCAAGTTGGAAAACACTCTGGAGGATATTATCCAGGAGAACTTCCCCAACCTAGCAAGGCAGGCCAACATTCAAATTCAGGAAATACAGAGAACGTCACAAAGATACTCCTCAAGAAGAGCAACTCCAAGACACATGATGGTCATATTCACCAAAGTTTAAATGAAGGAAAAAATATTAAGGGCAGCCGGAGAGAAAGGTCTGGTTACCCACAAAGGGAAGCCCATCAGACTAAAAGCGGATCTCTAAGCAGAAATTGTACAAGTCAGAAGAGAGTGGGGGCCAATATTCAACATTCTTAAAGAAAAGAATTTTCAACCCAGAATTTCATATCCAGCCAAACTAAGCTTCATAAGTGAAGGAGAAATAAAATCCTTTACAGACAAGCAAATGCTGAGAGATTTTGTCACCACCAGACATGCCTTACAAGAGCTCCTAAAAGGAAGCAGTAAACATGGAAAGGAACAATCAGTACCAGCCACTGCAAAAACATCCCAAATTGTGAAGACCACTGATGCTAGGAAGAAACTGCATCAACTAATGAGCAAAATAACCAGCTAAGATCACAATGACAAGATCAAATTCACACATAACAATATTAACCTTAAATGTAAATGGGCTGAATGCTCCAATTAAAAGACACAGACTGGCAAATTGGATAAAGAGTCAAGACCCATCAGTGTGCTGTATTCAAGAGACCTATCTTATGTGCAGAGATACACATAGGCTCAAAATAAAGGCATGAAGATCTACCAAGCAAATGGAAAGCAAAAAAAAAAAGCAGGGGTTGCAATCCTAGTCTCTGATAAAACAGACTTTAACCCAACAAAGATCAAAAGAGACAAAGAAGGCCATTACATAATGGTAAAGGGATCAATTCAACAAGAAGAGCTAACTATCCTAAATATATATGCACCCAATACAGGAACACCCAGATTCATTAAGCAAGTCCTTAGAGACCTACAAAGAGACTTAGTCTTCCACACAATAATAATGGGAGACTTTAACACCTTCAGTTCTTCAGAGCAGAACTGAAGGAGATAGAGAAACAAAAGACTCTTCAAAAAAATCAATGAATCCAGGAGCTGGTTTTTTTAAACAATCAACTACATTGATAGACTGCTAGCAAGGCTAATAAAGAAAAAAAGACAGAAGAATCAAACAGACACAATAAAAAATGATAAAGGGGATATCACCACTGATCCCACAGAAATACACACTACCATCAGAGAATACTCTAAACACCTCTATGAAAATAAACTAGAAAGTCTAGAAGAAATGGATAAATTCCTGGACCCATACACCCTCCCAAGACTAAACCAGGAAGAAGTTGAATCTCTGAATAGACCAATAACAGGCTCTGAAATTGTGGCAATAATTAATAGCCTACCAACCAAAAAAAGTCCAGGACCACAGGGATTCACAACCGAATTCTACCAGAGGTACAAAGCGGAGCTGGTACCATTCCTTCTGAAACTATTCCAATCAATAGAAAAAGAGGGAATCCTCCCTAACTCATTTTATGAGGCCAGCATTATCCTGATACTAAAGCCGGGCAGAGACAAAACAAAAAAAGAGAATTTAAACCAGTATCTCTGATGAACATCAATGCAAAAATCCTAAATAAAATACTGGAAAACCAAATCCAGCAGCACATCAAAAATATCCACCACGATCAAGTGGGCTTCATCCCTGGGATGCAAGGCTGGTTCAACATACGCAAATCAATAAACATAATCCAGCATATAAACAGAACCAAAGACAAAAACCACATGATTATCTCAATAGATGCAGAAAAGGCCTTTGACAAAATTCAACAGCCCTTCATGCTAAAAACTCTCAATAAACTAGGTATTGATGGAATGTATCTTAAAATAATAAGAGTTATTTGTAACAAACCCACAGCCAATATCATACTGAATGGGCAAAAACTGGAAGCATTCCCTTTGAAAACTGGCACAAGACAGGGATGCCCTCTCTCACCACTCCTACTCAACATAGTGTTGGAAGTTCTGGCTACGGCAATCAGGCAGGAGACAGAAATAAATGATATTCAATTAGGAAAAGAGGAAGTCAAATTGTCCCTTTTTTCAGATGACATGATTGTATATTTAGACAACCCCATCGTCTCAGCCCAAAACCTCCTTAAGCTGATAAGCAACTTCAGCAAAGTCTCAGGATACAAAATCAATGTGCAAAAATCACAAGCATTCCTATACACCAATAACAGACAAACAGAGAGCCAAATCATGAGTGAATTCCCATTCACAATTGCTTCAAAGAGAATAAAATACCTAGGAACCCAACTTACAAGGGATGTGAGGGACCTCTTCAAGGAGAACTACAAACCACTGCTCAACAAAATAAAAGAGGACACAAACAAATGGAAGAACATTCCATGCTCATGGATAGGAAGAATCAATACCATGAAAATGGTCATACTGCCCAAGGTAATTTATAGATTCAATGCCATCCCCATCAAGCTACCAATGACTTTCTTCACAGAATTGGAAAAAACTAGTTTAAATTTCATATGGAATCAAAAAAGAGCCCACACAGCCAAGACAATCCTAAGCCAAAAGAGCAAAGCTGGAGGTATCATGCTACCTGACTTCAAACTATACTTCAAGTCTACAGTAACCAAAAACAGCATGATACTGGTACCAAAAGAGAGATATAGACCAATGGAATAGAACAGAGTCCTCAGAAATAATACCACACATTTACAACCATCTGATCTTTGATGAATGTGACAAAAACAAGAAAAAGGGAAAGTATTCCCTATTTAATAAATGGTGCTGGGAAAACTGGCTAGCCATATGTAGAAAGCTGGGTCCCTTCCTTACACCTTATACAAAAATTAATTCAAGATGGATTAAAGACTTAGATATTAGACCTAAAACCATAAAAACTCTAGAAAAAAACCTAGGCAATATCATTCAGGACATAGGCATGGGCAAAGACTTCACGACTAAAACACCAAAAGCAATGGCAACAAAAGCCAAAATTCACAAATGGGATCTAATTAAACTAAAAGCTTCTGCACAGCAAAAGAAACTACCATCAGAATGAACAGGCAACCTACAGAATGGGAGAAAATTTTTACAGTCTACCCATCTGACAAAGGGCTAATATCCAGAATCTACAAATAACTTAAACAAATTTACAAGAAAAAATCAAACAACCCCATCAAAAAGTTTGCAAAGCATATGAACAGACACTTTTCAAAAGAAGACATTTATGCAGCCAACAGACACATGAAAAAAATGCTCATCATCACTGGCTATCAGAGAAATGCAAATGAAAACCACAATGAGATACCATCTCACACCAGTTAGAATGGCGATCATTAAAAAGTCAGGAAACAACAGGTGCTGGAAAGGATGTGGAGAAATGGGAACACTTTTACACTGTCGGTGGGACAGTAAACTAGTTCAACCATTGTGGAAGACAGTACGGCCATTCCTCAAGGATCTAGAACTAGAAATACCATTTGACCCAGCCATCCCATTACTGGGCATATATCCAAAGGATTATAAATCATGCTGCTATAAAGACACATGCACACGTATGTTTATTATGGCACTATTCACAATAGCAAAGACTTTGAACAAAGCCAAATGTCCATCAATGATAGACCAGATTAAGAAAATGTGGCACATATACACCATGGAATACTCTGCAGCCATAAAAAAAGATGAGTTCATGTCCTTTGTAGGGACATGGATGAAGCTGGAAACCATCATTCTGAGCAAAGTATTGCAAGGACAGATAACCAAACACCACATGTTTTCACTCATAGGTGGGAACTGAACAATGAGAACACATGGACACAGGGCGAGGAACATCACACACTGGGGCCTGTCATGGCGTGGGGGAAGGGGGGAGGGATAGCATTAGGAGATATACCTAATGTAAATCTCGAGTTAATGGGTGCAGCACACCAACATGGCACATGTATATGTATGTAACAAACCTTCACATTGTGCACATGTACCCTAGAACTTTAAGTATATTAAAAAAATAAATTAATTAAAAAAACAAATAAATCAATATTTAAAATTGCATTACTACGGCAATAGATTTCTTTTCTATATCATTTTGAAATTGTGATAAAATTGCTTTAATATGAACACTAAAAGCAGTATACAGAATTACTTTCTTAAAGTTCTTACTGACCAGTAAATTACTTCTTTGGTTCCGTACTCTCATCAACCAAATATAGTGTTTTCTATTTAGGTTTAGAAAAATCTTGAGGTCATTAGTTATTTCCCTGTATTCACACAGTATTACCACTAGACCACAGCACTTAAATAGATATTTTAAAGATTTTTAGAAAAAAAAATCATAGCCATTGCTCCTTCACTGCTGAAGACAAAATGAGATTTGGTTTCAACAAATACTTAGATATGAGGAAAAGCCTTTCTAATTGGTAAAGTAACATAGTCTCCTTCAGAAGGATACATGTATTTTATAAATAAAATATTCAAAATAGGAGCATGCTATTACAGGAAGCTTAATAAATCAAAGTGAGCTGAAAACGTTGCCAACATAGAATAATAACTGAATTTAATAACAATTTATTTATATATTTATTTGTTTATTTTACTTTATTTTTCTTGAGACAGAGTTTCACTCTGTCGTCCAGGCTGGAAGGCAGTGGCGTGATCTCGGCTCACTGCAACCTCCATCTCCCAGGCTCAAATGATTCTCGTTCCTTAGCCTACCAAGTAGCTGAGATTACAGGGATGCACCATTCCTGGCTAATTTTTACATTTTTAGAAGACACAGGGTTTCAGCATGTTGCCTAGGCTGCTCTCAAACTCCTGAGCTCAAGTGATCCACCCACCTTCCAGAGTGTTGGGATTACAGGCATCAACCACCACATCCAGCCAGAAATTAAACACAATTTAAAACAAATCTCTAAGGGCTTTTTGTTTTCCATTAGATAAAATATATTTAACTTTAAAGATCAGTATCATACAACTAAGTAATAACATACTTATTTATAGAAGATATATTTATAAGAGAAATTTAAAAATTGTCTAAAATATTAGAAATTAAAAATTTTATAGATTATTTACTATCACTTGTCATCATGCTCATATGTTTTATTTCTATTTATTTGTGAAATACAGCATTTTTTCAGTCCTTGTTTATATGAAAACTGTCTAAAGGTTTGATAGTTAATCACTCTATCTTTCCTGGAACACTCTTTATATGGCTTATAGAATATCATATTCCACACTACTGGCTGCCTTAGTGATCACTCTTCATTCTTCTATTTAGCTGATTCATTTACCTCTTCACAATTTTCAAGTGACGGCAACCACAGGCGCCTCTGCCCTTTTTCTTATTTTTTTTTTAAATTTCAACTTTTATTTTAGGTTTTGGGGTACATGTGCAAGTCTGTTACATGATGTATCATAATGCTGAGGTTTGGGGTACAATTGATCCAGTCATCGAGGTAGTGAGCATAGTACTCAATATGTAGTTTTTCAGCCCTTGCTCCCCTCCTTCCCCCATCTCCTCTAATAGTCTCCAGTATCTATTGTTCCCATCTTTATGTCCAGGTGTACCCAATGTTTAGCTCCCACTTATAAGTGAAAACATGCAGTATTTGATTTTCTGTTCCTGCATTAATTCACTTGGTATAATTGTTTCCAGCTGCATCAATGTTGCTGCAAAGGGCATGCTTTCATTCTTTTTTATGTTTGCATAGTATTCCACGGTGCATATGTACCGCATTTTCTTTATCCAGTACACCACTGATGGACACTCAGATTGATTCCATGTCTTAGCTATTGTGAAAAGTGCGGTGATGAACATGTAAGTGCATGTGTCTTTTTGGTAGAGCAATTTATTTTTCTTTGGTTATATACCCAGTAATGGAATTGCTAGGTCAAATGATGATTCCGTTTTAGGTTAATTGAGAAATCTCCAAACTGCTTTCCATAGTGGCTGAATTAATTTACATTCCCACCAACAATGAATCGGTGTTTTTTTTTTCCTCCATAACCTCACCAGCATCTGTTATTTTTTTGACTTTTTAATAATCAATACTCTGACTGGTGTGTGGTGGTATTTTACTGTGGTTTTGATTTGCATTTCTCTGATTATTAGTGATGAACATTTCTTCATATGTTAGTTGCTTGTATGTTTTCTTTTGAGAAGTGTCTGTTCATGTCCTCTGATTTTTAATGGGGCGTTTGTTTTTTGCTTGTCAAATTAGGTTTTTTATAGATGCTGGATATTAGACTTTTGTCAGATGCATAGTTCATAAACACTTTCTCCTATTCTATAGATTGTCTGTTTACTTTGTTGATAGTCTCTTTGCTGGGCCAAAGCTCTTTAATTTAATTAGTTCCCACTCATCAATTTTTGTTTCTGTTGTAATTGCTTTTGGTGACTGAGTCATAACTTATGTGCCAAGAGCAATGTCTAGAATAATATTTCTTAGGTTTCCTTCTAGGATTTTTATAGTTTTGTCTTAAATATAAGTAATTTATTCATATAAAAAAAATTTTGTATGTGGTTGAAGGAAGGGCCTAGTTTCATTCTGCATATGGCTAGCCAGTATACTAGCACCATTTATTGAATAGGCAATTTTTTTCCATAGTTTGTTTTTGTAAGTTTTGTCACATGTCAGATGGTTGTAGGTGTGTGACTTTATTTCTGAGAACTCTATTCTGTTCCACTGGTCTGTGTGTTTGTTTTTGTACCAGTACCGTGTTGTTTTGATTACTGTAGCCTTGTATTAATAATATAGTTTGATGTAGGGTAGTGTGATGCTTCCACCTTTATTCTTTTTGCTTTGTGATTTATAGTACCATGCTTAACCCTAGGTAATGTGGGGTTCATTCATTCATTCATTCATTCATTTAACACATTCACTGAATAGAAATTACTGAATTGTGAGAGTACAAAAAATGAAAAAGCTCACAAGGAGATGGAGTTCATCTCACATCCCCTTCTTCTGAATGTTCTTTAGAAATAATTCATCCATATTGACCTTATCAAACACCAACCTCCTTCCTACCTCAAGGCTTTTCCATTTGCTTTTGTCTTTGCCTGTAAGACTCTTGCATCATTATCCTCTTTTAACATTCTGGTCTCAAATGACACAAACTCCTCTGCATATACTCATCCATAAACTACTCTATCACTATTGTCTTTATAGCACATATGCTTATGTGAAATTATGTTATTTACTTGTGTATGGTTTTGCAGTCTGTCTCTGTCCATCATCTGTGAGCTCCATTTGAGTAGATTTTTTTTTCTGATTTGCCATTATTTAAGAGGGCAATAATAATTTGTTAAATGAATACTACCACTGATTTCAATTGTCCCATAGAAGTGATATTTATGGTGTCTTTTAAATAAACATAGAAATTAACCTTCCCAGTCTTAAAACTTGAGAGAGCTACATTTGTTTTATCTGAGTTATTTTCTAAGGACACCAACCATCGGGCCTCCCAGAGAGTATCAAGGAACTGAAACTTACTAGAGCACTGCATCTGAGCAATGAGATACAAGACCCCTCACTGTCATGACTGCCTAACTGAGTACCTGTTTCCTGTTAACCAACTCATCTTCTTTATCTCTCCCTAATTCCTGTTTTCCTGCATGTAGTTACATTTCTTCTCTGCATTATAAACCCCTGATTTTAGTCAGTCTGGGAGATGGATTTGACACTAACCTCCCATCTCCCGGGCTGCGGCACCTAATTAAAGCCAACCCTGCCAATGCTTTTTGTCTCAGTGATCAGCTTTCTGTGCAGTGAGCAACAGGACCTAGACCAAGGGTGTCCAATCTTTTAGCTTCCTTGGGCCACACTGGAAGAAGAATTATCTTGTGCCACACATATAGTACACTAACACTAATGATAGCTGAAAGCTTTAAAAAAAAATCACAAATAAACCTCATAATGTTTTAAGACAGTTTATGAATTTGTGTTGGGCTGCATTGAAAGCTCTCCTTGGCTGCATGTGGCCTATGGGCCATGAGTTTGACAAGCTTGATCCTAGACCAAACCCCTGGCATTTCAATAACACTTATGTGTATGTGTATCATGAGCTGCCAAGATGTATAACACATGGGGATTATGGGAAAAACAGTTCAAGATAAGATTTGGGTGGGGACACAGCCAAACCACATCATTCCACCCTGACCCCTTTCAAATCTCATGTCCTCACATTTCAAAACACAATCATGCCTTCCCAACAGTCCGCCAAAGTCTTAACTCATTCCAGCATTCATCCAAATGTCCAAGTCCAAAATCTCATCTGAGACACAGCAAGTACCTTCCGCTTATGAGCCTGTAAAATCAAAAGAATTGTTACTTCCTAGATACAATGGGGGTATAGGCTTTGGTAAATACACCAGTTCCAAATAAGAGAAATTTGCTAAAATGAAGGGGCTACAGGCCCCATGCATGTCTAAAATCCAGTGGGGAAGTTAAATCTTAAAGCTCCCAAATGATCTTCTTTCACTCCATATCATATCCAGGTCTCACTGATGCTAGAAGTGTGCTGCCATGGCCTTGGACAGCACTACCCTTATGGCTTTGCAGGGTATAGCCCTCTCTTGGCTGCTGTCATGGCTGGCATTGAATGCCTGCAGCTTTCCAGGCACACAGAGCAAACTGTCAGTGGATTTACCATTCTGGGGACTGGAAGACAGTGGCTCTCTTCTCACAGCTCCACTAGGCAGTGCACCAGTGGGGACTCTGTGTGGGGGCTCCCACCACAGATTTCTCTTCCATACTTCCCTAGCAGAGTTTCTCCATGACAGTTCTGCCCCTGCAGCACACCTCTGCCTGGACATCCAGGCATTTCCATACATCCTCTGAAATCTAGGCAGAGGTTCCTAAACCTTAATTACTGTCGTCTCTACACCCGCTGGACCAACACCACACGGAAGCTGCCTAGGATTGAGAATTGCATCTTCTGAAGCAATGGCCTGAACTGTACCTTGGCCCATTTTAACCATGGCTGGAGTGGCTAGGATGCAGGGAACCAAGTCCTGAGGCTACACACAGCAGGGGGGGTCCCTGGACCCAGCCCAGGAAACCATTTTTCCCTCTTAGGCCTCTGAGGGTGTGATGGGAGGGGATGCTGTGAATGTCTCTGACATGCCCAGCAGACATTTTCCCGGTTGTCATGGTGAGTAACATTTGGCTTCTTGTTACTTATGCAAATTTCTGCTGCCAACTGGAATTCCTCTCCAGAAAATGGTTTTTTTTTTTCTACTGCATCGTCAGGCTGCAAATTTTTCAAGCTTTTATGCTCTGCTTCCTTTTGAACATTTTGCTACTTAGAAATTTCTTCCACCAGGTATCCTAAGTCATCTCTCTCAAGTTCAATGTTCCACATATATCTAGAGCAGGGGCAAAATGCTGCCAGTCTCTTTGCATAGCAAGTGTGACCTTTACTCCAGTTCCCAACAAGTTCCTTATTTCCATCTGAGACCAGCTCAGCCTGGACTTTATTGTCCATATCACTTTCAGCAGTTTGTTCAAAGCCATTCAACAAATCTCTATGAAGTTCCAAACTTTCCCACATCTTCCTGTCTTCTTCTGAGCCCTCCAAACTGTTCCAACCTCTGCCTGTTATCCAGTTCCACAGTCACTTCCACATTTTCAGGTGCCTTTACAGCAGTGCTGCTCTACCTGGTATCAATTTACTGTATTAATCCATTCTCACACTGCTATGGGGACATACCAGATACTGGGTAATTTATAAAGTAAATAAGTTTAATTAACTCATAGTTCTGCACAGCTGGGGAGGCCTCAGGAAACTTACAATCACGGCAGAAACATACAAGACATCCTTCTTCACAGGGTGACAGCAAAGAGAAGTGCAGAGTGAAGTAAGGGAAAAATCCCTTATAAAACCATCAGATTTTGTGAGAACTCACTCACTATCATGAGAAGGGCACGGAAGTAACCGCCCCATGATTCAATTGTCTCCCACCGAGTCTCTCCCACTACACATGAAGATTATGGGAACTACGGTTCAAGATGAGATTAGGGTGGGGACACAGCAAAACCATATCACCCTCTAAGAATTTATTTATCTAAGAATGTGGATACATTGTTGGCAAGTTTTCAATTTATAACCCATAAATATCTGTTAATTTTCTCATTGACAGCTTCTCATATTCGTCTCTCAGGATGGCGGGCAAGGATAAGAAACATAGGTAAGCTTTTGTACTTACGGGCCTCACAATTGGACAGGTTGGAGATACAAAATGTAAACATAAAATCACAATTATTTCCCAACATTTCTGATTAAAACTGTGAAAAGGAAACCTGTGGTGCTATTAAATGGAGGTGCTACAATTAGAGAACAGATCTTAAGATTTATAGTAAACTAGACTTTATTACTCACTGCAGACACTCACAAATCACAAAATACACAAAATGTATTTTACTTCACAGAGCGTATAGTAATTGTGTTATATGTAAAGTCTAATTTAGTATATCATTTGAGTATTAAAATGATAAACTAGGCCAGGTGCAGTGGCTCACACCTGTAATCCCAGCACTTTGGGAGGCCGAGGTGTGTGGATCACCTGAAGTCAAGAGTTCGTAACCAGCCTGGCCAACATGGTGAAACTCCGTCTTTACTACAAATACAAAAAAATTAGCCTGGAATCATGGCGGGCACCTGTAATCCAAGCTACTTGGGAGGCTGAGGTAGGAGAATTGCTAGAACTCTGGAGCTGGAGATTGCAGTGAGCTGAGATCACACCACTACACTCCAGCCTGGGTGACAGAGTAAGACTCCATCTCAAAAAAAAAAAAAAAAAAAGAAAGAAAAAAAACTTAATTTTATTAGGATTTTGAACAAGGGGTAAAAGTAGACATTTATCAGTAGGAAGTCACATAAATTAAAGCTGTCTTTTAAACAAAAAGTCTTCCTAATTTTTGGTAAGAACGTTATTAAAATATGTATATTTTAAAAATGTGTGGGATTCTAAAGGCCCTATCAGCATATTTTCACAAAAACTTTCTTCTCAAATATTACAATTCCATGGATGACATCAGAATTACTTCAAGAGTTTAGGTATTAATATCCTAAAGTTTACAGTTGATGAGGATGTAAGCACTGTACCAAATTAGAGGCAAAGTTGTGTTTTTCCATCACTCTGGAAGTGAGGAGAAAGAGGAGGAAAAATTAACTAACATCAATGTGCTTCACATAAGCTAAGTGTGTCATTCTCCCTCAAGCCCAAACAATAATCCAGCAAAATAGGTCTTCTTATTCCTATATGATTACAAGGTTTAAAGAAGTTAATTAACTGCTGTACAATATAATTTTTATGAGTTAAACAAAAACAACAACACTAGTGACATTAGTCAATAATTTTCATATACTCTAGAGATTTTCACCAAACCTAACGGCACTCAGGAAGAACATGATTTATGACATCTATTATAAAGGAATCAATTTTTTTTGGTTCATGATTTAGGTATATTTCTAAATATGATTGGGGGTAGTATGTAACTTATTTAAATATTATGTGGTTTCCAAAATATGTAATTAATGATATCAGCTTTGTGATGTCCTTTTATCTGCTAAATTTGAAATGTGTAAAATTCAATAATTATGAGTATGGATATTTATTCATATCTGTATTAACATGAATAACACATGGCAGACAAATCCTGCATTGGTGATGCTCACATTAGATTTTTAAAATCAAAATGTGATATAATTCTACACAGTAATAAGGTGAGAATAATTAATATAGCAGAATAAATGTAAATTTACACCAAGAAAATAGAATAATAAGATTTCAATTATTTTCTTCATTATTCAGCACATTTTCTACTTTTGATTTCTATTCTTACAGTGTGTGTTAAACACAATATGTCTCGACTTAGTTATCGTGAGAATATAATTAATTACTACAGAAGGTAATTGCATACCTGTATGAAGGATGTTTCAAACTTGAAAACTTAGGGAATTTCAGTGAAAATATAATGGACTAAAATAATTAGGTCCTTAATATCGGGGAAGTCTTGATTTAGTCATTTTTCTTAAACACATAATTATCAAGAAATTACTTATTCAGACTCACATTGTTTCCTTCATAATTTCTTCATAATTATAGCAATCACATTGTATCAGGGAATACTAAACTTATTATTATCATTAAAAACAAACATTAAGTAATTTGTTTTCAAGAACACAAAAATTTTACCCCGACATGGTTTCCAAAATTCTTTTTCCCAAAGTCTTTGAGGCAACTACTCTGATTTATTTTGTAACAGTGCAATTCACAAAATCTCCCAAGTATGATTTAACATCAGGAATTACTATAAAGGAATTACTATAAAGTGGTTTGTGTGTGTGTGTGTGTGTGTGTGTGTGTATGTATACATACACACACACACACACACACAAAATATATATATATATATATTTTGCAGGCATGTGACTTAGTCATATTTTAGTGAATTTAACTGGATGTCAAGGTATCCTTAAAGAACAAAAGACAAAAAAAAAAAAAACAACAGTAGGCGGAACTCTTCATGTAACCACTGAGAAAGTCCTGTGCTTTTTTTACTTCTTCCTCCCTCTTCCCTGTTTTTAACACCTGGAATGACCAATATGTTTTGACAACATGTTGGCAAGTTCCTTATGCAGTTTGACACTTAATATAAGGTGTTTGTATAGTTCAGTTTCTACAGATAGGATATTGACACAGCTATTTAAGATTGTAAAAAATATTTGCTTTAAGGCTATTTACCACTAAATGTTTTGGGAAATGTGCTTTTCAAAGGTAAACATAACTCGACTCTTAAAGGTATCAAATAACACATTCCTTGTAAAATTTATTTATTTAAACACAGTTATTAAGTTTATGAAGTTGACATTTGGCACACCATCAGACTTTCCTAATACAAAAAATTCATGTAGCCAAAGGAACTTAGAGATGAACCTTATCTGAGCTAGTAATTAGTGACCCTATATTCTATGCCTTAAATTCTTAACACTGTCTTCACAATCTACCAGATTAAGCAGGATCCAACTTAGGTTTCCCTCTCCATCCTCCTGAAAAAAATAAATGGCCTTGGTTTTTGAAACTGACTGTTCTTCCTCATACTACAGGGCCTGATTCTTTTGTTACGTGATTTTATCGTGGCATAACCTTCAGACCTCAGCTCAGAATCACTTCTAGAACCTTCCTTGACTCTCTAGATACAATCATGCTGCCTCTTATCTGGTTTCATAGAACGCTAAACATTTCTAAGTGCTTTTCTTTTTTTTTTTTTCTTTTTTCTTTTCTCTTCTTTTTTTTTTTTTTTTTTGAGGCAGAGTCTTGCTCTGGCCTCCATGCTGGAGTGCAGTGGTGCAATCTCTGCTCACTGCAAGTTCTGCCTCCCAGGTTCACGCCATTCTCCTGCCTCAGCCTCCCAAGTAGCTGAGACTACAGGCGCCCACCACCATGCTCGGCTAATTTTTTGTATATTTTAGTAGAGACAGAGTTTCACCATGTTAGCCAGGATGGTCTCAATCTCCTGACCTTGTGATCTGCCCACCTCAGCCTCCCAAAGTGCTGGGATTACAGGCGTAAGCCACCATGCCCGGCCTTACTTGATTGACTTTTTAACTTTTATCCTTTCAAGTTTGAAATACCAAGGCTTGGAACCATGACAGTTTTCTCTTATGCTTAATCTAGCATCTCTTATATAATAGAAACTCTTTAAATAATATTCAATGTGCAAACATATAGTAAACCTTGAGGAATTTTTATTGTGTTTGGATCTCAAGGGCAGAGATTTGAGTTAAATATTACCCATAGTTTATGAAACATTATCATTGACAGATCTTCAAGGCAAATTTGTTTATTCATTTCTTTCTCTTCTTTTATTCTCATACCTTTTTTTCCCATCTCTCTTTGCCACCAATGGCAATCTTTTTAATACATTTAAGGAGTATCTTTTAACTAGACCATTTATGGTACATTGTATTATTAGTTTAGCAAATATCCCCTCCCCTTTCTTCCACTTCCTATTCTACTGATTTTTTGGGCTAGGCCATGTGACTTGCTTTGGTTAACAAACATGAAGAACTGTGACATGGGAGCAGTCTTTACATGTCATCATATGGTTAGGCAAGTTCTCTTAGGATTCTGTTCTCACTACATGAAAAGCAGGCCTGGTTAGCCATGCGTCCCTGCAGAAGGAGATATGTGGAACAGACATGAGCCCAGACAAGGTCAGCCAACTCCTAGCTGCCTCACAGATCCATAAATAAAAATATTGATCTTTGCTATTGTAGAACAGTGAGATTTTGGTGTTGTTTACTAAGAATTATTTTTGTAGGAAAACCTGTAGACGCTACTGTGTGCTTAAAAAAAAAACTTTATATAATGGTATTGCTTTATTTTTCTATTTTCATTGAGCACTCAGTTCTTACACTTCATTCTTTTTGCTATGTGTTAATCAAATCCTGCTGCACCAGAAGTTCACAGGGTACTTCACCTAACTAATGATCACAGTTGTATAGGAATCTCTGGGATATGTTAGAAAGTTCATAATATGACAGATAATGTTCCTGACAATGGCATTGTCTTGAATGCTTTTAAATTATCTGACTCTGTAGTAAAGATGGCTTGAGGTTGGAGAGAGGATGGGGTGGCAGGCTCTGCACTATCATGGTGAGTGGAACAGCCAGGAGTGAAGCCAAACAAGCTGTAGCATTTAGCCACAATGGTAGTCTAGTCAAAGGGAAACTTCAAAACAGAATACTCGGGTCCAGTCCTTAGATTATAAACACACCCCAGGAAAAGATCAAGCAGGGAAAAAATTGTCATGGTCATGTTTCAGAGGCATAGCATCTTCCTGACTCCCCACTACCTTATGCCACCCCCTTCTTCTCTACAACTTATGCTCAGGTTCCTGGACCTCTGACCTTTACAGGATTTTCCAGAATGCAGGGGAAAAGCACAAAGAGAAGGAAGCAGATCACAAAATATAAATATGGATGACAGATCTCATAGACTTAAAGCATAAAAAAGGTCAGAGTAAACATAAAAAAGGATAGTTAATATATATTATTTACTATGTGGTAGGCACCAACTGTTCCACATAAATGACATCATTTCAACCTCACAGCAACCCTATAAAGTATTTATTTTGTTATTAGAACACATGAAATATATTCTCTAAACAAATTTTTAAGTGTATCACACAGTATTGTTAACTACAGTCACAATTTTGGAAAGCAGATCCTTGGAACAATACCAGAAAAACAAACAACAAATAACTCAATTAAGAAATGGGTAAAGGATTTGAATAACACTTTTTTCAAAAAAAAAAGAACATACACACGTGACCTACAAATGGCCAACAGTACATAAAAATGTGCTCAACATCATTAGTCATCACGGAAACAAAAGTCAAAACTAAAACAAAAACTAAAACAAAAGTCAAAATCAGATATCACCTCATGCTTTGTAGGATGGCTGTTATTTAAAAAAAAATTTTTTTTAAGTTAGCAAGAATGTGAAGAAATTGCTACACTTGTGCATTGTTGGTAGAAATCTAAAATGGCACTGTAAATATGAGAAACAGTATGGGGTTTCCTCAAAAAATTACTAATATAACTACCATATGATCCAGCAGTTCCACTTTTGGGAATTTATTCAAAATATTTGAAATCAAGATCTTTAAGAGATATCTATCTGTACTCCCATGTGTACTGAAGCATTATTCAGAGTATCCAAGATGTAGAAACAGACTAAATATTCATTGATGGATGAGTGGATAAAGAAAATGTGGTATATGCATACAAGTGAACATTACTCAGCTTTAAAAAGAAGGAAGTACTGCCATTTGTAACAATGTGCACGAATCTTGAGGACATTATGGTAAGTGAACTAAGCCAGTCATAGGACCAATACCGCATGATTGCATTTACATGAGATATCTAAAATAGTCGTCAAACTCAAGAAGCAGAGGTGGTTGTCAGGGGCTAAGGGAAAGGGGAAGTAGGGAGTGGCTGTTCAAGGGGTATAAAGTTTTAATTGTGCTATTTTTGTTCTCATTTTCCAGATGCCAGAAGTAAGGGTTACAGTAAATTAAGTGACTTGACCAAGGCCACAGGGCTAGTCAGTGGGAGTTTTTGAAGCTGAAACCAGACATTCTTGCTCCTGAGCCCACACTTTTGAAACCATTTAAAATTTTATTGAGCTGATAAACTATATAAATTTGCATATGAGGGGCCATCATACACCAGACACAATTCATAAAAAGAAAAGAATATCTAAATATATACTAGTAAAAAATTTTAATATAAAAATGGAGATTTTTTTAAGCAGATAAAGCTATCTAAATATCTAAAAATGAAGAAAAATTAATTTGGCTTCATACTTTATAATTTATTAAATAATAAAAAATATAGTGAAACATCGTCTATATAGCTGTAAAGGGAAAAACTTTTGACCCAAGACTCTAGTAGTCTTTCAAGTTTTGTAAGTATAAGCAAAAAATAGTGTCATATAAGAACTTACAAAGTGTATATCCTCAATAAATTGAAGACATAAATAAACTAAGAGATGCAGCAAATGCAGAGCTTAAGAGTGGATGGGTCAGAATATAAAAGGAGTGTTGCATGTCATACATAGGTTTAAATATGGAAAATATAAATGGCTGTTTAAAAATGCCTAGGAAATATAATTAAGAAACCATAAATTATTTTTAAATAAAATGTATGTGACTAATTCTTCAAAGAAAATATAATGAAAATAAACTTCAGAGTTAAAAACAAAAAAGTGAGTCATAAATAAATGTCATGTCCCCAGATGACTCAGACACATGAAAATTAAAAGAGTAAGAAGGCAGCATCAGGAGACCAGAGGCCAATTTACCATGAAGGCCACCCATGGGTTCCTAATCAACAGAACTATGGTCCTTCATTTAAATTTCATTGTCTTTGCCCTGTCTGCAAAGTTTTTCACCATTCATTTCCTTCTCTCTCCATTGTAAACTTCTTTTCACCTGTACCACATTACTAGCAGGTTTCCCTTCCATCTTGTCAGTCTTTAATTTCTCTGGCTCTTTCCACTAATCAGTCCTTGACATATCCCCAAATTCTGAGAATCTATTTCCAGGTTTTTCTCTTATCTAATTATGTTTTCATTCTTGGAGAATGGATTTACTCTCAGAGTTTGAACCTCAATTCAGGTAACTCCTGTGTTCATATTTCTTTTTTAAGCTCTTAGTCTGATATTTTCTGCCTGATCCATCCCAGGCTCTTTAAATGCAACCACATCATCCCCACATCAGATCAAAGCAGCTGCGGCAACTCAATATCTATCATCTAGGGTCCTCCTCATGTAGTTGCTGATCTGTGTGAAGGCAACCTTAGCCTCACACTGCCATCTGACTCTAGCCTCCTCTCAGCGTTAGGTTTCATGTACTCCTTGGTTTGATAACTGGGCAACAGATAAGGTTTCTGCCAGCCCCATGGTACAGCTCCTTCAGCCTCCATCCTTCACACCTGAGGCCGAGGGGATGGGGGAGGGTGTGGGTGCCAATTTTTCTCATTCTATAGATAGTTGCACTCAGATGTTTTGAAATCATTTAAAATTTAATTTGTCCTAAAACTGACCTCATGTGTCAGGCTGTGACACAGTCTCTAGGCTACATTAGGTCTGTGTTTGATTGTAGGGCTACGGTCCAAACATAGCCACCATGCAAGAAAATGAACGAATTGCAAAGAGGACAAAGATAAGACCAGGAATTATGAGTGGCTTAACTTAGAGGGTGTTAAGGCCAAGAATCCAGGTCATGAGAAGCCAAGATACCCTTTCAGAGGGTCTGTTTCCATTTCCCCTGGCAAGACATTCAGAATAAAGAATATCATTTAAGCCATAAGGGAGGTCTGTGGGCCAGTCCCAGAGAAAGCCTATTATATTTCACTCAATTTTCTTGAAAACCTGTCCTGTTTAAAGTATATTGGGACCCAGTTCCTATGAGGTATATTCTTATTCCCCACTCCCAAAATATATAAATTATTGATACTGTTAAAAGAAAAACTTTAGACAAATTTAAGAGTTTAATTGAGAAAAGGGGAAAAAAATGATTTGCAAATCAGCCCCCAGAATCAAAGAAAATTCAGAGAGACTTTGGCACTGTCGCAAGGTCAAACATCTATGGGAAAAAAATGTGATGTGCAAAAACCAAAACTGAGACACAGAAACCGCTGGGTTGGTTACAGCTCAGCATCTGCCTTATTTAAACAAAGTTTAAACAGTTGGCCGCCTATGAGTGGTTAAAGTATACCTACTGGGATTGGCTGAGACTAAACTGTTGTTACAGGGAAACATACTACTGAAGTTAGGCTTTTAGTCTGTTTACCTGCTAAGTATGTGAGTGTGGAGATTTTTCAGGCTAGATTTTAGTTTTATTTAGTAACACATTATGGGATCTGAAGGACACTTTTTTAAAGGTTGAAACAAACAAATTTTACCCACATTTCCATTTATAACAAAAGAAAAATGCCCCTTTAGCTCTGGTAAGTACGACAATTTCTAAATTAAAAGAGCATTATTTATATCTGAATTGTTAATTCTAATATTAATTTCAAGTATTATTAATAATATAATCATTTTTCACTAAGCCTTCCCTTTTATACCCGTTTACACTTTCAAATCTAATTATATTCCATTGTCGTTTTAAAGATCAAGCCCCAACTGTTTCATGGTGTACCTTCTTTCTAATTAAGTATTTGAGACCAATGGGAGTCAGGCTGGGACTGTATCATGTCAATTTTCACAAGCTGACATTCACAGTAAAAGTAGTTCTTGATTATTTCCCTAACAGCTTTGATGTTAAGGGGAAAAAAGGCAACAACAGCACTGAGCTGTGTATATCCCCTCCTCATGCTCCTGGGTGAGAAATCATAGTTAGTAGCTGCTGATCTTAAAAATCAGAGTTTCTGCTACATTGTTAGCAATAATCTAAATCAATACAGACTAACAACACAAGCCAGTATGTGGTGAGTCATGAAAAATAGATCAGTAGTGATATCAATTGAAAGTGATACCAAAAAACTATATTATCTGGAAGGAAAAATACAATTTTATAACACTCTTGGTCCTAAATAGTTTTGACTGTGGCACACAAAGCAAGCAAGCAACAAATTACAGATGAAGATGACTGTTACTTTCTTTCTACTGTTAACACCCTCTGCTAATAGATTGTAACAGAATGACTATTTGGAGGGTTAAGCATTGGGAAATATCTATAATTACACAGCATTTTTGGTAACGTCATAACATTTTAATAAAACACAGATATACATTATAGAAAAGAAGAACTGGCCATCTTTTTACATTTTCTAGAGATCAACAAAAGTATTCTTGAATGACAGATAGGTGTTAAAACCCTTTTGCAAATAATCCCTCAGGTAGCTCTTCTAAGCTCTGAAAGGCTACAATAGCTCTCAAAATCTCAACAGAGGGAAATAAAATACTTCACAGTTGTAATGATTTTCTCTTTATATATATACTTTCTGAAAAAGTATAGTGAGAATACTAAGTATTTGGGAACTGATTTTAAAGTCCATAACTATTAAAAATTGCAAGAATTTTTATAAATCAGTATTAAAGCCTGAAAACAGAAGTCTTAAAAGTCTACATAATTCTCACAATGTTATATATATGTTATATATATCTGTTATATATAACATAATTCTCACTATGTTATATATATGTTATATATGTTATATATATGTTATATATATGTTATATATATAGTTGTATATATATAAAAGAAAGTTGGTCAAAATTGCTCATATTGAGAGGTGACAACATGCTGGCGGCCCTCGCTCGCTCTCAGCACCTCCTCGGACTCGGCGTCCGCTCTGGCCACACTTGAGGAGCTCTTCAGCCCGCCACTGCACTGTGGGAGCCCTTCTCTGGGCTGGCTGAGGCTGGAGATGGCTCCCCCTGCTTGCAGAGAGGTGTGGAGGGAGCGGCGCGGGCGGGAAACAGGGCTGCGCATGGCGCTTGTGGGCCAGCACGAGTTCCGGGTGGGTGTGGGCTTGGCGGGCCCCACACTCTGAGTGGCCGTCTGGTGCCACCAGCCCTGGGCATTGAGGGGTTTAGCACCCGGGCCAGCAGCTGCGGAGGGTGCACTGGGTCCCCCAGGACTGCCCGCCCGCCCACACTGCACTTGAATTCTCGCCGGGCCTCAGCCGCCTCCCCACGGGGCAGGGCTAGGGACCTGCAGCGCACCATGGCAGAACTCCCCCACCCCCCGTGGACTCCCACGTGGCCCAAGGCTCCCTGACAAGGTGCTGCCCCCAGCTTCATGGCACCAGGTCCCATCTGCTGCCCAAGGGCTGAGGAGTGTGGGTGCATGGCGCGGGACTGGCAGGCAGCTCTGCCTGCGGCCCTGGCGCGGGATCCACTAGTCGAAGCCAGCTGGGCTCCTGAGTCAGGTGGGGACTTGGAGAACTTTTGTGTCTAGCTGGAGGATTGTACATGCACCAATCAGCACTCTGTGTCTAGCCTGGGGTTCGTGGATGCACCAATCAGCACTCTGTATCTAGCTAATCTGGTAGGGACTTGGAGAACTTTTATGTCTAGCTAAAGGATTGTAAATGCACCAATCAGTGCTCTGTGTCTAGCTCATCTAATGAGGACTTGGAGAACTTTTGTGTCTAGCTAAAGGACTGTAAATGCACCAATCACTGCTCTGTGTCTAGCTAAAGGATTGTAAATGCACCAATCAGCACTCTGTCTAGCTCAAGGTTTGCAAACACACCAATCAGCACTCTGTGTCTAGCTAAAGGTTTGTAAATGCACCAATCAGTGCTCTGTCTCTAGTTAATCTAGTGGGGACTTGGAGGACTTTTACGTCTAGCTAGAGGATTGTAAATACACCAATCAGCACTCCGTGTCTAGCTCAGGGATTGTAAACGCACCAATCAGCACCCTGTCAAAACGGACCAATCAGCTCTCTGTAAAATGGATCAATCAGCTCTCCATAAAATGGACCAATCAGCTCTCTGTAAAATGGGACAATCAGCACGATGTGGGTGGGGTCAGATAAGGGAATAAAAGCAGGCTGCCCAAGCCAGCAGCCACTACCCGCTCGGGTCCCCTTCCACACTGTGGAAGCGTTGTTCTTTCACTCTGCAATAAATCTTGCTGCTGCTCACTCTTTGGGTTCATACTGCCTTTATGAGCTGTAACACTCACTGCGAAGGTCTGCAGCTTCACTCCTGAGGCCAGCAAGACCATGAACCCACCGGGAGGAATGAACGACTCCGGACAGGAGGAATGAACAACTCCAGACATGCTGCCTTAAGAGCTGTAACACTCACTGCAAAGGTCTGCAGCTTCACTCCTGAAGCCAGCAAGACCACGAACCCACTAGAAGGAAGAAACTGCAAACACATCCAAACATCAGAAGGAACAAACTCTGGACACACCATCTTTAAGAACTGTAACACTCACTGCGAGGGTCTGTGGCTTCATTCTTGAAGTCAGTGAGACCAAGAACCCACCAATTTTGGAGACAATATTAAACATGTTCTAATTACTACCCTACTTTAAACAAGAAGCTTATAAATTCCTAAAATATATAAAATATAAGGTATGGTACAAATAATGCTTCACTTCTTGGAGATGAAGTGAAGATGAAACATAAACCCTATTTATTTATCCCAATTATTCCATGTTCACATACTCAAAAAGGACACTATTCAGTCACAATTTAACCCTGTTCCCCAAAATCTCCTCATAAATACAGTTTCAAAAAGAACAAACCTATGCAAATAAACGTTACACCTGCAGTTTTGTTTTGTCAAATTTGGGAATGAAACATCTCTGGTGAAAAGAAATAAAAGGTTAGCCATTTTTAATTTCCAAAATGATCAGTCATTCACTATTCATGTCTCATGTGAACTACATAATGTCAACGCTGTCACGAAAGCAAGGTAGAAAAAAGAGATCCTCTCAGCTTTAATTCAGTAGGGGGAAAAGTTCCTGGAATATGTTTTTCCTCCCTCTGGAGCACTTCAGTTTTGCAAAACATGTATTTTATAATTCTTAATTTGTATTTAACAATAATGCTCTCTCTGGCTTTCAGAGTTTTTCCAGTTTCTCTGATATTTCAAAATGTTATGGTGTTGTCATTTTATAGTTTAAAATGAGTGGTTCTCACTTCATTCAAAAGAAACAGGATACCTTGAAAATGATGTGGCCAACCTCTAGAAATGAAAATTATTATTGATTAATAATAGTAATACCTAATATATGTGGGGGCAGAAGCCTGGTTGAGCATGTATATACATCAATCATTTAATTCTCATAGCCCTTAAATGGCCAAACTAAGTCTTAGAGATATTAAGAATTTTTTCTACGGTAATATAAAATTAAATTTCTGAAAGTCTGGCAGATTTTGTCAGTCCTGAAGAATACAGAATAACCATTTATTTATTCACCTATTCAATTATTCAACAAATGTTTCCTGGCAGACTAGTAAGTAGCAGGCTTAGAGTTAGACATGAGAATACAAACTGAAATAAGTTTTGATTCCTGTCCTCAAGGACCTTACATTCTAGTTTGGAAGAGACACTATTAAATAAACCTACAGTGTTAAGATAGATACTTACAGCCCCAGGTAGTGGCATAGGATCCCTGAAGAATATGAAATTGAAACTATTTTCTTCTAATTAATAAACATTTGTAACAGTAACAGAGTAGAAAACACTTGGCAAGCCTATCTGAATAATAATTATTCTGTCTTTATGGTACCAACATAAAATAAGGGTAAAAATCAAGCATAACATTTAAAAAAAAGTAATTATGTAATATAGTAATTTCAAAAACGTTCATGGAATTGAGCTTTTATTTAGGATTTGTGTAGGTGCAACCAAATTGCAACTATGCTCACTTAAGGGTCCCAGTTTGCAGCAGTGATTCAAAAGCTCAATTCTGATCATATCTATATCAAAAGATTGTTGGTGTTTCAAGGGGCAAAACTGAGTCTGATAAATATATACTCAATAACTGAAATAAATAGATTCAGTATTTCAATTGAATGACTGGCATCCACTTTCTATCTAATGAAAGGCCAACATCAATTATTAAACGCTAAAAGTTACTACTGGGAATGCAAAACTGAAAACCTCTTCCAAAGAAATATGAAATTTAAATCTGGCAATTTTATTTAAAAGAGCTTCAAAGTGTAAAAACAGAGCTTTCTCTTTAGATAAATACTTACGATAAGTAATTTATCTTCTTTATAGAGCAGACAACAGACCAAGACAACTTTTCACACCTTGGTGGATGTGCTCTGAATGCCAAGCCAGGCACTACAGTCATTACTACCAAAAGGGAAGTAAGAAATTTACTGTCTATATGAAGACTTTCTGGTCTGTCCCATGTAGGTGAAAAATAGCGCTACTTTTAGTCTCTCATCATTAACGCCGTTAAACTCTATATTAAATTCTGTGCTGATGAAAAATTTTTTAAAAATGTATGTTAGTATTGTGTTTGCTTACACTCATTTATTACAGAGTGTTACGGTTTCTATTTGCAATTCTGTCTTTTCTATAAAATTTTCAGTTTCTTGAGAGCAAAAACTGGTTACCACAATGACCAGTATATAGTTGGTGCTAAAAACACATATGTTGAATAAAATTGAATACATTTTCCTAATTTCAAAGTAATTGTACATGTTACAATGTACTTAAAAAACAGAAAAATTGCCAGTTTCACATTCACCATCTTTATTGATGGGTTCAAGTCTATGAAATTTTTGCCTATCATATATCCCAAAGCACAATAAAGCAGTTTCAAAGACATTTTAACACACTTAAGAAAAGGGGCTTCTGAATTAAAGCCCACCACTTTCATGTTAACATTAATATATTTTGATTCCTTATAGTCACAATAGAGTTTATAAGACTTGTCCAAATTGAAGCTGTAAAATGTTATGATGGCCATTCACTTTTAATTAAATACAAGCATTAAAATAAATACTATTTATATTAGCAATAGAAAACAGAACTTCTAAGTCACTTATAAGATTCAGGATTTTATTTTCTTACTCTTCTGAAATAGTTCATTTAACTTTTATTTGTATTTTTCTGAAATTTATCAGCCACCAACTTACAGTGTGAGCCCACTCAAAGAAAAATTTAAATCATCAGGATAATAATTAATATTTATAAAACAAGGTTTTATAGAAAGCTTTATATATATATATATATACTATTAATTTTATATGGTATTTTATCACTCTCGCTATAATAATATTTTATTTAAAACCCTGCCTGGAAAGATAATTTGGGATATCTCAAAAAAGTAAAGTTCTGTATGATAAAAGAATGTTAATTATTTTCTATAAACAATCTTAAGCTTTTTAATTTACCAAAATAAACACATTCAATATAAGTTTTATGTGATATGTTGATTTGGAGTTTGCTAACAAAATAGTCATATATGCATACAGTGGAAAATACATAAATTTAAAACATATCCAGATTAAGCGAAGCTTACAAATGGAGACAATTCATATATATTTATCATTGTTAGATAAATTAGTAATTAGTATATTGTGCATTCCAGAAAAACAAAAAGCATATTCTTTGTTGTCTAGGTTCAATAATAGTCATTTGAAATATGCTCTGTACCTGTGGATGAAATAAGCAAAAGAACATAAAATGTACGAATAAATAGGGTGAAATTCACAGAGACTACTTTTTCTGCCTTGTGATTCGGTCATTTCTGAGTGTTAAGGATTTTTCTCAGTACAGTTCAGAATATTAATTAATGCCTTCTACTTACAGGAAGGTCTGCATCTTCAGCATAAACTGTTGTGATAGGTGTACCCTTGACTGCATCTGGAGCCACCATCCCTTTGTATATTCGTTTACTAAAGACAGGAGGATAATCATTCATATCCTGTAAAACACAAGTAGGAGTTTAGTACTTCAGTTGAAACCAGGTTAGGGATACAGTTACTAGATTGACTCCCACTCTTCATATCACACAACTCATTTGCCACTGTCAGCCTTCCATTCTCTCAATTCCATTACTCTCACTTCAGACTGGCACCTCAGAGGAAACTGCCAGAGTTCTCGTACAATATTAATGTGTGGATATCAACTGAAGGCTATTCCACTGGAATAAAGTCTTTCACCCTCAAAAACAGGCCTTTTGGAGACTGAAGTGACCCTTGAATTTTTTTCTAACTTCTAATGGTAAGAGGTAAAATTTTAACATTTGAAAATAAGAACAAGTTTCTTTAAAAGCTACATTCTGTGAAGCAGGAGTAAAATTTTTTTTAAATGTTCTTTATATGTTTTTGTAGCAATGTAAATTGTTTTATACACTTAGCATAATACTATGACTAGAACATTTCAAATACAAACTGTGAAATATCCTTTGTTGCCATTTTACATGATAAAAGGAGATTTTCTCTGCAGTGCACTAAAATAATGACACAAGATTAGATATATTTATACACAGAAAACAATGTTAATTTACTGAATTTTTTTCAGAGCAATTTATATGTATCTTATTTTATTTTTCCAATTTGGCGCTATATATACATTGTTACTCATGCGTTGTCAAATTCATTAAATAAATAGTTATCAGGTATTTCCCACTTTCATCAGGTATTTAGCACTTCAGTGCGAGGCACTGAAGATAGTGTTGTGACTCAAGAAAAAGATGTCCCTGTCTTTGTGTCACTTAACTGCCATTAGGCTAGTAAAATTACTGATCTGCAGATAGGCTAGTACCTTTGACTAAATTAATCTCCTTGTCAGGGCCAAAATAATAAATCAAGTCCCCTGAAAGGAAGACCATTTTTTTCTGAATCATTTTGTGTTTTATAGATAATTGTATATAATTTTTTGTCAATAAATAATGCTTATTCAATGGCAGATTTATTTATTTATAATATTTTAATAATCCTTACCCTACAGTGTTTTGGGTAGTGTGGGTCAAACATATTTGAACGGAAACCTAAATTTGTTAATTATCTGTTCTTCTCTTCCAAGTCACCTTTTTCTCACTTGCTGGTAAAAACAAAATTTAAAAAATTCTACATATTCTTTGATATTTGCTTAGACACAACAATTTTCCTGTACAGTATTAAGCTGGAAACACATAAATTAACAGATCGCAACTTCTCTTTTTGCAAAGAAGTCAGAATAATTATTTCTTACTATCAAACAATCCTTCATTTCATACTCAACATAGAGTTGAGTTCTGAGTAGTCAATATGAATAAACCTGCATATTCTAATAGGAGAACTTGAACTGCACACAAAACTGAAAAATAAAAGATATCATTTCTTCTGTTTTGAAATATAGTATTCACAATCTCTTCTATGAAAAAGATTTTTACAATAAATTATGGACTTTAGAATCTGAACAAGTAAATGAACCTAGAAGCTTTGGTTCTCTATAATGAGGACTGTGAAGGGTATTGATCTTGAGGCTCCATGCAGGGGGTAAATATATAAAACATTAGCATTCACACTTTTTCGTGCTCTTTCCAACAGTGCCAATTAACTTAATAAGTGGATGTGGTAACTAAGGGTGTGGAAATCCTTTAGCACCCCTAAATTGTAACTTCTGAAGGTTAGAAAGGAAGGAGCCCAACACTGCAATTTTTCCATGCATGAGTTTCCAATGAGCTCATTATGTTCTTAAAAATTTTATTCTTTATTACTCTCAGGGGAAATTTAAAACCTTAATGTCACAAGGTACTTTTTGGAAAACTTGATTCTTCAGAAACAAAAAAAATGTATATACTTTTCCAATTATGTCAACACGGCTGTTCACAGTGTTGAATATGATGAACTTTTTATTTGCTTGGGAAGTATTCATTGGATTCACCTTCTAACTTGAATGTACGGTGGATTCACAAACTGATCAGATACACACCTAAGACAGTAAATGACTGAAGCCTATGAAAAGATTGGTTCTCTTCCCCCTTTATTTTCTATTGACAGGATGAAGAATAAATTAAGGTAGTTATTGTAGTAATATTTCTTTTTATGGCATGTTGTACATACTTTGGGGTTATAATCTTTCATTGTGGCTACAAATGCAGCTAGTTACATATAGTTTTTCCACAATGCATTATTTCAAGAGGAGAAATGTATTGAAATGCAATTCCAACAAGCATAATCAATAGTTCACTATATTTATGCTCAGGGACATCTGAACAAAAATGTGTATAAATCGGCTTCTGTGCAAATGTTCTCTTGTGCAGTAAATTGAGGACATGCTCAGCACTCCAAAACCATGCTCTTTTCTGTTGCCCATTATTCCACTAGAGGGTAGTATTAGCAAAAAGAAATATTTCCTCCTGTGTAGTTAAAAATTGTATCATTAAAACCCATAATATTTGTTTCTTTTGGTAAAAATTTTTATTGGTCTCAACAAAAAATAGTTTTAATGCTTCAAAAGAGTATTCTGAATGTTATGATTTACAACTTGAAAAACATTATGGTTCTTTTCTTAAGGAAAACTTTAAAAAATGGTTATACTCATAAAGCTTGCAATTTGTTCCCATGTATCAAGCAAATAAAATTATACCTGAAGGTGTAGGTAGCTAACAGGAGAAAACTATGTTTTATTTATTTATTTTCTACATTAGAGTCTGTAATAATCACAGAAACCATTTCTCCTTTGGCAGACTACCAAGAAGATGTAAGGAATCTTTTTAATGATCATGCTAGGAAGATAAGAACTTGCTGGTAAGTTTGTAAATTTAATGACAAGTTGAAGTTCTACACACACAAAAAAATAAAAATAAAGAGAAAAAGATGATAAAATTTTTGATATTCTGGAATCACAGGCAAAAACCTATAGAACAGTTTTTATTTAGAAGATAAGTAGAAAGTTCTAACTAGTTACAACTTGATCATCTTTTTAAAAACGATGTGTAGGCTGGGCATGGTGGCTCGCATCTGTAATTCCAACACTTTGGGAGGCTGAGGCGGGCGGATCACCCAAGGTCAGGAGTTCGAGACCAGCCTAGCCAACATGGAGAAACTCTGTCTCTACTAAAAATACAACAATAAGCCTGGCATGGTGGCAGGCACCTGTAATCCCAGCTACTCGGGAGGCTGAGGAAGGGAGAATTCCTTGAACCCAGGAGGTGGATGTTGCAGTGAGCTGAGATCGCGCCATTGCACTCCAGCCTGGGTGACAGAGTGATACTCTGTCTCAAAAAAGAAAAAAAAAAAGATATGTATATAGCAAATGCCAGTCCTTACCATACTAAAGCTAATGCAGGCTCTATGAGGAGACACAGACAGTATAAGCCAATGGGCGGAATGACTTCAGTTGTTTCTGTCTTACGGTCTAGGATCAGCATTATCCTTGTTGAGCTATATGGCTGCTCTATAATGCCTTGAGGTTTATGGAGCCGATACCTACTTTTACGTGGGTGTACGGTTGATTGTTTGCCTGTTACCAGTTCTGTTTTCCACTACTAGACACTTTCTATTTGCTGTCCAAGTTGCTGTTTCTCATATTTCTCATATTATTAGCATTCTGCTGGGTTTTTTTTCTCTCTTGATTTCTGTATTGTCTCCTTGTCTTTACTGACTTATTTCCCTTCTTTTATGCTTCTGCATATAAAGTCATAAAAGGCTACATCTGCAGCTAAAGAAAATATTTGATACTTTTACTGCCAGGCTAGGCATATTAACCACAAGCTGATTTAAGAGGCCATGGGCCATAAGTGAACATTGGTGGTAGCCTGGCAGTACTCCCCAAGGGTCTTTGATAGTGGCACAAGGTAAGGCTGCTCTGCTTGTGGAGAAGGACTGTTTCTCATAGGTTGAGTGCCTGCTCAGCCACAGTACACGAGAACACCAGGTAGAATTCTAAGGTTTTGACTTCCAGACGGTACCTTTGAACCTGTTCAGGGCCTGGGAGATTTTGCCACCCTGAAGGGAAAGACACAGGTCTGGCTGGCTTTGCCACCTGCTGATTACAGAGACCCATGGCCTTGAACAAACTTAAGTGGTAGCCAGGGTGGTTACAACAGGTCTTGGACAAGACCCAGTGCTGTGCTGGGTTTAGGTCTGACCCAGTGCAGTCCCAGTGGTGGGATCCACAGGGGTGCTTGTGTCACCCCATCCCCAGCTCCAGGTGGCTCCAAACAGAGACACTCTGTTTGGAAGACAGTAAGGGAAAAGAACAGGAGTTTCTGCCTGGTAATTAAGGGAATTCTTCTGGATCTTATCCAAGACCATTAAGGTAGTAAGAGTCTGCCAAGAACCACAGTGTTACTGGGCTTGTGCTGCCTCCTAAAGCAGATACAGCTTTAGCAACATCTACATCCTTTCAAATACCTGGAAAGCTTTCCAAATAACAAATATAAAGAAGTCCAGACTGTGAAGAATACAATAAATACCCAATGCTTAAATGCCCAGACACAGACAAACATCCACAAGCATCAAACATCCACAAGCATCAACATCCACAAGGAAAACATGAAGTCACCAAACGAACTAAACAAGCCACCGGAAACCAATCCTGGGGAAACAGAGAGAGTGACCTTTCAGACAGAGAATTCAAAATAGTTGTTTTGAGAAAACTCAAAAAATTCAAGATAACACAGAGAAGGAATTTAGAATTCTATCAGATACATTTAACAAAGAGATTGAAATAATTTAAAAAATCAAGAAGAAATTCTGGAGTTGAAAAATGCAACTGACACCCTGAAGAATGCATCAGTTTTTTAATAGCAGAATTGACCAAGCAGAAGAAAGAATTAGTGAGCTTGAAGACAGCCCATTTCAAAATACACAGTCAGAGGAGACAAGAGAAAAAAAGAACAAAAAACAATGAAACATGCCCACAAGATCTAGAAAATAGCCTCAAAAGGGCAAATGTAAGAGTTATTGGCATTAAAGAGGAGACAGAGAAAGAGATAAGGGTAGAAAGTTTATTAAAAGGAATAATAATGAAGAACTTCTCAAACCCAGAAACGGATATTAATATCCAAGTACAAAAGATTATAGAACTACCAGCAGATTTAACCCAAAGAACACTAGCTCAAGTCATTTAATCATCAAACTCCCAAAGGTCAAGGATAAATAAAGGATCCTAAAGGAGTAAGAGAAAAGAAACAAATAACATACAATGGAGCTCTAATACATCTGGCAGCAGACTTTCAGCAGAAACCTTACAGGCCAAGAGAAAGTGGCATGTATTACTTAAAGTGCTGAAGGAAAAAAAAATCCTAGAACAGTATATCTGGTTAAAATATCCTTCATACAGGAAGGAGAAATAAAGACTTTCCCAGACAAATAAAAGCTGAGGGATTTCATCAACACTAGACCTGTCCTATAAGAAATACTAAAGAAAGTTATTCAATAAAAAAGAAAGTTAATGAGTAATAAGAAATCATCTGAAGATACAAAACTCACTGGTAATAGTATGTACACTGGAAACACAGAATATTATAACACTGTAACTGTGGTGGTGTGTATAAAATATTCTTATGTTAAGTAGAAAGACTAAATTATGAGACAAAAATAATAACTACAATCACTTTTCAAGACATAGACAGTAAAATAAGGTGTAAATAGAAACAATAAAAACTTAAAAAGCAGGGAGATGAAGTATAGAGGTTTTATTAGTTATTTTTTCTTGTCTGTTTGTTTATGCAAACAGTGTTGTTATCAGCTTAAAATAAAGGGTTGTATGATAGTATTTGCAAGCTTGATGATAACCTCAAACCAAAAAACACACAACAGATACATAAAAAATAAAAAGTCAACAAAATCATATCACCAGAGTATACTACCTTCACTTAAAGGAAGACAAGAAGGAAAGAAAGAAGGAAGACAAACCAGAAGACAACCAGAAAGCAAATAACAAAATGGAAGCAATAGGTCCTTAGTTATAAAAAATAACATTGAATGTAAAGGGATTAAGCTCTCTAATCAAATGACATAGAGTGGAGAACGGATTAAAGAAAAAAAAAGACAAAATGATCTGTTGCCTACAAGAAACACACTTCACCTATAAAGACACACATAGACTGAAAATAAACACATGGAAAAATATATTCCATGCTAATGGAAACCAATAAACAGCAGGAATAGCTGAAATTATAGGAAACAAAATAGATTTCAAGACAAAAACTACACAGAGAGACAAAGAAGGTCACTATATAATGATAAATGTATCAATTTATCAGGAAGATATAACAATTGTAAATATATATACACCTATATGTATATATATACACATATGTATATATATGTGTATATATATTCGGTGTATATATATATACACACACACATATATATATTTTCAACATTGGAGTGCTCAAATATATAAACCGAATATTATTAAAGCTAAAGAGCCAGATACATCCCCAAACAAAAATAGCTGGAAACTTCAACATCCCACTTTCAGCACTGGACAGATCATCCAGAAAGAAAATCAACAAAGAAACATCAGACCTAATCTCCACTGTAGAACAAATGGATCTAATAGTTATTCATAGAATATTTCATCCAACACCTGCAGAATACACATTCTCCTCAGCACATAGATCATTCTCAAATATAGGCCATACCTTAGGTCACAAAACAAGTCTTAACACATTAAAAAATCTGAAATAATATCAAGTATCTTCTCTGACCACAACAGAATAAAACTAAAAATCAGTAACAACATAAATTTTGGAAATTATACTAACACATGGAAATTAAACAATATGTTACTGAATAACCAGGGGTCAATGAGGAAATTGATAAGAAAATTGAAAACTTTCTTGAACAAATGATAATGAAAATACAAAGTATCAAAACCAATAGTGAGGTGTGGAGTTGGCAGGACTTCCTGGGCCAGTTTGGGGACTTTCACAAAAGACCCCTGTGACTCAGGGTTTTGAGTTCTTAATTAATCGAGTGAAGGATTCAAAATTAACCACTCCAGGGGAGGACTGAAAAAAGAGCCACTCTCCATGGACAAAAAGAAAGAAAGGGGAGGGGGTAACATAGGGACATAAGTCCTAGCCACCAGAGCCAGCAATGGCAACCCTTCCAGGTCCCCTACCACTATGTGGAAGCTTTCCTTTCCCTTTGTTCAGTAAACTGCGCTGCTGCTCACTCTCCTGGTCTGTGGACTCTTTTTGAGCTGTAACACTCACTGCGAAGGTCCGCAGCTTCATTCTTCGAAGTTAGCAAGACCACGAATCCATCAGCAGGAAAAACTCCTGACTCAACAGGATATACTGAAATTTTTACTATGTGGGAAATTTATAGCTATAAGTGCCTACATCAAGAAAGGAAAAAACTTCAACTAAACAAAACAACCTAATGATGCATCTTTAAAAACTAGAAAAGCAAGAGCAGGCTGAAGCCAAAATTAGTAGAAGAAAAGAAATAATGAAGATCAGAGCAGAAATAAATGGATTTGAAATGAAGAAAACAATATAAAAGATCAATGAAACAAAAAGTTTGTTTTTTAAAAAAGTTATATAAAATTGACAAACCTTTAACCAGACTAAAAAAGAAGAGAGAAGACCCAGATAAATAAAATCAGATATGAAAAAGAAAACGTTACAACTAATACTGCAGAGATTCAAGGGATCATTAGTAGCTACTATGAACAAACATAGGTCAATAAATTGGAAAATCAAGAAGAAACAAATAAATTCCTAGACACATACAACCCATCAAGATTGAACTATGAAGAAATCCAAAACATTGAACAAACTAGTATCAAGTAACAAGATATAGCAAATAACAAGTATCAAGCTGTAATAAAAAGTCACCTAGCAAAGGAAAGGCCAGAACCTGATGGTTTTGCTACTGAATTCTACCAAATATTGAAAGAATTACTAATACCAGTCTTACTCAAACTATTCCAAAAAAAAAAAAAACAAACAGGAGGAGGGAATACTTTCAAACTCATTCTATAAAGACAATAATACTCTGATACCAAAGCTAGACAAAGTGACATCAAGAAAAGAAACTATAGGCAATCTCCTTGATAAATATTGATGCAAAATTCCTCAACAAATAATAACAAAGAAATTCAACATTGTATTTAAAAGATCATTCATTAATCATGACCAAATAAGTTTTATCTCAGGGACACTAGGATGGTTCAATATATTCAAATCAATCAATGCGATATATCATCAACAGAATGAAAGAGAAAAACCATATGATCATTTCAATTGATTCTGAAAAAGCATTTAATAAAATTCAATGCCCTTTCATGATAAAAACCCTCAAAAACTGGGTATAGATGGAACATACCTCAACATAATAAAAGTGATATATGACAAACCCATAGCTACTCCCACACTGAATGCGGAAAAACTGAAAGCCCTTCCTGTAAGATCTGGAACACAACCAGGATGCCCACTATCACCACTGTTATTCAATGTAGTACTGGAAGTCTTAGCAAGAACAATCAGAAAAGAAAACAAAATAATGATCATCTAAATTGGAAAGGAAGAAGTCAAATTATCCTTGTTTGCAGATGATACAATCTAACACTTGGAAAAACCTAAAGACTACACACACACACACACACACACACACACACACAAAGTATTAGAACTGATAAACAAATTCAGTAAAGTTGCAAGATACAAAATAAACATAGAAAAATCAGTAGCATTTCTATATGCCAACAGTGAACAATCCACAAAAGAAATCAATAAAGTAATCCCATTTAAAATAGCTACAGTTAAAATAGAATACCTAGGAATTAACCAAGGAAGTGAAAGTTCTCTGCAATGGAAACTATAAAACACGGATTCAAGAAAATGAAGAGAACACAAAAGAATGAAAAGATATCTCATGGTCATGGATTGCAAGAATCAATATTGTTAAAATGTCCATACTACTCAAAGCGTTCTACAGATTCAATGCAATCCCCACCAAATACCAATGACATTCTTCAAAGAAATAGAAAAAAAATTCTAAACTGTATATGGAAGCACAAAAGACCCAGATAGCCAAAGCTATATTAAACAAAAGGAAAAAAAAAACTGGAGGAATCACATTATCTTACTTTAAATAATATTACAGGGCTATAGTAAATAAAATAGGATGGTACTGGCATAAAAAAAAAACATACACATATATCCATGGAACAGAATTGAGAACCCAGAAATAAATTTATACAACTACAGCAAAGTCAATTTTGACAAAAGTGCCAGGAATGTAACCAGGGAAAGGACAGTCTCTTCAATAAATGATGCTAGGAAAACTGGATATCCACATGCAAAAGAAGAAATTAGGCCCCATCTCATGCCATATACAAAAATCAAATCAAACTTGATTAAAGATATGAATCTAAGACCTCAAACTATGAAACGACTGAAAGAAAACATGCGGAAACTCTCCAGGAGATAGAACTGGGCAAAGATTTCTTTAGTAATACCCCACAAGCACAGGCAACTAAAGAAAAATGAACAAATGGGATCACATCAACTTAAAAAGCTTCTGCACATCAAAGGAAAGAATCAACAAAGTAAAGAGACAAACCACAGGGTGAGAGCAAATATTTGCAAACTACCCATCTGACAAGGAATTAAACAGAATATATAAGTAGTTCAAACAACTTTATAAGAAAATATCTAGTAATCTGATTTTAAAATGGACAAAAGTTCTAAACAAAAATTTCTCAAAAGAAGACATACAAATGATAAACCAGTATATAAAAAGGTGCTCAACATCATTAATCATCAGAGAAATGCAAATCAAACTTACAATGAGATACCATCTTACACCAGTTAGAATGGCTTTTATCTGAAAGTCAGGCAATGACAAATGCTAATATGAATGTGGAGAAAAGGAACCCTCACACACTGATGGTGGGAATGCAAATTAGTACAACCACTATGGAGAACAGTATGGAAGTTTCTATAAAACTAAAAATAGAGCTATCATACAATCCAGAAATCCCACTACTAGATACATGGACAAAAGAAAGGTAATTAGTATATGAAAGAAATATCTGCACTCCCATGTTTATTGCAGCACTATTCACAATAGTCAAGATTTGGAAGCAACCTAAGTGTCCATCAACGGAATAATGGATAAAGAAAATGTGGTACAGGTACACAAGGGAATACTATTTAACCATAAAGAAGAATGAAATCCTATCATGTGCAACAACATAATCGATGAAGTTTAAAAGTATATGAGAGAGGCACTTTCTGGGGTCTCCCAGCAACCAGTGGGTGATATTTACGGAGCCATGGGAGAAATTCTTTACTACGTAGATATACTATTTTTAATCGTGGGCATGCACATTTTCTTTGTTTTCTCTGGTTTGGATCTTCATAGGAAATATGTTACATCTTAGTCCTAAAACTCTAGAATAGTAGAATAAAGACATTTTGTCCTGCTATCACCAAGTTCACTGACAAATATAATATAAAGAGCACACCAATAGGAATCTGAAAATGCGGAAGAGAAGAGAGGGAAACATTTGAAAGCCATTCTTCAAAACAACCCCAACAGAACAATTAGCAAGTTGTAAAAAACAATATTAAATCTGACCATACACCCACTAGCTGGTTCACAGAAATTATCATTTATTCAAATTCCTACCTCCAGACAATACCTCCTACCTCCATACAATAGGTCTGCTGTAGATGAAATGTCCAGAATTTCTGTTTTGTTTGAGTCTGGGACAACCTCCTGGTCTCTCAAGCATCAGCTTTTCTGATGAAATCAAAAGCAGGACCCTATCAATACTGTCATGATGGAGCATCGGTAGCACATAACTGCCTCTCAGGTGTCCACGGTTTCACAAATGCTGCCTTGGTACTGGGCACTGAGTTTTCATCTAGAAAAGCTATCCTTTTCCTTCCATTCTATGGGGTAGCAATATTTCTTTCTGGAGAAGGAAACTCCTCTGAAAGGTGGGAAATCTTAGCTTCATTTTCCAAGACCCATTGTGTTTAACAACAACCTCAGGCCTTGTTACAAGGTGAACCTGATGATATCTCATTTTTCATCCTTTCACCCCTCCCTGCCTACTCCCACACCTGCACACTAAGACAGGCAAACACAACCAAGGGTCAATCTAGTCTCCTTTCTTCACAGAAGCTTGTCTCCCTCTCTCCTACTCCCATGCAGCCATTCTACCCAAAATTAGAATGAGCAAAATGACTTGGGTCATCTGTTTATCTCAGACAAGTTCTTTATACTCCTTATAATGCTGCTTAGTATCATGTATCCATTTACATATTCAGCTTTTCAGATTCATATTCAGTTTTCAGTTTGCTGTACAACAGCCCTTTTCTTTCTGTGTATTTTCTGTATTATGTTACAACGCAGACTCTAAGACCAGATTTCTATTATAACTTAGTTTGTAAGGTTAGTTATCATTCTGAATCTTTTAAAATTGTTTAGAATTTTATTTTCATTTTCCAGAGATTTGCTTATATCATCTAATTTACTATCATCACAGATTCAGTTCTTCTAAATATTTAGTATATCTAGAAATATACAAGAAAAATATCTACAAGTAAAATACACAAGTAAATATCTCTAATTTACCATCATCACAGATTCAGTTCTTCTAAATATTTAGTATATCTAGAAATATAGAAGAAAAATATCTACAAGTAAAATACACAAGTAAATATCTAGTATTTACAAGGAAAAAGCCTTGTTGCATTGATGTTCTATGAAATCTTTCAAGAAAAAATGTATGTTATTTGTATGATCATCACAGGTTTTATTTTGGGTTCTTAAAACTTGACACTAAGAAAGCTGTGTGCAGATGTCTTGATAAACATTTTTATTTATACTGTGAAAATATTGTTTTTCCAAATAATACTTGAATTTTCCCATTCTTGCTCCAATTTTAAAACGGGTTTGATGGACTAGGCATTAAACATTTCATCTTTTATTTTTTCCTCTTATTTACAAAAGAAATTATGTTTCTGCTCATTTTGAAAGAAAAAACTTCAAGATGCTTTCCTGTGGTGACTTTTTGGGTCCAAGTATCTCCTAGCAAATACCATACAATTATGTTATCAACAAAACAGCTTTTCAGTACTGCAAGTAATTAGACCAAGTACAGACAATTTGAAAAGCCGGTAAAGACTACATTTGTAGAGAATTGAGAATTGTACTCCATTCTTCTCTTAAAAAAAGGATAATAATATTTTTATGGGCCTCGGTAGTATATACTAGAATTTTAAAGTTCTATTTGTGATAATCCCCACCCTGAGTTATCAGAAAAGAGGAAAGCAAGTGTCAGTCTACATTTGGGAGAATTTCCTACAAATTTTATTATGCTTAGATGAACTTGGAATAAAAAAATGGTATTACATATGTCTAGAGTTAAATGTTAAGTTTTGCTTTAAATGTATAATAAATAGGCAATGACTGCATGAGTCAGGATGCCTTGACCAAAGGAATGGTGTTATTTGTCTAAATAAGATAAAGTGATTGAGACAACACGAATTAGACCAACACTCTTCTCTATCTGAGGAATAAATTATCTTCCAGCTGCTGATGTAGAAGCATTAAGTAATACCCCCATATTGAAATAAAGGGGTGGTGAGGCAACATAAAGAACTTTTTTTAAGAGGGATGAGGCCCAGATACAGAATGGGGGTTATTTAGGGCATATCTTGCTTTTTGAGGTGATAATTTTGGACATAATTTAACTCCCCTAACATTTTCCATCAAAACAAGCCAAGAAGATATATCCAAATTGAATCCAGAGCTGCCAAGTCAGACTCTATGAGTGTTTACTATAACTGTCTATCATCAACCACACCCTCATCAGACAAAAGGCCATACCATTTGAGGATCTATTTTTCAATCTCGGAAGACTAGGGGGGATGTCATTAATAGCAAGTCTTTTTTTTTTCTCTTCTTTGTTCAAAATCATCAATAAATGAATTATTTTTCTATTTTTAATGTTTTAACTGTTCAATTCCACCAAGTCATATGAGTAGACAAGAGTAAACCAAGGCAAATTTTTCACCTGGTCCAGAAGATATTTTGCTATTTAGTCTATTTAGATCACTCTCACCTTAGTCTTTTTCATCTGCTTACATATTATGGCATCTTCATAACCACCAAAATTATATCTCCTAAATATTTTTGTAACAGACTTCTAAATGTTGTAACACAATAGTGTGACCAAATCATATTTCAAAATACAATACAATCAAAGCCCTCCCTTCAGGCTCTCCATAATTTTGTCTTGTCCCTTGATCCTTTTTCCAGACCACTAGAGCACTGATAATTATTGTCTCAGGAAAGACAGATACGAAAAGAAAAACCAAATTACCCCAGAAAAGATTTTGACAGTTTGAGTTCCTATTTCCAAAGAAAATTTAGTGCTGAATAAACTTTTAATTCCTTGAAATAGACACATTTCCTACCTCCTGAAATAAATATCTTAGGACAGAGAGACATAAGAATGGAATAATTAAGTATATAGACATGCGGACCCCTGAGAAATAAAGAACCCAGATCCTGATAAAACTCTCCCAACAGGTTTAGGGCGTCCGAGGATGGAAGGAGCTTATGATCTTATGATCACCATTCCAAGGTAGTTTAGAGGTGGAAATGGTATCCACAGAAGAAATGTCAGCAATTTGTGTGCTAGCAGATAATCCAGATCAAGTGTAAAAAAAAGACAGTGAAAGAGGTGGGGGGCCAAGAGAACTAACTAGAGGCAGCTGGTGTGTGTCAATCTCATGGAGAAAAGAAAGGCTGGTGAGTGGACACTAGCTCATCTGAAAAATCCAGGTGGAGACACACTGGAATTCATCAGGAAATAGCATAACATATAGAGAACAGAGAGCAAGACAAGACAACTGCCCACCCTGGGGGTGGCACAGAGCCAGGGAAGTCCTCCCACTGTGGAGAAACTGTGAGTAAGTGAGTCCCTGGGGACCCACACTTCTGCCGTGGACTTTTGCATCCCTGGGCTCAGGAGATCTCCCGCATGAGCTCCCCACCAGTGCCTCCAGGCTGACACGGAGAACCATGTGGAGTCTTGGCAGAGCCATACTCAGGCACACATGGAGTCCCAGGAGACTTGTATCCCCAGACACTCTGGCACCAGTGCCTATAGCTCCTGCAGCAGTGGAGGCCAGACTTGCATGCCCCCAGTTAAGGGGCCAAACTCCACGAGGCTGAGCAGTGAAACCCTGCAGGCCTCATCTCAGCTGCACCTTGCAGGATAAGGCCTACTGTCCATTCCAGCCCCACCTGAGTTCCTGGGTCGGGAGCAGCCCTGTACTTCTCTGGGATGGAGCTCCCAGAGGGAGAGGCTGGCTGCCATTTTTGCTGCTCTGCAACCCTCCCTCTTTTTGCTCTTAGGCTTGGGAGGGGCAGGGATTAGGGACTAACGCAGACCCCCAACACAGCACAGTTTCCTTACAGAAAAGTGGGTAGGCTGTTTTCCATGTGGGTCCACACCCTTGCTACTTCTCACTGGGCAGGGCTTCCCAACCTAGGACCTCAGCAACCCCCAACCTGGGCTCTTGGGCCAGTAGCAGCTCTGTACTTCCCTGGGACAGAGCTCCCAGAGGGCAAGGCAGATCACCATTTTTTGGTGCTCCACAGTCCTCATTCCTGTTGCCCTCAGGCTCAGGAGGGAATGTGGTGGTTGGAGACTGATGCAAACCCCCAGCACAGCACAGCAGCATTACAGAAAAGAAGCTACACTGCTTTCCATGCAGGCCTCTGCCTCTGCTACTCTTTACTGCCCAATGCCTCTGGACTTGGGCCCCTAGCACAACCACCTTGTCAACGCCTAACACTTCAGTCAGTGGTGAGAAAACCCCAGAGACAATCCACAACCTCTGTGACTGCAGCTCCCCTTGGGCTGGGGAGGAACAAAGGTCTTGGTCACTATGCAGGAACTCCAGCACACCACAGCCACAATATGGACAGAAGCCCAGTCTCTCTTTTCCATGAGCCCCCACCTCTCACTCTTTACCAGGCAGGGCCCATGCTCGGGACCACGGAACAGCTACCCCATCTCAGCTGAGCATTCCCACTGCTAGTGGCTTTGTGTTTCCTTAAGGAGGGGCTCCCACAGTCAACTAACAGTCACTCTGCCCCTGCCATGGCAGTAGTTCTGCCCCTGCTGCCCTTGGACTGGAGAAGAAAGAAAGAGGCCAAAGGTTTCACTCACTCTTCCAGGAGGACACAGTCATCACATAGAGAGAAGCCCAGACTCTCCTCCCTGTGAATCCTCAACCTCCCGCTCTTTACCTAGCTCAGGCCAGCAGTGCAGCCACCCCACTCCCTGGCTGGACATTCCCAGTAGCAGCAGTTTTGAGTTTCCCTCAGGTTGAGCACCCAGGAACAACCAAAAGCCCCTCTGCCACTGCTGCTGCAGTGATATTGCCCTTGCTGCCCTCAGACTGCGGAGGGAGCAAAGACCCTGAGTGCTTTAGCCACACCTCCAGACAGCTGCATCACCCACAAGCTTGGTCCTACAATGCAGCCATCACACCCCAGGCTGATTGTACTGATTAGTAGTGGCTCTGTATTTTTCTGGGGTGGAGCACCAAGAGACAAGTGAAAGGCCATCTGCCACAGCCACAGCCAAGGTCCCTTCCCTTGTTGTGTCTAAGCTGGGGAAAGAGCATAAAGCCTGAGCTTGCCCCAGAGCTATAGTGTGTAGCCTGGGAGTGCCAAACTGAGATATACAGCCAGCAGTCAAGTGCAAAAGGAGGCCACACTTTCAGAGCACTGAGAAGGGGCACAACAATCCTTAGGAAATAGAGGAGACTGACTAAGAGCCTACCTACTGGCCATTCCAGTTAAGTGCCATCTGCTGGATCACAGCCCAAACTTTAATATTAAAAATACTTTGCTAATATATTCTTCTGTGAAACCAAGGACAAGAGCTCAGTTACAAATAAAGGTCATGCACAAAACCTCACTCCTCTGAAAACATCTAAATAAGCCAACTGACTGTACTCAAATTAGACAGTTGAAAGAACATCAGCAAACACAGATGAGAAAGAACCAGTGCAAGAACTCTGGCAACTCAAAAAACAAGTGTCTTCTTTCCTCCAAACAACTGTACTAGTTCCCCAGCAAGGATTCTTAACTCAGCTGAAATGGTTGAAATGAAAGAAATAGAATTCAGAATATGGGTAGGAATGAAAATCATTGAGAATCAGGGAGGAAGTCAAAATCCAAACCAAGGAAACTAAGGATTACAGTAAAACAATACAGGAGCTGGTAGATGAAATGACCATTATAAGAAAGAACCAAAATGATCTGACAGAGCTGAAAAACACACTACAAGAATTTCATATTGTGATGGCATTAACAGCAGAACAGACCAAACTGAGGAAAGAATCATAGAGCATGAAGACCGGCTCTCTGAACTAACTAAGAAGGACAAAAATAATAATAATAAAAAGAATAAAAAAGAATGCACAAAACCCCTGAAAAATATGGGATTATGGGAGGAGACCAGATCTACCCCTCATTGGCATCACTGAGGGAAATGGGGAAAAAGCAGGCAACTTGGAAAACATATTTCAGGATATTGTCCATGAAAACTTCCCAACCTCACTAGAGAGGCCAACATTAAAATTTAAAAACTGCAGAGAACTGCAAGATACTATATAAGAAGACAATCCCCAAGACACATAATCATCAGATTCTCTTTCATTCTTTTTAAAATGAAAGAAAAAAAAATAAAGGCAGCTAGAAAGAAGGAGCAGGAAACCTACAAAGAGAACCCATCAGGCTAACAGTGGACCTTTCAGCAGAAACCCTATAAGCCAGAAGAGACTGGGGGCCTATATTCAGCATTCTTAAAGAAAAGAATTTCAACCCAAGAATTTCATATCCAGTGAAACTAAGCTTCATAAGCAAAAAAGAAATAAAATACTTTTCAGACAAGCAAATTCTAAGGGAATTTATTACAACCAGGCCTGCCTTATAAGAGCTCCTGAAAGGAGTGCGAAATGTGAACAGCCACTACAAAAACACACTTAAATACACATATCTCTGACATTATAAAGCAATGACATAAATAAGTCTACATAATAACCAGCTAACAATATGATGACAGGATCAAATTAACACATATCAATATTAACACTGGATGTAAATGGGCTAAATGACACAATTTAAAGCTGGATAAAGAAGCAAGAACCAACGTTATGCTGTCTTTAAGAGGCCCATCTCACATGCAATGACATCCATAGGACCAAAGTAAAGGGTTGGAGAAAAGTGTACCAAGAAAACAGAAAACAGAAGAAGCTGAAGTTGCTATCCAAATTTCAGACAAAAGAGACTTTAAATCAACAAACATCACAAAAGACAAAGATGAGCTTTATATAATGGTAAAGGGTACAATTCAATAAGAAGATCTAAATATCCTAAATATATATGCATCCAACACAGGAGCACTCAGATTCATAAAGCAAGTTCTTACAGACCTACAAAGAGACTTCGATTTCCACACAATAGTGGGACATTTCAATACCCCATGGACAGTAATAGACAGATGATTGAGGTGACAAAGTAAAAAAGATATTTAGGACCTGAATTCACCACTCGAACAAATGGACATAATAGACATCTATAGAACTCTCCACCCAAAAACAACAGAATATACATACTTCTCATCACCACATGGCACATACTTTAAAACTGACCACACAATTGGACATAAAAACAATCTGTAACAAATTGAAGAAAACTAAAATCATACCAACCACACTCTCTGAACATGGTGCAATAAAAACAGAAATCAATACTAAGAAAAACATTCAAAACCATACAATTACATGGAAATTAACCAACTTGTTCCTGAATTATCTCTGGGTAAACAATAAAATTAAAGCAGAAATAAAATATTTCAAACTAATGAAAACAAAGATACAACATACCAGAAACTCTGGGGCATAGCTAAAGCAGTGTTAAGAAAGAAGTTTATAGCACTAAATGCCCACCTTAAAAAAGTCAGAAAGATATCAAATGAACAATCTAGCATCACATCTACAGGAACTAGAGAAACAAGAGCAAACCAAACTCAAAGCTAGCAGAAGACAAGAAATAACCAAAATCAGAGCTGAACTGAAGGAAACTGAGATGCAAAAGACCATATAAAAGATAAATGAACTTAGGAATTATTTTAGTTATTTGAAAGAATTAATTAGATAGATAGATGAATAGCTAGACAAATAAGAATAAAAGAGAAGATCCAACTAAACACAATCAGAAATGACTGACTGAATGAAAAAGGACATTCCCACTGACCCCACAGAAATATAAAAGAACACTCAGAGACTATGAACACCTCTGTGTACACAAGCTAAGAAACCCAAGAGGAAATGGATACATTCCTGGAACCACTCAACCTCCCAAGTTTGTGTTAAGAAGAAATTGAATTCCTAAACAGACCAATAATGAATTCTGAAATTGAATCAGTAAAAAAAGAGCCTACCAACCAGGAAAAGCCCAGGACCAGATAGATTCACAGCCAAATTCTACCACATGTATAAAGAAGAGCTGGTACCATCCCTACTGAAACTATTCCAAAAAATTGAGGAGAAGGCATCCCTCCCTCACTCGCTCTATGAGGCCAAAATCATCTTGATACCAAAACCTGGCAGAGACACAACAACAACAAAAAAGAAAACTTCAGGCCAACATCTTTGATGAACACAGATGCAAAAGTCTTCAACAAAATACTGGCAAACCAGCAGCACATTGAAAAGCTAATCCACAACAATCAAGTAGGTTTTATGCCTGGGATGCAAGGTTGGTTCAATATAGGCAAATCAACAGAAGTGATTCACCACAGAAAAAGAATTAAAAATAAAAACTACATCATCATCTCACTAGATGCACAAAAGGGTTTCAATAAAATTCCACATACTTTCATGTTAAAAACCTTAACAAACTAGGCATTGAAGGAACATACTTTAAAATAATAAAAGCCATCTATGACAAATGCACAGCCAACGTCATACTGAATGGGCAAAAGCTGGAGGTATTCTCCTTGAAAAGAGAAACCTCTCTTATCATTCCCACTCATCATAGTAATGGATGTCCTGGCCAGAGCAATAAAGCAATAGAAAAATAGAAAACCCATCCAATTAGGAAGAGAGGATGTCAAACTACCCTTGTTTGCAGATGATATGATTCTACACCTAGAAAACCCCATAGTCTCCATTCAAAGCTCCTTGATCTAATAAACAACTTCAGCACAAAGTTTCAGGATACCAAATCAATGTACAAAAATCAATAATAGCATTCCTATGTACCAACAACATCCAAGCTGAGGGCCAAATCAAGAATGCAATGCCATTTACAATAGTTACACAAAAAAGTACCTAGGAATACAACTAACCAGGGTGGTGAAAAATCTCTACAATAAGAATTTAAAATATTGCTCAGTGAAATCAAAGATGACAGAAACAAATTGAAAAACATTCCATGCTTATGGAGAGAAAGAATCAATATCATTAAAATGGCCATACTGCCCAAAACAAAGTACAGATTCAATGCTATTCCTATTAAACTACCAAAGACATTATTCACAAAACTAGAAAAATGTATTCTAAAATTCATATCAAACCAAAAATGAGCTTGAATAGATAAGACAATCCAAAGCAAAAAGAAAAAAGCTGAAGATATCACATTTCTTGACTTCAAACTATACTACAATGCTACAGTAACCAAAATGGCATCGTCCTGGTACAAAAACAGATACAGATATATAGACCAATGGAACAGAATAGAGATCCCAGAAATAATGCTGCATACTTATAACCATTTGATGTACAACAAAGTAAATAAAAACAAGCAATGGAGAATGGACTCCCTATTCAGCAAATGATGCTGGGATAACTGGCTATATATATGTAGAAAAATTAAACTGGACATCTTCTTTACACCATGTATAAAAATCAACTCAAGATGGATTGAAGACTTTAATGTCAAACCTAAAACTATAAAAACACAAAGATAACCTAGGAAACATCATTCTGGACATAAGCCCTGGCAAATATTTCATAACAAAGATGACAAAAGAAATTTTAACAACAGCAAAAATTGACAAGTGTGAAGTGTGACTTAATTAAACTAAAGGGCTTCTGCATAGCAAAAAAAAAAAAAACAAAACAAAAAAAACCTATCAACAGAGAGTAAACAGGCCACCTACAGAATGGGACAAAATGCTTACAAACTACGCATCTGACAAAGGTCTAATATCCAGAATCTATAAGGAACTTACAAATCAACAAGCAAAAAGCAAACCTCCCACATAAAAAGTGGGCAAAAGATATGAACACATACTTTTCAGAAGAAGACATACATATGGTGAACAAGGATATGAAAAAATGTTTTCAGAAGAAGACATACATATGGTGAACAAGGATATGAAAAAATGCTCATCATCACTAATCATGAGAGCAATGCAAATCAAAACCACAATGAGATACCATCTCACAGCAATCAGAATTGCTATTGAAAAGTAAAAAATAAAACATGCTGGTGAGGTTGAGGAGAAAACGGAACAAAGCAGTTTGGCAATTTCTCAAGGAACTCAAAGCAAAATGACCATTTGACCCAGCAATCCCATTTTTAGGTATATACCCAAAGATAAATTGTTGTACCATAAAGACACATGCACATATATCATTAGTGTCATGCTATTCACAGTAATAAAGACATGAAATCAATCAACCTAAATGCCCATCAATGGTAGACTAAAGAAAATGTGGCACATATATGCCATGGAATAACTATGCAGCCATAAAAAAGAATGAGATCATGTCCTTTGCAGCAACATGGATACAACTAGAAGCCATTGTCCTAAGTGAACTAACATAGGAACAGAAAACCAAATACTGCATGTTCTCACTTAGAAGCTGAAGGTAAACGTTGAGTACATAGGGACACAAAGATGGGAACGACATACATTGGAGGCTGCTTGAGGGTGGATAGATGGAGGAGAGTGAGGATAAAAAAAAACTACCTATAAGGTACTATGTTCATTACCTTAGTGGCAAAATAATCTGTACAGTCAAACCCTGTGACACACAATTTACCTGTATAACAAACCGCATATGTATCCATGAACCTAAATTAAAAGCTTTAAAGAAAGAAAAGTGTTGGAAATTACTCAGAATCATTTGAATTACTCACCCAAGCATTCCCTAAACTTTTTGAAATAAAATAATAATATGTTTTCAGTTACAAGACACAACATATGTTAAGATATAACATTTATTTTATTTTATTTTTTGAGACCGAGTTTCACTTTTGTTGCCCAGGCTGGAGTGCAGTGCTGTGATTTCAGCTCACTGCAACATCCGTCTCCCAGGTTCAAGCGATTCTCCTGCCTCAGCCTCCTGAGTAGCTGGGATTACAGTTGTGTGCCACCATGCGCAGCTAATTTTTTGTATTTTTAATAGAGATGGGGTTTCATCATGTTGGCCAGGCTGATCTCAAACTCCGGACCTCAGGTGATCCACTCACCTTGGTCTCCCAAAGTGTAGGGATTACAAGCATGAGCCACCATGCCCAGCCAAGATATAACATTTATTTATCAAAGTTTTATGAGTTACAATAGCAAAGACATGGAATCGACCTAGTTGCTCATCAACAGTGAATTAGATATATACAAGATGGTACACATACACCATGGGATACTATGCAGCCATAAAAATGAATAAAATCATGTCCTTTGCAGTAACATAGATACAGCTTGAGGCCATTATCCTAAACAAATTAATTCAGGAGCATAAAACCAAATACTGCATGTTCTCACTTCTAAATGGTAACTAAATATTGGGTACTCATGGACATAAAAATAGACACTGAAAATTAATAGACAGAAATTGGGTGGGGTAGGAAGTGAAGAAGCAGGGGTTGAGAAACTAATTATTGGGTACTATATTCACTATCTGGTTGACAAGGTCATTCATATCTCAAACCTCAGCATCATGCAATATACTTATGTAACAAATGTGAACATGTAATGCCTGAATCTAAATAAAAGATGAAAATGTAAAATAAGACACTAAAAAAAGAAAAGGTAGTGGAATACTTCCTGTGTTTCACTGTGATTGCAGAATTATCTTAAAAAAAATACAATCCGGACCCCAAAATTTTATGGTCAAGAACATTAACCTACTGGAAAAATACAGTTATACTAATTATGTATTGGTGAAATCTTTTTTCACATCATTACTTTGTTGTCTAAGAAAACCAATAGCATATGTCTAGCTATTTAGCAGCATAACAATCAAACAACAACCCAAGAAAAGTGATGATTTCTTCTTCCATCATTTCAAATAAAAGAAAATCTTATTTGTAGTCCCTATAATATGAGAATTGTAGAAAAGTTGCCTATGACCTTGTTTTCCTTAGGAGCCTGTATACATATAGTCTTCTACTAAGGTCCCTCAGAGACATTTGTGTTGCACATGCAGAATCTGAATGATCTCACATAATAGCTTTGCTATTGTAGTACTGGCCACCAAAAAAAAAAATAAAAAAAAAAATAAAGAAAAAGGGAGTAATCTTCAGGAACTTTTATTTTTAGGCAGAAATGTATCTGCACTTTCTCACAGTCTTCAGGTAGCCAACAAAATCCAAATGATATGGAATTGTTAGTAATTTATCATAGGTAAATTCTGCTAAACAATTCACCTTAAACACATAATGGACTTTAACTCTAATCACTTCAAAAGAACAAATGAAAAGGCATTGATGGGAACAAAATACAACCTGAAAATATAATACTGGCAAAGATTAAGTGAACATAGATGCCTAGAGTTCTCTGCATGATCTCCAGGATTAGATAACCTAACAAAGTTGGTAAGTCATGTAACTTTGATTCCAGTCGGCTCTTACACATTTTAGTGACTATATGAAGCATGAATACTACACCATGTAGTAGACAATATGTGGTTGCCAATATTTCATTCCAATCCTGTGGTATGATCCTGCAACTAATCATTTATTAAAAATGTCCATATCTTTCCACATTTTTCTATCTAAGCCCATAGATTTCATTGTTTTTTAACATAGAAACTTGATATCTATAGTCACCTGGTAAAATCTGAGCCATAATTATCAATTATATTTTTGGGGTTAGAACATAGATACAACTGTGAATAAAATATATATCAAAACATGTATAATAAAGTTAAATTGTTTATTCAATTAATTACTCATATTCATCTATTTTATTCATGGTCACTGAAATACTCTATAAGCTTCTTCGCAAGTGCTTCATTTATCTTATAGATCTTCTGTCTTTTTCCTCCCTCCACTGCCCTTGCTCTGTGCAGGTATCTCTATTTCTTTCTGACCAGCCCTTTTTCATCATTCCAAGTCTATTCAGGAAGCAGAAAAAAAACACTTTAAATAGGACTCTTTCAAGTTTCTATTTTCTTCCCTTACCAAAACAAAAATTTTTACAACGTACCATGATAGTGAATGAACTTTTACTTTATATTGCCTAAGAAATTATTGCCATGTAAAGTCATTTTTTAGTAATATACTCATTTAGTAAAGTAACGAGGATTTTTGTATATGTATCTTTGTAACTGAAGTAAATTTCTCAATATGGGATTCAGATGTCTGTATAAGAAACGTCTGTGTACTTTTCTCAAATACTGATATTTATGATGGTCCCCATGGAACAGGTCCTTCTTTGGGGAAGGAGTAGAGAAATCTGAAAGTTTAAGATGATGCTCAGAGGATCGTTGTATGTACTACTGTTTAGAACTGATCAACTTACTGTACTTCTTCTCATATCTACTTTTAAGTTGTCTCTTAAAAATCACTAGAAATTCAAAAAGTTAAAAATGCCATGCTCTTTCAGGGAATCATCTGGCACAGGGTATTATAATAAATAGGATAACAAATCCAGAGAGGTTAACAAAGTCCCCAAGGTCATAGAGCTTAAAAAGGGTTGAGCCGGAATTTAACCTCAATTCCATCTAACTTGGAAGCTTATTTCATTCCAGAGGTTTGGGCCCTAAATTAATTTTAGGGCCTAAGAACTCTTGGCCCTTCAGAGTCATTTATAAAATTTTTTTAGTTGAAGGATTTGTACCAAATAATTATGCCTGATGCTGTGGAATTTGAACTAAAATCTAGTCTAGAGAGGTTATGACTTGATGGAAGTCACAGAGCTGATGCAGACTCAAATTTCCATGGTCTTTGTACACATATTTACTGCCTCTTTCAAATTTATCTTTTATAGTCAAAAATATAGTTATTTCTTATGTAATCATAAATATTTCCATTGGAAAATCTATGTTCTGGGTCTGGTACCACTGTGTCATGAGGAATTGTTATCAAAACATATTATAGGTATAATAGAAGGAACAAAACCTACATGTAGAGAGAGCAAAGCAGGCAACCAGAAGTCATCTCTAGTCCTTACCTTTACAATCACTGTGACAGTAGCAATACCAGGTGGCATTGTTCCATAAATATCAAAGGCCTCTACCAGAAAAGTGATACTTGCTTCTTGGTCTGGAAATGCCTCATAATCTAAACTCCTTAAAAGCGATAGTTCTCCTGTAAATGGATGTAGTGCAAAAAAGTGCTTCACTTCTGGGCTTCTTATCTGGTAAGACACATTTGCTCCAAGGTCGACATCTTTGGCCTGTAATAAGCAGAAGAACAGTTTTATTAGTGACGTTACCAAAATAAAGAAATGCAGGAAGGATGGAAGTCATGTGTCAGTGCCTAGGACAGCATGAATTTAACGAGGACAAAAAGGCACGTTTTTTTTGTTTCTTTTTTTTTTTTTTTTTTTTTTAAGTGCATTATTTAATAATTTACCAGGGAAGAGAAGGAGGGATGGGGGAGAGAAAGATGGAGGCAGGGAGGAAAGGAGGGAGACAGTAAGAGGCAGAGTCAGAGACAGAGAGAGAGATCTTTCTACAAGATTTTGTCATTGTTGACATTATTACTGTATCTGTTTAACTTGAAAAATCACCAAATGAATTATATCACAGTAAAGAAATAAATATTGTCTTAAATGACTGTTTCTTATTTTCTGCTGATTTGATAATCATGAACAAATATTTAAAAAAAAATAAATACTGAGTGATTTCCATAAACATAATAGATGGCTAAAGTACTATAAGAAAACTAAGAATATAAGTAGTAATTATTTTTCACAGGGATCCTATAATACGTTTCTAGAGATCACTCTACTATACTTCCTTTGATTTAACTAGGATTTGAATAGTAGTTACGCACAAGGTGCTGTAGAGAGCACCAAAATGAATCAAGACACAATTACTGCCCTACAGGTTATGGTCTCAGAGAAGAAATAAGACACAAATACTAAAATAGAAAGGAAAAAAAATGTGACATGCTATCTAAAAGATGTTCTAAATTGGGAACGATGTCCTTTAGCTGAAAGGATGGGTTTTCATGGGAGTCTTGTAGAATGGCTATTTCACTCAGCAGTACAGACTGGCAAATGCACCTCAGGTACAGAAAACTGAATGGAGCAAGAATGAAAATGGGGAAAATTCAGAGTATGCTATAATGTGCATTTTTAAATGCAAACACTTCCTGTGTGAACCTCAGCCTTGGTCTCCTCCAATCAATTATTGACTTAACAATCAGAAAGATGCTATTAAAGCATACATTTTATTATGTGATTTTTCCTGCTTAAAATCCTTTGGTTTTTAATTCAATTTTCAATCAACGCCATTATCCTTAACATGGTAAGAGCCACTACATTTTCTAGACCTTTAGCCCCTCACCCCTCACACTTTCCCGTCTTCCATGATTTTGACCAGGCTTTTTTCTCCCAACTCCTTTAAACTTTCTCCCTTTTCTGCTTGGATAGCTCTTATTTGTCCCTCAGTTCACCATTTAGAAATAAGTTTCTCTAGCAAATATTCTGTTTGCCTTAAGATTAGGTTAGGAGCTCCACCTCTATTACCTAGGCCCTTTGTACTGAGGACCTACGTTTTAACTACTAATTTTCTTGACTGATTGCTAAACCAGCCTGAAAACTCCAAGAAAGGAGTAAATTTGTTTTGTTCACCTTTGTATCCCCAAAGTCTTTGCATCCCCTAGGACAGCATGAATTTAACACCACCAGTAGGAGACTTGGCATACTATACATACTGAAGACATGTTTGTTAAATAAATATATTAACTAATTAATTAATTGATAGATGAATGGTGGAATAGATGAAGGAATAATGGTTCTGTCCCTGGCCAGTATTTGCCTTATTTAGATTTGTTAATGTTCATTGCTGAGTTCAATTATGGAAGGGATACAGAGTCTGGAAAACTATGCTAAAAACATTCAAGTTGTGGACTTCAGGTGGAAAAATGGCTACTTTTTTTTTTTTTTTCAAAACATACCTCATAGACCAACTGAGTCAGTATTAAATGAGGTGGTTGCTTAAAAATGCAGATTTATGGATCAGCCTAATCTACTGAATCAAAATGTTCAGGACTTTGTGTAATTTATATTTGAAAACTTAAAAAAGAGGCTTGATACAGAGATGTCATTAAAAAGGAGAGTTAGATTACTAGAAGTTGCCTTTTGTGTATTGAATGTGGAGAAAATACAGAATAATGGGTATAAACAATATTTATAAAATAGAGGGGAAACCAATTTGTAACTCTCTATATTTTATCTGTGTATACACATTTATGTTATACATGTATAACCCACACAAATTCATATATATATATATGTATTTTTTGACATTTGTGTGAACACAAAGATAAATGTGAAATAAATTTAATGCTGAGTACTCTGGAGGCACAATGTGGGAGATTATTAACTTTTGCTTCATAAACTATTGTATTGTCAACTGTTGGAATAAACAGAATATTACTTTTGTAAATTAAAAAAACTATTAAAAAGTATATTTTTAATTTCTTACAAATAGACCTTTCTGTCCTTAATTTTTGGGATATCTTTAAAGTAGGCTTGCCACATAAAATACAATATGCAATATGGGAGAAATAATAAAAATGTATTCATTGTTTATCTGAAATTAAAATCCAACTTGGTGTGTTGTATTTTTACTTGCTAATTTTGGCAAACAAACCCTAGTAGCAAATCTCCTAATGTAGGATTCATGTAATAAATGCTTTTTCCACACACCTCTATTTGAAGGATGGTGGTCCCAGCTGGCAAATTCTCTTCAACAAGGACAGTGTATGTTGAATTGGTGAACACAGGACTGTTATCATCAATGTCCAAAACCTTGATGGCCAGGGTTAGAGTTGAATGACGAGGGTGTACTGCTCCATCTGTTGCCACAACAACAAGTTCATAGTAGTCCCTGACTTCTCTGTTAAGCTTCACTGCTGTGTAAATACTCCCATTGGATGTGATACGAAAAAGATTATTAAAGTTACCCAAACTGTAGTGCACTTGACCATTTATTCCAGCATCAGGGTCTGTTGCCTATTAAATAAAACAAAAAAATTCACATAAGTTTTGATGGGCTGCTGTAAATGAAGGTAATAGTTAACAAATTATGGTATTTTTCTAACCAAATATTATTTGGCTCTCTAAGGAGGAAATGACAATGACAATACAATGCAAAATTTAAAACATGAAAAATATTATAGTTTAATATTCTTCATTTACAATTAACATAACAAAAACTGATAATGTCATTAGCAATAACAATACTATGTTATGACAGAAAACTCATAAAAATACTGAATCTTTGTGTCATGATTTTAATAGGTTTTGAATTCTAAAGTGAGAAAACATTTTGTTTTTAATTCATTTAACATAATCTGCTGAGTGACAATTTAAGATTACATAGGTTTTTGCTCACTTTATATATTCATTTTATATTTATATATGCTTAGTAATAATATTGTTATGCATTATGTTTGTTTATAATAAATAATATTTTTATTATGTTATGCTATTTATGTAATAATGTTTATTATAATAAACATTAATCATATTTATCATAAATAATATTTATAAATATAACCTGACTTAATCCTCATAATGTTGTTATCAGTAAATATTATTAATCTCATTTTACAGATGAGAACACTGTGGCTTATGGAAGGTTACACAAGAAAGAAATATCTCAGTGTCCCAGTTCTTAACACAATACTTCATATATAAAAGTACTTAACAAATGCTTGTGGAATTAATGAACATTAGATGAAATGAAACAGATTTGAAACTAAATCTGTTCCAAAAGTCAAATAGGATTAAAACTACAGTAACTGTAATGTACCTGCAAGGGACTCTTTTTCAACATTAGAATATACATCTCTGCATAAGTAAGAATGTTTGATACCATAATATACCTATATTTACTGAAAATTTGAAGTCATGTAAAATCACTTTGCATCAAATAAAATGAGAAAATATTGAGTAAATATTCATCAAGTGAAATGTAATAAGAATTAATCTTAGCTAAAACTCAATTGTGATACTAATTATGAATCTCACTATCAGCTACTGTGTATTTTGTTTTGAAAAGTTCCATGTAAAATAAACTGAAATAAATCTTAGAAACTGTAAAATATTATATAATTATGCCCCAAACTGTCAACAAGGAAAGGAAGGAAAACAAGACACTTGGCTGCCTTATGAGCCAGGGACACAAAAATCACTCGAGGTCCATAAAGCGTGGAATGCAATATGATGTATTTTAACAGCACATATGCAGTGGTATATCCAGTTTTACAGGCACCGGTAAAGCATGCAGAATGGGGATGCTGAATGTTTGCGCCTTCTTTGAAACAAGAATGTCTAAGATGTGAAAATCATGTTTACAACAGTGCTCCTGTATGTCATAATGCCAAGCATTTCAGCAGGATTTGTCTCTTTGACTCATCAAAACACAACTGTCCCTGGGAGTTTAACATCTCTGAGGTTTAATTCTGAGAAAAGACAGAAGAATTGCAGAAATATCTGAAGAGAAAAAATACTGTGACAGAGTTGAATAGTTTCTGTTGATATAGTTTCTTTTACTTCTATACTTTGCCTAGAATTTGTCTTACGAATTATTGACAAATCAGTCAAGCTGATCATTTTAGTGAAAACAACAAACAGTGCCTTCTCCCTTTTTCACCAAAAAAAGAGGGTGAACTCTTTTTTTTGGTCTGAAATTACTCATCAAGTAAATAGATAAAATTGTAAGCCAAGAACAAAATATAAATATGTCTTGTTTCATAACAATAATACCCTTAAAAATTTCAGTCACTTTTCTGTCTATGGAATATCTTAAGATCAAAAAAATTAATCATTTATGCAATTAGATATTTAAATGACTCGTGTTCAAGTTGTTTTTATTGACCCATATAATTGAATATATATTATGGTAGAATGGCTCAATTTGACTGATGTGGCTGTGTGTCTGTGGGTTTTATACATGTCCAGCTGCTTAACTATATATCCACTAGGAAACATACCTAAACATATCTAAATTAGTTTTGTTTTTGCTCCCATAGCAAATTATCACAAATTTAGCAGCTGACACAAAACAAGTTCATTATTTTAAAGCTCTACAGGTCAAAAATTCAAGATGGTGTCACCAGGGCTATGTTTCTTTCTGGAGACTCTAAGGAGAAACAAGCTCTTTGCTCATTCAAGTTGTTGACAGAATTCTGTTGCTAGAGTTTGTAGAACTGAGATCCCCACTTCCTTGATGGTTGTCGTGTGAGGACCAATCCCGGTTTCTAGAGGTCCCCATATCCCTTGGCTCATGACATATTTCCACCTTTTTTTTTTTTTTTTTTTTTGAGACCAAGTCTTGCTCTGTCGCCCAGGCTGGAGTGCACTGGTGCGATCTCGGCTCACTGCAACCTCCGCCTCCTGGGTTCAAGCAATTCTCCTGCCTCAGCCTCCTGAGTAGCTGGTATTACAGGCACCAGCCATCACACCCAGCTAATTTTTGCATTTTTAGTAGAGACCGGGTTTCACCATGTTGGTCAGGCTGGTCTCGAACCCCTGACCTTGTGATCCACCTGCCTCGGCCTCCCAAAGTGCTGAGATTACAGGCGTGAGCCACTGCACCTGGCTATTTCCTCCATTTTTAAAGCCAGCAAGGGTCATCAAGCCCCCCTCACATTTTTTGAATCCCTCCCTCCATCTTTTTCTATTTTATCTTTCTGACCTACTCTTCAGGCATCCTCCTTCACTTTTAAGGGCATGTAAGATTACATTATGCTCCCTTGGACAATCCAGGATAGTATCCCCATCTCAGCATTTTTAACCTTGATATATGTGTGTGCACACGTGTGCAAGTGTGTGTATACTGCCATATATAAATATATAGCAATCTATATTTTATGATGGGATTTCTTTTTTTTTTTTTTTTTTGAAACAGGTCTTGCTCTGTCACCCATGCTGGTGTGCAGTGGTGTGATCTAGGCTCACTGCAACCTTCACCTCCCAGGCTCAAGCAATCCTCCCACCTCAGCCTCCTGTGCAGCTGGCACTACAAGCACATGCCCCCAGGCCTGGCTAATTTTTTGTATTTTTATTAGAAATGGGGTTTCCTCTTGTTGCCCAGGTTGGTCTTGAACTTCTGGGCTCGAGCGATCCTCCCACTTTGGCTTCTCGAAGTGTTGAGATTACAGGCGTGAGCCATCTCGCCTAGCCGGATAGGAGTTTTTAGAGAAAATATCCAAGCAGATATTCATTAAGCAGACTGACAGTAAATGCTAAACGGGGCATACTCACCAATAGAGTTTCAGAATTTTAAATAATCAGTTTAAATTGGTATAAATTACGATATGTCAGGTACACACACACTTTGACTGAATGTATTACCACTTAATTCACTGAATTCATAGCTACCATGACAAGAAGTATATTTGATGCTTATGGAATAAAAGACTACAATATCCCCCAGAAAACTACTCTAAAAATTTTAAGGTGACTGAGACACACATCTAATGGAAACAAAGGGAACAGAATATAAAATGCAGAACTATTTCCTTATCTATTCCTATGTCCCCATTAAATTAAGGAGCATAAATAAGGTGATGTAAGCCAAGCAACATGAGCTGGCTAAGCAAGGCAGTTTTACTTATTTACTATTCTAGATGAACATGTAGATGTTAAACAAGATAACCAAACATAGAATCTCTTATTATCAGCAGTACTGTCAAGAACTTTGCATTGATGTTTAATATTTAGTCAAACAGCTCAGTGTATGATGCTATAATGAAAACATATATTTTCCTAGAAATCAATTAAAAGTTAATTAAATTTGTTAATAAGAAAAATAACACATCTCTTTTCCCCTTGTACTACATCAAAGCAATAAACAGTAATAGCTGCAACTTTATAATCATCTGTCCATGGTTAACACATTTTTGTAATATACACCTTACTATGGAGCCTGATTTGTGGCTACTAATTTGTGAATGCATATTGCTTGGAAATTGGCTGATAGCCTGTAGTCAAATAAAGACCTCACTGGACAGAACTCTGAATAATTGCCAGAAACACCACTTGCAAACCTTATTCATTAACACCAAAGTTACTGTATATGAAAGACAACCAAATAATTACTTAAGAAAAAAGTCAGACGATGTTCAAGGGAATTTATTGAACAAAGATTTTTGAGAACCGATTTTATAGCACGCCACTTGAAAAGGGAACAGGGAAATATATTTCTTAAACACTAAATTCATTCCTCACACCTTTTTTTCTCATTATCTTTTTAGAATGGTCTGTTACACAATTCTTTCCATCTATAAAAGTGGAAGTCCATTACTGGGATTGCTACCCTGGGGGTTACCATTCCTGTAGAGAAGACCTTAAAGCATGCCTGTATGAGTGGAATATATTGGGATGAAACCTCAAAGTAGAGGTTGATGTTTGCACTTCTTCCATTGAGAAGTCCCTGGGTAGATTATTTGTGTAATTTACAATGATTCATTTCCATTTAAAATATGTCAAATATCCATTCAGATTAATTATTTAGATAGAAAATTATATGACAAAAATCAGCCCCAAGGAAATAACTTGAGGACAAAACCAAAATATTATAGCTATTATAAAGGTGTGAACTACCGTGTAGCACCTAATTGGCCCAGTATGAAGCTGAGAGAGTGTTTTGCGCTACCTTTTGCTTGTCCTTTACAGCGATTTAAGAGGTCATGTACATCTTTCTCACTTTGAAGTGGGAACCATAAAAGCTGTTGATCAGGGAGGTTGGGCAGTGCATCCTTCATGACATTACTAGTGAAAACACGTTTTTTAAATTATTATCTATTAACTTCAAAAAGATGTACAATAGTTATCTTTTTTTCTAAGAAGCTGAGCTATTTCAAGGACTGTGATTATTAGTGTAAAAGGAGACAAGCAATTTAAAGACTCAAAATGCAGATAAATTTTTTCACTCTCCACACAAATGCCTCATAATCATTATTGAACAATGGTAGGTAGACTTACTGGCCAGAAGATAACTTGCATAACTTGAGTTAAAATCACTAAAAACATAACCAGAATGAATAGCTTTTCATTCTAGTCCCTAGAAATCTAGAAAACACATATTTAACACAAATAATTTCTCAAGGGATCAACTATTATTCTAAGATACACAATAAACTACATTTTATCCTAGGATTCAAGGCTCTACCTGGTCTTGTTCTAACCTATCTTTATGCATTTCTATCCCTCAACTAACTCTCTGACAAAAACTGTATGTTTTAGTCAAAGGAGTATATTTATGGTGTCAATCACCACCAAGAAACTCTCAAGTGTCAGTGGTTTGTTACCACTGATGTTCCTTTCTCACCTATATAGCACTCATTGTGAATTCCAAATCCAGCTTTACTCTGTCTTGTCTTTACTCAGAAGAGAAGCTAAAGGAGCAGGCTTTATTGGAATACGAAGCTCATGTGGTGCAAGAAGAAAAAAAGACATGAGATAGCCAAGCTGCAGCTTTTAATGCTTCTGCTTGGAGGTCAACATATCACCTATACTCCTGCTTCATCATTGAAGGCAAATCACATGGCGAGGCCGATGTCAAAGGGTGCAGAAATAGCATTCCCTCACACAGTGGGACAGTGATAAATCAGAAACACTTTCACAATGTACTACCCTGGTTTTCCTTGAAATGACCATGCTCTCCCTCACCTTCCCTGATATAGGTGTTTTTTTTGTTTGTTTTTATTTTCCCCCAATCCAACTTAAATGTTCAAAACCTAGCTTCAGTTCTACTTCATCTGGAAAACCTCTTCTTTCCATCCAGCCTTCTGGTCCCTCTTGCACATCGTAAAACTCACTTTTTATTGCTATTTAAGTATGCTATGTAACTAAATAATTGGCCTAAAAATCTGTGGTGTATCCATGTATTATGTAATAGGAGACACTGTTAGAGAAAAGAATCTGTAAATTGTTTTGTGGAGTGTACAATGTATGAGAAGTGGAAAGTTGGAGCACAGTTGGAAATATGGTAGAGAAGTAAAAAAAAAGATAGCAAGCAAATAAAAATAAACAATATTCCTGTAGTTGGGTGTTATTTAATGCAAATGAACTGAAGGTGTCAAATTAAATAAGACAGTTTAAGCTGTTCCAACATAGCTTGCAGGCCTCTTACTAAGTAAGCATCAGGAAGAAACTTTGCACTAAAAATCTTTGCATATTCAGTTCTCATGTTAATGGTAAACACTTGAAGATTATGACATCAATGCTCCAGGAAAAGAGTTGTTGTCATGTTCATGTTCATACAGCAAACAAATGAAGTAATGTTGTTTCATGTTCATTAAATGTATTTACATAGTAAGGCTGTCTTTTCCCTTTGTCAAATATTCCTTACAGTGCTGAAAACGAAGAGGAAAACCTGGGAGGACTCATTCTATATTTCCCCACCATTGCTTAGTATTTGATAATTATGCACTGTAGGTTGAGTGTGTATATACCTCTTTATGTGATGGTAAAAAAATCATATATTAAATTATATTTAGTTTTCCAACCTCTTTTTACTTCTATTTCTCCAACTTCTTCAGTCTCATCTTTTTCTCTGTGGGCGAACATATTCCAAGCACTAAATCTAAGTGCATTTTGCCATACTAACCATGCTATTTCATGTCTGCTTTATCCAGTCATAAAATCTTCCCCTTATTTCCAAAACTGATTATTCTTCAGCCCTAGTATCACCTCTCAGAAGCTTCTGAGTAAGCTAAATGCCTCATCTTCATGCTCCTGAAGCTCATTGTATGTTTCTTTACCACGTGCCCTATTGCTTTTTTTCTGTCATTTTTTTAATAGCCCACATGAAATTAAGAATTCATAAGGCCAGGATGGCTTATTTATATCATACAATGCCAGTTTCATTTTTCTTTTTGCAATGACATAGGTTAGATATGCAATAATTTCTGCCAAAATTTCTTCTGAAGCTATTTCCATTTTTCAATTACATATCATTCCCACCCCAACCACCCAAACACATGAAGAAATAAAAATTGCCAATTAGTATTTATGATTTTGTCTTAAAAGAAGGTATGTTTTCTGTTTACTAGATGAAATGTAAGAAAATAGGACACATTTTGTTCTTTAAATAAAAATTAAGTGATCACATAATTACTTATTAAACTTTGTCCTTTTGTTACATCTTATTGCTTTCTTGTTTTCAATTTTGTCACAGTATTAGTCAGTTTTCACAATGCTATAAATAACTTCCCAGAAACTGGGGGATTTATAAATGAAAGAGGTTTAATTGACTTACAGTTTCACATGGCTGGGGAGTCTCAGGAAACTTATAATCATGGTGGATGGTGAAGGGGAAGCAGGCACCTTCTTCACATGGTGACAGAAAAGAGTGAAGAAGGAACTCCCAATCACTTATAAAACCATCAGATCTAGTAAGAACTCACTCACTGTCACAAGAGAAGCATGGGGGAAGCCTCCCCCATGATCCAATCACCCCTCTCCTTGGACAAGTGGGGATTATAGGTCCCTCCCTCAACACATGGGGATTACAAATCGAGATGAGATTTGGGTTGGGACATACAGCCAAACCGTATCAGTCACCTAGAATTCTTTAAGGAAATCTAGTTCTAGGTCAGTTTTAAAGTAAGTACAATATATATACCTATTTTTGTGTAATTAAATATATTAGTTTAACTTTTAACAGTCTATTCTAGCATTGCTTAACCTTTTTCATTATCAACTCCTGTCAAAAGAGGATTTTAAGATTTTTTTCTTTCTACTAGAACCCTTATACATTTGTACTTCCACAGATATATTTATGTATGTATATTATCCATGCTTTATACATAAGAAAAAGTAAGGTTTTTTTGGTCTCCCAAAACCTGATTTTACACATTGGAAATGATCTACCACCATTGAGAATGCATGCTCTAGCCAAAAGAGAGTCCTCTGTAACTTCCTTATATATCATAAACATTTCCACATAAGCATTGTTCTTTCAGCACTCATTACAGTGACAACACTTTCTAAAATGTCTGTCCATATTACTATATGGGGCAACTCAGGGTATCTCTGAGCTTGTACTCAATACTCATCACTTCTTAAATAATGAAATAAGGTAAAAATACCATCTCCATGAATTGCATTTTATGTGATAATCTGCTTAGCCCAGGCCTATTTATTTGATTGTGCTTACATTTTCTGCCAAGTTATAACACAAAGTATTGTGGTTTATTTTCTAAAATAACTATTTTAAATAGTCTTCTCTATGCTTATTGAAAATGTGACATTTTGCTTATCAGGCGTTTTTATAGGTCCTATATACTAATCCAAGTTTTAATTTTCTTTTTTCTAATATTCTGTTGGATTCAATATAAACATGCCCACGCATTTCTCTGAAGAGTCAAGAGTAATCTATACCTTAAGTGTTGTCCTTCTGTCTGTCACCGGGCTTTTCATTATATTACACTGTCTCACAAATCATTTTCGTGCATCATTTCTAGAAAAAAATTCTTAACTGGAAACTGAAAAGAATATGACAGCCAGATTGGGTTCTCTGTGAAATTCTATACAATTAAATTTTCTGGATAACATTCAAGTTAAAGATTAACAGAACTGTAAGTAACACAAGAGCAATAAAAATACCTCTGGCTAATATAATAACTATTTAATGAGAGAAAAATATCTCTTAATTTCCCAATACTATCAATTATTTCATTTGCTGAATATAAGCTCACATTTTTCCCAAACAATAACCATAAAATTAAAGGGGTTTTTCTCTATTTTACACACATTGTCACAATTTGACCTACCTTGATAACATCACAGGGATAGAGCCAGATATAGGTTCCAGTTTTATTTTATCATCACTCATTCCTTGAGCTAGTTTAGTAATGTTCAGCTGTTTCATTACCTTAATCTGGGATGTCTCTGAATAGGTTGATTTAAAAATGTATGTTATGTATTCATTTTGCTGACAACAATTCACTGAAGTAACTGAAGATCATGTTTTCTACTGTCACTTGTCCAACACAGTAATTTAAATTAGGAAAACAGAATTAATTGGAAGAAACAACTTATCTTTCTCTATTTACTCCCTGGGACTGCATTCATTTTTGGAGAAAAAGAGCTAAGATATACACAATGTGAAACTGCCTTTTGAATTAGAAGTTATGAACTCAGATTCTGCTGTGTTCTTCCTTTTCCAGCTGCCTTCCTTCAGATATACTTTCCTAGTACCTTCCTGTGTGCTACTATGTAAATTGTAGGTAACTATTTTAGAATCATTCCTCAGCAGCAGGCTTTATGCAAAGTGCTGTCAGTTTGTTTCCTTTAATTGTGGTGTAAACAGTACTGCTGCTTACCTTAATATTAATTATATACACACATTTTTAGAAGTTACAGGTATATAAAAGGTTCAGATACTTTATTAACATCGTTTTTTTTCTGGTAAAGAGAAAATAAGCCAGATTGGAGATTAAAAGGTGTAGGAAACTTCATTTGGATGCCATTCCTTTGTTAATTGTTAGCATGTAGGCAATAAGAGGAATATTTTAATATCAATTGGCCAAGCAGAAATTTTCCTGAGAATAATTGAATGTTTTCAATGACATGTTATTTATGGAGTGTAAACTGTTCCACAGGAGCAGTCTAGTCAGTAGAATTAAATGATACTGTATACTAGAACTGGAATCTGAAATAAAATAGAAGTGAAATAAAATAGAAGTGGTAAGGCACACTCTATTTCATTGCACTTGGCTTTATTGTGCTTCATGGACGTTGCATTTTTTACAAATTGAAGGCTTCTGACAAAGATGCCTTAAGCAAACATATTGGCACCATTTTTCCAACAGCATGTGCTCATTTCATGTCTCTGAGGCACATTTTGGTAATTCTCAGAATATTACAAACTTTTAAATTACTACTGGATCTGTTATGGTGGTCTATGATCAGTGATCTTTGGAGTTACTATTGTGATTGTGTTGGGGTGCCACAGAACACACCATATGAGAGCAAATTTAATTAATAAAGGTTCTATGTATACATTTTTTTGACACATGGTCCAAGATGAGATGGTGTATGTGTTCTGATTTCTCCACCCACTGACCATTCCCCCTTCTTCCTCACTTTCCTTGAGCCTTCCTATTCTCTGAGACACAGTGAAATTAAAATTAGGCCAATTAATAACCCTACTATGTATGGGCTCTAAGCATTTAAGTGAAAGAGTTGTGTGTCTCTCATTTGAAATTAAAAGCTAGAAATGATTAAGCTTAGTGAGAGAGGTAGGTCAAAAGCTGAGAAAGCTTAAAAACTTGGCCTCCTGTGACAGTTAGCCACATTGTGAATGCAATGGAAAAGTTATTTCATAAATGAAAAGTGCTACTCCAGTGCACACACAAATGATAGGAAAGTAAAACAACCTGATGTGAAGCTGATGTGAAGAAAGTTTGAGTGGTCTGGATAGAAGATCAAACTAGCCACAATATTCCCGTAAGCCAAAGCCTAATCTGGAGCAAGGCCCTAACTCTCTTCCATTCTCTGGAGCTTGAGAGAGGGGAGGAAGCTGCAGAAGAAAAGTCTGAAGCTAGTAGAGGTGGGTTCATGAAATTTAAGGGAAAAATAAAAAGCCATCTCCATAACATAAAAGTGCAAGGTGAAGCAGCAAGTGCAGATGCAGAAGGTGTTGCAGCTAGTTATCCAGAAAATCTAGCTAAGATATTTGATGAGGGTGGCTATGCTAAAAAAGAAAAAACAGATTTCCAATGTAGATAAAACAGTCTTCTATTAGAATATGCCATCTAGAACTTCCATAACTTAAAACAGAGAGGTCAATGCCTAGATTCAAGGTTTCAAAGGATGGGCTGACTTTCTTGTTAGGTGCTAAGAGCTGGTGACTTTAAGTTGAAGCCAATATTTATTGACCATTCTGAAAATTCTAGTGCACTTAAGAATTCTGTTAAATTTACTCTGTCTGTGATCAATAAATGGAATAACAATGCCTCAATAACAGCGTATGTTTATGGAAGCATAAACAATGTTTACAGCATAGTTTCGCGAGTATTTTAAGCCCATGGTTGAGACCTACTGCTCAGGAAAAAAAAAAAAAAAAGACTTCTTTCTAAACATTACTGCTCATTGAGAATGCACCTGGTCACTCAACAGTTCTGATGGAGATGTAAAAGGACAACAGTGTTGTTTTCTTGCCTGTTAACACAACTTCCATTCTGCAGCTCATGGATAAAGGAGTAAATTTGAGGTTTTCATCTTATTATATAAGAAATAAATTTCGTAAGATTATAGCTGTCATTGATAGTTATTCCTCTGATGGATCTGGGCAAAGTGAACTAAAAATCTTATGGAAATGATTCACCATTCTAGATGCCAATAGCAACATTTTTGATTCATGGAAGGAGGTAAAAATATCAACATTAATAGAAGCTTGGAAGAAGTTGATTTCTTCCTTCATGAATGACTCTGAGAGGTTTAAGAGAGGTTTAAGACTTCAGTGGATGAAGGAATCGCAGATGTGGTAGACATGGTGAGAACTAGAATTAGAGGTGGAGCCTGAAGATGTGAGTGAACTGCTATAATCTTATGACAAACTTGAACAGTTGAGGAGTTGCTTTTTATGGAAGAGCAAAGAAAGTGGTTTCTTGATATGACACCTACTCCTAATGAAGATGCTGTGAACATTGTTGAAATAGCAACAGATAATTTAGAATATTTTATATACTACACAGCAAGGATTAAGAAGATTGACTCCAATTTTGAAAAAAACTTCTTTAGCTACAATGCTATCAAACAGCATCACTAGCTACAGATAAAAATTTAATGAAAGCAAGAAGCATTCAATGCAGCACAATTCATTGTTGTCTTATTTTAAGAAACTGACACAGCCATCCCAACTACAGCAACCACCCTCCCAATCAGTGAGCAGCCACCGACAGTGAGGCAAGACCCTCTGTCAGTATAAAGATTAAGACTTGCTGAAGGTTCAGATGATTGACAGTGTTTTTTTTTTAGCCATAAAACACTTTAATTAGGGTATGGACATTGTTTTTCAGACATAATGCTATTGCAGACTTAATGGAGTATAGTATAGTGTAAAAATAATATTTATATGCACTGGGAAACCTAAAACCTTATGTGACTCGCTTTGTTGCAACATTTGCTGTATTATTGTGGTCTGGAAGAGAACTCTTAATATGTCTGAAATATGCTTGTGTTAAGAAAGTGTATTGCTTTGAGAAACAGAAACTCTATAATCTATCTACCAAGAATCTTTGCAGATAATAAAGAAGGAAGTTATTGACTTATTTCAAACTTAAAGTCTGAGGGGTCTAAATGGAGACCGAAGTTACATCTAACATGACAAGTGTGAACCACTTCGATTTGGTTTGCCCAGAGGAAACATTACTCCTGCTACTTTCATAAAGACTGATTGCTTTTGACAGAAATCTGTCTGTTCAGAGTTGGATGAGTATGATACTGAGAAGTCATAAAACCATTAGAAAAGACTAGGCTCAGAGGAGCTCCTCATAAAAATGTTCACATAGAATAAGACAGTGAAAAAGAGGCTGTATTTGCTATATATCCACGTTTTGAATTATGACACACATAGGGAATATTTCCAGAGCTTGGTTTCAGAAATCCCAATGAACTAATTCTTCTGAGATATCATAAACTAAATAGTGGGAAAGCAAGCCAAAGAAATACTGCCTGATTTATTTATTTTGCAGACTGCACTTAGATTAAAAAAAAAAAAAAGAGCCTCTCATCTTTGATTCTTGCATGACTTGAAGAAAAAGCTATACTGTATAAAGGAGTTTGCAGGTGGGTTCTCTGGCAAGCAGACAATGAGACAGAGATTAGTTGCAAGAATTTTATTGGGATATGCTTTGGGGGGTCAACATTTTTGGAGGGCAAAGGACAAGACCAGAATTGGATTCAGGGAGAAAGTCAAACTACTATGCAGGGTCAACTACAGCCTTGGCCAACCCAAGGAAGGAACTGCAGAACTGCAATTGCATTTCACAGTTTTTCTGAGCTGGGGTAAAATGTCCAGGACTTTACACTCAGGCATCAGTCAGGATATGGGCTACACTGAAATGGGTGTGACTATGGGCAAGGGAACCTTCTGTAGATAAGGTCGTCTCTAAATTGGGCTAGCAGCTGTACATCCTTCTTTACTCCTTCATCCCTACATCACTCCAAAAAGCCAAGACATTAAGCTCTACCTTCAAGGGAGATCTGCTTGGCACATTGTCTTCATAACAAGCCTATATCTTGGATTGGTTTTTTTCTTAGACTATAAACTCCTTGCTTAACAGAATATAGCAAATTTTATACACATACTTACATATATTAAATTATTACAATATCATTCATTGTTTTCAAATGAAACAGCCAGCTACATTATTACCTCAAAGGTGAAAACGTCCAGGGTTTGATTTTTTTGATCCAAACTAATATTTGTCATTTTCCACCCCTGTGCCCAGCGATGTAACTCATATTTTCCTGTTGAATTTGTTTCCCAAGTAGAAACAGAAGTCTTAAATATGATGAGCTTTAATTTTTTTCTTTTAGTTCTTATAAACACCCAATAAGGCAGTTATTATTGTCCATATTTTACAGCCAAGAATATTTCAGAAGAACAAAAAATAAGTTCAGTTTCCTTTAGCTAGCAAATAAGAGTATTTGGATTTGAATTTAGAGTATGAATGTGCCATCTGTTTGTAATTTTTGTGCAGGTAGGGGATGCTGCTATAACTAGTGTGGCATTATTAATTATTCTAGCTGCATGATAGATTGGAGTCCAGAGATAGAAAGATGAGCTGGACATAATTTAGAATTAACTCTGAATTATTTTCATGATGGGGATTAAGGGCCATATCACACAAATACACACTTGAAGATTATCATTACATAGCCACTCAGACTTTACCTATATTTGATTAGAAAAATAAAAATCTTAAGTTACAGAGAATTGTCAGTGGGTTCCCTCAATGTCTCCCTTATTCTGTGGCAAGCTAATCTGACATGATATCTAACAGAAGGAAAAACATACTTCAGATAAGTCATGGAAGTCATATCATGAAGTCATGAGAATTACAGTATACAGTGTGCCCAGAGTTGTGAATTCCACTAATTATTTTGAAACATGGAAATGCTCATTTCAAAATAAATCTATAAACCATCCAACGTCTGTACTTATCTTTATCATTCTCCTGCTGCTAAAATTGAGGAAAACTCCACTTCCTCCTAGGTTCTCAAGGGAACATATGACACTTGAGCTTTTGGGACTCTGTTGCCTCTCTTTCTGGCATTTCTACATCCCCCTTTACTGCATCTATTGCCATCAGTTTTCAAACCTGCTGAAGAATTTATCATTACAAAATAAAGAGAAATGAGAAAGAAAATATAATTGCTTCCTACTGTGTCTGTTTTCCTACAATCTCTTCACATCCCAATATTCTATGTGAGGGTGGTGGGTGGGGGAAGAAAAGGACAACATATATATCCATTGCACTCATTCATTAATGAGTTATTTTGTTATTTAATCATGCAAATCATGCACTATACAAAACATACACTGTGTTTGCTAATACTGTTTACTTAATTACTCTTAAAAAGTCATAATTAGTTCTTTAAAATGTAAAACTAAAATACGACAAATGATGCCACCTTTGCTATTGAGATGGTTTGGCTGTGTTCTCACCCAAATCTCATCTTGAATTGTAGCTCCCCTAATTCCCATGTGTTGTGGATGGGACCTGGTGGGAGATAACTGAATCATGGGGGAAGTTTCCTCCATACTGTTCTCTTGGTAGTGAATAAGTTTCATGAGGTCTGATGGTTTTATAAGAGGTTTCCCCTTTGCTTGGCTCTCCTTCTCTCTTGCCTGCTGCCATGTAAGACGTGCCTTTTACTTTCTACCATGATTGTGAGGCCTCCCAAGCCATGTGGAACTGTGAGTTCAATAAACCTATTTTTTCTTTATAAATTACCCTGTCTCAGGTATGTCTTTATCAGCAGCGTGAAAACAGACTAATACATCTATATTCAGTTACTAAATGTGTTCTGTGAATGAAGTTGGATGTTGAATGCAGATGCTAATGTAGTGCCACATGCCAGTTAGACACACTTACGTATGTGTGTAGATATATATAATAATAGGTACTTGTTTAGAAATATTTTACAAAAGCATGGCCTGTCAGTGTGCACCAAACATTTCAGAGACATGATGAAAAAACATTACACTAGAGTGTCACACTACAAATGTGATTTTTTGAATTCTCTATAAAAATGTCAATTTCCCACACTTAGCATATATGTGTGTCTAAATGTAATGGCAAGCTTCGTAAATGATGAGCATGCCAATATATGAAGATTTGGATGCAATTATTTGCTCTAAAACTTCATCCATATTATGTGGTTGCAGGTAACTTTTAAATAGGCCTTTTTGGATCTCACACAAATTGAAATAGGAAAAAAATCTATTTAAAGAAGTCTTGAAGTAGATGTATATGCTTAATATTAAACATCATTTGAAACTCAAAATTCTGTGCTTAACACATTAAATTAAGAAAGAAGAAAGAAAGCAAGAAAGTTGGATGTTGAATGCAGATGCCAATGTAGTGCCACATACCAGTTAGAGAGCATGTGGCAAGTTCTAATGGGCACAAAATGTGCCTTGTTCACATTAATGCTTTAGTGTAGCACTGAATTTGCCTCTCAGTAAATGTTAACTAAATTTTAAAAATAGTATTATTTTCCCAAATACATCAATTCATAACATTACAAAATAATTATGCTATAAGTTTGATTTGACTCAACCATACATGCTTTCATCCATCAATTCATTCATTTATTCACCCACTATTGTTGACTTCAAGCTGAACAACATTTTCAGGGCTGGGGCTCTAAGGACAAGAGTAATGTGTTCTTTGATCTTATGTCACTTGAACCAAGGTGAAAAAGTAGATATTAAAAAATAATTGCCTTTTAAAAATTATTACAGTGATAACCCTAAGTAATAAAGTAAATATGCATTGCACAATAAGAGCATACAGCAGGACTTTTAACCCGGCCTCCTGAAAATTATATTCTAATGGGAAAGACAAATGTCAACCAAAAAATTAAGTTATGAAAATAAACTTCATATTTTAATGGACATTATGAAAAAGTAAAGTGAAGTATGAGAGCACATAAATATAGGTACTTAAATCCAATATTGTTGGTTCAAAAAGGAAATGACATTCAACTGCATCCATAACTCTTAAACTTTAGCTTTCACACTGTCAGGAAGTTTGGAATCCCAATGGTGACTTTCACATTACTTGTATTAAGTAAAAGTCATGACAAAATGGTTACATTTTTTCCCATTAGTTTACAATATTTGCAAATACAGGAAATGACAATAGATACAGTACCTCTTGATGTTAGTAACATTCTTGAGATTATTTGATATTAGTAACATTCTTGAGATTATTTTTAGTAATTAAGACAGAAAAAATGTTGTCTATGTGATGGCATAACGACTTAGATTCAGGGATGACTGAAGAATCATTCTCAAGTTGAATGTCAAACTGGGGAGGCTCTGATGGCACGAAGCAGCTTTCTCTAACAATTTGCCATGGATGCAATATTGCCAGACATTTTTGTAACGTCTTGGGTGATGGTAAATTCTCTCTTTTAAGTTTTAGGGAATCCTATTAATTAGGACTACTCTCTCCATTTCATAGTTGAGAAACTGAGTTTCATATGGATTAGATCATTTGCCCAAGTCAATAGTTACTAAGTGATGCAGCTAGAATTTGAATGCAGACAACCTAAATAGGTATATGCTATATTTCTAGGCAATCAAAAATGCTGAAAAGAAAATTTAATGTTGGTAAAGGGAAAGGGGGTATACTTGTTTCTGGAGGACATGGAGAGTGCTATTGAAATGGGGTACTCAGTGAAGTCATCCTTGCAAAAGATGTCTTTTTGAATGAAAGAGTGAATCACACAGAGAGTTAGAGAAAGAGTGCTCCAGGCAGAGGTAACAACAAGTACAAAATCCATTTGAAGGTTTGGTAAGCGTAGCTGTGTTCAAGAACAGCAAGAAGCCCAGTGTGGCTAGAGTGGAGTGATGCAAATGATGTTGGAGATAGCAGGAGGAGCCCAGTCATGTGGAGATATGAAGGCTACGAAAAAGTAGTTTGGATTCTGTTCTGACATAATGAGCATCCACTGAAAGGTCTGAGTGGCATAATGGTGTCATCTAATTTGCATTTTAAAAATATCACTCTTGCTGTAGTGCAGAAATTGACTGTAAGAGGGGTAGCACAGGTCAAAAAGTAAGAAACTATTTACATAATCTAGGGGAAAAATGATTGTGGTTTAGAATAGGTGAGGAGTACTTGCCTTTGGAATATGTTTCAGACAGATTTACTGATAATGCAAGAATCAGAAGTGGTCCTAGGAAGCAGATACTTAAGATGAGATTTTGGAATTTGCTAAATTGCTAGCCAAAGGGCAGGCTTACTGTACAGGAGTTCAGAGTAAGTCATGATTCATTTGAAACCTTCACCTGAGATGAACTGATATGGTACATGGGGGAATGAGGAGCCTGGTTTAATGCCATATCTGTATGATTTCAGATTTATAGGTGAACATTAATTCATAAAACTTACGGAGTTGATTGCTTGCTAAATATAATAAAGGTGTTGAAAAAAAATAAATGAAGCTCAGAACCAGCAATATCAATTCAGAGATAAAGAGTAAAAACCAACGACCTCTATTAGCACATTTAAAGAAGCTTCATATCCACAGACAACGACAGACTGTACTCAAAATCATGCTCAAGATGTAATTACAACCTGCTCTCTCTCTGTCTCTTTCTCTTTCTTTCTTTTTTTTCGAGACAGGGTCTCACTCCCATTTCCCAGGCTGGAGTGCAGTGGCACAACCACAGCTCACTGCAGCCTTGACTTTCCTAGCTCAGGTGATCCTCTCACCTCCTGAGTAGCTGGGACTACAGGTATGCACCAACACGCCTGGCTAATTTTTGCATTTTTTTGTACAGACAGAGATTTGCCATGTTGCTCAGGCTGGTCTCAAACTCTTGGGCTCAAGCAATCCACCTGCCTCAGCCTCCCAAAGTAGTGGGATTATAGGTGAGCCACTACCCCTGGTCTCAAGACATAATTACAAAGAAAGATGCAATCAACTCCCTGACAAGTCTTCCACACCAGTATTGGTAGGGAAGGAGAGCTGGTCTGGGCACATGTGGTTACAAACACTTCAAAAAAAAATTCTGATTCTCTGGAACTTCTAGACTGAAAATTTCACTTTCTTTTCATTTTTAGATGAGAATAGTATCCCTCACCTGGAGATCAGGTAATGACTTCATCTGAATCAGGTAATGACTTCATCTTGTAAGCAAGATGATAGATGTCCTCTGTACCTATGTCCCTGCATTGCTTTTGTACCATTAACTACAAAGTCAAGTTGTAGCATGTTGTAACTGTCCCTGCTATGAATAGAAAAGGATTATTCACCAAAAAGAACAGCAGGATATGCCTTAACTGTATTGGCAGCACCAGGAGGACATGACTGAGAATAGATCTTGATTATGTTGGAAGGGGTTGAAGGGAAAAAAGTACATCTTACCAAGAGTTTAGCGGTATGGAGATACTTTGTCATAATTGTGGCCAGGACACCTGGAGTTCATTCTAAGGTACTGCTGGATTATTCCCCAAAGCTTGTGAAAAACAGTGAAACAGTGGCCTATAATAAACAAGGTGTAGGTAGTGAAAGTGCCTGGACAGGGATTTGAAGTTAAAGGTATAAAGAAGTGGGAATTTTAGCATGGATTTCTTATGTATGACCAGAGAAACCATCTATTAGTTCTGTCCCTCAGGAGGGCCTAGGTAGCACTCCCAATTCTGAAGCAATATAGAAAGGTGCAACAAGAGGTGCTCTGGTATCATCGAGAAGTTCAGTGATGGCTCTCCTCACCAGACCAGAGTAGAGGGTAGTGAATGTTGCTATGAAACTTGTGTTCCTTAGTGTCAATGTGAGTGGAAGAATTCTGGATTCAGAATCCAGGTGGAAATACTCAAATATCAGAGGCAGGTGGATGAAATGTATCATAGCAGTCAGCAAAAAACAATGTCAAATAAGCTGTTATGAAGTGCAAAGATCTATGACGATGGCTAACCAACCATGGTGTTCCCAAAGCAAAGACAGAAAGGCAGCCAAGAAGGCTATTGCTGGATTTATATAATCTAAAAACATTAAAATCAGGTAAACCAAAGCCTCATCTTGTGTTCTTTCCTGTGATTAATACATATTTGAAGTATGAGGTTTTTTTTTATTGCTGCAGTGATTTGGCCAATATTAATAGCTGAGGGCAATGACTATTCTGACTTTGTCCAGAAAATTGCACATAACATCAATTCCAACCAAGAAGTTCATCTCATGGCAAAGTTAGGTGCAATCATATGCATAGGACCACCGGATCTGCTGCTGATAATATACAGTACCACCCAGCATTGCTGACCCAGTAGAATACTGGGAAAGCCTCTTAAAGATACAGCTAAGGAGGAATTTGGGAATGAAGTTTTTCAGGGCCATAGAAGGAATGACCATTGCATGGTACATTTTTCTTGATAAGAAGACTAGATGGAAATGACAAATCAAGGGTTCAGGATGGGAATGGCCTCTCTCATCATCATCTTGACTAACCCATTTGGGAAAGGCATACTTTTGTCCTTGCAAAGCTAGGCTCTGCTGCACTAGAGATCCTGGTTTTCTGAAGACCAGGAGTCAGTGGGAAATATATATATTTATATAGAAGAAAACAAATTATACTCCTACCTCACTCCACACACAAAAATCATTTCAGATGATAAACCTATTACAAATAACAAAACACTAAAACTTTAAAAAGCAGGTCCTTCATGACCGGAGGAAGTAGGCTATTTTTTAAGCAAGGCCAAAAGAATAGTAACACTTACAAAATGATGGACAAATTTGATAATCTTAAAATTTAAATCTATGCGTCAAAAGATATCTTGCAGGAAGTGAAATGGAAGCTCCAGAATGGGAGAAATGTTTGAAACATATATAACAAAAGAGGGGCTCATTTCTATAATAATCAAAGAACTCCCACAGATAAAAAAGAACATTCAAGAAGAAAACACATTTACTTCAATAGATATATAAGAAACTCAAATAGGCATTTTGGAAAAGACGAAATTCAAAATAGTAAGTAAATATATGAAAAGATTCTCAATGTCATTAGCAAAATGCTAATCACGATCATAATGCGATATCACTGAAACCGTAACACGGTGGTTCAAATTAGAAAGACTGACATACCAAGCACACAGATAGGAACCATGACCAACTCTCACATACAATTCTTGGCATGGTTACTATGGAAGACAATTTTGCATTTCCAACAAAATTGAATAGACACATGTTCATAACATAGAGAAACTCAGGCACATGAGCGCGAGGAGAAATGATATAAACATATTCACAGCAGCACTGAAGATAACATCCTCAAACTGGAGAGCTCTCAAATACTCATCAATATGAGAATGTGAAAACAAATTGTGGCGTAGCCACAAACAGCAAATAAATGAATGAACAGGTAGAAATGTGGCTAAATAGTAAAAAGTTAAATATGAATGAAAGAAGACAGATACTAATGCACACACATTCTACAATTCTGTTTACAGGTTTCGAAAAAAGACAAAACTAAACTGTTTATAAATGCTTACTTAGATGGTAAATGTGCAACAAAAAACCCCAGGAAATTAACATAGTGGTTAACTCTAGGTGGAGGAAAGCAATTGTGCCTGAGAAGGAGCATGAAGAAGGATTTTCTGGTGATGCATTCTATACCTGATTTGGACTTACATTTGTGTTTACTTTATAATAATATACTAAATTGTACATTTATCTTTAAATCACTTTCTGTATAGTACATTTTTTTTTTCTTAAAGTTTAAAGGACAAGCGTTGGTCTTAATAAAAATCTCCGGATATAGTTGGAATTCTTTCTGTAAAACCAAGTTGGTTGCCAAGCTTATTCCTCAGGTAGGCGGTAAAGTCCATGTAAGTAATTGTAGTGAGTTATAATATTTGTAGAGAAGGAAAACTGAACTGAACTAAAGTGAATAGGTCATGAATTTTCATCAGTTCTATAAAACAGAAGTGCAATTTGTATAAAGTAGGATCTCATAAATAAGTAATGTAGCATTAAAATATACAGCTAGATAGATGTAGCCAGGGGTTTGTGAGGCAACATTACTTGGTATTTCTTCTTGGATATATATTAAATAATTTAAATGGGGAAATGGAAAACACAATTTCAAATACATGACCAAACAGGCTGATAGCATGTCTGTTATACTTTTCTTCCATGTAGTTTTTACACCTGGGAAATGCCTTCATTATCTTTGCCTGTCCCATGAGTGGGTGAAGAGATGTGCTATTTTTTCCAGTACCAACTATAAATTTCCATTGTTCTTTGCATTCACACTGCTGTGTGTGTGGTGGGGGGTGGGGGTGATAATCATTTTGTTCTTTTTTTATTTCAACTTTTATTTAGATTCATGCATGGATGGTACATGTGTAGGTTTCATAGAAGGGCATATCATGTAATGCTGACATCTGAGGTACTAATAATTCTATTGCCCATGTAGTGAGCATAGTACCCAATAGGTTGTTTTTTTCAGTTTTCAACCCTTGTGCCCCTCCCCCAGTCCCTTCTCTAGTAGTCCCTAGTGTTTATTGTTCCCAACTTTATGTCCATGTGTACCCAGTGTTTCAGTCCCACTTACATCTGAGAATATGTGGTATTCGGTTTTCTGTCCCTGCATTAATGTACTTAAAATAATGGTCTCCAGCTGTATTCATGTTGCTGCAAATGACGTGATTTCATTTTTTATGACTGTGTAGTACTCCATGCTATATATGTACCATATTTTCTTTATCAAATCCACCATTGTTGGGCATCTAGGTTAATTCCATAAATTTGCTATTGTGGGTAGTGCTGTCATGAAAATACAAGTGCATGTGTCTTTTTGGTAGAATGATGTATTTTCCTTTGAGTATATACCCAGTTATAAGAATGTTGGGTCAAGTGGTAGTTCTGTTTTTAGTTCAGCCACTGCAGAAAGCAGTTTGGAGATGTCCACATTTACATTTCCACCAACAGTGTATATGCATTCCCTTTTTTCCACACCTTTGCAAACATCTGTTATCTTTTGACTTTTTAATAATAGTCATTTTGACTGATGTGAGATGGTATCTCATTCTGGTTTTGATATGCATTTCTTGATGATTTATGATGTGGATCATTTTTTCATTTGTTTGTTGGCTGCTTGTATGTCTTCTTTTGAGAAGTGTCTGTTCATATCTTTTGCCAAATTTTTAATGGGCTTATTTCTTTTTTGTTTGTTGAATTATTTTAAGTTCTTTATAGAATCAGGATATTAGACATCTAAAAGCTGCACAGTTAGCAAATATTTTCTCCCATTCTGTAGGTTGTTTACTCTGTTGATAGTTTATTTTGCTTTGCAGAAGCTCCTTAGTTTAATTACATCCCACTTATCAATTTTTGTTTTTGTGGCAATTGTTTCCAAGACTTAGTCGTAACTTCTTTGCCAAAGCTGATGTCCAGAATGATATTTCCTAGGTTTTCTTCCAGGACTTTTATAGTTTTGCATCTTACATAAGTGATTAGTGCATCTTGAGATACTTTTTATATATACTGAAAGGGAGGAGTGCAGTTTTATTCTTTTGCTATGGATAGCCAGTTATCCCAACATTTATTGAATAGGAAGTCCTTTTCTGATTGCTTATTTTTGTTGACTTTATAGATAATCAAATGGTTTAATTCTGGGGTCTCCATTCTGTTCCGTTAATCTATGTGTCTGTCTATGTGTAGCCTATACTACTGTAGGCTTGTAGTATAGTTTGAAGTAGGATAATGTGATGCCTTTGGCTTTGTTCTTTCTGCTTAAGGTTGCTTTGGCTATTCAGGTTCTTTTTTGTTTCCATATAAGTTTCAGAATAGTTTTTTCTTCTAATTCAGTTAAATGGTACTGATAGTTTGATAGGACTAGCATTGAATCTACAGATTGCTGTGGGCAGTATGGTCATTTTAACGATATTAACTCTTCCAATCCATGAGCATAGAATGCTTTTCCATTTGTTTGTGCCATCTATGATTTCTTTCAGCAGTCTTTTGTAGGTCTCCTTGTAGCAATCTTCCGCTTCCAAATTTAGATGCATTCCTAGGTATTTTATTTTCACTTGTGACTATTGTAAATGTAATTGCACACTTGATTTAGCTCTCAGCTTGACTGTTATTTGTGCATAGAAATGCCACTGATTTTTTTTTACCTTGATTTTTGTATCCTAAAACTTTACTGAAGTTACCAGTTTCAGTAGCCTTTTAATGGAGTCTTTAGGGTTTTCTAGGTATAGAATAATAATTTCAGTGAGGAGAGATATTTTGACTTCTTCTGTTCCTACTTGGATGTCTTTTATTTCTTTCTTTGCCTGATTTCTCTAACTAAGATTTCTGGTAATATGTTAAATAGGAGGGGTTAGAGTAGGCATCCTTCTCTTGTTCCAGTTCTCAAGGTGAATGTTTTCAGCATTTTCATGTTCAGTATGATGTTGGCTGTGGATCTGCCATAGATGGATTTGATTATTTTGAAGTATTTTCTTTCAATGCCTAGTTTCTTGTCGGTTTTTATCATGAGGAAATATTGGATTTTATCAAAAGTTTTTCTGCATCTATTGTGATGATTTTTTTTTTTTTTTGGAGATGGAGTCTCACTCTGTCACCCAGGCTGGCGTGCTATGGTGCAACCTTGGCTCACTGCAACCTCTGCCTCCTGGGTTCAAGCAATTCTCCTGCCTCAGCCTCCTAAGTAGCTGGCACTACAAGCACCCACCACCACACCCGGCTAATTTTTGTATTCTTGGTAGAGATAGGGTTTCACCATATTTACCAGTCTGGTCTCAAACTTCTGACCGTGTGATCCACCCTCCTCAGCCTCCCAAAGTGCTGGGATTACAGGTGTGAGCCATTGTGTCCAGCTTTGTCATTTTGAGATACTTTTTAGTGTGCTGTGAGATTCAGTTAGGTAGTATTTTGTTGAAGATTTTTATGTCTCTGTTCCTCAGTGGTATTGGCCTGTAGTTTTCCATTTTAACTGTGCATTTGCCAGATTTTAGTATCAGAATAATGCTGGCCTCATAGAGTGAGTTAGGATGGAGTCTCTCCTACTTGAAGTTTTGGAATAGTTTCAGTAGGATTGGTGCCAGCTCTTCTCTGTATGTCTGGTAGAATGGCTGTGAATCCATCCTTTCAAGGGCATTTTTTGATCGGTAGATTTTTAATTACTAATTTAATTTCAGAACTCATTATTTTTCTGTTCAAGCTTTCGATTTCTTCTTGATTCAATCATGGGAGCTTGTGTGTTTCCAGGAATTTATCCATTTCATCTACATTTTCTAGTTTGTGTGCACAGATGTGTTCATAACAGCATCTGAGGATCTTTTGTATTTCTGTGACGTTAATTGTAATGTCATCTTTTGTCATTTCTGCTTGTTCTTAATTGGATTTTCTCTCTTTATATTTGTTAATCTAGCTATAGGTCTATAAATCTTGTTCATCTTTTCGAAGAAACAACTTTTGGTTTCATTGATCCTTTATATAGATTTTGGGGCCTCAATTTAATTCAGTTCTTTCTGATTCTAGTTATTTGTTCTCTTTTGCTAGATATAAGGGTTTTTTTGTTTGTTTGTTTGTTTTTCCCTAGATCTTCCAGGCATGATGACAGAGTATTAATCTGAGTTATTTCTATCTTTCTGATGTATGTATTTAGCACTATAGACTTTCCTCTTAATGCTACTTTAGCTGCATTGCTGAGATTCTGGTGTTGTAACACTGTTTTTTAAATCAACTATATTGATAGGGTTTGGCTGTGTCCCCACCAAAATCTCACCTTGATTGTAGTTCCCATAATCCCTACATGTCATGGGAGGGACCTGGTTGGAGGTAATTGAATCATGGGAGCAGTTACTTCTATGCTGTTCTTGTGATAGTGATTGAGTTCTCACAAGATCTGATGTTTTATAAGCATTTTTTCTCTCCCTTCACTCTGCATTTCTCTGCTCCTGCCATCATGTGAAGAAGGATGTGTGTGCTTCCCCTTCCACCATGATTGTAAGTTTCCTGAGCCTTTCCCAGACATGCTGAACTGTGAGTCAATTAAACCTCTTTCCTTTGTAAGTATCCCTGTCTCGAATATGTCTTTATTAGCAATGTGAGAACAGACAAGTACAGTACATTGGTACCACAGAAAGTAGGGTTGCTGTAAAGATGCCTGAAAATGTGGAGGCAAATTTGGAAGTGGGTAAATGGCAGAGGCTGGAACAGTTTGGGGGACTCAGAAGAAGACAGAAAAATGGGGGAAAGTTTGGAACTTCCTAAACACTTGGAGGGCTAGGAAGACAGAAAGAAGTGGGAAAGTTTGGAACTCCCTGGAGACTTGTTGAATGGCTTTGACCAAAATATTGGTAGTGATTTGTACAATGAAGTCCAGCTGATGTGGTCTCAGATGAAGATGGGGAACTCGTTGGGAAATAGAGTAAATGTCGCTCTTGCTATGCAAAGAAACTAGCAGCATTTTGCCCCTACCCCAGATACCTGTGGAACTTTAAACTTGAGAGAGATTATTTAAGGTATCTCGTGGAAATTTCTAAGTGCCAAAGGGTTCAAGAGAAAACAGGGCATTAAAGTCTGGAAAGTTTGCAGCCTGATGATGTGATAGAAAATAAAAACTCATTTTCTGGGGAGAAATTCAAGCGTGCTGCAGAAATTTGCATAGATAACAAGGAACCAAATGCTCATCACCAAGACGTTGGGGAAAATGTCTCCAGGGCATATCAGAGACCTGCACAGCATCCCTTCCCATCACAGGCCCAGAGGACTAGGAGAGAAATGGTTTTATGCATCAGGTCCAGGGCCCACTATGCAGCCTCAGAACATAGTTCCCCATGTTCTGCCTGCTTCAGCTCCAGCCGTGGCTAAAAGGGGCCAATGTATAGGTCCAGGTGTTGCTTCAGAGGGTGCAAGCCCTCAGCCTTGGCCGCTTACATGTGGTGTTGGTCCTGTGGGTGCACAGAAGTCAAGAATTGAGGTTTGGAAACCTCCGCCTAGATTTCAGAGGAAATATGGAAATGCCTGGATGTCCAGGCAGGAGTTTGCTATAGGAGTGGCGCCCTCATGGGTAACCTCTGCTATGGAAGTGCAGAAAGGAAAAATGTGGTCAGAGCCCCCACACAGAGTCCCCACTGGAGCACTGCCTAGTGAAGCTGTTAGAAGAGGGCCAACATCCTCCAGACTCCAGAATGGTAGATCCACCGACAACTTGCACCGTGTGCCTAGAAAAGCCGCAGGCACTCAATGGCAGCCTGTGAAAGCAGTTAGGAGGGGGGCTGTACCCTCCAAAACCAAAGGGTTGAAGCTTCCCATGGCTATGGGAGTGTCATTCTTACATCAGCATGACTCGTATGTGAGACATGGAACCAAAGGAGGTCATTTTGAAACTTTAAGGTTTAATGACTGCCCTCTTGGATTTTGGACTTGCATTGGGCCTTTAGCCCCTTTGTTTTGGCCAATTTCTCTCATTTAAAATGGGTGTGTTTATCCTATGCCTGTACCCTCATTGTATCTAGGAAGTAGTAACTTTTAATTCTACAGGCTATTAGGTGGAAGAAACTTGCCTTGTCTCAGATGAGACTTAGGACTTGGACTTTTGGGTTAATGCTGGAATGAGTTAAGACTTTGGGGGACTGTTGGAAAGGCATAATTGTGTTTTGAAATGTGAGGACATGAGGTTTGGGAGGGGCCAGGGGCAGAATAATATGGTTTAGCTGTGTCTCCACCCAAATCTCACCTTGAATTTTAGTTCCCATAATCCCCATGTGTTGTGGGAGGAACCCAGTGGGAGGTAATTGAATCATGAGGGCAGTTACCTCCATGCTGTTCTCGTGATACTAAGTTTTCACAAGATTGATGGTTTTCTAAGGAGCTTTTCCCCCTTTTGTTCTGAACCTCTCCTTCCCGCCCCCATGTGAAGAAGGACACATTTGCTTCCTCTTCCACCATAATTGCAAGATTCTTGAGGCCTTCCTAACTATGTGGAACTGTGAGTTAATTAAACCTCTTTCCTTTATAAATTACCCAGTCTCAGGTATGTCTTTATTAGCAGTGTGAGAACAGACTAGTACATGTAAGTATACTCTTACACATACTGAAATTCTAAAAGTGGATAGATATCCAATATCAAAGCTTTTTCTTTATTTGTCAAGAGAACTTATTTATGTGTTTGTATGCTTGTGAGGTAAGACAAATATGTATGTTTAGATGCTGACATATACTTTACAGGTTCTCTTTTTATATTTAGGAATCTTCATTACAAAACTTTACTTTTAGATAATTTTATGTCATTAAATTTAGTTTCATTTCATATATGTACATATGTTATGCAAGGGCTAAGCCAAGCGTTGGGCTATGCAGTGAAATTTCTAACATCAATCTCTACTTTCAAGATGTTTAGATAAATAGACAACATAGATATACTCTAGCAATTATTATCAAAATTTGTACACAGTATTATATGAGACCATGAATAGAAAACACCAAGGGTATAGGAAAGTTCACAAAAGATTTTCTGGAAAAGATTATAGTGGCTAAATTTTCAAGTATCTGAGTTATCTTTAAAAAATGGAGAAAAAGAAAATCAAAGTGGGGGTATAAACAGATGCAAACAGACATATATTAGCAATTGTGAGCAAGTGAGTATGACTAGAGATAAAGTTGTCAAAGTAATAGTGTGAGGTGGGTACTGTGTTTTGTTTGTTCTGTGAGTAATAATAACCATATTGTGTACTTAAGTTATTTGTTAGTTAGAGACATAATTCCAGAATTTACATCACAGATAATTATAAAGTGTGAAGACCAGTATCAGAATAACTAACTCAGAGGCTGTAGCAATAGTTCAAGTGAGAAATAATAACAGCCTGATTACGGTTGTTATGAGAGAGAGAATGTGAGAAAAATTTGTAACATGTAAAATGATCAATATTGGTGATTACTTGGATATGGAGAGTGAGAGAGAAAGAGGAGACTTAGGTGGCTCCTTAGCATTTGGCTTGGGGAATAGTTAATGGAGGTACAGAATTCAGAAGGAGCCCTTTCTGAGGAAGACAAAAATAAGACTTCAATCTTAAAAATGTTGAAATTCAGATGCTTTCCGGAAATTCAAGTGGGTATTTTACAGATATATGTCTATTTGAGGCTGCAGCTTAAAGGAGTAGAAGGAAAATAAGCATCTCAATATAAGTAAAGCTGTCGGCTTTAATGTAATTGCAATTGATAAAAAAAGGAATGCTTAGTCAAAAGGGCAACTTAGATGATACTTTCAAAATCCAAAGTTCAAGGAGCAAACAGATAAGGGGAAGACAGAATTAGATGTGCTTAAACATGAAAACTAGCAGCAAGCAGGTAGTAGAATCTCAAGAAAAAAGAGAGACAGAGAGAGATCCAATACCAATAGAGCAGTAAAGTGACTTAGATAAAGATAACATTTAACAGCACAGTGGTCATTTGTGACCATAAAGTAGCACAGATATCATTCATTGTATAGCTGGGATTTCACAACTATAAATATTTATACATACACACACACACACACACACACAATAATGTGTATTTTTCTAATAGCTGATATTAAGCCTAAACATTGCTAAAGGGGTAGGCCCTAAATAAATATTGTAAAAATATATTCTTAAAATTTTCTAATCTATTTATGAGCTGCTAATTGAATATCTGAAACATGACCACATTTCAAAAATAGTCACAGACATTAGGTAGATTTCTATTGTAAATATTATTATGTCGCACATTTACATCGACATAACCAATTTTGCAAATTGTGTGGGCTTTTTTTCTTTATCAGAATGAGTTACAGGGTTTGCATTACATAGTTTGGCTTAAAAAGAGAACTCATGAAATTCCCCACTTGCAGCCCACTTAAAAAAGAAGTATTACAGTTTTAGGCACTGTTGAGTGTCATACTGAGCTACAAAAAATAAGAAATCACCATAATGCTCTCCACCTTCATTTTATTTTTAGAATCCCACACAGGGAGACAACTATAGTAATCAGAGTCAGGCCACTGAGGTTCAGATTTATTTTGTTTAATATAAACTGTATAGTTGAAGGAAACATCATTTTTTTAATGACTGTATCACTACCCTTCCAAACACTGTAGTTTACTAATGATTTTAAAACTTCTTTAAGTGCTTAAGACAGAAACATTCCTACAATATCTTAGCTAAGATTTAGCATGCAGGTCTCATATTGGGAATACATTTGTGCTTTAAGTTAAATAAATTCAGCCTCTTATTTAGAACTGGAAGAACATGTTGTAGACTTATGGTTCTATTTTTGTTACCTAGACCTCAAAGAAGTCAGTTCAGTAGAAAAATTTCTACAAGGTATTACATGGAAGTTTACTGGGAATCAGCTTACTCTATATTATACAATGCTGAGAACATTGTTTAATCTTAACAGGCAGTATAGTTTCCAAGTGTGCCTTTTCTAATGCATTTGTGCAAGCATTTATGTCCAGGGTTGCTAAGAAAAACAGAGATAAATAATTTAGTCCTTAAACTTGAAAATTCTGACCTTAGCAAACTCCTCAGTGAGATACTCCTATGAAGGCTAGACACCTCTGATATTAGCTGAAAGCCTTCCTATCTCCACTTCCCTCCCCTCAACCTCCATCCACCCATGTCGCACATACAGAAATGCACTAAAGCATATAGTGTGGTAAGTGTGCTGAAGTAAAAGGCCACCTCTTTTTCTTTTATGCTGAATTATGTTAAGTAAGTACAAAGTAGTTTTTCTCACGATCATGTATCTTAGACAGAATTTACTGAAATAGATCTTTATCTTCTTACTTTCTAACCCAGACTGATGATTGAATTCACAGAACATTAGTTGAGAAAACAAATGAAAATGACAGAAACCATGTTGAACTTTGCATCATGTTCTCCTACTTCTGATGACATCAGGTTTATAATGAGACCAGATTCATCTGTCTGACTGTTACACATTAGCATAAATTATTCCCAGGAGATCCTTCAATTTGCTTTTAGGAATAAATAAGATTCTGAGAGGCACATCCAAGTCTATTGTTGGAATTAGGCCATTTTAAATTGATATATAATATATGTACATATTTATGGGATACATGTGATATTTTGCTGGAATGTGTAAAAATCAAATCAGGGAATTTGGGGTGTCCATCACCTAGAGTATTTACCACTTCTGTGTGTGCACATTCCAAGTTCTCTCTTCAAGCCAATTGAAAATATACAACACATTGCTGCTAACTACAGTTGCTGTATTAGTCTGTCCTAATGTTGCTAAAAAAGGCATACCTGAGACTGGATAATTTATAAAAGAAAGAGGTTTAATTGACTCACAGTTCCACATGGCTGGGGAGGCCTCACAATCATGGCAGAAGGTGAATGAGAAGCAAAGTCACACCTTACATGATGGTAGGCAGGAGAGAGCTTGTGCAGGGGAACTCCCATTTATAAAACCATCAGATCTTGAGAGACTTATTCACTACCACGAGAACAGTGTGGGGAAAACTGCCCCCATGATTCAATTATCTTCACCCGGCCCCTCCCTTGACACATGGGGATTATAATTCAAGGTGAGATTTTCAATGAGGACACAGCCAAACCAAATCATCCCATCCCCAGCCCCTCCCAAATCCCATATCCTCACATTTCAAAACCAATCATGCCTTCCAAAAGCCCCCAAAATCTTAACTCATTTCAGCATTAACTCAACAGTCCAAGTCTAAAGTCTTATCTCAGACACAGCTAGTTCCTTCTGCCTATGAGCCTGTAAAATCAAAAGTGAGTTAGTTACTTCCTAGATACAATGGGGATACAGGCATTGGGTAAATATACCCATTCCGAATGGGAGAAATTGGCCAAAACAAAAGGGCTACAGGCCCCATGCAAGTCCAAAATCCAATGGGGAAGTCAAATTATGAAGCTCCAAAATGATCTCCTTTGACTCCATGTGTCAGAACCAGGTCATGCTGATGCTAGAGATGGGCTTCCACAGCCTTGGGCAGCTCCACCCCTGTGGCTTTGAAGGGTAAAGCTCCCACTTCTGGTTGTTTTCATGGGCTCATGGGCTGGTGTTGAATGTCTGCAACTTTCCAGGCCCAAAGTGCAAGCTGTCAGTGGATTACTATTCTGGGGGCTGGAGGACAGTGACCCTCTTCTCACAGCTCCACTAGGCAGTGTTCCAGTGGGGACTCTGTGTGGGGGCTCCCACCCCACATTTCCCTTCTGCACTACCCTGGCAGAGGTTCTCCATGAGGGCTCTGCCCCTGCAGCATAACTCTGCCTAGACATCCAGGCATTTCCATACATCCTCTGAAATCTAGGCATAGGTTCCCAAACCTCAATTATTGACTTCTGTGCACCTGCAGAATCAACACCATGTGGAAGCTGCCAAGACTTGGGGCTTGTAACCTCTGAAGCCATGGCCTGAGCTATACCTTGGCCCCTTTTAGCCATGGCTAGAGTGGCTGGGATACAGGGCACTAAGTCCTGAGGATACACACAGCAGAGGGGTCCTGGACCCAGCCCAGGAAACCATTTTTTCCTCCTAGGCCTCTGGGCCTGTGATTGGAGGGGCTGCCATGAATGTCTCTGAGATGCCCTGGAGACATTTCCCCCATTGTCTTGGTGATTAGCATTTGGCTTCTCATTACTTATGCAAATTTCCACTGCTAGTTTGAATTTCTCCTCAGAAAATGAGTTTTTCTTTACTACTGCATCATCAGGCTGCAAATTTCTCAAACTTTTATGCTCTGCTTCCTCTTGAACACTTTGCCACTTGTAAGTTTCTTCTGCTAGATATCCTGAATCATCTCTTTCAAGTTCAAAGTTACACAGATTCCTAGGGCAGGGGCAAAATGCCACCAGTCTGTTTGCATAGCAAGAGTGACCTTAACTCCAGTTCCCAACAAGTTTCTCATCTCCATCTAAGATCACCTCAGCCTAGACTTTATTGTCCATATCACTATCAGCATTTTGGTCAAAGCCATTTAATAATTCTCTATGAAGTTCCAAACATTCCCTCATCTTCCTGTCTTCTGAGCCCTCCAAGTCTCTAGGAAGTACCAAACTTTCCCACATTTTCCTATTTTCTTCTGAGCCCTCCAAACTGTTCCAACCCAGGCCTGTTACCCAGTTCCAAAGTTGCTTCCACATTTTTGGGTCTCTTTCCAGCAGCACCACACTCTACTGGTACCAATTCACTGTATTAGACTGTTTTCATGCTGCTAATAAACACATACCAGAGACTGGGTAATTTATCAAGGAAAGAGGTCTAATTGACTCACAGTTTCACAAGGCTCAGAAGGCAAATGAGGAGCAAAGTCCTGGCTTACATGGTGGTAGGCAAGACAGCGTGTGCGGGGGAACTCCCATTTATAAAACCATCATATATTGTGAGACTTACTCACTATCCCAAGAACAGCATGAGAATGACTTGCCCTGATGATTCAGTCACCTCCCACCTGGTCCTTTCCACGACATGTGAGAATTATGGGGGCTACAGTTCGAGATTTGGGTGGGGATACAACCAAACCATATCGGTCATATACCCAAACCATATGGTTGGGGATACAACCAAACCATATCTGCTATCAAACATTAGAACATATTTTTCTCTTTTTTTTTTTTTTTTTTAGACCAAGTTTTGCTCTTGTTGCCCAGGCTGGAGTGCAGTGGTGCAATCTCAACTCACTGCAACCTCTGCCTCCCGGGTTCAAGCTATTCTCCTGCCTCAGCCTTCCTGGGTAGCTGGGATTACAGAGATGTACCACCATGCCCGGCTAATTTTATATTTTCAGTAGAGACGGGATTTCTCCATGTTGGTCAGGCTGGTCTCGAACTCCCAACCTCAGATGATCCACCTGCCTCGGCCTCCCAAAATGCTGGGATTACAGGCATGAGCCACCATGCCTGGCCAGAACTTATTTCTTCTAACAGTATGTTTGTAACAACTTTCTTCGTCAGCCCCATCCTCCACCACCACCACTCTTCTCAGCCTCTGGTATCTATCAGTCTACTCTCTATTTCCACGAGAACAACTTTTTCAGCTCCAGCCTATGAGTGAGGACATGTGATATTTGTCTTTCTATTCTTGACTTATTTTACTTAACATAATAACCTCCATTTCCATTCATATTGCTACAAATGAAAATGATTTTCATTATGCCACTTTTAAACATGAACATTTGACAAGAAATTGAATTATTTATTATTGTTATGTAAAGTAACTAGTTTAGACTAAATTGGGTCTATTGTTGGGAGCATGCACAGTAACAATAACAATACAATAATAATTACGCATAATCCCAACAACAGACCCAGCTTTAACCTATTTATCTTATATAACAATAAGTAAATACATAATACATAAAAGAATTTTATGTTTTTCCTCTAACACATAATATTTATCTCCCTTTTCCTTTTTCTCTCTTTCTTACATATACACGTGCGCTTGTGCATGCCACAGGTTAGTATAAACCAGAATCAATGGCAAAGCTCACTAAAACACAGATTTCTGGCCCCAACACCAGGGTTTCTGATTCAATCTCCGTGGTATAGAGCATAGCAGTTTGCATTTCTAAGGGGTTCCCATTGGTGCTGATGCTGATGCTGTTGCTGCTTTTCCAGGAATAACACTTTGATAGCCACCTAACACATGTTTGTATGTTTTCCAGTTCACATACGTATGAGCAAGTCACAGGAAGCATGGTCATTGGAGAATCCCGTATAGTATAGTGGTTAAGACCAAACATTTGTAAGTAATTCAAATATGTACAATGCAAAGCATTTACAATAGTTCATGGCACATTGTAAGAATTCAAAAATTGATAGTCATTATTATTGATTTTTTATTAGAGCTGTCAGTCTATCCAATATGCTTCTTTCAATGCAAGCTCCACATATCCCACTAGATGGACTTATTTTAAGATGACTAAACAAAAATACAAAAATCAGGATCGCAACCATGAGCTCTATTTTGATAACAACAAATATCTTTCATTTCCTTTAAATTTCTAAAATATCCTACAAATGTGACTATATGCATATACATGTTCATGTACTAAATGTTGATTTGTACATTTGTTCTTAAAAGCTTTGGCTAATACACTTAAAAAGGATAAACGCTGTTTACAATCTGACTGACTATGTTTGTAGTGACGCAGTAGAAGAGAATCATTCATCAACTTAAGATTTTATACTTTCTTAAGAACAGTACTTCCATTAAAATGTTCTCTAAATACGGTAATATTAGGCAAATGCAACAGTGCAACTACTGTATTTTGAAAAATCATAAACAATTGTTTGCATTTAGTTCATAGTATTGTAAAAAATATTACTTTCTATAATATCATAGGTAGCCATACTTTATAAATTATTTAGTATTTAACATAATTATAATAAATAATAAAAATTAAGTGCATATTAGCTCCATTCCTTATTTTAAACCTGTACATATATTACATGTATGTATTAATCCTTCAAATCACTACTTGAGATGAATTCTATTATTATCTCCATTTTGCAATAGTGAAATCCAGTCCCAGAGAAGCTAAATTAGTTATCCAAGATTGCGTTAGTTATTTTGGCAAGTCAAATTTGAACTCAGGTAGTTTTATTCCATGGCCCATATTTTAAGCTGTTCATTAAGTTCTCTATCTTGTTGGGATGCTGGGTCTGGATTCATGGAGTCATGTGATCTAGTGACAGGATGAACCAAGTGACCAGGGAGTGGTTGTCTCATTAAAGTATGTAAGGAGCATAAGAGGTGAGGGTTGTTAGGTAAGATGACAAGTCTAGGGTCCCTGTGTGGTGAGTCCAGAAGTCATGGTCCAGTATAAAACAGGCTTTTAAAGGTAAGTGGCTGGAAAGCCGGACACAGATTTAGGAGACTGGCTTAGAGTCAGTCTATCTAAAGGCTGAATGGACCTTCACAGAAGTTATATCATGCTCTGCTGTTGTATATTCCCAAGTGGCAAATGCCTATTCCTTTGAGACTTGAGGGGTCCAAGACCAGGCCTGCAAATTTGATCAGAATATGACTGCATTTGGGGGCTTCTACTGGCATCTGCTCCCCCAAAGACTTGGGATCATCTGAGAGTTCTGCAGTTGAGTATGAGGCCTCTAGTAAGAGGCCTCTCATATCTGAGACTCATTCTAAAGATCAATTATTTGCCTGCTTGTGGTCCACAGTCAAGATATGCATACAGATCCTCTAGATTCTATCTCCTGTGAAATACTCTGAAGGATACTAGGCAAAATATTACACTGACTAAGTCTTCATATCATTCACTGTTTCATTAGGCCCCATCTGAACTCAATGTATTTTTAATCATTTTTCCAGAACTCCTTTAAACAGCTCTTCCATTATTGTCAGAATACTGACTTAGAGTCCTCAAATTGCTTCTTCAGCTGGATTATATTTCATATTACATTTTTTTGGCTGGTGTTTTTATTTCCTTTTTTTTTTTAATTTCCAACAAAGATTTCACTAATACGTTGAAAAGAACCAGGAACAATCTGCTTTTCTCATGAACCCTAACCTGGCCACCTCAGTCTATTATAATGTCTCTTTTTCCTTGCGGTAAAGAATTTATACCACCCATTTGACACTTGACATAGAGTATATACTTGCTGTATTTACTAGGTTTTGAGTACATCTTTTCTTTTTTTTTTTTTTTTTTTTTTTTTTTTTTTTTTCATTTCAAAAACTTGGTTTATTTAACAGAAATAGTGAAGTGAGAATGGGATCACACAGTAGAGACTATCTCAGTAATTCACAGTTCCACAGGTGACTCAACATGCATCATGTGTATAGTTCATTTGTAAAATCTTTGTTTTTCTTGATTTCATATTTGTCTGCATCAATAATTAGACAAAATCTCATTCTCTTAACTCCACTCTAACAATCGGACTTAAAGCCAGAAGTCTTGTTGATTATCAGCTGTCTATTCACCAGTAGTATTTTTATTAAAAAGTCACTTATTGCTTCCGAGCCTCAGTTTCCTTATTTGTAAAATGGGAGTAATAATATCTGGAAGATGATTCTCAGGTTGACACAAAACATGAATGTACTATGCAGCTGATAATAAGCTATTGAAATAGAAAGCATAATGATTATTTTTCTAATGTTATAAACTCTTATTCCATCACATTAAAAAAGTTCCCCTATTATTTTTTACATATCTTAACTGAATAAACCTAGAATATTCAGATGCCTGATATACAAAAGTAACACTAGTGAGCCACAATTTGTAAGGGCTATGCTTTCTGTGGTTTCTCCATTCTTGCAGTTGTGTCATAGTCATCCAACCACACTCTCTGCCCATCCCTCTTTGCCTTATGACAAAGGGCACATATTTTTGAGATAGCTGTCAGTGAGAGATCTCAGAGTGGAAAATTATTATAGTGAAGAGGTTTTCAGAGTGTGCTCCAAGGACCTATGGGGATCCTTGCAGGAGTTCTCTACGTTCTTCATTTTCAATTATATATCTGTATATCTTTTCATACATATTGTTATAGTTTTCAATTCTAAACGCACAAGGTATAATATGATACCTTGTGAATAAAAAGATAAACATTAAAAATTGTTGATTGGTAGGTTATTTTTTAATATGCTGGATAAAACTTTTTGCTAGGTATAATCCATAAATTTGCTTCAAAAGTATTCCTTAGTTATTATTTGTTAGTACAACACTACTTTTAAAAAGTAAATGAGGCCGGGTGTGGTGGCTCACGCCTGTAATCCCAGCACTTTGGGAGGCCAAGGCAGGCAGATCACCTGAGGTCAGACATTCAAAATCAGCCTGGCCAACATGGCATAAACCCGTCTCTATTAAAAGTACAAAAATTTGCTGGGAATGGTGGAGGGCGCCTATAATCCCAGCTACTCAGGAGGCTGAAGCAGGAGAAGTTTGAACCTGGGTGGCAGAGGTTGCAGTGAGCCCAGGTCGCTCCACTGCACTCCATCCAGCCTGGGTAACAAGAGTGAGATTCTGTCTCAAAAAAAAAAAAAAAAAAAAAAAGTAAATGAAAACTCCCTTCAGCATTTTAATTCAAATATTGGATTATTCATATTAAAATATCAATAGAATATAAACACAAAGCTGATAACTCAAATTCAGTATAGTAATTAACAATAGGTATCTTGGTTTTAAGTCTTAATAGTTTTTGATGATAATTAAAATTAAATTTTACAAGCAGAGCATGAGTAATTTAGTGAAATTAATATATGATATAATTATCATTAGGTAGCAACAGAGGACCATTATGAGCATCAAAATTCCATCCTATAAACATTACACTGTGCAGAATCAGTTGGATGCAGCCTGCCTTGGATGTTTTCCTCTTCCTTTTTACTTTCAACATCGTTTTAGTTTTTATGAAAACAAGTTATTGCCTAAAGACCAGGCTAAGGTCCATATTTCAATTTTAAAAACTGAAATAAATTATAGAGGCCATTTCTTATCAAATTTAAGAACCAGGAGACAACAAAAAGGTTAACACAATAATTCAAGAACAAAGAACCACTAGGAAAAGTGGGAAAAAAAATAAGAAAAAAAGGAAAAGAAATTTAACTAAAAACTAATCATCATGTTGATGTCCACTTGTGTGTTTTTAGTTATATATTCCATATGGGCTTTATCTCTCCAAGCTAAATAAATTAAGAAAATGGGAAAGATCATTTTTGTAAATAATTTCAATGCTTGTTTGTTTTTAACTGAATAGTTAATATACATATGGCTAAATGAAGTTTTTCAGTTTTCAGCAATGTGGCATTTTAAACTGACAACTGTAATATAACTTAATTATCATTAATAAAGACGATTACATTAGTGCAAGTCTCATATGCCTGGGTTATTACAATTGCCTCCTAGTTCTGGCTTCTGGATTTAAAATCTCCCATTTCAATATATCAGGAGTAATTTTTATAAAATACAAATCAGATGTTGCCATACCTCAGACCCTTTAGTGGCTCCCCTGTCACCTTCTACAACATGGTATAGAAAAGTGTTTATGACATGGTATGTCTTATTTATTGTAACTATGCTATGTCACACTCTCATTTCTCTGTGCCTTTACTCATACAACTAACTTTCCCTAACAGATTCCAATTCCTCAACTTCTCTCTTACCTGTATTCTTCCTTCATCAGTCAACTTCAGCATTTCTCCTTTGCTGATATTTTTTGCACATGCCCCTGTTATAGACTTTATTACCTTGTTTTCTTGGTGTAGCAAAACTTGTCAGTGTCCTATGCATGTCCCTCAGAGCATTTGGTATGCTTTGGCCAACTTCCACCTCCTGGTATTGTCACTGGATCCTAAGGGTGTTGCTTTTCCAGCCAGAAGCCTCTGTGGGTGGTGGCGCCTTTGCCCGAGTTTTGCTCGGACTAGCTGTGTTTCTATCACCCACTCGACCTGGCAGGCTGTGCTTGGCTCATACTACTGGGCTAAATCCGACACTTTGCCAGAGCAAGCCAGGCTCAGAGCAGCGAGGGGTGCATGAGTGAGCAAGTGCGGGGTCTTGTCACTGTGCATAGCCACGCACGCTGGCTGCTGTGGCGGGACACGTAGCTCCAGGCGCCCTCTCCCGGCAAACCTTTGATTGAATCAGATACAGGGCAAGAGGCTTCTGCTGTGAGCACCCGCGTCTGGATGAAGGGCTCCCTGAAGGGCCGCAACTCTTCTCTCCTTTTTGTTGCTCGCCACATGGTGAGTGGGGTGGCAGCTAAACAAGGTTTTAGCCCTGTTTGTGTTACCGCTCTTTCATTCCTGCCATTCGTTGGGTCCCGAGTTTTTGGCCCACATCCAGGAAGAATGAGGTACGCGGTCAGCTGGAGAGTTAAGGTGGAGAGGAGCTTTACAGAGCGACAGAACGGCTCTCAGGAGACGGAAGTGTGTAGCTCCTATCCATAGGCAAGTTATCCCCATGAGTCTCCAGCTCTCAGCAGAGAGAAGACCTGGAATGGGTAGTTCCTTTCTGCAGAAGGTGGTCCCGGCAGACAGGAAGAGAAAATCTCCTTCCTGCAGCTGGTAGTCTTGATGTCTGTGTGAGGCTGGCTGGCTCCAGGGTTTTTATGGGCTCAGAAAGGAGGAAGTACATGCTGATTGGTCCACAGGTGGCCATGGGCAGGCCCGGTAAAAGCACCGTAAGCTTTCACTCTGGGCCACGGACTCCACCGGAACTGATAGGCTGGTCCCCAGGTTTCAGGCCATCCCTGGCTTGAAGGTGGGGCTTCACCAGGGACACCCCGCTTTCCACCCAGGAGCCTGTCTCCTGCTGCCATCAATCATGTTGTTCATGGTGCCCAGGCTGTTTATGATGAGGAGTGCCTGCAGGCCCACAGTGAGCAGCCCTCTGTCCCCTCTTGGCCTCCCTCCCACGTTCATTGGTGCCCAAAGTTCACAGGAGGCTGAGGTGGCAGGGGGCTGGCATGTCAGCACCAACCCAAGCACGCACACACCCAGCCTGGTTGTGACAGCACCTGGGCTCGGCCTGAACTTTGCTTCAAAGTTGGAAGGGGTGCCAGGAGCTGGAAGAAGTCAGGCAGGGGAAACAGGCACTTCCGACTCTGTGGGGGCAGGAGAGCTTCCTGGATCCCTGATAGCACAGAGATGCCTAGGTCTGCAGCCACAGCTGGGCAGCTGGAGCTACACCCAGGATGGCAGGGCTCCCATCCTGCCAACTTGGAAGGGGGTTAGGTTCCTGCCTGCTCCTTGCTCCCACCGGCTCCCTGGAGCATGTAGCCCTGGTCATACCTCCTCTGCTGTAGCTGGTGTCTTTGCAGTGGCTGCTCCAGATGGGCCACTGCTGCCATCAGTATCTACACCCTGACTCAATGCCCTTCTGTCAGATTTTACAGAGGGAATTTGACTACTTGCTTCTGCTGGAGGCAAGAAAATCCAAAAACTTGGCAGCCCATTGCCCAACATGGCAGTTAATTACTCTCAGGATTTAGTGTATATGTTTTCCAGTTCCATAACCTCTCAGGAACTGGACAATTAAAACTATCAGGAGAGATAACTCTGATGCATGAGTTTGCATCTTTTTCTAGAGTTTGCCCTTGGAGTGAAGTTTCAGTTCTCCTTATGATTGCTGGTTTAATAGCAATCTTGTTACTGGCTACCTTCTCTTCTTTGCCTCACCTTCTCACTTCCTTATCACTGTTATCTGTACTTCTCAAAAAATATTTATACATGAATATTTTGTGTCCAGATTTTCTGTTGGAGAATCCACAGTAAGCCATTGGACACCAGAGGTACTATGGTGTGGGGAGCAGAACCTTCAGATGGGATGCTGGAGTTGAATTGCTTGTTGGCCAGTTGGTATCAAGACCAGTTGGCATTTTATAACATCACAATGACCAAGATTATCCCCTATGTGAATTGGGATGGCATAAACATATAAGGTTATGTATGCCTTATGCAGTATTTCCAGAATTTGAGATAGTGACAATGATAATGATAATGACTGTGGAGTTGGTAGTTGTAAGTATTGTCAGTGATCTGAAGGAAAAAATGACTTTTAAAAAAGCTTCAACTGGTCAATCAAAATCTCAGGACATGGTGTGAACGTCACAAGATCTCTATAACACCATTTAAAGCAACCCTCTCCTTTTGCAGTTTAAAGGAGATTGAACTAAAAATCAGACCTTGTGCCTGTTTATAAGAATAGCAGAACAGTAGAGAAACCTCACTTGAAAGCACCAGCAAGCCTTCTGTGGAAAAGTCAGAACCTTCACAGGGAAGGAGTAGGACCCTGAACTCTGGGTTTCAAACATCTGGGTGGCTCACACCTCACTAAACCAAGATTCTTTCCTCCCCTGAAGACCACATAAACACCTCATCTGAGGCTGATACTTCAAATTGTGCACAGCTTCCTCCAATTTTTTTCTTCTCTGTGACTTCTAGACCAATTATTATGTTCAAGACCAAGAATGGCCCAAATGAGGAAGTACTGTCTCTGCTTTAACAATAAAGGAATTATTCATCAAATGAACCACAGACACTGGCTAATATGTCCAGGTAGATCCAGAAGCACTTAGAAGAACACTCAGAAGAGTAAATCTTCTGAGTGCTGGAAAAGGTGTGTGTGCAAAATATTAGACACAGACGGTAGACTCTAAAGATGATATTTACATAATGAAATGAATTCAAATCTAAATATACATATTTTGAGGTCTAAATGTCCACATCCATACCTAGTAGTATACCTAATTACATGTTTCTGTAAAATGTTTTAATTTCAGAAACTAAAAATATATATTAAATTAGCATACTATCACATTAATCAATGTTTAAATTATACAATAATTATAAAATGTAAATCTGTATCCTTGAAAGTTAATTAAAATATATAGGATATGATTCATTTTTTAAAGTCTTGAAGAATATCCAGCACAGTCATTTAACAGATTACATTAGCTGAGTTTTTTTTCAGAATTAAAATGTAATAAACTTACGCTCTTTGAAAAAATACATATAAGATCTATATAAATATTCCACTTACTTTTACTTGACCCACAAAGGCATTGGCTTCTTCTTCCACCACAGATAAATTTCTTGGCAGATAAGGATCAAACACTGGAGCATTGTCATTGACATCTGTCACCACTATATTTACTGTAGCAGTTGAGGTCTTAAAGAAAAACACAAGCATTAAATGTGAGAGGAGCTATTTTTACTTAGAATTCATTTAAGTAGTCATCCTGGCATTTGTCTATCTGAAAAGCATCTCATTTTTCTCTTTAATCCTTAGCTTTCCAAAAAATAAAAATAAATAAAAATTTAAAAAAAGAAGCTTGCAAAGAAGCTTCCCACCTCAAAAAACAGATGGGAAAAGCAAATGATGATATTAAAGGGCAAACATCTTTTTGGAAATGTCAAGTATTTCCTGGAGGAAAACGGTTTTACCTTTATCTTGTTCACATTTTATGGGTGGCAAGCTTTTGTTTATATACACATATACTGCTTTATCTCTGAAATGTGTGCCATTTCTGTAGTTTTTGCTGCTTATATTTTTGACTGTTTAAAAATAAAACCAGTACATTATAAAATAGCATGGTACATCAAATGGGCATTTTCTGGAAAGCTCATGCTATCGAAAAATGCTACCTTAATAATTTTCTAGGGGTACATTTAAACCAAGAGTTTGAGTACCATATACTAGGCATGAAATGATTATCTTATAAGCATACAGCTTACGGAAATGGTATGCAGGTAAACCTACCAGTAGTGTGTGCTACCTAGTTAAAAGTTAAATCCCTGGCCTGCTGCAGTCAATATTACGTAGGTCAATGACTTCTGCACAATCAATGACTATCTTCATGGGTGATTCAAGCTGGAAACTGCTCTCTCTAATCAAAGCCTGAGTACAGCACAGAACCTCTACCTAGCTCTGTCACAGTGTGGGGCTGATCACAAAAGGCTGAGAGCAAAGGTACAGAAAGAAAGAATATTAACCTGGAAAGTAAGAAACCTGGTATGCTATGGTATTAAATATTTAGTAACTATAAATAAAAAGGAGGAGGAAAAAGCAAGGTGATACTGTCATGAGAGAATTATCCACCTTTTGTTTAAAAAATGCAAGTTCCATTAATTAGTAAGTGATTTGTAGTGACAGGCTAAAATGCTGAGCATTAAGAAGTGACTTGAGTGAAGCTGAAAAGGTTTTGCAGCAGTCATGGGGCTAAGGAGTCAAGTGATTTTTTTTTTTTTAGCTATTAAAGAGGACAGATCTTGGTAAATACCCAATGCTTTCTGTTGGGGTCACGGAAGTTCTATACCATGCAAGTCATGGTGCTTGGGAAAAAGACCAAACCTCCCTCAAATGTAAACCCGGTATTGAAACTCTGATTGGATTTAGGTGATCTGCCCCTATTTTAACAGAAGCAAAAGCAAACACTTTTTTTAGTAATGTAACTTTATCCCAAGCCTCTATAAATTTTTTCATGCACAGTATTCAGTAGTCATTTAAAAATTACCATGCATAGCAAGGAATTCCTGGGTGTTAGTGATGGCTTATTTCTTTATTTGTATATTGGCTTACCCTTTGAAAATTTATGTCGCTATCCAGATGTGATTTGCATACATTTTTGTATTTAAAGTTAAATAAAATTTTTATTTAAAGACACATACAAAGATGGTCAGAACATCATTATATAGTCAAAATCCGGAAACAACCCAAATGTCCATTGATAGTAGATGGTTATACAGGATTGTGTTTTATGTATGCAATGGAATTATATGAAGTACTGAGAATGTACGAACTACTGCTATAAGTAATAACATGGATTAATTTCATGAACCTAAGTTTCTAGAACATAAATAACACATACTATATGATTCCATTTATATAAACTTCAAAAACAGGCATAATCTCCACATGGTGACAAAAATTAGAATACGGGTCACTTTGAAGAAGAAGATAGAATAGCGACAGAAATGATCACAAAGCTGAGCTTCTGGAGTGCTGATTAATTTCTGTTTTTTGTTATGAGTAGTGGTTATATAGCTGTGTTCTCTATGTAAAAGTTCATTAAGCTGTAGAATTATTGTTTGTGCATTAGTCTCTGTGTTGTTTTTCTTAAAATTATTTACTTTAAAAGATGCATACACACAAATATACACATGTGTGTCGATATATGTAAGTATGTTTAAAGAAATTCAAGTGTTACTTGACTAGATGGAATCCAGATCATTTCATTTTCCTCGTTACTTTTATATATTTTCCAAATGTTCTCCCAAAAGGCTACCATGCTTTTATGACAAAAAGTATTTTAACAAATACTATTTCTTTAAAATTTGCCTTAGAATTGAAAGCAGTAAAGAAGATGTGTTTTTTACAGTTGCAGTAGTTCCCAATTTGCCTGAGGGTTAACAAGACATTGAAATTTACAGCCTGGATCCAAAATCTAAGAATGGTGATCCTGGAGTTTGCTGGCTTTTCTTCAAATTGCATGACCCCCTTTATACTAGCCTGTCTTTACCTGTCAATCCACTGTTTTTCTCATCCTATTCTTAAAAATTTCTATTCATGTTTTCAGACTATTCTGTATCCTCAGTTTAAGACTGTGACTCTTAAGTGAATAATGAAGAATACAACCGGATCACTAAGTAAACTAAGAAGTCAAATAACAATTCCATAATTTTGTGCTAATAGGGGATGGTATTTATGGGACATGCAGGCATTTTCTTCATTTCTTACTGAATTTTATATGACATGAAAAAAATCCATGTCTTACAGAAATGTACAGTCACAACTATACATAGAATAATTTCCAGTTTATAAATTTCTTGAAGTTTTTTAATACCACTTGCTTCAGAAATACTTATGTAAAAATGAGGATTTCAGGGCTATCCATTAGGTCTATTGACTATTGTTCTGAACCTATGGAAATATTTATAAATTAGTTAGGTGTAAATCATAATTATTTAATTTTTCTTGATTGGTTCAGAAGGATGGCAACAATATGCTTCAATATGGATCTGTGCCATAGAGAATGTTTATGTCTTATTAAGGAAAGACTTCTTTTCATTGTTCAAGCTTAAAAATTAGCAAATGAAAACAGATCACTTTAATTAATTGTTAGGATCATATGTCATTAACACATGTTCACAACAATTAATTTTAAATATGAATATATATATAATGCCAGTTAAATTAAAAAGATCTCAAACTAATAAACCTAATAAACAAAAAGTTACCTATTTTCCATCAAAGCAGTTTGCTCACTGATTATTTCCTCAAAAGTTGTATTAACTTATAATTCCACTAGCTGGAAATACTTGCATGTTAGTACTAAATACTGTAATTGAACACTTTTATGTTCATTATTTAATTTAAATGTGTCTTGGAATTTACTTTGTGTAATATCATAGAAGAATTTTCAAAATATATGTCTCATTCTCAACAATGCAAGATATTTCTGTTTTTGTTTGTTTGTTTGTTTGTTTTGAGACAAGGTATCACTCTGTCATTCAGGCTGGAGTGCAGTGGCATGATCTGTGCTCACTGCAACCTCCGCCTCCCAGGTTTAAACAATTCTCCTGCCTCAACCTCCTGAGTAGGTGGGATTACAGACATGTGCCACCATGCCTGGCTAATTTTTGTATTTTTAGTACAGATGGGGTTTCACTATGATGGCCAGGCTGATCTTGAACTTCTGACCTCAAACAATCTGTCCGCCTTGGCCTCCCAAAGTGCTGGGATTACAGGCGTGAGCCATCGCACCCAGCTTACTGTTGTAATTTGAATACACGTTTATTTTTATAAACTAGTATGGCTCTGAAAGAAGGATATTAATATAGCATCTATTTTTTATTTTCGTTGTTGTTGTTTTTTTGAGACATGTCTCATTCTGTTGCCCAGGCTGGAGTGCAGTATGCGATCATAGCTCACTGCAGCTTTGAACTCCTAGGCTCAAGTGATTCTCCCACCTCAGTTCTCCTAAGTAGGTGGGACTACAGGTGCACACCACTATGCCCAGCTAATTTTTATTTCTTTATTTTATTTTTGTAGAGACAGAGTCTCAGTATGTTGCCTAGGTGGTCTCAAACTCCTCATCTCAATCCCACCTTGGCCTCTCAAAGTGCTGGGGTTACAGGCCTGAGCCACAATATCCAGCTCATCTTTCAATTTTTTGTTTGTTTGTTTTTAATAGCATAAAAAAAGTGAGTTATAAAGCCATAGTCAAAGAAAGTAGTGTAAATTCATCTATCAATACACAATGCATTATTTCAAATTCATGAGAACATACATTAAGAGTATCTTATTTATTCTCTTCTAGTATTTCCTATCTCAGGATATGACATGGCAAAATAATTAACTAATTTTCTAAGTTACTTTATCTCATACATGCAATTTATTAGTCACCAAGTCCTGTTAATTTGACCTTGTAAATGGGCCTTGTATTACGCAGTTTTGAGCAATGGATAAATAATACAATTTTCATTTCCTGAGTAAATAGCTGGAAGTCAGATAACTGGGTTTTCTGATTAGCATATGTTTAGCTATGTAAGAAAACCAGAGATGTGTTTTGCTCAATAATTTAATGAATAATTTTTAATACATTTTCTTGTTAATCAACTTAATGAACACTTTTAAGGGCAGTGTGTAATATTACAAATTTAATAAGCAATTTTGGTTTTAATGCTAGAGAGGATAAGAGGAGGGATGTTTGTTTTTTATTTAATCACAAAAAAATGCATTTTTTAAATCATTTAATTTTTACACCTTTTGACACAAAATTTTTTAAACATTTCATGGCTAGAAGACTATTTATTTATATTTTGTGTGCATCTCATAGCACAGCCATTTGTTTTGTGCTATTGCATTTATATTAGATGATTGAAATTCAATGACATTCAATACATGGTTTAAGATACATGTATGCTTAGAATTTATCTGAGCAGAGACTAATGGTATGTATAGGAATCAATCAGGAATATTTCAATTTGTTCATTAAGAAAGCAGAAAACATTATCAGAGATAAGGTAACACAATAATTATGGAGCACTTATCATTTATCTATTTCTTAAATAAAAACATGAGTGTTTAATTTCAAAGGTGCAATTTCTTTTCTATAGTCAACAAGATTCACTATATATTCTCAGAAATAATAAATATATTATTTTATTAAGAAATGTTTCTATCGTGTTTACTAATAGAACACACAATGTCAGCTCAATGAATATTTTTAGATGCTTTAAATATCTATTTTTATTATAATATAATTTTTATTACATGCTGAAATAAATTACCTTATAACTTATTTTATTTAAATGTCTGAAAAAAGAAGAGCTAGAAAGAATATTGAAAATTTCCATCTGTGAGAAAGCACAAGAAATGTTATTTATAGAACACAAAATTTTCCTATCTGAATAAAAATCTTCACTACTATATCTAAAATTCTTTTCAATAACAATGGGACAATGAGGATTTATATTTTAGAATTTGATCATTTTTTGTTTAGGCCAATAAAACAACAAAAATACATATTCAATAATGGGTATAGTATTTAGAGAATATTAATTTAAAACATGTTCATCCTTAAGTGCAAGTCATCTTGTTGCTACAACAGTTCAGAGCCAAGCCAACTTCATTCAGATTGTAGAGTTTCATTCATCATGTAGAGTGGAGGTCCTTCCTACCATTAAAGATTAGCCAGGAGGCTGTCTTTCCCTCTGAAGGAAAAAAATATACATAAAAGCTAGAATTTCTTTGAGAAAGACAGAGAAAAGGGAAGTTCCTTCTATTATGAATTATGGGAAGGAGAAAGGGAGACACAGAAGAGACACGAAGGCAGGAGGCAGAGGTCCTCCTCCTCTTCCCCTACTGCTGCATTGGACCCCTCCTTAAATGAAGAGGCACTGCAGAAACATTTTGGAGGAAGGGGGAAATGATGAATGGGAAAGTAAGAGAAATTTGGGTGAAATAATCGCAGTAGTTTTCAGTAGTATGTAAGCCTCCAGAAAATTTCCATAGGTGCCATGGGAGGTCCCATCTACTAGGTTATGGCACTGAATATACAGCAATGGCAGAGAGAGGTGTCGAGAGAGAGAAGCCATACTACCAGCATAAAGGGCTGGTAAATACATGTTACATCTAGACCACAATTTTAGAATGAAGTCAGGGAGGAGAGGTTTGGTTGGCAGCTTAACTAGTGAGTATTTACATTGTCTTAAACAGATAATGCTGAAATACTGTTCTAAGAAACTTAAGTGTGACCCAGATTACATGTGTTCCCTACCTGTCCAAACACATATTTATACATTATTGTCTAAGTAGGAAGATTACATCAGGTATAAAAAATAAAGAAGCTTTTTTTAGTCTGTGCACATCTGAGTGTAGTGTGTAAAGATTATATATGTATGTGTGTATGTATGTATACACATTTTATGCAATTGTGCATGTTTTTTATATAAGTATATATTTTTCAAAAATATCAGAAAGTATTTATAGTATACCTGTATACTATAGTATATATAATATAGAACTATAGATATAAATATTTATATATTTGTACATAAACATTTTACATGTTACATATAAAGATTCATATACATGACTTAAATGTTTAAAGTTTTACTATTCTATAACCATATGTATTGTGTTCTAAAATCTTATTAAATCAACTATTTTGAAACTCAAAGTTACTTTAACTTCACACATTTTCTCACGCACATATTTTGCTTTTGTTAAAGTTTCTTATTTGATTATGAAGTTAAATGCTCAACTTTTAAATGTTAATTGTTCATTTATATAGCCATGTTTCAAAGAAGTTTAGGAAATAATATTGCTTCAAGACAAAAACAAAGATGCTAAGTCTTCTAGCAATCTGAAGTTGTAAAATATTACAAGTGTTCAGATTGAAAGCCATAACTGAGTAATTCAATCCAGTAATTCAAGAGCATTTTACAGAAATCAAACCATGATGGAATCAAGTTACCTATTGTATCAATTAAGGAGGAAAATAATATTGCTGAACACACAGAATCTGGTCAGAAATATCTAGGCTACAGAATAACTTCACATTTTAAATGAAAAAAATTACTGATCACTGTTCGCATATTTATTTATATCTTTCACTGTGTTATTGGTTGATTAACACAGCTGCAATCCATAAGCCCTACTTCCTAGCTATTTTTCAACCCACTGTTGCTACTTACAGATAAGAATATCTAAAAGGAAATCTGCTAGGTGGGGTTTCTGAAAAAACTTTGGTTCTTTGTTAAAATAAAGCAGGGGTGCAGACTCTTCTGGCATTCATCTTTATACTTTGTTTGTCTGGAATAGAGAATTGACATCTAGAGTTGCAGAAGATGGGAATGAAAGTAGACAATAAAAATGACAAAGCAGAAAATAGCCAGCAGGCATCCTCAATGGCACTGATGTGCCTGCACCATCCCTTCACTGTCCACCTCTAGATTTTTTTCTGTATTTGTTTGTACTATCTTAATTTTTAAATGTAAAATTTTGTGGTATTAAGTATATTCATATTCTTGTGCAACCATCACCACTATCCATCTCTAAAACTCTTTTAATCTAGCAAAACAAAAGCTCTATAACATTAAACAATAACTCCCCATTTCTCTTTTCTTTATCCTCTGGCAACCATCATTCTACTTTGAGTCTTTGTGATTTTTGACTATTCTAAGTACCAAAATATAAGTGGAATCATATGGAATTTAACATTTTGTGACTGGCTAATCTCACTTAGCATAATGTTCTCAAGATTTATCTGTGATATAGTGTATATCATACTTTCTTCCATCTTAAGGCTGAATAATATTTCATTATATGTATATACCACATTTTGTTTATATATTACTCTACATAAACATGAAAAACTGCATTGCTTTTACATCTTAGCTATTGTGAATAATGCTGCTATGAACATGGGAATACAAATATCTCTTTGAGAATCTGCTTTCAATTTTTTGGATATATAAATGAAAATGTGATTGGTGGCTCATATAGTAATTCTATTTTTAATTTTTTGAGAAACTACCACTGTTTTCCACAGTGGCTGTACCATTTTACATTCTCACCAATAGTGCACAAGGGTTCCAATTTTTCCACATCTTCATCAACATGTTATTTTGTTGTTGTTGTTTTGTTTTGTTTTCTGTTTGTTTTTTATAATAGCGTCTCTACTGGGTGTGAGGTGGCACCTCATTGTGGCCTTGATTTGCATTTCCATAGTATTTAGTAATGTTAAGTGTTTCTCATATGTTTACTGGTCATTTACATATCTCCTTTGGAAAAGGGTCTATTCAAGTCCTTTGCCAATTTTGAATCAGGTTGTTTATTTTTGTTTTCTTTAAAAATTCTCGGGCTGGGCGCGGTGGCTCACACCTGTAATCCCAGCACTTTGGGAGGCTGAGGCAGGCGGATCACAGGTCAGGAGATTGAGACCATCCTGGCTCACGCAGTGAAACCCCATCTCTCCTAAAAATCCAAAAAAATAGCCAGGCATGGTGGCGGGTGACTGTAGTCCCAGTTACTCGGGAGGCTAAGGCAGGACAATGGCGTGAACCCGGAAGGCGGAGTTTGCAGTGAGCCGAGATCACGCCACTGCACTCCAGCCTGGGTGACAGAGCAAGAATCCATCTCAAAAAATAAAAAAAACTATATATTTTGAATATTAATGACTTATCATATATATGATTTGCAAATATTTTCTCCCATTTTTATGTTGCGTTTTTATTCTGTGTCTTTGACACCCCTTTACAAAATCACAAATTCCAATTTGTCTATTTTTTGTTGTTGTTGTCTGTGTCTTTGGGGTCATAGCCAATAAATCCCTGACAAATTCAATGTAATGATGCTTTTGCCCTGTGTTTTCTTGTAAGAGTTCTGTAGACTCAGTTTTCACTTTAGGTCATGAATCACTTTTGAGTTTGTTTTTGCATATGATGTTAGATAAAGGTCCAACATCATTCGTTTGCATGTAGAATGATCATAGCACCCATCTTAAAAATTATCTGACCAATTAAGTGAAAGTTTATTTTTGGATTCTCTATTAAATTACATTGGCCTGTATTTCTGTTTCTATGCTAGTACTACTCTGTTTTGAGTACTGTAGCTTTGTAGTAAGTTTGAAATCAGGAAGTATAAGTTCTCCAGCTTTGTTATTTATTTTTCTTTTTGGCTATCTGGGGTCCCTTGAAATTTTAAGGATAAGTTTTAGAATAAGTTTGTTTTTTTAAAAAATTATTTCTACAAATAACATCATTGGGATTTTAATAGAAATTGCAGTGAATCTGTAGATTGCTTGGGAGAGTATTAACATTTTAAAAATATTAAGTCTTCCCATCCATGAACATGGGATATCTTTCAATTTAGTTATGTTTCATTTAATTTCTTTCCAAAATGTTGTGTAGTTTTCATTATAGAAGTCTTTTATCTCCCTAGTTAAGTTAATTCCTGAGTATTTTATTCTTTTTGATGCTATTGTAAATTGAACTGTTTTCTTAATTAACTCATTCGTTTTCAATCTATGAAAATGCAAATGATTTTGTGTGCTGATTTTGTACTCTGATACTTTGCAAAATTTCTTAGTTCCAACATTTGTGTATGTGTGTGCAAACATGAAACGTGTATGGAATCATTAAAGTTTTCTATATGCAAACTCATATCACCTCTAAACAGAGATAACTTTACTTCTTCCTTTTCAAATTGGATCTTTCTCTCTTTTTTCTCTCTTTTCTTTCTTTTTTTGCCTAATAGCTCTGGTGAGGACCTCTGATACTATGTTGAATACAAATGGTAAAAGTAGACACCTTGATCTGAATCTTCAAAAAAAAATTAGAATCGAAAAAGTATAGTTTTATCTATATCTCTGATAGCTAAAAAAAAATAAATTACATGAGATATGCACCTTATACAGATTTTTCAACAATCATTAACAAAGTAAATTTAGAAAAGGACAGTCAAATCAAACTTCCTCCATACTGTCTACAAATAAGCTCACAATGACCAATAGAATGTGACCTCTTATCTCTATCATCCCCATTTTGAGATGGTAGAGAAGGTGTATTCTCGTGATAAAATTTTCAAACTCATCCTGGCAATTTGTTTCACACAAATTGCTTGTTAACATTTTCATTTAAATAAATTCCATCCACCTGTCTGTGTTTATTAAATATCTGTTTTAAACCACATGATTCTTAAGTTTAAAAGGTTAATTTTACTGTAATTACTAAATATTTAGATAAAAAAAGCGCTATTAAGACGTGAGAATATTATTTTTATATAATCACTTTTTTTCTTCAGGAACCCACTGTGTATGCCTACATATAAGTATATCCCTAAAATTATATAAATGATGGAATTAACTGAATAAACTTTTGTTCGAAATCTAAATGCTTTCTACTCTACTGATATTCTCATTACAAACTTTATAAATGAACACAAAATTTACTCAGAAAATCAGAATTTTAAAGCGAAATGAAACCTGAGTGATTATAAGAATGAGGAAACGAGGACCTAGAAATGCTAAGTGTCCTTCCAAGGAGAATTAAAATATACAAATAAATTACTGAACAATGAATTAGAGAGAAGAAAACTACTGATTTTAGCCCAGAACTTATTTTGGTTTTAAGCAGGCAAAAGTATTATTAGTAGATTGTGACTGTTTTCCTTCCATCTGTTTCCTTGTCTAAGAAATTTTAAGGACAGACTTAAAATGTTCTAGCTAATATTACTGCCATTAGTTTCTGATTTATAATGTGACATATTTCAAAGCTATGTATTATCCTTTCTTTTTTCCTATTTTAATGGTTGACCTGAATGCTCTTTCTTAATTTCACTTCACTGTAATTATACCTCTGAATCTATGCTAAATAATTTCTCCTCCTCCTCCTTAGAATATTTTCTCTCACTTATTGCCTAGCCGAGTTACCCTCTAAACTTTCATCATAAGTCAAGTTCTTCAATTACTTCCTCCAGAAACTCTCACTGACTTCTTTACATACATCTAACACAGACATACTGTAATAATTTAGGGCAGGCTGGGCGCAGTGGCTCACGCCTGTAACCCCGGCACTTTGGGAGGCCAAGGAGGGTGGATCATCTGAGGTCAGGAGTTCGTGTCCAGCCTGGACAACATGGTGAAACCCTGACTCTACTAAAAATACAAAAGTTAGCCAGGCGTGGTAGCATACGCCTGTAATCCCAGCTACTTGGGATGCTGAGGCAGGAGAATTGCTTGAACCCGGGAGGCAGAGTTTGCAGTGAGCTGAGATGTTTCCATTGCTCTCCAGCCTGGGCAACAAGAGCGAAACTCCATCTCAAAAAATAATAATAATAATTAGGTGGATTGCTTATATAAAAATTAGCCATAGGTTTTATTTACTTTTCTATCATCTAAGTACCTATTATCCTCACCGTTTTCTAAAACTGTTCTGTTTATTTTATGTATATGTATGCTTATTTATGTAATGTATGAAAAATGTTAAATAGCTCACTATGGACAGATTGCAATTACCAAATTTAATTATTTCTATTTATCTCACTTTTAGTTAAGATGAGAAAACTATTCAGGTATCAATTTTATATTTTTATTATAATAAAATCTCAGAAATCCTCCTAAAATAAATATGAAGAGTACATTATTATTGTATACTTTCAGCCAATGTATTATATAGATTAAATAGATCATTTTAAGGAACCAGGAGATATTTTGATATTTAAATTGAGTGAGCCTTGCTTATCAATCTGTAATGGGTTTGAATTATTTCTAGACAATAGCACTGAGTTGACACATAAGCACCTGATTGAAAAAAAAAGAATCACCTAACACATGGCATAGAAATGGTGAAAATAATTATTAACAATGGTAATATTACAATACATAGAAAGTTGGATGCTGGTGGTTGTGGATGAGATAGTTCAAATAATACAGGCAAGTGATTTTAAAGCAGTTCAGAATGTCTAACAAGTTTTTTTATTTTTAAAAGTGAGTTTTAGGTCCAAAGGAAATAGAATTCATCTTCTTTGGAATTATAAGCCCATTTAAATTATTAGATAACCAAGAATTACTTAGGATTCTTACTGCTACTTACAAATGCCTGTGGAAACAAGCAAATCACTTTCCTAAGTGCTTAAAGATATTTATCCAGAAAATCCACTCTTTCTCCCTGACCCTTAAAAAAATGACGCTAAGTGAAACAGGTTCCAACATAATAAACTGCCAGAACACATTTCATGGTGCAGTGCAAATGACAGACACAATAGAATACCTGTTAGAATAAAGTAGATTTCATTTTCCCTACAAGTTAGGTGAGAATGCTGATCTCAAGTATCTGTTCTGTCAAGTCAAAGGTTGCAGCACAATAACAAATTCAGAGTATAGGTGCATGTATTAACAGCCTGTTGGAGAAAAGAGCACCACTTCTAGTAATTATAAGAAGTTGCTCCAGGTGAAAAACATTAATTCATGTTTGCGATACATTGTTTAAGACTCTCTCAGTTGCCTTAATACTATTTTTAAAACCCCTTCACAGGGAGCATACTCACCCCATCTGGCCTGCCATCTGAAGCTGTGATGATCAGAATGTAGCGATCAGTGCTTTCCCTGTCCAGTGCTTTCCCTAAGGTTAGAATCCCCGTGCTAGTGACAAAACAAACAAACAAATAAGACAAAAAGAGATATTACGTCACGAGGACAGTCTTCTTAGTATAGAGAATTACTTTTGATAGTTTTTTTTCCCCTCTCAGTAATCATAGCTTGAGTATTTTAGATGTATAATACTAAGATTCATCCTGAAAATTGAAAACAGCTTTTAAGGCTGTCAAATTTCTTAGCAGTATCCATGAAACTGACACTGAGCTGATTTCCTACCTTCCAGGAAACAAAACATAACAAAACTGTGCTTAATTCATTCCAAGAAGGACAGTATCTATCTTGTTTTTGATTATTTCAAGAGAAAAGACTTCATTATTCCTTAGCAGTCTCAGAATTCTTTGAGACAAGGAATGGTTTCTTATAACTAATCTATATCACCTCCCAATTTATGTCATATATATGTCCATTATGAAAATGCAAAAACCCATCTAAATGTTATCTCTGACAAACTCTATGGATAAAAGTTTTTCTTTTTTCTTACTTTTAAAATAACAGAGGCTGGTTGTACAAAATTAGAAAATAGAATTTTTTAAAATTACAGAAATTATTTGTTTTGTAATGTTTCTTTTTGTACTTTATTATAACTACATTTAAATATATGATTGTTTCAGAAGAGGAATCATTCTGCATATTTTATATTTTTTAAGAAAATATAATTGTATTAGAATTCATGTTCTTATTTTATAATTTGTTTAAAATCCCTTTTGTGGCTACACCAACAATTTTAGTATTTTGTTACTCTTTGGAAATTTAGCTGTTTCTTAATTTAACTGATGTATAATGGGAGATTAACAGCACTTGGGAAAACTATTGCACTTAGAATATTTTTAATACTTACTCCTTATCTTTTCACTGTTCAGAATAAATGTTTCCAAATATTTAAGACTTTATTCACCCATGTAATTTATTTTATAACAGTTTGGCTTGCTCTCTAATGTAGGTTCTACATTTATTTCTTAAATTTTACATCTGATATTGTACACATTTTAATTGAGCCTAATAAGTATCCACTGTGTAGGAGAGTTTATCTGAATATAATAAGACATTAAAATATGTATCAAGTCCAAAACATAAATTGTTTCTAATGGATAAAATGCTCTCATTTTAAGGTAAGTGCTTTTATTGTAAAGAAAATTTAAACAATTCATATTACATATGGTAGCTGAGTACAGAGAGTCAAAGCCGATGAATCAAAATAAGAATCACAGTTACTCCATTTGCTTATTATGTTGTGACGGTTGACATTGACTTTTTAAAAAGTTCTGAACTTATGGCATGCCCATGAAAAACTGACTTTGCTTCCTGTACATTTTAAAAATGTTTTGTCAAAATAATTGAAACCAGTTTCCAGAGCATGTTCACAACAATTAAGTTTGGACCAGCTTCCTACAGTACAGAAGGTCCAGATAATCCCATTTTAAAATTACATTAAATGAGAAAAGTAAGACATGTATTTCTTCTGAGGCTTATTCACAAGTGTCTTAAGAAACAGGAAAGCTGAAGACCTAGCCATGGTATAATAAGAGAAAGAAAGAAAATTGAGTTACCATTTTCATTTCGTTTCTTCCCTCAGTTAATTATCTATATTCCTCCTTGTACATTAAATTAGAAAATTACTAAAAAGTATATTGTATATTTACGATGAATTACAAAACTCATGTGATAACTGAGTTGATTTCCTACCTTCCAGGAAACAAAACATAACAAAACTTTGCTTAATTCATTCCAGGAAGAAAAATATCTATCTTGTTTTTGATTATTTCCAGAGAAAAGATCCATTATTCCTCAGCATGTTAAGAATTGTTTGAGACAAGGAATGGTTTCTTATAAATAATCTATATCGCCTCCCAATTGTATGTAGTATTTGGAATACATATATATGTATACTCTATATATACTACTTAGAATATATAACACTATATGTATTATTCCAAAAATACTATATGCTGTGTACAATATAGTATACAGTATATTCATACTTAGGGCCATTTTAAACACAAACAGCTAATTGTCTATGGTCTGGTGATTATTATAGAGGTAGTTTTTATGTAATATGCGGGCCTTGTGACTCAATGTTGTAGGCAGTTGTGTGGTATATTTGGGCAATGCAGAAGGGGAGAAAAACAGGCAGGGTATTTTGGGATTCATAGCTGAAAGGCTAGTTTACGGGTATACATGTGCATCCTTTTATTAAATCCAAGAAATAGCTCACAAAAAGTCTTATTACCAGCTAGATGGAGGCTATCAGGCCAGGATACATTGGGGTACATTTAGTAATGCAACACACCTTAGAAGTTCACATATTAAAAATACATAAGCTTCTTCAATTGATAAAGCATCAATAATACTGCTACTTAAATTATATAGGATGGAAAATACATTTCCCAGGAGTGATGTCAGCGGAAATGGAGAAGACAGCTCCAAGAGATGGTCTCGCCACAAAACATCAAAAAATCACAATTAAGCAGGGACCTTCAAAAGCAAATTTGATGAAACTCTGGAAAACAATCACAGGTTTATAGCAACCAGATGAGGGCAGAATTTCTTTTAAAAAAAGATAAATCAAACATGGTAGAAGAACCTTGTGGCATTTTGACTTGTCTTTATCTTACAATCTCACTGGCTCAGAGCGGCCTTGAAAACATCGGTGAACACTCCCAGTCTGACACTATGGTATTTGTTTCTGGAGGGAGCAGAGCTACCCTTATTCACAAAGAACTGTGGGGGTCTATTCTAATCTGTCTGGAGACTGCCTGAAGGAGTGATTCATGGCACTTATCTTTGTTTCATCAAACTCGGAAAACACTCAAAGCAGAAAAGCAGTGGGCATTCCTCAGAAACATTGTAAAGCAGGAGATAGCCCACAAACACTTGAGACATATAATAGAGTGCCAAAAACTTGCCAGGAAAGTCTGGGTAAATAATTTCATGGAAAATTCAGGCACTCAAAAGTGTACTGAGGAATACAGAATAATAAATATAATTGAGAATTCACAAATATACCCACACATCTACAGTCAATTGAGTTTCAACAAGCATGCCAAGACCATTCAAAAGGAAAGAATAGTCCTGTCAACAAATGGCACTGGAACAAATGAAAATCTATATGTAAAAGAATTAAGTTAGACTACTTCACTTCATACGCAACTATTACCTCAAAATGGATCAATGATTTTTCTAAACACAAGAATTGAAACCTGTAAACCACACTTAGATAAAAACTAGAGGTAAATATTCATAATCTTGGATTTGGCCATAGATTCTTAGATATGATACCAGATGCATGGGAAGCAAAGGAAAAAATAGATATACTGAACTTGGTCAAAACAACAACAACAAAAAAACCTTTTGTGCATCAAGGGACATTACCGAGAAAGTAAAAAAAACAACGCATATAATTGGAGAAAATACTCACAAATCACATATCTGGTAAGAGTCTTATTTCCAGAATATATAAAGGATTACACAACTTAACATCAAAAAGAAATCCCAATTTAAAAATAGGCAAAATACTCAAATACACATTTTTTCCAAAGAAGATATATAGGATATACAAATAATCAAAAAGCATATGAAAATATGTCATTAGTCATCAGGCAAATGCAAATCAAAACCCACAACCAAGTATCACTTCACACTCACTATGATAATTATATTTAAAAAAAGAAACAAATAACCACCATTACTAACAACAACAAAAAAAGAAAATAATTGTTGGCAAAAATGTGAATAAATCAGAATCCTCATATATTTCTGGTGGGAATATAAAATGCTTCAATCACTGTGGAAAACATTTGACAGTTCCTCAAATGGTTAAAAACATATAATTACACTATTCCCCAGCAAATATATTCAGTATATACTTAAAAAAGCTGAACACAGGTACTTAAATACACGTACATATATGTTCACAGCAGCAGTATTTGTAATACCAAAAGGTAGAAAAACAGCTTAAATGTCTATCAATTTATGAATAGGTAAACAAATTGTTGTATATGCATGCAATGGAATATTATGTAGCCATGAAAAGTAGTGACCTACTTGCACATGTTGCAACACAGATGAATCTTGGAAACATTAGGCTACAAAAAAGAAGCTAGACACAGATAGTCACACATTGTATGATTCCATTTCTGTAGAATATTCAAAGTAGGTAACTTGATGAAGCCAGTAAACAGATTGGTGGTTGCCAAGGGCTAAGGGAAATAAGGAATAGGGAGCAACTGCCAAATTGGTTCGGGTTTCTATTTAGAGTGATGAAGCTATTTTAGAACTAGACAGAGTTGGTAGTTGCATGAGTTCTGAATCTCCCAAACAACACTGAATTGTTCACTTTAAAATGGTTAATTTTGTGCTATGTGAATTTTGCCTCAATTATATAAATTATATTGCAGAGAATTTTCCATCACCAAGCTTTTGGGCTTGGCATACTCAATTATTTTCGAAAATAGGGTTTGCCTAACCATAAAAATGGTGTTCAAACATAATTTAAAAATTTGGCCGGGCGCGGTGGCTCACGCCTGTAATTCCAGTACTTTGGGTGGCTGAGGCAAGCGGATCACAAGGTCAGGAGATGGAGACCATCCATCCTGGCTAACACAGTGAAACCCTGTCTCTCTCTTTTTTTTTTTAAATTATTTTTTAGACAGAGTCTGACTCTGTTGCCCCGGCTAGAGAGCAATGGCATGATCTCAGCTCACTGCAACCTCCACCTCCCAGGTTCAAGCGATTCTCCTGCCTCAGCCTCCTGAGTAGCTGGGATTACAGGTTCTGTGGGCAGCTTATTTAAAAGCTCTGTGCTATCAGTTTTCCCTTCTGTCAAATGGGAAAGTGAAACCCCATCTCTACTAAAAATACAAAAAATTAGCCAGGTGTGGTGGCGGGTGCCTGTAGTACCAGCTACTCGAGAAGCTGAGGGAGGAGAATCGCTTGAACCCAGGAGGCGGACGTTGCAGTAAGCCGAGACCATACCACAGCTCTCCAGTCTGGGAGACAGAACAAGACTCCATCTCAAAACAACAACAACAACAAAAAATTATCACCTGTAGTCCCAGCTGCTTGGGAGGCTGAGGTGGGAGGATCACATAAGCCTAGACTTTTGAGACTAGCCTGGTCAACAGAGTAATACCCAGTCTTAAAAAAATTAAACAATGTAAATAGAAAGTAGTAGAGGATATCTACTTCCAAACAAAACAAGCCACTGAATTTAAAACCTGCTTCTATAAGTAACTGTTTTTCAAAATTCCATTGTTTATTAGGAAATACCGACGCAGCATCATTATAAACTAAGATTATCTCACATATTTCATGATGTATAGGCTTTGCTTATTTAAAATTTTGTTAAAAATTCTACGGCTTGTGACAGAACATTTATACTTGCAGGTGTCTGAGCCTTTGACAGATTTATCATGTTGCTTTTGGGCACTGAGTTTCAGGCTTTACAATGATATTTAGAGAGATTAGAGTATACTTTAAAATGTATGGTTGCTTCAGGTTTGACATGGCGTTTCATATTAAATAGCAATTAGCAATTAACAAAAACATACTAATAAAGGGAGCTAGGTATTGATAGCAGTTTGGGGAAAAGATGATGGTGGCATGAACTAAGGTAGTAGAGTGAAGTGTAAGAAATAGTTTGATTTGGATTTATATTTTGAAAGTACAGCTGAGCTGTCAGGGAATAAAATAAATATCATCTTTCTTACATATTATTTAATTTTCAATATAATCATAAAATTCAAACTGATATGAAAAATACAATTGAGCATTACACGTAATGTCAAAACAAATTAATCACCAAAGAAAAAATTAAAATGCAAGTGAAGAAAAAAAATTTTAATAGAATTTGGACCAGAGATGGAGATAATTTTTGAAATTCTCTTGTTTAGCACTGATTTTAAGTGTTGGCATCACAGACCCCATGCTTCAGTGATAACAATCCATAAATATTTGAGAGATGGCATTTCCTCAACCTCCCTTAATAAATAACTATACCATTAGGCCATCATATTTATAAGGGAAGTTGCCATATATCTTATTTAAACGTGTACTTATTTGGGGATGATTGCTGAGTGAATATTTGCTAAATCCTATGCCACTGTCAAGACAGACACTATGAAAAGATACCGGAATAATGCATTGTATTACAGAATCATACAGATATGGCCACTTAATATATGACACTGAATGATTTTTATAACCAATGTTTGTGATTTTTAAAAAACCAACACTTTTTCTTTAAAGACCCAGTTTCTTTCTTGGCTGTGTGACCAAGCCAATTTATTAAAATAATCATTCAGTACTTTGCAAACACATACTGACATTAAGATGATTATTCATTACTACTAATTTTTTAAAGGAAATACAAGAAAATTTTGGCATACTTTTATTTCATAAAAGGAAAGTAAAGTAATGGTATTATAATGATGCTTATTGAGAGAATTTGCATTATAGCATAAAATAATATGGTATTTAAAGTATACAATAGACATGTAAATATTTTTTCATTTTGCTTTAAGATATAAAATATAACCCAAATAGCATATATTGAAGTGTCTGATGAGGTAGAACATTGTTTATTTTTTTAGCGTACCTGTCTTAGTCCATTTGTGTTGCTATAAAGGAATACTTATGGCTGGGTAATTTATAAAGGAAATAAGTTTATTTGTCTCACAGTTCTACAGGCTGTACAAGAAGCATACTGCCGGCATCTGCTTCTGGTGAGGGGCTGAGAGTACTTCCACTCATGGCCAAAGGTGAAGGGGTGCTGGCGTGTGCAGAGATCACATGGTGAGAAAGGAAACAAGAAAGGAGGGGTGGTGCCAAGCTCTTTTTTTTTACAACCATTTGTTGTGGGAACGAATAAAGCAAGAACTCATTCATTGCCTTTGGTAACAAGCCATTCATAAGCAGCCTGCCTCCATGACCCAAACAAATCCCATTAGGACCCATCTCCAACATGAGGCATCAAATTTCAAAATGAGGTTTGGAGTGTCAAATATCCAAACTATAGCGGTACCTGGATTGTTCATATCCTTGAAAGTTATAGAGAAGTGGTGGTTCAAATTTTTGAACATGAATCTCGGAAGTTTCAAAGAAGGTGGCAGTTGAAATATCAGTTATTGTTCTCCATTTCAAATGCATTGAAATGTATTGCTAGTGGTTCAGGCTACTCTATAAATATCAATGAGAACAACAGGAATGAGGTGGTGGAAACAAAGTGACCATAGGATAGAAGGCAACGGGCCCAGTGTACAGGACCCTGAATCAAGAATGAACATCAAAAGGGATCACACAACCATTACAGGGACATGTTCTGCTTTAGCTTTCCTGGAAGCAGTTTGTGTCTTAAGGAGATGTCTGTCCAGGTTGACCTAAGAGCTTTAACATTAAGAATCATGGTCAATTTAGACTAAAAGGATTTTGCATTGACATAATTTACACCTTTAAGAACCTCTGTGATCCAGCCATTATCTTTTTCATTCCAAATGCAGAGATGAGAGGAGCACTAGAGATATAGGAAAGCAGTGCATTTAGATAATTTATTTGGCAAAACTAGTAGCTCATTAGATTTCACAATCAGCAATTGAAAAATCTCTTGGCATGAAAAACAGGAATAGAAATTCTTAAGAGACCTGGGCTTCCTGCTTACCAGAGCAGGTAAAAACTTCATTGTTGTCTTTTTCTTTTGTTGACAGCTTTGTTAATGTTTTAATTCAGATATCATAAAATCCACCAATTTAAAGGGTACAATTCAGTGGTTTTTAGCATAATAGCAGAGTTGTTCAATCATCACCGTAATCACTTGTAGAACATTTTCAACACAGTATCTATTAACGGTCACTCCCCATTCTCTCCCACTCCTCATTTTCAGGCAATCATTGATCAACTTTTTGTCTTATAGATGTGCCTATTATGAGAATTTTATACAAATGAAATAATATGTACTCTTTTTGCGCCTCACTTATTTCACTTAGCATATTTTCAACGTTCATACATGTTGTAGCATGTTTCAGTACCTCATTACCTTTTACTGATGAGTAATATTATATTATTACAGATAGGCAACATTTTGTTTATTCCTTCCTCTGTAGATGGATATTTGACTTGTTTCCACTTTTGTACCATTATAAATAATTCTTTTATGAACTTTCTTTGTGCAAACTATTATGTAGATGCACGTCATTTCTCTTGCATATGAGCAGAATGCTGGCTTATGCGGCAACTCTGTTTACCATTTGGAGAAAAGGCCAGTTCTCCAAAGTGTACTCATATAGTTTGAATCCATGTCCTTGGCCCAAATCTCCTGTCGAATTGTCAGCAGTGTAGGAGATAGGACCTGCTGGAAGGTGATTGGCTCATGGGGGCAGTTTCTCATGAATGGTTTAGCACCACCCCCCCTTGGTCCTGCTCTCTTGATAGAGTTCAGGAGATCTGCCTGTTTAAAAGTGTGTGGCACTTCCCCTCCCTCTCTCTTCCTCCTGCTCAGGCCATATGAAGTGCTGACTCCCCGCTTTGCCTTCAGTCATGACTGTAAGTTTCCTGAGGCCTCCCCAGAAGCAGAGCAGGTGCCAGCATCATGCTTCCTGTATAGCCTGCAGAACTGTGAGGCAATTCAACATCTTTTCATTACAAAATACTCAGTCTCAAGCATTTCTTTATAGCAGTGCAAAAACAAACTCACACATGCACATTTTACATGGCCGCATACATTTATGCAGATTTCAATATCTCCACATTCTTAGTCATACTTGGTTTTGCCTTTCTTTATCACTACAGACACAAAGTATGTATGAAGTCAAATCTCTTTACAGTTTTAAATTGCATTTCTCTAATGACCAATGATCAGTGATCAAGATCATATTTCCATGTGCTCATTGGCCATTCACATATCCTTTTTTAAAGAAATGTCTATTCAAATATTTTGCCCATTTTAATTAGATTATTTCTCTTTATTAAGTTGTAACAGTTCTTTATGTATTCTTGAGGCATGTTTCACACCATATACATTATTTTAAAATATTTTCTCTGATTGTAGGTTGTTTCTCACTTTAGGATGGTGCTCCTTGAAATACATTTTTAAAAATTGATGAGACCCAATTTATCAATTTTATCGTTAATCTTTGTGCATTTTGTGTCATATCTCAAAATGTACTGACTAATCCGAATAATGAAGATTTACTTCTGTATTTTCTTCTATGTGGAATGCAGTTTTATCTCATATATTGCAGTTTATGATCCTCTTTGAGTTCATTTTTGTGAATGATGTGAGATAAAAATTCAAATTCATTCTCTTGCATGTTGTCCCAGCTTCATTTGTTGAAACAAAGTTCTTTCCTGATTGGATTATCTTGGCCCCTTTTTGAAAATCAATTGACCATAAATACTAGAGTTATTCCTGGATTCTTAAGTCTGTCCAGGTGACTTATATATCTATCTTTATGCTAATACTACACAGCCCTGCTTAAAGTTTTTCTTTAACATTTTTATTTTCTTTAATGATGATTGTAAATTGTAGCTAATTTTTGATTTCTACATCCCTATGGGATAAAAATGAAAACAGTTAAGGCTTTTTATTTTTCAAATAGAAGTTTACTTCTCTGTGGAAAATACTGTTCTTGTCTATAGTTTCCCAGGCATTACTAATTCATGTTTGTAAAATTCTATTTAACGTGAAATTTCAGGTATTTCTGAGAAGACTAATTGACCAGCACATGGTTCTCTTGTTTTGGCATTATGCCCCACATGTTCCTGAGTCTGACGTGGCAATGCATTCATTTGTCAAAGTTTTAACTTTATAATCATTGGCCAAGTTTACATTTCTATTCTTTCTGAAAGTAAAACTATTCACAGGTACACAGGAAATATCAGGGAAGTGCCAAGCTCTTTGGAAACCAGCCACATGTGACAGCAGAACAGCTACCTTGCTATTGCAAAGGGGAAGCATACAGTTTCTCTGAAGTCCTAAATGCCTCCTTTTAATGCCTGCTCCCAGTTTTCTCAATAGTTATCATTAGCAATATCTCAGATGTATTCAGAGAGATAAGTAGAATGACACTGATCTAGACTTCAAAGAAGTTTGGCATGAACATGTATTTTATTTCATTTTCTTTTTTTTCTTAAATATACCTATATTAATCTGAAATTGAAGGATGTGTTTGTAACCCATCTTGCCTACAAGACTCCCTTTGGATACACAGTTTGGTGCTAAGTAACCCTTTGTAGTAAGGTCCTTGTCATTATCAGCAGCTGACAACTTTAAAAGGATCTAATTAATCCCAGTTATGCCTTCCAATGAAATGTTTCCACCTCAGTAGATTTTACCTAGTAAAAATATTAAAAAAAAACAGTCTCCTGGGTAATATTTCTGGGCTCAGAATTATCCTCCCAGCTACCATTAAAATTCATAGAAAACAAAAAGGGTGAAAGTCTCTGATTAGAAATCTGCTTTCTTACTAACAGTACATTGCTGTACATTTTTTTAAGGTAGGAAATCATTTTTAACTTACGTTTCTGAAAGATTAAAAACTCTCTGAGGATCTCCATTCTCAATGGCATATGTTATTGCATCTCCCTCTCGATCAGTTGCCTTCAGAGAGAAAACATAATTCAATTATCAAGTAATTGATATGGCACCCACTCATTACAGAGTAATATAAAAGCTTGAAACTAATAGCATAGAATGTCCATGACACTGTTAAAGAACAAAGATTAAAGCATGGCCTAATGGCAAGGTGTAAAATCAAACACTTCATATCTGATCCATTTCTGAATATGTAATCCCACCTGGTGTGGAAATAATCATTTTACCAAGGTTTACTTATTTAATTAACTTAATTAATGAATTTATTTTATATGTCTGTTTATAATTTAAATAAAAGCTGCTGGCGGGGCACAGTGGCTCAAGCCTGTAATCCTAGCACTTTGGGAGGCCAAGGTGGGCGGATTACCTGAGATCAGGAGTTCAAGACTAGCCTGGCCAAAATAGTGAAATCCCGTCTCTACCAAAAATACAAGAAGTTACCCAGGTGCAGTGGTGAACACGTGTAATCCCAGCTACTTGGAAGGCTGAGGCAGGAGAATTGCTTGAACCCGGGAGGCAGATGTTGCAATGAGCTGAGATCATGCCACTGCACTCCAGCCTGGGCAACAGAGCAAGATCTTGTCACACACACACACACACACACAAAAGTGCTAAACTATGTTTACAGTGTCGATAAAGTGTTTAATGTATATTCTTTTCTTTTTCTGTTCAGAATATATCAAGATAATAATTCAAATCAGTCTAACTTTCTGGTTAAAAATCCTGAATTTATAGCCACAAAGCATGACTTCAAAACTGGGCTCCAGTTGTCCTATGTGATTATTTCTGTGTATCCATTTCTAAAACGAGGACTATATAACAATACAAATGTTAATAGATGTTGAGAGGTTTAATTGAAATAATATATATCAAGGCACATAGACTAATATCTGGTACATTGTAAGCTTTCAATAAATATTAACCTTTTTGTTGGTTTTTCTTCCCTTCAACACCCAAGTTGGAGAAGAAAACACATAGTTTGACTTTGAGTTCTGAGTTTCTCTTGCCCAAAATAAAGATGCTCTTGTTTTATGGCACTGAGGTCTGGAGTTTGACCTTCAAAAACATCAAATCAGTTCTTTTTCCAGTGAGTCATTCGATCCTCTTATGAAAGACATAGATAAAATGAGGCCAGCATCACCCTGATACCAAAGCCAGGCAGAGACACAACAAAAAAAGAGAATTTTAGAGCAATATCCTTGATGAACATTGATGCAAAAATCCTCAATAAAATACTGGCAGACCGAATCCAGCAGCACATCAAAAAGCTTATCCACCATGATCAAGTGGGCTTCATCCCTGGGATGCAAGGCTGGTTCAATATACGCAAATCAATAAATGTAATCCAGCATATAAACAGAACCAAAGACAAAAACCACATGATTATCTCAACAGATGCAGAAAAGGCCTTTGACAAAATTCAACAACGCTTCACGCTAAAAACTCTCAAGAAATTAGGTATTGATAGGACGTATCTCAAAATAATAAGAGCTATCTATGACAAACCCACAGCCAATATCATACTGAATGGGCAAAAACTAGAAGCATTCCCTTTGAAAACTGGCACAAGACTGGGATGCCCTCTCTCACCGCTCCTATTCAACATAGTGTTGGAAGTTCTGGCCAGGGATATTACACAGGAGAAGAAAATAGTGGGTATTCAATTAGGAAAAGAGGAAGTCAAATTGTCCCTGTTTGCAGATGACATGATTGTATATCTAGAAAACCCCATAATCTCAGCCCAAAATCTCCTTAAGTTGATAAGCAACTTCAGCAAAGTCTCAGGATACAAAATCAATGTAGAAAAATCACAAGCATTCTTATACACCAACAACAGACAGAGAGCCAAATCATGAGTGAACTGCCATTCAGAATTGCTTCAAAGAGAATAGAATACCTAGGAATCCAACTTACAAGGGATGTGAAGGACCTCTTCAAGGAGAACTACAAACCACTGCTCAAGGAAATAAAAGAGGATACAAACAAATGGAAGAACATTCTATGCTCATGGGTAGGAAGAATCAATATCCTGAAAATGGCCATACTGCCCAAGGTCATTTATAGATTCAATGCCATCCCCATCAAGCTACCAATGACTTTCTTCACAGAAATGGAAAAAACTACCTTAAAGTTCATATGGAACCAAAAAAGAGCCCGCATCACCAAGTCAATCCTAAGCCAAAAGAACAAAACTGGAGGCATCACGCTACCTGACTTCAAACTATACTACAAGGCTACAGTAACCAAAACAGCATGGTACTGGTACCAAAACAGAGATATAGATCAATGGAACAGAACAGAGCCCTCCGAAATAATGTCACATATCTACAACTATCTGATCTTTGACAAACCTGAGAAAAACAAGCAATGGGGAAAGGATTCCCTATTTAATAAATGGTGCTGGGAAAACTGACTAGCCATATGTAGAAAGCTGAAACTGGATCCCTTCCTTACACCTTATACAAAAATTAATTCAAGATGGATTAAAGACTTAAACGTTAGACCTAAAAACGATAAAAACCCTAGAAGAAAACCTAGGCATTACCATTCAGGACATCGGCATGGGCAAGGACTTCATGTCTAAAACACCAAAAGCAATGGCAACAAAAGCCAAAATTGACAAATGGGATCTAATTAAACTCAAGAGCTTCTACACAGCAAAAGAAACTACCATCAGAGTGAACAGGCAACCTACAAAATGGGAGAAAATTTTCGCAACCTACTCATCTGACAAAGGGCTAATATCCAGAATCTACAATGAACTCAAACAAATTTACAAGAAAAAACCAAACAACCCCATCAAAAAGTGGGCAAAGGGTATGAACAGACACTTCTCAAAAGAAGACATTTATGCAGCCAAAAGACACATGAAGAAATTCTCATCATCACTGGCCATCAGAGAAATGCAAATCAAAACCACAACGAGATACCATCTCACACCAGTTAGAATGGCAATCATTAAAAAGTCAGGAAACAACAGGTGCTGGAGAGGATGTGGAGAAATAAGAACACTTTTACACTGTTGATGGGACTGTAAACTAGTTCAACCATTGTGGAAGTCAGTGTGGCAATTCCTCAGGGATCTAGAACTAGAAATACCATTTGACCCAGCCATCCCATTACTGGATATATACCCAAAAGACTATAAATCATGCTGCTATAAAGACACATGCACACATATGTTTATTGTGGCACTATTCACAATAGCAAAGACTTGGAACCAACACAAATGTCCAACAATGATAGACGGGATTAAGAAAATATGGCACATATACACCATGGAATGCTATGCAGCCATAAAAAATGATGAGTTCATGTCCTTTACAGGGACATGGATGAAATTGGAAATCATCATTCTCAGTAAACTATCTCAAGGTCCAAAAACCAAACACCGTATGTTCTCACTCAGAGATGGGAATTGAACAATGAGAACACATGGACACAGGAAGGGGAACATCACACTCTGGGGACTGTTGTGGGGTGGGGGGAGGGGGGAGGGATAGCATTAGGAGATATACCTAATGCTAAATGGCAAGTTAATTGGTGCAGCACACCAGCATGGCCCATGTATACATGTGTAACTAACCTGCACATTGTGCACATGTACCCTGAAACTTAAAGTATAATAATAATTAAAAAAAAAAGACATGGATAAAGAAAGAAATTTGGATGCTATCAGAGAGTTGAGAGAATGATCTGCCTATGCATGATGCTACAAAGGGAGAAAATATCTGATAAAGTTTCAGATGTATTTTATTTTTAGGTGACTAGCCTGGCAGAAACACCAGCCTCTTCACAGACATGAACTGCCCTGGAGTTAGCAGGACCTGAGAGCGGAATAAGTATGTGAGTTTCTTTCAGTGACTAGATAATAACTGCCCCAGCCATAGGAGGCTGAGTGTGAAATTCCCTGCCCAGACAGGCAGGAACATACTGTTCTTATTGGTAGATCAGTTGGCTTTGACATGGATCACGCAGTCCTGCTCACAGAACGTCCTTATCAGCTACCACAGTGGATTGATGGCCAGAAGCCTCTATTGGACCACATAAACTACAGAATCAAGGGAAACTGAAAATAATATTTCAGTCAGTAATAAACTACTGAATATTGACTATGTGCCAGGTTCTGTAAGAAAAGCTTTGCAAGATTATTTAATCTGTCTGTCATAAAAGTGATACACTTCCTTCACATGGCTCCTACGACATCATATTGTCCTGCTTTCAATCCTCATATTATCAACTATAGTTCCTCATTTTCCTTTGCTGATTTCTCCTCATTTTATAAGACTTATTTTATATTGGATTGTTCCAAAGGCTGGTCCTTGAACTTCACTTATTTAGTCATCTCATTCAATAGCGTAGCTATAAATACTGTCTATCTGCTGAAGACGGTCATATCTCTAGGCTAGCCCTTTCCTCTGGATTTCAGATGTGTATCCAATTGCCCACATGGATCCACATTAGATGAATAATAATAAGCCTCCCCAATTTAAAAGGTTAAAAACCCCAAATCTAGATCTCCTTTCCATCTTGACGTACCCAAAAAATAAAAGAAATTCAAATAATAATCTATTGTTTTCACTGCTTCATTATCTCAGTAAACACCTGCAACTCCATCCTCCTACTTTCTCGGGGCTCATAGCTACACTTTGAGGGCTCACTCTTACATTCCAATGCAACCCATCAGCAGATCCCACTAGATTTACCTAAAATATCTGCTGTATCTGGCTGTGTCTGAATTTCTTCTCTACCACCATCTTCCTCATGGATTATGGTAGTGACCATTTTACTAAAGTGTTGCTTCTTCCCTTGTATCCTCACAATGGTCAATTTTTAATTCAGCAGACAAAAGTACTTGTTTTTCCAGGCCAATCTTTTATTTCTTCGGAGTAAAGTCTATTGCTTTCTCCCCCAGCTCCCCACACTCCCCATGCCATACACACTAAAATAAAATGGAATAAAATTAGTAAATGAAGAAGAAAGTAATAAATTAGCTAGAGTAAAATATTTTTGAAATATTCCATGTTAGTCAAAATCCAAAATTTTATATCTCATTGAGTTAGTCATAATGGAAGCCTAGGAGTAGAAAATAAGAAGCAAACAAATTTTTAAGAATACACTCAATGAAATGGATAGTAGATGCTTGAAATTTTTCCCTTGTATTCTGTTCTTTGCTAGATAGGAACCACAAATAATGATACTCAGCTAACATTTTGAAGAATCAGAGAATTATATCTGGAGACTATATCTTAACCTCCAAAAGCTTACACTGAACTTTTTCTGTTGTTTTTCTCTTGGTCAATAAATTTTACTTGTTATGTTGTTATAGATATGATCACGTTCTTTTGGTTTGTTTATTGATATGTGGTTGCTGTTTTAATTTTTTTCTTGAGAAACATTTTATAATCTTGTGTTTCATAAAAGCCAGAAGAAATGCATTCTGAAACAAGATAGCTTCATGTAAACAATTTTAAGTCCAGATTAATATTGAATCTTTTATTATATCAGATGTACTCTAATATTTAATATCCTTTATGTAAGAAGAGAGCACTGTGAGTATTGTGTTGTTTTATTTATATTTATTATTTTTATGTTAATTCCTTTCAATCCCAGAGGTAGCTTGAAATATTTGTTCAGTTTTATTTGACCACTCAAATACCTCAGTCTTTTAAGGATTGTGAATGTCAACAATTTGCTTACTCATTCTTATGTGAGGTTATGCCCATATTGGAAACTTTGAAGACTTAGGATTTAAAAGAAAAGTCTTATTTGATCCCTTTCTTCGGTTTTATCTTTTCACACAATCCTTTATTGGTGTTCCAGGGTCTGGGGTGGTATAATAATTAGGAAGTATTTATAGTTTTTCAGCCAAGAAAGCAAAAGGAAATGGTGTAATCTGCAACAAAGTTCTGCAATCTATCCATTACATGAGTTAGCACTTGTATAGACAATATCATCTTTATTTGTCAATGTTCAAAGGTGAGAAATAATCCATAAAAAGAAAAATTGGAAATATCAACAGAAGCATTTACCCTTCAAGTATTAGGATTTGATTACATGTGTATATGTGCCCTAAACATATTTCTATTAGCAATATTTAAATGTTTTCTATATACAAATCTAACCAGCCATCTCAAAATAACTGCTTATAATGTGTCAGAAACTATATTAAAATTTTGCATGTCTTGTCTCATTTAAACCTAATAGTAACTTTACTGGTAAATAGAAAATGCATATGACTTCAATTATATTACTATTTCTGCCATCATTCCAACCAGATTTCTCTGTACTTTACTTAATTGAAAGATGCATCTTTTTTATCTAGAGATAGTAATAACTGTATCATCTTGAAAATGGGAGCATAGTGTTATTCAGTATTTTCCATAATATAAGAGATATAAATTGCTTCCTTTTAGTGAAAAAACATTTTATGTGTTTATTTTTCATAAATCAAGTCATATCCAAGTCCCTTCTTCAAAGCCTGAGAAAAGTATGACAGCAGTTATCTTTCTGGGGCTTATTTTGAGTTTAACCGGGGAGATTCTGGAGCCAGCTACCTGGATTCAGCCTCAGCTGTACTATCTCTTCTCAGACAATGCACTCAAGTACAAAATGAGAATACTACTACTGCTTACAGTAATCACTCATTAATTCAACAAATATTTATCGCGCATCTACACTGTATTAGGCACTGAGGCTGCAGCAGTAAACCACACAGACAAAAATCCTGCCCTTATACAACTTACATGGTAGGGGAGGAAAATGAAGTTAAAAATTAATTAGAATATTTTGTTTTCAGATCTTTATACATGTTGCTCAACTACAAAATATTTCACGAAGGACATATATGGAGAGCAGGGTGAGGATTTACACTTACATGGAAGTGATCATGACAGACTTATTGAAAATGTAAATTTTGGCAAATGCTTGTGAAAGGTGAAAAAATAAGTCATGTGGGGAAGAACATTCCAGGAAGAGGGCAGAACAAGTGATAAAGGCCGTGAGGTGGAAACAGGCCTAGTGAGTTTCAAGAACAGCAAGCAGGTTGTCAGGTCTGGAGGCAAGCAGCATGTGGAAGAGGAGCTCCTCAGTTTACTTTGACCACTTTAATACCTCAGGTTAAACGAATAAATGATGTGTATTTTGGATAGCTGGCAAGTAATGCACTTTAGCCTCTGGTTTGCTAATATATGGTTAATAACATGGTTAAGATTAAAGCAAGTGTTTCCTTTAATTTTAATTTAATTTAATTTTAATTTTCCCTGAAGAACAAATGATTCCTTTAAAAATCAAAGCAATTACTCTTTCCAGTCCACTCAACCAGATTACTTGCAGCATCTGACTTAGAGTCCCTGATTTTTCAGAAGCACCAATAGGGAAACAAAAGTATTTATCCAAGGAAGCAATGTTCTTAGACACTGGCAAATGGAAAATTTGAAAAAGAAAACAAATTTTCTCTAAACTAATCTTCTGTTCATGTTAAAGATGAATACAGCCATCAAATACCATCTGGTAGAGTACACTTTATGTGCAAGGAATGATTCTACACATTTCACAGGACATTAAGACAAAGTAACTGCCCTTAGGGATTCTAAAATAGATAAAAATCAATGGATTTGGATGATTTTCTCACTTAGGCAAACAAGTTCTGATTTATGTTATTAAACTACTTGAGAGCAACAAATAAAGCTTTCAATTCAGTATAGCAGTGTTTCAAAAAAATGTATACATTCATTCCTGGTATTACATTTTTTGGCCTTTAACAAAATGTTATAATATTTAAATAAAAATTAATGAATATATTTTATTCATGTCAAGTACTGTTATTTTGTCATTCATAATGATAATATAAAATGTTATTTTGAAGTAAGTGTAAGTAAAAGGTCAGTTCATTAAATATTCCAAACAATATAAAATGAGTAATATTATATAGAATATACATATAACATATATGAAACTTGGAAATGTAGCTAAATCTACAATAACAAAAATATAAATATGCTCGAAAATAAAAGGATGTTGGGAAACTGCACACAGGAGAGCCACAAAACAGCTCTTTTTCTTACAATATTGGTATGGATTAATGATCTTTTGCCCAGGAGGCAAAGTAAAATGCCTTATGCTAAGAAGGCATAGCAGAATCACTGCTGGTAGTGCTGAAAATAAGTGGCATTTGAAAGTGAACATAAATTTATTTGTCACATCCAGAGAAGTGTCTGTAAATTAATTAGTCCTTAATAGGAAAAATATCTAGACTTCCGTTAGATTTAGGGAGACTCTATGAAGGCTTAGTCTCAAAACATTTTTGTTGTACAAAATGGGTAAGCTTGGAGCACAAAGAGACTTAATCAATTCTAAAATAAGCCTGCAACTCTAATTTTGTCCAGGGCTCAAAGAACAATCAACAAAATAAACTTAGAACTAAAGTAAATATTCAAAATGACGCATCCAAATAATGGTTACCATTATGTATTAAGCACTTTTAATATCCCATCTCATTTAATCCTCAAAACAATCTTCTCTGGAGAGCACTACAATCCCTATTTTACAGATAATAAAATCTTAAGCTTAAAAATTAAATAATTTGCCAAGGTTTACAAACTATAGAATCATAATTCATATTCTACGCCTTCTGAAACTCATTTTCTATCACTAGCAAAATCCCCTATGTCCTAAACTTATCTCAATGTTCCCTTCACCTGCTTGCTTGAACCAACACCAAGCTCTTCTTAAGAACCCTAATTTCCCGATATCCCGTTTGATTGGTGAGCCTCACAGTAGCCTTCTTGTTTCTCAATGCCACTGCCAGATTATTCTTCTGGAAATGCATCAGCTTTAATTCTTATACCATAAGCATTATACTGCATTAACTGCTACTCTTCATTGTTAAAGTCATATTCTACACTATTTATCATCCTTCCTGTTTTTTGCTCATTGTCAATCTCTCTCTTTGTCTGTCATTGCTGTCATTGTCAACTTAATCCAATATCAAGGTTTCAAATAATATGTAAAATGCTAATGACTTCAAAATTCTATTTCAGTTCTGGGGCTGAGAGAGTCAAGATCATAGCACTAGCAGATCCCATGCACCTTTCGTGGTCTGCACACAGCTGTCTTCTCATTCTATACTTACATGGTAGAAACAGAGAGCTCTGGTTTCTTCATTCCCCATAAGGGCACTGAATGCCATTCATGAGGACTCCACTCTCATAGCCTAAGTATCTCTAACTACCAAATGTCCTACTTCTGAATACCATCACATTGGGGATTTTGGCTTCAATATATGAATTTTGGGGGAACACAAACATTCAGTCCAGAGCAGATGTCAAAAAGTCTTTTCAAATACAGTATGGCCAATATTGAATTACTCTTCCTCTAACAGTCTTTTAATTTTGGCTAATGACAAATCAATGTTTCCAGTTGCTCAAAGCTGTATCTTAATACCTATTCTTAACTTCTACCTCTCCTTCCATATCCAATTCATTAACAAATCATGTAGTTTTTAACCACTAAAATATAACCAGATTGAAATCACTTCTCATCATTTCTGGAAAGATCACTCCAGGCCTAGAATGTGCTGATAGAGCATATCAACAACTCTCCATAATTTTTCCCAGGCTTCCTCCACAGACCATTTTCAATGCAGCATCCAGAATTATCCTTTGTTAAATTTGGTTGATTATGTCACTGCTATACTCAAATTTTTAACTGCACCTAATTTCATGCAGAGTAATTATATCTATCCCTCTCCTATTACTGAATGATTTCATCTCTACTACTGTCTCTTTCTTTTACTTTACTCTGTAAAGAGGAGTATTTTTCTTCTTCCTCAAACGTACCAGGCAGGTCTAAACTTCGGGGTCTTACCTTTGCACCTGAAATACTTTTCCTCAGATACAACCATGGCTCATCCTCTCACTTTATTCAGCTCTTTGCTGTAAGGTCACTTTCTCTGTGAAATAATCACTATCAAATTGTATTTTCCCATGTACTTCCTCTCTAGCTTTCCTTCCTTCATTTTCCCCGTAACATCTTCTAAAAATTCCACGTAACTCACATATATTTTGTTAATTTTCTTCTCTCTGTATTAGAATGGAACCTTCATAAAAGCAGAAATTTTGTCTTCTTTGTTTACTATTATATCCTAGCATTTTTAGTTGTGACACAATAAGAAGTTAATTTACTTGTAATTTGGTCCTTGCAAAGTTATAAGCCTTAATGATATATTATAATGAGAAAAATGAATGAGACAATTTTGGAAAAATGAAAAAGGAAGGTATTAAGTGGACACAGGTCTCTCCCTGCTCCTGTTTTCATTGGGAGGCAGGAAAATGCATACCTCGGGAAGGGAGGGAATGGGACATTCTGGCTTCTCCCTGATTTATAAGACCGCGAGGATAAACTAAGTCCAGGAAACTCAGTCAGAGCTCTGTTCTGTGTATGCACATTCTTCCTCAGTATCATAAAGGGCCTTCCTTTGTACTTCCTATGACTGGAAGCCGAACTTTAATGTACTGAAGGAAGTATAGCATTTCAATTGCATCTGGTACTTGAAGCAACTGAATTTACAGTAAAACAAAACAAAACCAAACAAACAAAAAAGAAACCCCACATGCTTTTTATCTATTGTATATACTCTGTGTGTCTCTATTAATTGCTTCCAAACTTGACAGAGAAAATAAAGTTTTGTGTGTGTGTGTGTGTCCTATTCTACATTTTCAGAATACTTGTCCTAGGTTAAACACTTTCCAAAAGACTGTTAGGGAACAGTTTGTTCTGGGCACACTGATATAAATATTTCAGTTATCTTTATTTATAACTATTAAAAGATTTGCTTATCACCTTCATGAATATTGGACATGAATATTCATTGCTAACATGAATGGCTCAAGATAAAAGAGATTATATGAATAAACTATACGAAACCAGGAAGCCTTTTGTCATCTGGAATGATGCTGAAAAGATGATTCCACAAGTATGAATTTAGCCCAATTATTCATAGTTTTTATGGCCCAATACTAACTGTAACATTACTCTGAGAGCTGTCTCTAGAATAGTGTTTGGTTTGCCCAAATTGAACTTAAATATAAATGTTGTCAGGCCTCTGAAAGGACAAATCTTACTTGCTAATAAATATACCTGTGCATAGTAGTATTTGGCCTGAGACAAACTTTTCTAACCTTCCTATGAAGGCTGTGACAGAGAATCCTGGCCCTCTTTTACTACTACTTATTGGTAGCTATTGATACTTAGAATCTAATTATCGTGGAAAGACAATTGGCTTTGGTCAGTTTACAGCCCTCAACATTTAATGACAAACCAAACAGAAAAAAATCAGAATCAACATTTCTATCATTATAAAATTTTCTCCATGATACATCTCTTGTCCAGATTTATATAAATAGAAGTTTATTTGTTCTTTGTTTTAGAACTATGAAAAACTGGACACCTATGAAGCAATTTACTTAAACTCTTAGAATTTAGTTCAAGGTTTTCTCAAAGCTTTCCTCAGAGCCTACTCACTTTTCTAACTAGTTAGATTTCTCAGCCTTCACTATATAAAAACCAGATATGTAAAATAATAGTTACCCGGACACAGGCAAACAGTGAATGAAATCAGTACATAGTGAATGGCTTGACAGCTGTGAGAGAAGTAGACAGAAAGTGCACCTTAAAAACAACAGACACAGGCTGGGCGCAGTGGCTCACACCTGTAATCCCAGCACTTTGGTAGGCCGAGGCAGGTGGATCACGAGGTCAGGAGATCGAGACCATCCTGGCTAACACGGTGAAATCCCATTTCTACTAAAAATACAAAAAATTAGCTGGGCATGGTGGCGGGTGCCTGTAGTCCCAGCTACTCGGGAGGCTGAGGCAGGAGAATGGCGTGAACCCAGGAGGATGAGCTTGCAGTGAGCCGAGATCGTGCCACTGTACTCCACCCTCGGCGACAGAGCGAGACTCCGTCTCAAAAAAAAAAAACCAAACAACATGTATATAAAACGAAAAACAAACAAAAAAATAGACACAACAAGCATAGTTATCAGAGATCAATTGTCCATTAAGCCCCACACATCACAGCACTACTTATAGATAAAAATATGTAATCCAATTTAGGAACTATTAATCACACAATATTCTGAATTAAATAGACAAAAACAAACATTTATTTGGTGCCCATTATAAACAATATATGTACTGCTAGAAATGAGAAATAATATAAAACTATTCAATATAGCCCTTACCTTGAGAAAATATTAATCTTTGTGAAATAAACATTGAGAAATAGTGTTCACTATACTCTGGTTAACTGTGCATTTGTAAAAATAATCCAGGTCTAGTATCTGCAAGATTAAGAAGCTAGTCTTAATTCTCTCACTTTTAGCCACCTAGGGTCTAGGGAACCAGCGTGTATCCCTAGACCTCTATTCTAAATCATAAAATGAAATAAAAAATACTTCAAGCATCTACTTTATGTAGTAGATATAGAATCAGATGAGGTAATAGATATTTAATACACTTCAGAATTGCATTCAAATAGAAGGTATTGCTCAATGGTTGGGCACGGTGGCTCATGCCTGTAATCCCAGCACTTTGGGAACCCAAGGCGGGCAGATCACGAGGTCAGGAGTTTGAGACCAGCCTGACCAACATGGTGAAATCTGTCTCTACTAAAAACACAAAAATTTGCAGGGCGTGGTGGTGTGCACTTGTAATCCCAGCTACTCAGGAGGCTGAGGCAGGAGAATTGCTTGAACCCGGGAGGCAGAGGTTGCAGTGAGCCGAGATCACATCATTGCACTCCAGCCTGAGTGACAGAGCAAGACTCCATCTCAAAAAAAAAAAAAAAAAAAAAAGTATTGCTCAATGAATTAATTTAATAGTTAAAATCTTAGGCTTTGGAGTGAAAAGAAATAGGAATGAAATGGGACTCTTTCACTTATAAGCCACATCCTCTCTGAGCACGATTTAAGGTATTTATGTCTCAGTGACATCATTCTGATACTCAGATAAAATGGCACAAGGCTGTCATGATGATAGAATGAAAGAGTTCATATCTAGAATTCAGCATAGTGCTTAGCATGCATTTACTAAACTCTTACTATTGATGTTAATATTTAGAAAGAAGAATGCACAATAGAATTCAGGCAAAAAATCTATTTGTAAAGCAGTGTTTCTTAAAGAGACTACACCTCTGTTATCAATAAAACTCTCACTTCTGGAATACTCAGCAACATATAGTAAGTGATATAATACCGTATTAGCAGAGATAGTACATCAAATTCCCGGCAACCACTTAAGGTTGGGGGGGGGATTTTTTTTTTTTTTTCCTATTCTTAAGACACAAAAGTTTTCATCTGCAAGGTTACATGTATACTTTAGCACTGCTTGTTCTCCATGTCCACTTTATATACTGATAAACAGAAAGAAAGATCTCCAGTTAAGGTCTGAAAATGTGTCTAAGATAGGCAGATATTGGTTGATATGGTTTGACTGTGTCCCCACCCAAATCTCATCTTGAATTCCCATGTGTTGTGGGAGAGACCTGGTAGGAGACAATTGAATCATGGGGGCAGGTTGTTCCCATGGCTATTCTTGTGATAGCAAATAAGTCTCAAGAAATCTGATGGTTTGAAAAATGGTAGTTTCCCTGTCCAAGTTCTCTGCACTTGTCCGCCGCCATGTGAGACATGCCTTTCACCTTCCACCATGATTGTGAGGCCTCCCCAGCTATATGAACTGTAAGTCCAATGGAACCTCTTTCTTTGTAAATTGCCCAGTCTCTGGTATGTCTTTATCAGCAGCTTGAAAATGGACTAATACATTGGTCAACTATATTGGCAGTGGATGGTGGGGAGGGGAACATAAATAAATGTTTATAAACCTGGCCATCAACATTTTGAGCTAAAAAAAATGACAAATGAGTGAAATACAAAATTTGCAACTAATACTTAGCATGTATTATTTTAAGCAAATTAATAGATTAAACACTAACATAACCCCTTAGTATATTTTCAGTTGATACATATATCAAAAAGTAAAAATAAGCAGGATTGGAGCACATAGCAGAGACACTTCTGCAATGGCAAAGTGAGGAGCTACATTGACCATCTCCCAGCAAAACAATCACAACTGCTAAAAAAGAAATCTTAAAAATTAAAGTCTCAGCCAGGCACAGTGGCTCATCCCTGTTATCCCAGAATTTTGGGAGACTGAGACCAGAAGATTACTTGTGGATAGGAGTTTCAAAACAGCCTGGGCAACATGGTGAAACCCATCTATACCAAGAAAAAAAAAGATATGAAAATTAGCTGTGTGTGGTGTTGTGCAACTGTAGTCTCAGCTACTTGGGAGGCTGAGGTGGGAGGGTCACTTGAGCCCTGGAGGTCGAGCCTGCAGTGAGCCATGACCACACCACTGCGCTCCAGCCTGGGCAACAGAGTGAGACCTTGTATCAAAATAATATTAATAATCATAATAGTAATACAAATAAAGTTTTAAAATAGTCTCTAAATACTGTTCTAAAGACATATGGTAAGTGGAAAAATATTTATTCAATAAAACCTACTAAATCTCACTAAGAATTGTGAAAACTGTTCTTAGTGAGTTCACTAAGAACAGCCTGTCTTTCTCCCATTCCAAAAACCTATTCAGCACAGCATAATGCAGGCATAGTCAAGAACATGGGACTTCTTCCTCACAGCTTCAGTCTGAAACTAGGGTATCTCCCCATGAAAGGCAGGCCACACGATTTCTTATCACCCCCAGCAATGTGCTGCAGTGGCTGATAAGTCTGATGTTTCTGGTGGGCCTTATGGACACGAATGGAGAAAAAGGCATTTGCCAAGTCAATGGCTGCATATCAGGTACCAGGAGATGTGTTAATTTGCTCAAGCAATGAAACCACATCTGGTACAGAAGCTGCAATTGGAGTCACCACTTGATTAAGCTTACAATAGTCCACTGTCATTCTCTCAGATCCATCTGTCTTATGTTCAGGCCAAATAGGAGAGTTGAACAGGGATGTGGTGATTACCACCTCTGTAGCTTTCAAGTCCTTGATAGTAGCACTAATCTCTGCAAACCATCCAGGGATGTGATACTGTTTTTGATTTACTATTTTTCTAGGTAGAAGAAGCTCTAATGGCTTCCATTTGGCCTTTCCTACCATAATAGCCCTCCAGTCAGGGAGCCAATGTGGGGGTTCTGCCAGCTTCTAAGGATGTCTATGCCAATTATGCATTCCAGCACTGGGGAAATGACCACAGCATGAGTCCGAGGACCCGCTGGATAACCACTATAAGTCAGATCCGAGCTCAAACTCCATTAATTATCTGACCTCTATAAGCCCCTACTTTAACTAGAGGACAACAGTTTTGGGTCCCCAAGAATCAACATCAGCTCAGAGCCAGTGTCCAGCAGTCCCCAAAATGACTGGCCATTTCCCTTTCCCCAATGCACAGTGACCTTGGTAAAAGGCTGGAGGCCTCCTTGGAGAAGAATGGAAGAAAGATTAACAGCATAAATTGGTGGGTAGTGTAATGGGATTCTTCCTCAAGGGGACCTGGCCTCCCCTGCATTCAAGGAGTTCTGGGTCTGTAAACTGGCTCAACTCTGGAAACTGACTGACAGGTCATGATTCTCTGTTTTTATAATTCAAATTAGTCTTTTGACCATTCTACCTAGAAGTTTTCTGCTTACATTAAGTAGGAATGCAGTAGGCTTCCTATTAATTTCACTTCTAGGAAGACCCTGATGAATTAGCGAATGTCAGAGCCCTACACGAGTCAGACTACTCTGATACTGCTTTGCCTCTGCTGTCCATTACAGTAATTACACCCACCCTGCCTTTGATGGTTGAGTGCCACCACTTGGCCCATGCCACCTTGGGATCCAATTATTCCTATTGTATTTAAATTTTGTAGTTGAGTGACTGTGGTTCACACTGTTTGACCTGACATTCACAGAAGAACAATTATAGGGCTCTTCAAAGATGCAGGTGCTGCCCTCATAAATCTCTTTTGCAAAGCATTGGTCAAGGGTATATCTTCCGGACCCTCCCAGCAGGGATGAGTAGGTCTAAAGTGACTAGTTCACTCCACCATCCCAATCTCCCTAAGCCTTTAGATCCCTTTCTCTACATTAAACCAAGAGAGATCCGGCATTTCCAGCTCACTCAGAGTTGGCTCTCTTTTAATCCATATTTTAGCTAACAGACAAATAAATTATTGTAACCTTTTTTAACTCCTCAAGCTGCAACATTAAATGCAGAATCCCTACTTGGTGGGCCCGGATCAATAAATTCAGCCTGATTGATCTCTATGTTTCTTCCACCATTATCCTGTGCCCATAATATCCATTCCCATGCCTGTTCTCCGGATTTCTACTCATATAAATTAAAAAAAAAAAAACAAACAAAAAAAAAACTCAAGCAGTTCTTTTCAAGTGTAGCACACTTCCTCATGGGTCACACTCTGAACTTACCTCTAGGGGCCCACAAGGACTTTAGTCTAGTTATAGATTTAGAAGCAAACAGGGGTGTTGGGGCTGGCACCTGAGGAGAATCAACATGATTTTGCCTGGCAACTGCCTCAGGGGAGGCCATCACTGTTGCTTCAGGCAGTGCAAGGTTTTTCTCCTCAGACAAAGATGGAAAGGCTGATGGCAACGTGGATTAGAGAGGGGAGTTTCCATTACTAGGAATGGAGAAGACGTTTCTTCTGACAAAAATGTTTCATCAGAGTTTACAAGCTCAGTGTCCCCAGCCTCATCAGGGCCCTCCCACACATCCCCATTCCAAGTTGCAGGGTCCCATTCTTTTCCAATCAATGCCCTCACTTTAACAGTGGACACCTGGCGAGGCTGTGAATGCACCTTTTGTTGCAGGTCAGCCACCAGCATGATAAGAGCTTGTGTCTGATTTTCCAGAATTTTAGCTCTTACTCTAAAGGAGCTAAGACTCTCACTCAGGAAAATCAGCAGATTTGAGGCTGAGTATCTGCTTCTGAAGCCAGGAGTTAGAATCCCTGAATTCAGCCAGGTGCGGTGGCTCACGCCTGTAATCCCAGCACTTTGGGAGGCTGAGGCAGGCGGATCATGAGATCAGGAGATCGAGACCATCCTGGCTGACATGGTGAAACCCTGTCTCTACTAAAAATACAAAAAATTAGCTGGGCGTGGTGGCGGGCACCTGTAGTCCCAGCTACTTGGGAGGTTGAGGCAGGAGAACAGCATGAACCCAGGAGGTAGAGCTTGCAGTGAGCCGAGATCGCGCCACTGCACTCCAGCCTGGGTGAAAGAGCGAGACTCCGTCTCAACAACAACAACAAAAAAGAATCCCTGAGTTCATCCTTTTCTTTCATCACTTTGTCCAGTAAACTTAGGAGCAACCAACCAACTTCATAGTCAAAGGTATTATGTATAGAGTCACTAAACTCTTTGCCTCTCACAAGTGGTGAATCAGGAGTGTCAAATGCATTTATTTTGCATAACTGTCTAAATAGTTCAGAGCAAGGACTATCATTGTTCACCATACTATTAGAAGTAAAGTACTTAGCATTTTTTGATCTAATCATATTAAGCAGCCAACTCCAGAAACCCCAAAACCAATGAAAGAACTCCATCCTTAATATTCGGTTCCTCTAGAACCACTCCTGGCATCAAAATCTGTATTAGTCAGAGTTCTCTAGAGGGACAGAACTAACAGGAGATATATAGATATAGATATAGATATAGATATAGATATATAGACATATAGATGGATATATATATATATGAACACACACACACACACACAAAACTAATAGGATATATTTAGGAGTTTATTAAGTAGTATTAACTCACACAATCATGAGGTTTCACAACAGGCTGTCTGCAAGCTGAGGAGCAAGGAATTCAGTCTGAGTCTCAAAGCTGAAGAACTTAGAGTCCAATGTTCAAGGGCAGGAAGCATCCAGCACAGGAGAAAGATGTAGGCTGTAAGGCTAAGCCAGTCTAGTCTTTTCACATTTTTCTGCCTGCTTTATTTTCTGATTAGATGGTGCCCACCCAGATTAAGGGTGGGTCTGCCTTTCCTAGCCCACTAACTCAAATGTTAATCACCTTTGGAAACACCCTCACAGACACACCCAGGATCAATACTTTGCATCTTTCAATCCAATAAAGTTGACACTCAGTATTAACCATCATAGTATCATATAATACAGCAATTCCATTCTTAGGTTTCTGCTCAAGAGAAATGAAAACTTATGTTCACACACAAAAATATATATAAACATTAATAGCAGTCTTATTCATAATAGTCAAAAATTAGAGACAATCCCCATGACCATCAGCTGATGAACGTATAAAGTATAGTATATGCAGACAATTGCAAATTATTGAGAAATAAAAAATAATGAAATATCAATATATGCTACACCATGGGCATTAAAATGTTAAACTAAGCAAAAGTAACCAGATACAATAGATCACACATTGCATGTTTACATCTAAACAACATGTCCAGAATAGACAAATTTAAAGACACAGAAAGCAGACTGGTAGTTGCCTATGAATGGTGACTCTGGAGTAAATGAGGAGTATAGGCTTTTTTTATGGTGTGATACAAATATTCTAAAATTGATTGTGGTGATGGTCAAACAACTATGTGAATATACACTAAAAACTATTAAATTGTGTACTTTAAATTGGTAGATTTTAGGGTAAATAAATTATATCTTAATATATCTGCTAATAACAAGCAAGAATTATTCCACAGAGATGATGGAGTTAGCGCAGCTTCCTTGTTGTCCACACTCAGTAGCAATCTATTTTAGTTTTCCTGGAGCTAATGAGTTTCTTGTGGCTTACAGACAGGGACCAGAGAGAAACACAGAAAGTGTCAGGTCATGGGATGCCTTAACACACAGGTATCTTCCTAAGGGAAATGTTAACATAGGTGGATCCTATAGGAGTGAGTCTGGTCTTTATATAGCCCAAAATAAAGAAACAGCTAAATAGAATGGATATGGAAAGCATTCCTCCTGATACTGAAGCCACAAAAGTATAAGGAGCATAAAAAATAGACTTGCTTCAAGTGGTATAGGATTAGACAATTAGGTTCATACAATATGAAGTGTGGATCCACACACATAAGAAAATTTCACACACAAAAAAGAGAGTTGACAGCACAACTAGTTAGGAAAAAGCAAAGTCCTTCATATATGATGATGCTTGGTGTTTATTCACACAGAAGAAATTGAAATCGATTTCAAATTTCATTATATACACAAAAATATATGTTATATAGCTTGAAGGCCTAAGTGTAAAAAATAAACCATTAAAACATTGGAAGATTATTTTGTCAAATACACATATAATCCAGGTCAAGAGATCAGTTTATTCAAGAAATCTTGAATCTGGTGATATGAAGATATATTTGACTCTATGAACTTGGATACCTTGCCTATCTTCCTTCCTTCTTCCTTCTTTCTCATCTATCTCATCTGTCTGTCTCCTAGAACTAGTAACCGAATGTTTATACATGGTATTAATTTTCACATATTAATATTTTGTTAATAGAATTAATAGTAGTAATAGAATTTTCTATTTTGTTATGTTCTGTTCTCTTATATACTACTTGATTTCTTTAACAAGATATCATATTAACACCAAAAATTGATTTTGTGATCCAAAGTATGGCTTGAAAATCTGCTGTAGAGACTTTGAATGTTTGAATCCCTTTAGTGTCATAAATATATGTATGCTTCCTGACTTATTCCTTCCTGATTTTCTTCTTGAATAATTAATTTCAAAAACCGTTACAAGGCTTAGCATGATAACCTTTTGCTCCTATTGCAGGTATGGGCTGTGGTCTGGTAGAGGGAATCAGAACTCCAGAAGGGGAGGAACACACAGTAGTATATGTGGCAGCAACGTGCACAGTAGGAAGTATTAGAGCCTTAGTCAAACAAGAAAGGCATCTGAGAGGGTGGGAGGTAAATGTGGCCATGTTTGGAAGATGAAAGGTTTTGGGGAGCCAAATGGAATGGCAGTGAAGGGCCAGCAAGAATTGTTAAGAGTCTAATGAGGGTGAGTAGGGCATGCCCATGAGGTGGGGGACAGCAGCAGTCTAATTTGGGGTGTCCTAGACTGAGTGATATCAGGCTATCTGGGCTGGGTGGGGTGTTGTAGCAGTGATCAATGTAAGGAATCAGAGCCTGAGTCGGGTTTCAGAAAGTAAATGGTGTCAAAACCATTGGAAAAGGGTTGCCACAGCAGCCTGGCATGGGGTAATCAAACCCAAGAGAGGAAAAGGAGGTCATTCGAGATGCCTGGAATGGGATGTCAGAACCCAAAGCAGGTAAGCAGAATGCTTAGGACTGGGTCAGAATGGGAATGATGACCTGGTGTGATTTCAAAGCCTAAAGATGGTTACAAGGGCATTTGCGCAGACTCTCAAATGTGTTGAGTTGGGGAATAATGAGGGTAATGATGGTGTCTGCATGGGAAGGGTGTCAGTAGGACAGCAGTTTACAGTGGGATGTCAAAGCAAGAGTGGAGAGAGTGGAGCAAGATGGTCCCCCAGTAATCATCCCCTGAAACAAACAACTTTCATAAGAAGAAAATGTCAGGTGAGCACTCACAGTACCTGGTTGTAAATACATATCACTGAAAGAGTCACTGATGAGGATAGGAAAGAAAGTCCTGAATTGCTGATGACACCCCTTCCCCATCCCCTGGCAGAAGACACATGGCAAGAAGAGAGGATCTGTGCACTTGAGAGAGGGAGAGTGCAGCAATTGTGAGGCTTTGCATTGAACTCAGCACTGTTCTGTCACAGCAGAAAGCAAAACCAGAATGAATTCAGCTGATGCCTGCTCACAGAAGGAGTATATAAACCAATCCTATCCAGAAGATAATAACCCAAACAAGCAGTTGAAACTTAAGTTCCAGCCAGCCTTCCCACCACAGGCTAAAGGGCTCTGGGGTTCTAGGTAAACTTGAAATGCAGTCTAGGCCACAAAGACTGCAACTCCTCAGCAAGTACTAGTGCTGAGCTGGGCTTAGACCCACTGGACTAAGGTGGCATGTGACCTACGGTGACAATGGCTGGAGCAGCTAAGGGAGTGCTTGTGCAACCCCTCCCTCAACCCCAGGCAGCACAACTCACAGGTCAGGGGGATACTCTTTACTTCTGCTGAGGAGAGAAGAGGGAATAGTAAAGGGAACATTGTCTTACATCTTGAATACCAGGTAAGCCACAGTAGGATAGGGCACTAGTCAGAGTCATGAGGCTCCCATTTCAGGTTCTACCTCATGGCTGACATTTCTAGACACACCCTGGGCAAAAAGAGAAACCTCTGCCTTGAAGAGAAGAACCCAGTCCTGGTAGGACCCATCAACTGGTGCAAAAAAAAAAAAACCAAAACAAAACAAAGCAAAAAAAAAACCTTGGTCCCTGAATAAACAGCAGTGATACCCAGGTAGTACACTGTGGTGGGATTTATGAGACTTGCTGGCTTCAGATGAGACTCAGTCCAGCTGTGGTGGCTATGGGAGAGACTCCTTCTGCTTGAGAAAACTCTTGCATGCTGTTCGTATAAATGTAAATCAGTACAACTACTATTGGCAACAGTATTTGAAATTCCTCAAAAAACTATAAATAGAACTATCATATGACCCAGAAATCTCACTTCTAGGTATAAACACAAAAGGATGAAAATCAGAATATGGCAGAGATATCTGCACTCCGTGTTTATTGCAGCACTATTCACAATGGCCAATATTTGGAAGCAAAATAAGCTCAATAAATGGTCCTGGGAAAACTGGATATCGATACACAGAAGAATAAAACTAGACACCTATCTCCCAGTATATAAAAGAAAATCAGAGGCATCAAACTCTGAATCTGTCATGGTAAATTGTGGTATGCATCCACAATGGAGTATTATTCAGCCATCCATAAAAAGTGACATCCTGTCATTTCCAAAAACATGATTGACCTGGACGTCATCAAATTAAGGGAAATAAGAAAATTAAGGGAAATTAGCCAGGCACAGAAAGACAAACTTTGCATGATCTCATTTATTCATGTGAGCTGAAAAATAAAACTATTGAATTCATGAAGATAGAGAGGAGAGGGATGGTTCCCAAAGGCAGGGAAGCATAATGCAGGTTTATGGGGGAAGTGGGGATAGTTAATGGGTACAAAACATAGTTAAAAAGAATGAATAAGACCTAGTATTTGTTAGGACAACAAAGTGACTACAGTAAAAAGCAATTTAATTGTATGTGTTAAATAACAAAAATAGTATAATCAGCTTTTTTGTAACATAAAGGACAGATGCTTGAGGTGACGGATACCGCATTATCCTGATGTGACTATTATGCACTGCATTCCTGTATCAAAATATCTCAATATTACCCCAAAATATATGTACCCATAAAAATTAAAAATGAAAGAAAATTTAAAAATAAAAGTACAAGCGGAATGAAGAAGGCAATAGTTTGGGGTATGGTATTAGTGGCACGTAGTGTGAAGTGTTGGACTTTGAACTTGGTAATAAGTTTGTCTGCATGGTTGTTGGTGGGGTGAGGGTTGCATCTGTGCTGTGCCAGTGGCAGCCAGGCGTGTGGTGTCAAAGCATGAGTGGAGCGAGGAGACCATTTGTATGGGGTCATAGGCAGGAGATTGGTTTAACCCAGTGACATTTACTTAGTACATAAATACAATGAAGGTAAGAAGCAGGTTTCTTATCAGAGAATAGAGATAAAAGTGTGGAAAGAAAAAAAAACTAGAGTAAATGGTATGGGATCAGATTGGAATTGAAGTTTTAGTGTGAACTCATAGGTATACATATAAGTAAACAAAGGAAAAATAAGCATAAACAGGTCTTTTTAGCCTGCTATTTGGGGCATTACACTGTGAATTTTTCATCTTTACTCATGAAGGCAGCTTCTGATTCCAAATCACTCAGCACACAGTGGTTAAATTAGGACAACTGTAGCAGCAATCAAGTTTTGCTGTGCTTTCTAACCATTTATTTATCAAAATCCGAATGAACTACCTCTATTTTGGAGGAGGCAGGTAAGGAATGGCTCAGTCCACTTCTATTGCTAGATAAATGTGTCTTTGTGTCTGAAATTTATGTTTTTTAACCTGGAGCTTTCTTTAAAAAAAGCTTTGTTCTTGTGTCTGGGTGAGGCAAGTGTATGACCGGGAAAATCAGAGATGAAGATGACAATTTTTCCGTTATTTTCTTTTAAAAACTGGTTTTGGATTTAATTAATCTATGTTTTTTAAAAAAGTATTTGAAACCACGAGACATATAATTGAATTTTTCAGTTTTCTTAATAACTCTTCCAATATAAATATTCTTTACTTTTCAATTTAAAATACATTGTTTTCTTAGCTACAAATCAACTAATTTCTTGGTAGTTAAGTATAGAAACACCATAGGGACTTTGCAGGATCAGTTGAGTCTCCCATTGTTCTCACTAGACAACTGATACTTATTAGTAGTTTATTGAGTATACTTCACTAACATGGTTTTTGTTCCTTTCTATTTATCAAAATCTCAGAAAAATTATAGCCTTTATATATTTATGCTTTAATCAACAATAGCTGGCAGCATGTGAAGCAATAAATAGCTTCAAGACATGCAATAAACTCTGAGGTTTATTTACAAAACAACACAGCGAGAATCATTTATTGCCAAGTTACTAAAGGTAATAGTGATTACTGCTATTAAAATACCAGAAGCTATTAAATAGTTGCCCATGCAAATAGTCTACACTCAAACCCAGAATTCAAATTAGTCTTTTTTCATTTAGCTTTAGAAAAACAGAATAGTTTAACTCTGTTCAATTAGAAAGGAAAAAAAAAATTAAGCAAGAAACAACAAAAATTCTCCAATTCAAACAGGTTTAGAAATTGTAAGCTTTTCTTTTTTTTTTATTATACTTTCAGTTTTAGGGTACATGTGCACAATATGCAGGTTAGTTACATATGTATACATGTGCCATGCTGGTGTGCTGCACCCATTAACTCATCGTTTAGCATTAGGTATATCTCCTAATGCTATCCCTCCCCCCTCCCCCCACCCCACAACAGTCCCCAGAGTGTGATGTTCCCCTTCCTGTGTCCATGTGTTCTCATTGTTCAATTCCCATCTATAAGTGAGAACATGTGGTGTTTGTTTTTTTGTCCTTGCAATAGTTTACTGAGAATGATGATTTCCAATTTCATCCATATCCCTACAAAGGACATGAACTCATCCTTTTTTATGGCTGCATAGTATTCCATGATGTATATGTGCCACATTTTCTTAATCCCGTCTATCACTGTTAGACATTTGTGTTGGTTCCAAGTCTTTGCTATTGTGAATAGTGCCTAACGAATCCAGAAGCTGGTTTTTTGAAAGGATCAACAAAATTGATAGACCACTAGCAAGACTAATAAAGAAAAAAAGAGAGAAGAATCAAATAGATGCAATAAAAAATGATAAAGGGGATATCACCACTGATCCCACAGAAATACAAACTACACCGATCCCACAGAAATACAAACTACCATCAGAGAATACTACTAGTTTATTATGCAAATAAACTAGAAAATCTAGAAGAAATGGATAAATTCCTCAACACATACACTCTCCCAAGACTAAACCAGGAAGAAGTTGAATCTCTGAATAGACCAATAACAGGAGCTGAAATTGTGGCAATAATCAATAGCTTACCAACCAAAAAGAGTCCAGGACCAGATGGATTCACAGCTGAATTCTACCAGAGGTACAAGGAGGAGCTGGTGTACCATTCCTTCTGAAACTATTCCAATCAATCGAAAAAGAGGGAATCCTCCCTAACTCATTTGATGAGGCCAGCATCATCCTGATACCAAAGCCGGGCAGAGACGCAACCAAAAAAGAGAATTTTAGACCAATATCCTTGATGAACATTGATGCAAAAATCCTCAATAAAATACTGGCAAACCGAATCCAGCAGCGCATCAAAAAGCTTATCCTCCATGATCAAGTGGGCTTCATCCCTGGGATGCAAGGCTGGTTCAATATACGCAAATCAATAAATGTAATCCAGCATATAAACAGAACCAAAGACAAAAACCACATGATTATCTCAATAGATGCAGAAAAGGCCTTTGACAAAATTCAACAACCCTTCATGCTAAAAACTCCCAAGAAATTAGGTATTGATGGGACGTATCTCAAAATAATAAGAGCTATCTATGACAAACCCACAGCCAATATCATACCAAATGGGCAAAAACTGGAAGCATTCCCTTTGAACACTGGCACAAGACAGGGATGCCCTCTCTCACCACTCCTATTCAACATAGTGTTGGAAGTTCTGGCCAGGGCAATTAGGCAGGAGAAGGAAATAAAGGGTATTCAATTAGGAAAAGAGGAAGTCGAATTGTCCCTGTCTGCAGATGACATGATTGTATATCTAGAAAACCCCATTGTCTCAGCCCAAAATCTCCTTAAGCTGATAAGCAACTTCAGCAAAGTCTCAGGATAGAAAATCAATGTACAAAAATCACAAGCATTCTTATACAACAACAGAAATTGTAAGCTTTTCTTTGGGTCATACAATGGGCTTTTGGCAGGAAGCAAATGGAAGTTCTCACTTTCTACTATAGTCATAAACTTTTGCTGACAGGTCATTTATAAGAAGGAATGAATAAAAGTAGGTCTCTACCATTTCCATAAAGACAGACTGAAAGAGAATATGCAGTATCAGTTGATTATCACTTAGGAAACTGGAGTGTTTCATGGCTTTAAAAGAGACATGATAGAAATCTAAAAATACAGCAGATAATAGGGAATAAAGGTCTGTTTGAAGTGTCTCTTCCGCAGAACTCCAAAATACATCTTTGTTACGACATATAATTCCCTAGTGATTGCCTATAAAATTCTATTAAAGATAAAGATCTTGGCCAGGCGTGGTGGCTCACAACTGTAATCCCAGCAGTTTGGGAGGCCAAGGCGGGTAGATCACTTGAGGTCAGGAGTTCAAGACCAGGCTGCCCAACATGGTGAAACCCCGTCTCTACTACAAATACAAAAAAAGTTAAAAAAAATAAAAATCAGCCGAGCGTGGTTGTGGGCGCCTATAATCCCAGCTACTCAGGAGGCTGAAGCAGGAGAATCACTTGAACCTGGGAGGTGGAGGTTGCAGTGAGCTGAGATCATGGCCACTGCACTCCACTGAGTGACAGAGTGAGACTCTGTCTCAAAAAATAAATAAATAAATAAAATAAAGATCTTCTATTCTACCTCATTCCTCTGGCGACCATATTCCTCTAAGTCAGGGTTTCTCAGTTTGGTACTAATGACATTTTGAACTGGAAAATTCTTTGTTGGAGAGGGGATTTCCTGTGCATTTAGGGTGTTTAGTAGCATCTCTGACCTCTACCCCTTAGTTATCAGTATGATCTAGTCCCCAGTTGTGATAAACAAAAATGTCTGCAGATATTGCCAGTTGTCTCCAGGTGGGGGGTGGGGGCAAAATTGTATCTGACAGAGATCCACGGCTTTTATCAATCTCAAAAGGCATTATCTGTCATAGAGTCCAATTAAAACAACACATAGTTTTTGAAATTGAGACTATCTCATAAAATCTGAGACACATGCTTCTTGCAGTCAGAGTTATTGTAACCAACCACTTGTTACTCACCTCAAAACACATTCACTGATTTCTATAGTCCTCCCCTGCTCTGATGATTTGATTTTCAGGCAGGTGGAGACGTAAATACTATTTAATTTCTAATGCATCATTTCCCATGTCTCTCAAAACGTTCCCAATAGAGGTCACACATTTTTACACATAAGAAAAAAATTCAGAGAGAAAATCCACACAATTTTAAATAATAATATACTTAAAGCTAATCTAAACTCACAATAATCTTGGGGATATGAAACCTGGGGTAACAGTTCATTACAGTTCAAGAAGTCTCATGTATGTTTGAAACTTCAAAGGAGAACACTATTGCTGATTAGGTATGTAGACTGAAGTTTTCTTCAGTCTCTTGAGGAAAGTTTAGTATTTCAAATTTAAGAATGATTTAAGCTTACTGGGAAATGAAATAAACTGCAAAACTTTGCTAGCACTCCAAATCCTGATATCACAGAGATTACATCTCATATTAGCATATTTTGTGGTGCCTAAAGCAGTTTTAGGGGCTGACAATTGCCAGGGAGAAAGAGAATTTCCAGGAAGTTTGGTCCTAGGAACTGGACACGTGTAGGGATTTCTCCAAATTCAAATTCAAATATGTATAACAACAACAATAGGCATTTGTATAATAGTGTACATACAAAACAAATTTATAGTTGAGGGGATACATTTTATTATATTTGTTGTATAGAGGCAGATACTATATCACTGAAGATGTTTTGTTTACTCCAGATCAAACAATAACTAATTCAGCAGATTTAAGCATTCATCTTGACTCTCCTCACTTTCCAACTCTACATCATTCTCTGAGGCAGCAAAACATGTACATTCAGCGGCCTCACTACAGCAGTCTCTCTGTCTTAGAACAGTGTGAATGTGCTCTGGGCAATATCTGTAGTGTGAAGAAATGTGACTCAAGTTTGATAATTTGTACAGTGTCCTCATATGCACGCTTTCTCAAAGGGAGAGTCCCAGAGTCCCCATAACAGTCTTTTAAATAAATCTTGCTCTTTATACTCTGTTCTGCACTTCTCTACCTGTCCTTCTCCCAACACACACACACACACACACACACACACACACACACACACATCTTAATTTAGAAAGAATAGCAATACATTATTTGTAAAGAGATACAATTGTTGGGACAGCAACAATTCTCTGGAGAAAAGGTTAAGACATATCTTCTTGAAATTTATTCCTTTACTATTAAATATATTTGGATTAGTTTTTTTCATGCTGCTAATAAAGACATACCCCAAATTGTGTAATTTATAAAGAAAAAAAGGTTTAATGGACTCATAGTTCCACATGGCTACAGAGGCCTCACAATCATGGTGGAAGGCAAAGGAGGAGAAAGGCATGTCTTACACAGTGGCAGGCAAGAGACAGAGCATGTGCAGGGGAATTTCCCTTTATAAAACCATCGGATCTTGTGAGATTTATTCACTATCATGAGAATGGCATGGGAAAATCCCGCCCTCATGATTCAATTACCTGCCACCTGGTCCATCCCTCCCACAACACGTGGGGATTATTACAATTCAAGGTGAGATTTGGGTGGGGACACAAAACCAAACCATATCAATATTTTATCAGCTTTTTAAATAGTTTTTTTATTTTTGGAATTTCTATACTGTATTTATTATACGTCATCACTTGAGTTTCTTTTTATTTTAGAAAACCCTGAATCCACCATTTCCTAGATGTCATCTCAAGGCTACATAACACTAAGTCCTCATTACAGAGTTAATAAAAAACAAGATGGTTACCATCACTGTCTTCATTACAGAGGCTGCTTGAAAATGAAGTCTACACAGAGCTAACCAATAAGAAGACAGGAGAAAGCAACACACCAAGGCACCATTTGAAACCTCGGTTGCAGTCTTTCTTAAAATCAGATCCACATGATAGTCAACAATTTTTTATTGATTACCTAGTATATTCCAGGCACTGTTGTAGTTACTATGGATATAATAGCAAATAAAACAAACTCTCTGTGATTATAGACCTAATATAATACTTGGCATGACAATATAACAAAAAATAAGCATAAGTGCGTATAGGATGACAGCAAAGAGGATAAAGTTAACAGAAAGCACAGCATGTTGGAATATTATTATTTTTTATAAGGTGGGTAGGTAAGACCACTTCACACAAGGAAATGTAAGCATAAGTCTGCAGGAAGGGAAAAACTAAGTCATGAGAATATCTGAACAAGGAGCCTTTCAGGTAGTGGAAATAGCAAGTGAATGGTTCCAGAGGTAGGAGAATGGTTCCAGAGGTAGGAATCACTCAGTGTGCTAGGAGGTCAGTAAGGCTAGAGTGGAATCAGTGAAAGGATAAGAAGTAGGAGATGAGGTCTGGTAGGTATCAGTACAACATTTATTTTTATCTTGGGTAATCTGAGAAGCCATGTTACGAATTTAACAAAAGTGCAAAGTCATTTTAGGTAATTTTTTTAAAAAGTATTATTCTGTTGCCTGCAACTGACCACAAAGGGGCAGGGCAGTGGGCTGGAGCAGTCCAGTAGGGAAGCTATTGCAGTAATCTAAGTGGGAGGTAGGTGATGGTGGCTAGGATTAGGGTGAAAGCAGTGGGAATGGTGAGAAATTGTAGAATCATGGAAATGTCTGTGGACCAACCAGATTTATTGATTGATTGGTAACAAGGTGGGCTGTGGATAAAGAGAAAGGTCAGGGTTCACTCAAAGGGTTTTGGCCCAATAATATGGAAAGATAAAGTTGCCATTTACTGGGTAGGGAAAATGCAGAAGGACCGCCTGTTTTCCTAAGATAATGGAAAGTAAGTGTCAAGCATTGAGCATGGGAAATATTAATTTTGAGATGCTCTGATAAAAAACACCATGATATGCCTCACACATCTTCCTTCCAGGAATGAAGGGACTATTCCCTTATACATTAGAAATGTTGCACACTAAGAGGCTTCAGCTATCAGTCCTATTCAGAGAATGCCTGATCTGAAGAAAGCCCAAGGTCAAGCAGCTTTCTGAGGCAACCTGCGTCTAATGAATATTGATGCACACATACAAACGGCTTATCTCCTTGTCACAGCCTTACAACCCTGAAGGGCCATATCACATCCATAATTTTCCCTGCAGGCAGCTGAAAGCTTTACTTGGACTGCATTGAAGTTTAACTTCTCCACACATGTAATCCTGCTTTCTTCCCCTTCCTTCAATAGGAGTTGATACCCCAAACACTCCCTAATAAAGATCCTGTAACTGAATCTTAATTTCAAAGTCTGCTTCCCAGAAAACCCAACTTAAAAAAGATGTTTCTTTAGTAACCAAAGAGAAATACTGATCTTACAGACTGACATGGATCTATAGTTTTGAGACAGAGAGCTAAACTAGACATTTGAATTAGAAATTATGAGCATATACCACTTAAACTCATTAGATCTGTTGAAATAATCTTGGATTGAATGGAAATAGGAAAAGAAGAAGTTAAAGTTGAAAGAAGAGTGTTTCAAATTTTAAAAGTCAGGGAAGTTAAGGGGAAGAAGTATCAAAGAAAACACAAATAGAGCAGCCTGGGAGGATAGAAAAAGTCCCAGGAGATTGGGGTACACTGTAGGTCAACTAATTAAATTTTTAAATAAAGAAGAAACTATCAATTCTGTCACATCTTGATGACAGGTTGAGCAAGATGAGAAATTAATTTGTCAATGGAATGGGCACTGAAAATGTGAAAAAAAAAAGCCATTTGAGTGGATTAATGTGACTGAAATCCTGGTTACAATGGAGTCAACAGATAATCCTGGAAAGGAGAATAACCACAACTTTCTTCAGGCCAGTATAAACAATATATTTGAGAAGTTTCCACAGTGAAGGGAAGCACAGAAATGGATACATTGCTAGAAGGTTTACAGGACCAAGAGAAATTTTGTTGTTGTTGCTTTGTGTTCAATTGCAAGATACAATGGCAGTTTTGCATGCTGATGGAAATGATCAGGTAGAGCAACAGATGCTTATGATGTAAGCAGCACACAGGGCAATCATGAAGCAACATCCTTCAGAATAGACATACATGGAATCAGTAGAATTCAATCAGATCAGAGTCAGAGTGAAGAGCCCACAATGAGAAGGTGTGTGTTTTAGATTTGCATTGGGCCTTGCCAATTACATTTCCAGTCCTAAGTGCTAGTGAGGTCCAATAACCAGTGTCATTCTGCAAAGTGATTATGGATCATGAGACATTAAATATTGAGTTGTGTTTAGAAAATTTTAAAGTGATTTGACAGTAATTTTATATATGTTGAATGTAACAGTTAAAATGGCTTTCATTTTACATTTTTTGTATTTCATTTTTCTAGTAATTCATTTAAATGCACCCTTCATAACAGAGACTTTAAGAAGCACTGATCTAGCATGCAAGTGAAAGAAATGGTTTACACAGAAATGAGGAGTGCTTATTTTTAATTACTGAAGTACAAGTATCACAGGATCTTTGGTGTTGCTTCGCCAGCTGGAAACTTCTGTGGCCAATGGCACCTTCTACCTGAGGCTTGCCTGTGCCTACTGGGCTTGTTCCACCTACACAGCCTGACAAGCTGTGCTCAGTTTGTGCTACTGGCCCAGATCTCACATCTGCCAAGTATGAGAAAAACGCAGAGTGGCAAACGGGTGTGTAGGTGAGTTAATGTGTGGTCCAGTCACTGAGCACAGCCAGGCACACTGGCTGCTACAGGAGGGCAGGCAGCTCCAGGTGCCAGTACAGGAGGCAGCTCCATGTAAGCCTGTGGCTGGACCAGATGCAGGAACCTGCATTTGGATGAGGGGAATATGGTGGCTTGTGGAAGCTTGGAGATGCCAGGAACTGCAGAAACCCAAGGAGGGTGTCACAGCCCTGGTTTGGGGAGCCCTTAGATCTGGGTTCCCTAAAGGGCCACAGCTCTTCTCTCCTTCTTGTTGTCTGCATTGTGGCGTGGGGGAGGGGGTGCATGTTTCAGTCCTGTTTGTGTTACGGCTCTTCTTTTAGTCCTGCCCAACCAGCAGGTCCTGAGTTTTTTTTCCCACGTCTAGGAAGAATGAGGTACATAGACAACTGGAGGGTGAGCAAGGCAGAGAGGAGTTTCACTGAGTGGCAGAACAGTTCTCAGGAGACCCAAAGTGTGTAGCTCCTTTCCTCAGACAGGTAGTCCCAGGTCCAGCTGTCAGCGGAAAGGAGACCCACAGTGGGTGGCTCCCTTCTGCAGGAAGGTCATCTCATTGTCTGTGCAGCCCTCAGTGGAGAGGAGACCCAGAGTGGGTAGCTCCTATCTGCAGGCAAGTTGTCATGTCATCTGCTGGAGTCCGGCTGAGTCTGGGGGTTTTAATGGGCCTCATATGGGAGGAAGTACATGCTGATTTGTCCATGGACAGCCAGGGGCAGGCCCAAAAGAAGCACCCTAAATTCTCACACTGATCTGCCAAACTGACAGCTGGGCCCCCAGGCTATTACTATAAAGTTACCAACGTCATTTTTCATAGAACTAGAAAATACTATTCCAAACTTAAGTGGAAGTGAAAAAGAGCCCAAATAGTCAAAGCAATCTTAAGCCAAAGAACAAAGCTGAAGCCATCACACTACCTGCATTCAAATTATACTACAAGTCTATAGTAACCAAAACAGCATGCTACTGGTAGAAAAACAAACCCATATACTAATGGAATATATTGGAGAACACATAAATAAAGCCACACATCTGCAGCCATCTGATCATTGACAAAGTACACAAAAATAGGCAATGAGAAAAAACTGCCTATTAAATAAATTAAAACAGCTGGCTAGCCATACATAGAAGAATGAAACTGGATTCCTAGTTTTCATCGTATAAAAAAAAATTAACCTGGCTGGGTGTGGTGGCTCACGTCTGTAATCCCAGCACTTTGAGACACCGAGGTGGGTGGATCACGAGGTCAGGAGATGGAGACCGTCCTGGCTAACACAGCGAAAGCCCATCTCTACTAAAAATTCAAAAAATTAGCCAGGCGTGGTGGCAGGTGCCTGTAGTTCCAGCTACTCGGGAGGCTGTTAGGAGAATGGCATGAACCCAGGAGGCAGAGCTGGTGGTGAGCCTAGATTGTGCCACTGCACTCCAGCCTGGGCGACAGAGTGAGAGACTCTGTGTCAAAAATAAATAAATAAATAAATAAATAAATAAATAAATAAATAAATAAATAAATATTTTTTAAAAATAAATTAACCCAAGAGGCATTAAATACTTACACTAAAAACTAAAACTATAATTCCTAGAAGAAAACCTAGGAAAGTTTTTTTGCTTTGTTTTGTCAAAATGATGAATTAGAGATTTTGGTGTGCCTCAGCCACTTGAAAATAGCAAAATAAATCATAAAAATGAACTCTGTGAACTTTAAGAAGAAAAATGGGAATCCAATGGAATTATGAAGAATACCCCAGATCCTGGAGAGGAGAACACCAGCAAACAGCTCCCATGATGGTGTCCAGTTGATAAAAAGAAAGAAAAAACAAAGAAAATATCCCACCTGCATGAAAAAGTTACAGAAATTAAAAATGCTAGCGTCTCCAGATAAGAAAACATCAGTGTAAGAATTCTGGCATCATGAAAACCTGAATGTAGTGATACCACCAAAGGATTCCACTAGATTTTAAGCAATGGTCCCTAACCAAAATGGAAACTCAGAAATGACAGATAAATAATATAAAACATGGATTGCAAAAAAATTCAGTAAGATCCAAAACAAACTTGAAAATTGACACACACAAAAATTCTAAAGCAATTCAGGAATTAAAGGAAAAGATAAACGTCTTAAGAATTAATCAATCACAGCTTCTGGAATAAAAAAAACTCTCGAAGAATGTTAAAATATAATCAAAAGCTTTATTAACAGACTGGATCTATCAGACAAAAGAATTTAAGAGCTTGAAGATAAGTCTCCTAAAGTAACCCAGTTAGACAAAAATAAAGAAAAAAAGAATTTTTTAAAATGTACAATGTCTTCAAAAAATATAGGATTATATAAAACAATCAAACCTATTAATTATTGGCATTTCTAAGAGAGAAAAAGAAAAAGAAAACAACCTGGAAATTACATTGAGGGAAACATTCAAGAAAATTTCCCTGATCTTGCCAGAAAGGTAGACATCCAGAAACAAGAAATCAAGAGAACATCTGTGAGATACTGTATAAAATGACGTCACAAGGGCATACAGCCACGTGACTGTCCAACATCAATATTAAAGAAAGTTTCTTTTTTTTTTTTTTAGCAAATTTCATTCTGTTTTTTAAAATTATTATTATTATACTTTAAGTTCTGGGATACACGTGCAGAACATGCAGGTTTGTTACATAGGTATACACGTGCCATGGTGGTTTGCTGCACCCATCAACCCGCAATCTACATTAGGTATTTCTCCTAATGTTATCCCTCCCCTAGCTCCCCACTCCCTGAAAGGCCCTGGTGTGTGATGTTCCCCTCCCTGTGTCCATGCGTTCTCATTGTTCAATTCCTACTTAAAGGCAGATAGAGAAAAAGGAAAGATCACCTACAAAGGTAAGCCCATCAGGCTGAAGCAGACTTCTGATCAGAAGACTTACAAGCCAGGGGAGCCTGGGGACCTATTTTCAGCATGCTTAAAGAAAGCAAATTCTAACCAAGAATTTTATATTCCATCAAATTAAGCATCTTAAGCAAATGAGAAATAAAATATTTTCCTGACAAGCATGTACTAAGAACATTTGTTACCACTAGAAAGCCTTACAAGAGATCCTAAAGTAGTTCTAAACATGGGAACCAAGAACCATATCTGCTACCACAAAAACATACTTAAGTACATAGCCCACATACCCTATAAAGCAACAACAAAATAGAAACTACAAAGTTACCAGCTAACAACTTAATGATAGAATCAAAATTTCACATATCAATATTAACCTGGTACATGAATGGCCTAAATGCCACCCTTAAAAGGCACAGAGTGGCAAGTTGGATTAAAAACAAAACAAAACACAGGATCCATATGGCTGCTATCTCCAAGAGACCCACCTTATACGTAATGATACACAAAATAAAGTAATGATGCTCAAAGTAAAGAGTTGGAGTAAGATCTACTATGCAAACAGAAACGGAAAAGAGCAGGTATTACTATTCTCATATCAGATAAAACAGAGATTAAACTAACAACACTAAAAACAAAAAAAAAGAAAGAAAGGAACTACATAACGATAAAGGGTTCGATTCAAAAAGAAGATTTACGTACCTAGAATATACACACACCCCATATTGTAGAGTCTAGAATCACAAAACTAGTACTTCTAGACCTATACAAAGAGTTAGCCACACAATAACAGTGAGGGAGATCAAGACCCCACTGACAGCATTAGACAGATTGTCAAGGCAGAAAACTAACAAAGAAATTCTGGACTTAAACTCAACACTTGAGCAACTGGATCCAATATGCATCTACAGAATACTCCACCCATGCACCACAGAATATACATTCTTCTCATCTGCACATGGAATATACTCCAAGATTTACCACATGCTCAGTCATAAAGCAAGTCTCAACAAATCAAAAAAAGAAAAAAGAAATCATAGCACCCATATTCTTGGACCACAGTGGAATGAAAATGGAAAGCAATACCAATAATATTTCTCAAAACCCCATGATTACATGAAAATTAAACAGCTTGCTCCTGAGTGACCTTTAAGTAAACAACAATATCAAGTCAGAAACATAAAAAATTATTTGAAGTAAATCAAAACAGAAACACAACATACAAAAATCTCTGGGATGTTGCAAAATCAGTGTTAAGAGGAAGATTTATAGTGATAAATGCCTACCTCAAAAAGTTAGAAAGATCTCAAATTAATGATCTAACATTATAGTAGAGGAAGTAGATAAACAAAACAAACTAATCCCAAAGCTAGAAGGAAAATAAGATAACTCTAATTAGAGTTGAACCGAATGAAATTGAGACCCAAAATTCCACACAAAGGATAAATGAAACCATAGTTTCATAGTTGGTTCTTTGACAGGATAAACAAGATCAATAGACTGTTACTTAGATTAATAAACAGAAGAAAAGAAAAATTCAAGTGGGCACAATCAGAAATGTCAAAAGTGGTGTAATGTCAGAGCCGATCACACAGAAATACAAAACACCCTCATAGACAACTATGAACATTTCTATGCACACATACTAGAAAATCTAGAGGAAATGGAAAAATTCCTGGAAACACACAACCTCCCAAGATTGAATTGGGAAGAAATTGAAACACTGATGAGACCAATATTGAGTTCAAAAAGTGAATCAGTAATAAAAATCCTAACAACCAAAAAATAGTAATAATAAGCCCCAGTCCAGACAGATTAACAGCTGAGTTCTACCAGAGGTCCCAAGAAGAGCTGATAGTAATTTTATTAAAACTATTCCAAAAAATCAAGGAGGGGTGATTCCTACCTAACTGATTCTATGAAGCCAGCATCACCTAATATCTAAACCGGGCAAAGACTCATACACACACACACACACACACACACACACACACACACACACACACACACACAATGAAACTACTGGCCCATGCCTCTGAAGAACACAGACACAAAAACTCTCAACAAAATACTTACACGTCAAACTCAACAACACATCAAATATTTAATTAACGGTGATCAGGTAGGGTTAATTCCTGAAGTTCAAGGTTGTTTCATCATATTTCAACATATACAAATCAGTAAATGTGATCCAATCACATGAACACAATTTAAACTAAAACCATATGATCACCTCGAGAGACGTGGAAAAAGCTTTCAACATTATTCAAAATCCCTTCATGGTAAAATCCCTCAAGAAAGTAGGCATCAGAGGTACATATCTCAAAATAATAAAAGCTATCTACAACAAACCCATAGCCAGCATCATACTGAATGATCAGAACTGCAAGCATTCCTCTTGGAAGTGGATCAAGACAGAGAGATCTTGTCTCACCACTCCTATTCAGGACAACACTGGCCAGATGTCAAACTTTTTTTTTCATATATTTGTTGGAAGCAAGAAGAAGAAACAAAAGCATCCAAATAGTAAAAAAAAAAAAAAAAAAACTATCTGTCTTCACTGGTGATACGATTTTATACCTAGAAAACCCTAAATACTCTCTCAATAAGTTATTAGAACTGATCAACAATTTTAGCAAGGTATCAGGATACAATCAATGAACAAAAATCCGTAGGAGTTCTATACACCAATAACTAAGAGCCAAATCAAGAACACAATTTAATTTACAACAGCCACAAAAGAAGTAAAATACCTAGGCATAAATCTAACCAAGGAGGTAAAAGATCTCTGCAGGAAGAACTACAAAACACTGCTAAAAAAGGGAACACTTGACAAAAATAAGCAGTGTGGAAAGGACTCCCTATTCAATAAATGGAGCTTGGATAGCTGATGAGCTATATGCAGAAGAATGAAATTGGATACCTACCTTTTACTACATACAAAAATTAACTCAAGATGGCTCAAATATTTTAATGTAAGAACTAAAACTATAAGAATCCTAGAAGAAAACCTAGGAAACACTATTCTGGACATCAACTATGGCAAAGGATTTATGACTAGGTCCTCGAAAGCAATTGCAACAAAAATGATCATTGATAAGTTGGACCTAATTAAACTAAAGAGCTTCTGCACAGCAAAAGAAACCATCGACAGAGTGAACAGATAACCTACAGAACAGGAGAGAATATTCCCAAAATATGCATCCAACAAATGTCTTATATTCAGAATCTACAAGTAGCTTAAAGAATTAAACAAGCAAAAACAAATAGTTCCATCAAAAAATGAGTAAAAGACATTAATAGGCACTTCTCAACAAAAAGGGATATAAGTAGCCAAGAAATATATGAAAAAAATGCTTAATATCACTAATCATCAGAGAAATGCAAGTCAAAACCACTATGAGATACCTACTCACACCAGTCAGGGTGGCTATTATTTAAAAGTAAAACAACAACAGACGATGGGAGGCTGCAGAGAAAATAGAATACTTATATACTCTTGGTAGGAACGTAAATTAGTTCAGCCACAGTGGAAATCAGTTTGGAGATTTCTCAAAGAACTAAAAATAGAACTACCATCTGACCCAGCAATGCCACCCAAAAGAAAATAAATTGACTGAAAAGACACAGGCATTTGTATGCTCACAGCAGTACTCTTCATGATAGCAAGGACATGGAATCAATGTAAGTGCCCATCGGTGGTGGAGCATGTAAAGAAAATGTGGCACATATACACTACAGAATACTATACAGCCATAAAAAAGGAAATCATGTCCTTTGTAGCAACTTGGATGCAGCTGGAGGCCATCATCCTAATTGAATTAACGCAGAAATAGAACAACAAATATTACATGTTCTCACTTATAAGTGAGAAATAAATGGTGCATACACGTGAACATAAACTTGGGAACAAAAGACACTGGGGACTACTAGAGGGGGCTGGCTGAGAGGGAGAGCAGCAAGGCTGGAGAAACCAACTGTTGGGTGCTATGCTAACTACCTTGGCAACAGGATTAATTGTACCTCAAACATCAGCATCATGTGACACACCCATATAATAAACGTGTACATGTACCCCTTGAATCTAAATAAAAATGGAAAAATAAAGAATGGCAAAATTAAAAGAAAAACAAACAATACATTTTGCTAAATGAAAAAAGTCAGACACAAAAGGACACATGCTGTATGATTCCACTTATATAAGGTAGCTATAATAGTCAAATTAATAGAGACAGATAGTTATATGGTGGGTGCCAGGAGCTATGGGCAGATGGTTGGGGAGTTAGTGTTTAGTGAGTACAGAGTTTCAGTTTGGGAGAATGAGAAAGTTCTGGAAACAGACGGTGATCATGTTGCACAAAAATGTGAATGTACTGAATGCCACTGAATTGTATACTTAAAGATGGTTATAATGGTAAGTATTGTGTTCCATATTTTTATTACAACTACAATAATAAAAGATATGTAGGAATTTGCCAGATGAACAAGATGGAAAAGGGCATTGCCGTGAAATAAACATAATGAATCTGAAAAAAAATAAAAAAAGCATCTTTGATTGCAAAAGAGCAAATTGCAAATATCCCAAGTAATCCTTGTAATACACACAACATTGTAAATTTTACGATGCAGTGCCTATGATTCACGCATACTGTACCTGAACCAGCTGTGAAACATTCATGAATCATAAACTCCTGTATCATCTTCAGAGCAAAAATGCATCCTATTTTACAAGAAATATTCATCACAAAAAGGAAAGAGAAGGGAAAACCCTGAAATTTCTAGAACCTTTCAAAGATATCAGAAAAACAAATTAATACCTCTGACAGGACCTGTTAATGCAGAGGGTCATGCTGTAAGACAGCTTGCATTTAATTCAAACTGTTTTGGAATAAGATCAATTCTGTAGTGAGATCAAGGCAGCAGAAATTTTTCCTCAGGGCTAAAAATAATAATTCCTTGAGGCACAGTCATTAAATTCGATGGCTTCTTGAAACTATTCAAAAATGAGAAGAATGGATAAAGATTAAAAGAAAACACATGCTGCCAGCTGACAAAACACCTTTTTAGACTTACACCGAATTCGTTCATTAGTCAAATGTGTGTGTGTGTTTTTTTTTCCCTTCAGGTAACTGGAGGTGGCAACATTCAACTTGTTGGTCTGTTTCTCATCATTTTCTATTTTCTCCTCTATTTGTCTCTGAGCTGTTATACCTGTTATTGCAGTTTCCAACAAGAAAAAGCCAGGAAAAGGGAAAAGAATCAAAGCACCAGAGCAAGTCACCTCACTGGTAGGTGGAACCAGAAGTTTTAAAGCAGTAGCAACATTCATATGTTCTGGGTGTCAGTGGACACTTTCTGTATAATAATTTTATTTTACTTTTGTTAAGAATCATGAAGCAACCACAAAAAATTAAGTCAAAGCTTATCAAGTAGATGTTTGAAAGAAAAACAATGATTCACCTTGTAGGTAGACGTACTTTGCTATTGAAGGGATTGTTGACAAGTCTAAGCAAAGCTGAAGGGAATAAGGAAATTTCATTCCTTAGAGAAGACAGCATAGAATAATAGTACAGAGAGTGTAGGGTAGAACAGCTTGCATTCTAATCCCACATCTGCAACAGGATTCTCTTTGACACAGGAAAAGTTACTTCTGCTTTGTTGGGAGTATTAAAAATGGAGAAGCTTTCAAGTGCTTACTGTAGTTCCTGGCTTATGATAGCATCAATTAAAATTAGGTATTGATGCTATTATTATTAATATTGATCTCTTAGCCATCTGTATCTTCAGCATCCAAAGTGTCAGTTTGTTCTTTAAATTGCAATTGACCCTTTTTTCTCAATAGAAGAGCTAGTAAAATAATAAAGTGGAATTCTTGGAATGTATCCATTCCCCTGTATTCTTTTACATTTCACTTTTTTTATCCATTATTTCAAATGCCCAGTACCTTCCTGTTCACCCTAAAATCTTTTATGAGTTTATGAGTTAACAGGAAAACAGATTCCTTTTAGAAAATTGGAATAAAAAGAATTACCATTTATTCTTCTTTTTTTTTTTTTTTGAGACAGAGTCTCTCTCTGTGGCCCAGGCTGGTGTGCAGTGGCGTGATCTCAGCTCACTGCAAGCTCCGCTTCCCAGGTGCAACTGATTCTCCTGCCTTTGCCTCCCAAGTATCTGGGATTACAAGCATGCACCAACACACCCAGTTAATTTTTGTATTTTTAGTAGAGACGGGGATTCACCATATTGGCCAGATGGGTCTGGAACTCCTGACCTCAGGTAATCCAACCCCTCAGCCTCTCAAACACTTTTTTCTACATTTCAAACTCTTTGCAATTTACCTGCTATCTCATTTAATCTCCTCTTCCCTACACTAAAGACAATCAACCTCCCTCCTATTAACCAACCACTTAAAATTCTGCCTCCTTATGTACCTTAAATACAAAATATGACAGTCCCCATTATTTTAATAAATATTTATTGAATATATTCTTGACAAGTAATCCTGCTTGTATTTTTAGCTAGCTAATGTGAGATACATCTTTGACATGGTTAAATGTATGATCCCTTAATTAATTTAATATAATAAACTAATGCTACATTATAGGGGTACAAACATTTTTTAAAATATATTTTCTATTTTAAAATTGGCTTTATACTTTACGTAAATATAATGGACACTTTCTGCTTATTTTTGAATGATTATCAATCATTCAAAGGTCAGTACATCTGAACTTTCACAAAAAAAGTAAAAGGTCAAATGTAAAAATTGTAGGCTTTGTGGTTCACACATGGACTCTGCATATTATTCTTTAATTTCTGTTGTTTGGTTCCATATTTTTGTTTGTTTATACATTACTTACAAACCTTTTAAAATACAAAAAGTATTCTATCTTACTTGTCTCTCAAAATACAGGCCATTTTACCCAGGAACTGTACTTGGTCAATCTGTGCTTCACTGTAAATGTTCTTTGTTATTTTAAAATCAATACTGACATATTTCAAGTAAATTATTGTTTTCACTACCACTCATTTTCAGATGTTAAGTCCATAGGTTAACATAAATAAGAAAGTAGCAGCCAAAAACAAAAAAAAAAAGAACAATAAGAAAAACATTTTAAGTCAAAGGAAAATTGCCAGCTTTTATCTTCTCCTAAATCCCAATCCTTCACTCCTAAAGGAACATATTAAGTGCAAAGAGGGTCATACTTTTATTCCATTCCCCATGTATACATTTGTTATCCATTTGGCAAACTGTGGTTGAATTTCTCTTAGGATGACCTCACCAGCAGTAGGTGAATGGATCATTTGATTCAACACTAGTTCATAAGTGATTGTTCTTTTCAATCAGGCACACACTCGATGCTGATAACTGCATATTTTGACTATTTGTAGAAGTGTTAAAGGAACTAAGAATTTTATCGTAAATAAGCCATGTTGGAACAAATATCAAGGCCTTGAGAATAATATACTTTATACCTTTGCTCAACACATAATGTAGGAAAATATCCAATTAGGAGTCTAGAAATGGAGTGAGGAAGGGCCAGCTGAATATTTTCATTGTTTAATTTTTAATTGTTAACCCTTATAGTACCTTCATAAAGTTTCCAAATCTTTTCCTTTTTCTTGCTTTTGTTGTAAATACAAAAGTCCAAGCCTGCATTATATTATACTCAGTTTGAATAAGGAATATCAGCTCCTTAAGAATAAAATGAAACAGTTTTATTCTTCCCAAGATGTTTTCAGGCTTTTGTGTTGATCATCTTCATTTCTGCTGTGTAGCTAGCTTCATCAGTGATGTTTCAATTTATGTCTATAATTGTTATTTTGCAAAACTATCTCATTTTAATTAATATGATGCCTTACTCGTTATTTTTTAATTATTTTCTTCATTATTTTAAAACTAATTTTATTTCTAAGGACTGGGAATAAGGTGGGTGGATGTGATAATCTCACACATGTTCTTGTCTTTTTTCCTTTTATTTTCCCTCTGGTGCTGGGATAGAGAGGATGAAGAAAGAAAAATGTATTCTTTAGACAAATTATCTGTATTGAGGTTGTTCTAGGATTACTGTGCTAGAGGAAGGACCCCCAATAAATTCCACCGTTAAGAGGCTCAATATCAAGCAACAATCCTGTGATCTAGTGGCACCTTATGGAATTCTAATGTATCATTTAGCTAATGTCCAGGTGGTAGCCTGTTTTACATCTTGATGTGCAAACCTCTCTTCTTCACTTGCTTCAATATCCTTTATTTTATTTATAGTTACAAGCACAAACTCTGAGATTTACGGATCCAGACAGGATTGATCTCACCTAAAATATTGGGCAAGATCTTCAAGGGGACAGTTCATGCTTTCTTGCCAACTGCCCACTCCACCACCACATTTCTCTCCAGTGTTCTCTCCCCTGTTTTAGTTGTACTGACTCAAATCTAAGCAGCTACTCGATTAGAGTATTGAATGGTGATCTTCCCTTTTTTGTGTGAATTTCTTTTGGATTTTCTTCTCTCAATCTTAGCCAGACTTTTTCTATAATAACACTGGACTAGCAAACATTTCAACCTCATCTATTTATAAAATAGTGTTATCTAGTACTATTTGAGATCTCTCTTACTTGGATTTTTTGGAGTATTGTACTCAGAATCAGGAACTTTTTGAGATAATATCTGAGAAATGAATAACTTTTGCTCGACTGTGCTTTATTCAGGTTCTTATCTGTATTCTATTCTATAATCTCCAAGTGAGGAAAATAGTCAATTCATATTTCTCTAAAGTATTTCTTCATAAGAGCCTTAAAATAAATTGTATGTATTTTTAAACATTAGTACATTTACCCCAATATAACATTACAAAATTAACCTTTGGAAAATACAGAACTAATGTAATACAAAACATTCCCATCCTTCCAAAAACAGGTAAAATAAAATATAATAGTTCTCTACAGCCTAATCTAAAAGAATGTGATGTAGTGGATAGAGCACTGATTTATTAATCAAAGGGAGAAAAACTAATGTGGCTCATAAAGCTTGCCATTTCTGAGTCTCATTCTTTTCATTTTCCCGATAATAACGATAATAAGATCGACCTGTTTGTAGGGTCAGGTTAATGACCAAGTGAAATGATGCATTATACATATGTCAAAGAAATATAGCCTCTTAAAAGAAAGTTAACGCAGCTGACATTCAGTAACATACCTCGGTTAGTAAGTAAAAAATTAGAAATAAACTCAAATAAACGATCAATATACATTATGGTAAAAAAATGTAATAATTTGAATTAAGATAACTTGTTGAACACTGATTTATCAAACTCTATTGAACTAACCCATTTTTTAAATTTATACTTTTGTTTGTTTGTTATTAGAAAAACATTTCCCTACATAGAAGCTGCTCCACTATTCTGAAGGGAAGTACAAACGATGAAAAGCAGAGCTGGAGACGATCCATGATGGACATATAGTGTGAGTAAGAAATATATATTGTTTGTTTTAAATCACTGAGATTTTGAGTTTGTGTATGTGTCCATAATATGAGCTAACTATCCCTAATGACACCATAAGTAAAGAATTTAAAGTAAATAAGAAGTGCCTGACCCCATATTAAATGCCACGCTAAGTGTTAATTACAGCTCCCTGGTGGTAAACAGGGGACTGGTTCCATGACTTCTGAGTATATAAAAAATCTACACATACTGAAGTCCCACAGTGGGTCTTATGGAACCTTTTGTATACAAAAGGTTGGCTCTCCAAATCGGCAGGATTTATATTATATCTCTCAAAAAATCTGCATATAAGTGGATCTGTGCATTTCAAACTTGGGTTGTTCAAGGGTCAACTGTGTTACTGTTTTATGGGATGAGACGGCAGAGATGATACATGGAAATTTTGTGTTTAAAAAAGGAGAAATATGCAAATGGTGGTGGGGTGGGCCAAATGGAATGTGAGTTACATGAAAGGGTAATTTGGAAGGAAATAATGCTTTTGTGAAGAAGAGAAATACTTGAATATTTGAGTATAAAACATAGTTTTATTTAGTACCCTTGCCTCATCTTTAGTATGATAAAAATAGATAAAAAATTCAAAGAGACAAAGAGGGAGGAAGCTGCTTGAGTGAACATACTCTGTTGATGTAAATACTTGAGGAAATTAGCTCTGTATTGGGTGGTGTGCTGATGAATGCTTAACAAAAAAACTTTGAAGTGAAAGGCACTGATTTGTTGTATTTGATGATTTCTGTGGCATAAATATGCCCACCATAGCAATGTTTAGCTGGTAACATGACATAACTGCACACAGAGTCAGGAAGAGATGCACATGACTGGCTCTCATGATTTCGGTGTGGTCTGGCTCCAGCATTTGACTGTGACAAGTTTCACTGGCCGGTGAGAACGCTGGAGGAAAAAAAATCTACCTATAACTAACCCTTATTAGCATAACAGGTTTGAGAAAGCAGAGCCCTATTTTCCTTAAGGGAACGCCCGATCAATACAGCCATCAGGCAAAACAACATTCATGCACCGAGGAAAATCACTGCTTCTCAAACAACTTTTGGATACCATAAAAGGCCCATTCTTAAAAGGGGAAGTGGGAGGAGGGGAAACAAGAATTGTTGCCTGAAAAGAAACGACTTTGATCTCCATCAAAACAGATTAGTTTGAAGCCAATTTGCTGCTATCTTCAAAACTATATTTCCCCTCAAATTCTGTCTTCCAAATTGAGCAGTGAGTCAGCAGTAGGTAGTGCTAGAGTGTGAAAAGGATGAGGATGGAAGCAGCCAGGGTACCTCCAATGCATCTTCTTATTAGAAGACTTTTGAAGAGTAATTTGACGGAAGCTTTTCAACTTTTAGATCACTAGTTTAAATGTAGTCTCAGTTGATCATGAACAAAAGTGGGTGGTTAGTTGCCTATGAAAAGTATCACCCTTGTTCTTTCTAACAGAGACTGCCACTACAGTTGGCATCCTTTCTTTTCCTTCTACCAGAAGCACAAAGGGTGAATAGAAATGTCATTTCAAGTATTTTTTCAGCCTTTGTACCAGAGAAATTTGAAATATGAAAAAGGCCAACTTCTTTTCATCTTTAACTCACAGGTAGAATTATTGAACTATAATATGTTTCCTAGATCTTCCTGGATTTTATTAAAATGAAACCTGAGCCACTTTACAAGTAAAATTATGTCTTACTTCATAGAAAGTTAAATTACATAAAGGCACATACTTGAGAAATATTTAAATATAAAATGTATAATTTCTTGACCTGAATCTTATACACATAAGATTTATTTTGTTTTCGTTTTCTTTCTCTTATTTTTTTCTTGCTTCAATAAATGAATTCCCATGAATGTAAAGACAAAGATCTTATTATTCCATTAAATGAACATGTCTTTGTTCATTTAATATTTGATTTTATTTTCTATTTGATTTTTTATATTTGATTTTTTCTATTCTTTATCATTACAATACTTGATTTTTTCTATTTGATTATATTTGATTTTTGATTTTTAATATTTGATTTTTTAATATTTGATTTTTTCTATTCTTTATCATTACAATACTTTGACTTTTTTTCCTCCTAAAAAGACTGTAGGTTTTATTCCCTTTCTTTTAATTATTTCACAAAAATCCTCCAAATTTCCATATTACTAATATCTCTACCTTCATATAATTTTGTTTCAATATTAAATGATCAATTAAAGCAAACTCTCTCTAAGTACCTGGAAAAAAGCAACAGAATAAATATTAGAGTAGAGACACAAAGTAGTACTTGGTAATGCCAAGAAAATTTCAGTAGCTATCAGTAATCAGTAGGATATAACAGAAATAGCCCTGTTTTAGAAGTGATGAAAACTCAATCAACTGATTTTAAGCATCAGTTACTTTCTATGGGGTTAGCTTTCCACATCTCGAAAATTAGATTGATGTGTTTTGTTATTTTTGCATCATTTTCAATACAAACATTCTATGAAATCTTCACTTTTATATCATCCGGATTTAAGTGACAGGGTGTTAATATTCGAATGAGATTTAAGCAAGATGTAGCTCTGCCTTATGTCACATCAGCTGATGGTAAAGATTGATGCTGGGATTTTCCTGGGTCAGTCATGTTAAAATCTCCCCTAGGCTTCAAGGCCAACTTCATGAATTCTCATATCAGCAACTTCTGCAATTCCCACATAACACCAGAAGATAAACTCTGTTCTCTGAATGTTCATACAGAAAATAGTATGTCATCTTATGATTCTTATGATTGGCACAGTAAAGTAAAAATATATCAACACCGTATTTAGCCCAACTTGAAGCTGCATATTCAGTCAAAGATAGAGCTTTTCCTGGCCAAAGACACTTTGGTCAGAAATATATAAACAGTGAACACCAAGCTATCATCTTGCAAGTAACACATATGCTCATGAATCTCTAGCTACAAATAAAAATATCAGCTAGCACTACCCCCTTCTTGTAAAGGAATAAAAAACACAGCAATTACAAGATTTGCCTATGGCCATAAAATGAAGTGGGGTTTGTCTCAGAATTAGAATGCCTACCATCAGCCTTTGAGTACAAAGTTAATTCCCCTACACAAGACTGCAGCAAAAATAAATCCAGCTGGAGAAAAGCCATACAAGACAGAAAATAATAGTCAGCTGCAGTTTGGATCCAAAGTATAAAATATTCAAGTACGTGTTTCCAATCTCTTCATTCTCTCCTGTAATGATTGCAGCTAATCCCTGCCAGCCAAACGTTAGTTCTTCAATTGTGGCGATCAATAGAATAGATTAGCTGTGGAAACCCTCCATCCATATTACCCTTGCTTTCCTTTCCAGATGGAATTTTCATTCACTAGAGTGGAGGCAAGCATGTGAGGTTTTTCCCTCCATACACAAATATAAACTCATTAAATGCCAAGCTTGTCACTTTAGAATTTATATACACACACACACACACACACACACACACACACACCCCAAGGAACATACCTGTAGATTTAATAAAACAGCACCAACCCTCATGGCTTCACTAATTTCAAGGCTATACATCAGCTGTGGGAAGCGAGGAGGGCTTTGATTATTTGGTGGAAGCACTTCAATGTACACAGTGCAGATGGAGTGCCTGCAGAGAAAGAGAGGAAAACAAGATGGTTACGAATCTGCATCACATTTAATGTTAGACTGCATTGTTTATTCAGTTGTTGGGTTTACAGGAGAAAAAAATTCCAAATTTTATGAAAAATAATACAATCAAAATGAAAGGATAGAAAAAACTACCACCAAAGTATAATGGTTTTATGAAATTATCTTAGTAAAAGAAAAGTAATTGCCTCCAGTATCTGTTTTTCCTACTTAGATTAATAGTGTGAATTAAAATGGAATAGCTATACAAATAAAGCTAATAAATTGCCTTGACTTCTGACTTTGTTTTTAATGCTTCTCTAATAGCAAAATCATTGTATAAACATCTGGTAATAAGAGCTGTCCTTGGAGCTTTTTTCCTGTTAAACCAGCAGAGGGAGTATTGATTAAAATAACACACAAAACAAATTATGGGCTGTGTTTTATCCGTTCTGTTGCTGACATCAATGGCTTAATGTAAGTGTATGTCAGGAGTCAGGATCATAAGGAATCCTAAGTAAAATAGTTGCAAACAAAACTAAATATGTTTTAAAATCTTCTCTAGAAAGCAATATATGATAAGCTAGGAATTAGATTTAATAAAGCCCTTATATTGACAGGAGCTTTTCTTGAAAGACAAGATACCTTATCATTACAAGGAAAAAAAATCAGCATTGACATAGTCAACTTTTTTGATATCTCTGAACTTTGAATTTTTTTTATGAAACAAAAACTGAAGAAGCATGTTAGTCAAGGTTTGTAATGTGGAAACATTAGCTGAAATATATCAATGAAATCTGAAAATGTATAAGGTTAGCCCACTATTGTGAAAAAACATATAAATGTATACATACACACACACACACATATATACACATATATACACACACATATACACACACACATACATATAACATTTTGTACAAACATACCACCACTGCCTAAGATGTACGTTTTGAATTTAACAAAGTCATGATTTAGTTCAAATCACATTTGTTATAATTTCTATTTGGGGATGAGAAAATTTATTTATTTATTTATTTGAGATGGAGAGTCACTCTCCAGCCCTGGCTGGAGTGCAGTGGCATGATCTTTGCTCACTGCAACCCCCACCTCCTGGGTTCAAGTGATTCTCCTGCCTCAGCCTCCCAAGTAGCTGGGATTACAGGCCTATGTCACAATATCTGGCTAATTTTTGTATTTTCAGTAGAGATGGGGTTTTCCCATGTTGACCAGGCTGGTCTCGAACTCCTGACCTCAGGTGATCCACCTGCCTCAACCTCCCAAATTGCTGGGATAACAGGCGTGAGCACCACGCCTGGCCTAGAATTTTCTTAAAGTAGTCCCAAACTCTTTATAAGATGCTTCACTTAAAAGACATGGTCACCAAAAATATTTGTCTGAGTTTATTAACTAAAACATTCTACTTTTCAAAACCTTTTGAAAGAAATTCAGGCCGGCCATGGTGGCTCACATCTGTAATCCCAGCACTTTGGGAGGCCGAGGCAGGCGGATCATGAGGTCAGGAGATCGAGACCATCCTGGCTAACACGGTGAAAGCCCGTCTCTACTAAAAATACAAAAAATTAGCCCGGCATGGTTGCCGGTGCCTGTGGTCCCAGCTACTTGGGAGGCTGAGGCAGGAGAATGGCATGAACCCAGGAGGCGGAGCTTGCAGTGAGCCAAGATCGCGCCACTGCACTCCAGTCTGGGCGACAGAGCAAGACTCCGTCTCAAAAAAAGAAAAAAAAAAAAAAAGAAATTCAGATCATGGGCACTAAAATTTCGTTTTATAGCTTGTCACTTTATAATATACCTAAATTCAAGTTGTTTCTGAGCATATCATCAGTAGATAGATACCAATAGAATAGTAAGCATAAAAGCTACAGTGACTTTTAAAAATTTCATGGTCAGGCGTGGTGGCTCACGTCTGTAATCTCAGCACTTTGGGAGGCCAAGGCGGGTGATCACAAGGTCAGGAGTTCAAGACCAGCATGACCAACATGGTGAAACCCCATCTCAACTAAAAAATACAAAAATTAGCCAGGCATGGTGGCCTGTAATCCCAGCTACTCAGGAGTCTGAGGCAGGAGGGAGAATTGCTTGAACCCGGGAGACAGAGGTTGTAGTGACCCGAGATCGTGCCATTGCACTCCAGCCTGGGCGACAGGGCGAGACTCTGTCTCAAAAAAAAAAAAAAAAAATTTCATGCTTACATTTATCATGATATTGTTCTAAAGTAATCTCACTTTAAATTAAAATATTTTAAACTTTCATAATTAGTTAAAATATCTGTATTCATTTCTGCCTCTGATTTTATCTATTTAGTATCAAAATTTGCCAATAAAATTAATCAGATTATATTTCTTAAATGGGTTCAAACTGATGATGAAATGTTGCTTATATACTTATAATTATTGATGTCAACATGAAACAATGGGAAGTTACAAAATGTATCGTACACTGCAAAGATTCCCACTTCCGTGTTGTGAGAACAAAGGAATTGTCATTTTGAGGTAGACCTAACATCCTTCCAGGTAGTGATCTGACTCCAGAAGCAGCCCCAAAATGTAAAACATTTTCCCTGATATTACCCTTGAAGATCTTGGCTTCTTTTAGTGTCTGTTGTTGATCAAGTTTTTAAAACATTTTATGAACCTCTTTCTTTTCTCTGATAGCACATTCTCTACACATAACAAGTCCTACAACATTATTGGTAATAAAAGTAGGTGAGTGATGTTGAACACAGAATTTGTAACCAGATATTCCTGAGTTAGAATTTTGATGCTGTCCTCAGTGATCTAGAGCAAATTATTTCTTTCAGCTTCATTATTTCCACATAATAAGTGGGAATAATAATAACATCTAAGGTCAGCATAAAGATGAAATAAGTTTATATATTTGCATATGTAAGTACATGTATACATATATATGAAACATACTTTTATAATTTATTATTAATAAATTACTCAAAATAAGGCTTAAGGTTTCTTATTCCACTTTATGAATAGTGTAAACAATCTTTCATTTTCCTTAGCTACATCCTTTATAATATTGTAGATATTTTAATTGAATCCTTTCACTTGGCTAAATTCCTACAAAGGCATGATACTCCTTCACCCCTCCCCAGCATGGGGTATGTTGGTGTTAGAATTTGAGCACGTTGGATCATAATCTTTAGGGTAGGATACAAGAATCTACAATTTTCACAAATTTCCAAAGTTCTACTTACAAAAACTAGAATTTGAAGACCACTGCTTCAGAATCTCATGAAAAGTACAATATGTAGACTAACCTTTTTTTTTTTTTAATTACCTCAGTAGAAAAACTCTACAAAGTCACTTAACGTCTTCAATAACCCTGGATCCAAAAGACTTCCTCACTGTTTAACTTTTTTTTTTTGACCTGGAACATATCTGTACTGCAGATTCGAAGATTTCTTTCAAAAGCCAGGCCCTTTCTGCTTCTGATATTCTTTAGATCTTCAGTTTACTGGTCAAGAATACTTTATAAAGGTTTTACAAGAATATCAGTGTCTTAAAGCTTGTGAAAGTAGAGTTAAACTACACTTATTATACTTTTTATATTTCTTCATTCCTTTCCCTTTCATTATCTTCCCATTTTAGAGGGTTAAAGTCAGACAATGCTACAACAATAAGGACCTTAAACTCGTATGAGGCACTTGGATACTTGTCACAGAGTCGAAAACTTTAAAATCCTGAAACAAAGAGGACTCTAGTCTCAGACAAAACACAGAGACAAATTTTAGCCCAACATGACCGTCTCCTTGATCCATCCTTACTCCTTTGCTTCCTCTGTTCCTTTCCACAATAATTCAAAAGCTAGAATTGCTAATTGTGTTCCCCCACCCGCTTGGTCTTGAATGTTAGTTATTTGGAGGAGATCATATTTCAAGGCTTGCATTTTTCATCTTCAACATCCTGGCATGTCCCTACAATGTGTTTAAATAACCACCAGGCTTCTTGAGGGTTATTGCCTTTTAAAATGCTATCTCCTTTTTATCCTTGATGTCAGCACAGTGTCACAGTTAGCTTTCCTAAAATTAAATACCCATAGTACTAATAATAAAATAATAGTATTTATGCTGTAATAAATAGTAGTATTTCAACAGCATCATCTAAACACTTAATAAAATAGGGTAGTCACTATGTAAATAACACATTATGTGAGCATTTTGTATTCATATTTTATAGCTAAATGCATAAAACTGAGCATCTATATAAGAAAAATTTTATTTTTGTAATATAGCCAGTATGATGTAGATAAATCTCCATTTCTAAAAATGAACATCATAAAGCTTTATTATATTTTACCTGGTAATAAAGGTCAAAGTAGCACAAAAAAGGTAATATATTTCTTATATACTCTTGAAACCTACGCAATAGTTCCATAAATATAAATATATATATGTATATATATATTTCTTTTGATAAACATAGAAATTGACCCTTCTGGTTTTAAAGCTTGAAACTTAACATTTCTGGGGTCGGGAGCCCAGATGGCCAAATAGGAACAGCTCCGGTCTACAGCTCCCAGCGTGAGTGACGCAGAAGACGGGTGATTTCTGCATTTCCATCTGAGCTTTGCAGAGAGCAGTGGTTCTCCCAGCACGCAGCTGGAGATCTGAGAACAGGCAGACTGCCTCCTCAAGTGGGTCCCTGACCCCTGACCCCCAAGCAGCCTAACTGGGAGGCACTCCCCAGCAGGGGCAGACTGACACCTCACATGGCCGAGTACTCCAACAGACCTGCAGCTGAGGGTCCTGTCTGTTAGAAGGAAAACTAACAAACAGAAAGGACATCCACACCAAAAACCCATCTGTACACCACCATCATCAAAAACCAAAAGTAGATAAAACCACAAAGATGGGGAAAAAACAGAGCAGAAAAACTGGAAACTCTAAAAAGCAGAGTGCCTCTCCTCCTCCAAAGGAACACAGTTCCTCACAAGCAACGGAACAAAGCTGGATGGAGAATGACTTTGATGAGCTGAGAGAAGAAGGCTTCAGATGATCAAATCACTCTGAGCTACGGGAGGATATTCAAACCAAAGGCAAAGAAGTTGAAAACTTTGAAAAAAATTTAGAACAATGTATAACTAGAATAACCAATACAGAAAAGTGCTTAAAGGAGCTGATGGAGCTGAAAACCAAGGCTCGAGAACTATGTGAAGAATGCAGAAGCCTCAGTAGCCGATGCGATCAACTGGAAGAAAGGGTATCAGTGATGGAAGATGAAATGAATGAAATGAAGTGAGAAGGGAAGTTTAGAGAAAAAAGAATAAAAAGAAATGAGCAAAGCCTCCAAGAAATATGGGACTATGTGAAAAGACCAAATCTACGTCTGATTGGTGTACCTGAAAGTGATGGGGAGAATGGAACCAAGTTGGAAAGCACTCTGCAGGATATTATCCAGGAGAACTTCCCCAATCTAGCAAGGCAGGCCAACATTCAGATTCAGGAAATACAGAGAACACCACAAAGATACTCCTCGAGAAGAACAACTCCAAGACACATAATTGTAAGATTCACCAAAGTTGAAATGAAGGAAAAAATGTTAAAGGCAGCCAGAGAGAAAAGTCGGGTTACCCTCAAAGGGAAGCCCATCAGACTACCAGCGGATCTCTCAGCAGAAACTCTACAAGCCAGAAGAGAGTGGGGACCAATATTCAACATTCTTCAAGAAAAGAATTTTCAACCCAGAATTTCATATCCAGCCAAACTAAGCTTCATAAGTGAAGGAGAAATAAAATACTTTACAGACAAGCAAATGCTGAGAGATTTTGTCACCACCAGGCCTGCCCTACAAGAGCTCCTGAAGGAAGCGCTAAACAGGGAAAGGGACAACCGGTACCAGCCGCTGCAAAATCATGCCAAAATGTAAAGACCATCGAGACTAGGAAGAAACCGCATCAACTAACGAGCAAAATAACCAGCTAACATCATAATGACAGGATCAAATTCACACATAACAATATTAACTTTAAATGTAAATGGAATAAATGCTCCAAATAAAAGACACAAACTGGCAAATTGGATAAAGACTCAAGACCCATTAGTGTGCTGTATTCAGGAAACCCATCTCACGTGCAGAGACACACATAGGCTCAAAATAAAAGGATGGAAGAAGATCTACTAAGCAAATGGAAAGCAAAAAAAGGCAGGGGTTGCAATCCTAGTCTCTGATAAAACAGACTTTAAACCAACAAAGATCAAAAGAGACAAGGCCATTACATAATGGTAAAGGGATCAATTCAACAAGAAGAGCTATCCTAAATATATCTGCACCCAATACAGGAGCACCCAGATTCATAAAGCAAGTCCTGAGTGACCTACAAAGAGACTTAGACTCCCACACATTAATAATGGGAGACTTTAACACTCCACTGTCAACATTAGACAGATCAACGAGGCAGAAAGTCAACAAGGATATCCAGGAATTGAACTCAGCTCTGCACCAAGCGGACCTAACAGACATCTACAGAACTCTCCACCCCAAATCAACAGAATATACATTCTTTTCAGCACCACACCACACCTATTCCAAAATTGACCACATACTTGGAAGTAAAGCTCTCCTCAGCAAATGTAAAAGAACAGAAATTATAACAAACTATCTCTCAGATCACAGTGCAATCAAACTAGAACTCAGGATTAAGAAAATCACTCAAAACCACTCAACTACATGGAAACTGAACAACCTGCTCCTGAATGACTACTGGGTACATATCAAAATGAAGGCAGAAATAAAGATGTTCTTTGAAAACAACGAGAACAAAGACACTACATACCAGAATCTCTGGGATGCATTCAAAGCGGTGTGTAGAGGGAAATTTATAGCACTAAATGCCCACAAGAGAAAGCAGGAAAGATCCAAAATTGACACCCTAACATCACAATTAAAAGAACTAGAAAAGCAAGAGCAAACGCATTCAAAAGCTAGCAGAAGGCAAGAAATAACTAAAATCAGAGCAGAACTGAAGGAAATAGAGACACAAAAAACCCTTCAAAAAATTAATGAATCCAGGAGCTGGTTTTTTGAAAGGATCAACAAAATTGATAGACCGCTAGCAAGACTAATAAAGAAAAAAAGAGAGAAGAATCAAATAGATGCAATAAAAAATGATAAAGGGGATATCACCACCGATCCCATAGAAACACAAACTACCATCAGAGAATACTACAAACACCTCTACGCAAATAAACTAGAAAATCTAGAAGAAATGGATAAATTCCTCGACACATACATGCTCCCAAGACTAAACCAGGAAAAAGTTGAATCTCTGAATAGACCAATAACAGGAGCTGAAATTGTGGCAATAATCAATAGCTTACCAACCAAAAAGAGTCCAGGACCAGATGGATTCACAGCCGAATTCTACCAGAGGTACAAGGAGGAACTGGTACCATTCCTTCTGAAACTATTCCAATCAATAGAAAAAGAGGGAATCCTCCCTAACTCATTTGATGAGGCCAGCATCATGCTGATACCAAAGCCGGGCAGAGACACAACCAAAAAAAAGGATTTTAGACCAATATCCTTGATGAACATTGATGCAAAAATCCTCAATAAAATACTGGCAAACAGAATCCAGCAGCACATCAAAAAGCTTATCCACTATGATCAAGTGGGCTTCATCCCTGGGATGCAAGGCTGGTTCAATATACGCAAATCAATAAATGTAATCCAGCATATAAACAGAACCAAAGACAAAAACCACATGATTATCTCAATAGATGCAGAAAAGGCCTTTGACAAAATTCAACAACCTTTCATGCTAAAAACTCTCAAGAAATTAGGTATTGATGGGACATATCTCAAAATAATAAGAGCTATCTATGACAAACCCACAGCCAATATCATACTGAATGGACAAAAACTGGAAGCATTCCCTTTGAAAACTGGCACAAGACAGGGATGCCCTCTCTCACCACTCCTATTCAACATAGTGTTGGAAGTTCTGGCCAGGGCAATTAGGCAGGAGAAGAAAATAGTGGGTATTCAATTAGGAAAAGAGGAAGTCAAATTGTCCCTGTTTGCAGATGACATGATTGTATATCTAGAAAACCCCATCGTCTCAGCCCAAAATCTCCTTAAGCTGATAAGCAACTTCAGCAAAGTCTCAGGATACAAAATCAATGTACAAAAATCACAAGCATTCTTATACACCAATAATAGACAAACAGAGAGCCAAATCATGAGTGAACTCCCATTCACAATTGCTTCAAAGAGAATAAAATACCTAGGAATCCAACATACAAGGGATGTGAAGGACCTCTTCAAGGAGAACTACAAACCACTGCTCAAGGAAATAAAAGAGGATACAAACAAATGGAAGAACATTCCATGCTCATGGGTAGGAAGAATCAATATCGTGAAAATGGCCATACTGCCCAAGGTCATTTATAGATTCAATGCCATCCCCATCAAGCTACCAATGACTTTCTTCACAGAATTGGAAAAAACTACTTTAAAGTCCATATGGAACCAAAAAAGAGCCCGCATCGCCAAGTCAATCCTAAGCCAAAAGAACAAAGCTGGAAGCATCACACTACCTGACTTCAAACTATACTACAAGGCTACAGTAACCAAAACAGCATGGTACTGGTACCAAAACAGAGATATAGATCAATGGAACAGAACAGAGCCCTCAGAAATAATGCCGCATATCTACAACTATCTGATCTTTGACAAACCTGACAAAAACAAGCAATGGGGAAAGGATTCCTTATTTAATAAATGGTGCTGGGAAAACTGGCTAGCCATATGTAGAAAGCTGAAACTGGATCCCTTCCTTGCACCTTATATAAAAATTAATTCAAGATGGATTAAAGACTTAAACATTAGACCTAAAACCATAAAAACCCTAGAAGAAAACCTAGGCATTACCATTCAGGACATAGGCATGGGCAAGGACTTCATGTCTAAAACACCAAAAGCAATGGCAACAAAAGCCAGAATTGACAAATGGGATCTAATTAAACTCAAGAGCTTCTGCACAGCAAAAGAAACTACCATCAGAGTGAACAGGCAACCTACAAAATGGGAGAAAATTTTCGCAACCTACTCATCTGACAAAGGGCTAATATCCAGAATCTACAATGAACTGCAACAAATTTACAAGAAAAAAACAAACAACCCCATCAAAAAGTGGGCAAAGGACATGAACAGACACTTCTCAAAAGAGGACATTTATGCAGCCAAAAGACACATGAAAAAATGCTCATCATCACCAGTCATCAGAGAAATGCAAATCAAAACCACAATGAGATACCATCTCACACCAGTTAGAATGGCAATCATTAAAAAGTCAGGAAACAACATTTGCTGGAGAGGATGTGGAGAAATAGGAACACTTTTACACTGTTGGTGGGACTGTGAACTAGTTCAATCATTGTGGAAGTCAGTGTGGTGATTCCTCAGGGATCTAGAACTAGAAATACCATTTGACCCAGCCATCCCATTACTGGGTATATACCCAAAGGACTATAAATCATGCTGCTGTAAAGACACATGCACGCATATGTTTATTGTGGCATTATTCACAATAGCAAAGACTTGGAACCAACCCAAATGTCCAACAATGATAGACTGGATTAAGAAAATATGGCACATATACACCATGGAATACTATGCAGCCATAAAAAATGATGAGTTCATGTCCTTTGTAGGGACATGGATGAAATTGGAAATCATCATTCTCAGTAAACTATCACAAGGACAAAAAGCCAAACACCACATATTCTCACTCATAGGTGGGAATTGAACAATGAGAACACATGGACACAGGAAGGGGAACATCACACTCTGGGGACTGTTGTGGGGTGGGGGGAGGGGGGAGGGATAACATTGGGAGATATACCTAATGCTAGATGACGAGTTAGTGGGTGCAGTGCACCAGCATGGCACATGTATACATGTGTAACTAACCTGCACATTGTGCACATGTACCCTAAAACTTAAAGTATAATAATAATAAACAAACAAGCAAACAAAAAGAAACTTAACATTTGTTTTATCTGGGCTCCTTCCTCAGGAAACAACCTTCAAGCCTCCCAAAAAAGGTATCAAAGAACTGAAACTCACCAGATCACCACATCCAATGAGATGTCAGACCTGTCATTCATTATGATTGCTTCCTAGCCCCTCCCTAGTTCCTGTTTTCTTACATATTGTTACATTTCTTCCCTGCTATGTAAACACTAATTGTAGTCAGTCAGTGAGTTGGATTTGAGATTGTCACCAGTTTCCTTAGCTGCAGCACCAGATTAAAATCTTCTTCTTTGACAATTGTTGTTGAGTGATTGGCTTTTTGTATGACCAGCAGCAGAATCTAAACTGAACCCCTGGTGTTCCTGTGACAGATTTTCATTACCTGACCAAGAACACATTGCTTGTTTCTTGGCTGCCTTGAGCCAAGAGTCTCAGAAGCCCTCCTAAGCAGTTGCTCACCCAATTTTCACTGGAGGTGTTTTGGTTTTTTTCTGGCCCCACAGCAGCTACCCCCAACTACATTCCTGATTGTCTAGTAAGAACAGCATTTGAAATTTGACATCTGCATCCGGATAGGTGAGTGTCAGGTTCTTTGTGGGCCTGGACAGCATGATCCTCTCCTCTCAGTTTGAGAATTTTTTAAAGAAATTTTTATTTGTAGGTTGAACAAGCCCAAATGACTGAAAGTGGGAAGCACCCTGTGTTAGTATGGACGCTTTTGGGGGGTTTCAGTATGAACACTCTTGGGGGCTTGTTTGTAATTGTGGGGTGTGCATGTGTGTGTGTGTGTGTGTGAGAAAGTGTGTATCTTTTATGGGACTAGACAGTGGGATTGGCTCCTCTCAATTTGAGAAATTCCTAAGGAATTTTTCTTTGTGGGTTGGTCAAGCCCAACCAGTAGAAAGAAGAAGTACCCTGACTGTTTCAGTTTGGATGCTCTTAGGGCTCGTTTATTGTTTCAGCAGTAGGATTGTGTTGGCGATTGTGTGTGTTTGATATAGTCATAGCAAAGTAGAATTCAGTAAGCTAATATTTTCTGAAACACTGTTTGGCTCCAATATTCTTCGGAATCTGGAGTTTGCTATTGAATGGGAAAGCATGACAGAGTTCCATGTATCCAGACTTTCGTGCTACTGCTCTAACCATGGTCAGGCCTGGTCAGTATGTGATGTTCTCTTGTGATGCTGTTTGGTTCCAGTGTTCTTTGAAGTCTGGGGAGGTTTAGCCTTTAAAAAGCAAACTGCCATGAAAACTACTCTACCCAAAATTTTGATTCACAGCCTTCATTGGATTACCTACTGAGGTCAAGAAAGTGTGGCTATGTAAACCAGTGAGTTTCTACTGCTATATCATGGCTAGAGTTTTGAGGTAAAATAGATTGGATCTTTATGTGTGTTTATATGCGTCTTAATGTGTTTATGTATGTTCATGTATTATGTTTTTTTGGTCTACCAAATTGGTTTATAAATAAAAGAGCACACATAAAATAAGTAAGCCCAAAGTATTTTTCAAGTTCAAATGACTTAAGTCAACCACAATAAGCAAGCTGGCTTTAACATTTTTGATAAAATAAAAATAGAAATGCCTTTAGAATTGTCAGCATACATTTTTGTCTGGGTTTTATATATGGCTCTGCTAGATATGATTGAGGTGTCATGGTTTGGCATAGAAGGTTATAAAACTATAAACCCAGCTAAAATAAAATGATTTTGGTTTGTGTACCTTCTTTGACAAATGAGACTAATTTAATGTTGTTAGCTGATTCTTGTGAGTTATTGGCAACAATACCTATATATTTAATTTTAAGATTTAGTTGAGGACCTGACATTTACCAGCTATTAAAAAAAAAAGAGTAATGAACAAGGAAAAAGCTAACTTTAAATGATGATGTCTAATATTTCAGTTTTCAGAAGAAATCTAGATAAACTATTAAAATGAAATAATCAAGTACTTGTAAATTGAATAAATGTTGTAGGTACACTTTTTGTGTAATATAAAATTTTTAAATTGTTTTTGATGCTCATTGGGTGTCTGGGTCATTTCCTATTAAGAAAAAGTTATGGGGAAACATATTTCTAAAAATTGTGGAATTGTTCTCATCTGTAAAATGCTAATATCTGATAGTCAGCTCAGAATTTCTTGCTTCTCAGATGTTCACTAAAATTTTGTTCACTAACATTTAAGGCTACTAAGGATAAGAATTCTAAAGAAGATGTGTTTTTATTGAGAAAACAAGTCTGTCTAGTTCAGAAGTTATCTAAAGGCTAATTAAAATTATGGGCTTGAAATGGTTAGTTATGAAACAAGGTAGAAGAAAACCAATAAGTAGAAGAAAAAGAGATGTGTAAAAAATTATAGATATGAAAATATATTTTAGGAAGGTGATAATGAAAAAATAACAATTTTTATAAGAAAAGATTTTGTATGGTGAATGTTTGTCCTAAATTAAAATAACTGGTTATTAAAAAAAGAACAGAAAGAAAATCTAAGACAAAACAGAAGTCCAAGCATGTCATGGATGGTCTGTGTAAGTCATATGCCGTTTTTCCTGTTTCTCTGTGTGTCTATCTTCATGCCCATACAAAGAAAATACAAAGTTGAAAAAGCTTAGATAATAAAATATCCTTTAAAACTTGATAAAAATAGGAATGCTTTGGCTAATTAGCATTGTTCATAGTTAAAACTCATATCTTAATGAAGGTAAAATAGAAATTATTGTAAAGAAATATTAGCAGTTTGGCAATTTTTTAAATATAGTTACGCCCAAAGCTGGATGTAACATGGAGCCAAATTTCACAGTATATTTGCTATTCTGCATCACATACCTACAGTGAATTTTTTAATTACAGAAAATATATACTGGTACTGCTGGACTTAAAGACAGTAAATATCAAAAAACTGAATCAGGAATAAAATATCTGTCAGGTGAATTTTTTTTGGCTCTGAGTAACAATAACACTGTAAAGCCAAGGTAAATTGAGTAGAAGAAAAATTGAGGGTTGGACTACTGTTTGTTTATTTTTGCTTTTTTTTTTTTTTTCTTGAGACAGGGTCTTGCTCTGTTGCCAGGATGGAGTGCAGTAGAGTGATCTCGGCTCATTGCAACCCCTGCCTCCTGGGTTCAAGTGATTCCCCTTCCTCAGACGCAGTCCTCAGCTGGGACTACAGGTGCTGCCACCACACCTGGCTAATTTTTTGTATTTTAGTGGAGATGGGGTTTCATCATGTTGGCCATGATGGTCTCGATCTCCTGACCTCGTGATCCACTCTCCGTTGTCACCAGGCTGGAGTACAGTGGCACGATCTCAGCTCACTGCAACCTCCACCTCCCAGGTTCAAGCAATTCCCCTGCCTCAGCCTCAGTCCTCAGCAGGACTACAGGCATGTGCCACCACACCTGGCTAATTTTTTGTATTTTAGTAGAGATGGGGTTTCACCATGTTGGCCATGATAGTCTCAATCTCCTGACCTCGTGATCCCCTCTCCTCTGCCTCCCCAAGTGTTGGGATTACAGGCATGACCCACCACGCCTGACCTATTTTTGCTTCTAATTTTCATTTATTTGCTATTTGTTCCACTTATATATACAAATATATACATATATACACATATTTATATGTATACATATACACATATGTATACATATATGCATATATATTTGTATACATATACACATATGTATACATATATGCATATATATTTGTATACATATATATATAAAACTATTGATGCTTTCGTGTTTCTAATGGAAAGCTTTTATTTGGTTCTATGAATAGTCATTTTGTTTTCTATGTATTCCAACAATTCACCATTTGCTCTGTTTATTGAAAGTTCCTAAACTACATTTGTCAAGCTTCAAAACATTGATGAAGGACAGCAGCCATTTAAATTTGATTGGTTTTTCTTACCTCTGAGTATATTGATAGCTATGATAATTTTAAGGTTCTTGGCAAAAATCATATAAAAGACTTATTTTTATAAGTTCTAAACAGAAATAGTACATTATATATTTTGTCACTTGGAAAAGTAGATGAGAATAGAAGTGTTTAAATGATGTTTATTTCCAATGTAATTCAATTCCATCAATAATTTGAGTTGGTTCAGATCCTTTCCTTTAGTGAAGAAAAACTGTGATATGGGTTAAAAGCTTTAATGTTCAGGAAAGACTGGGCTTTTTTTTTTAAGAAAAATTTTATTGATTGGGATTTATCTGAAACTACTTTCCTTGTGTTTACCATTATTAACATTAAATGACACTCAACTGAATTAAGTAGTAATTGCTTTAAAAATTGTGATACTTTGTTGTAATTTTTGATCCAAATCCATTTATCTCTGATGGGCATTCATGTGGTACTTGAAAACAAAATATGCACAAGTGTTGCACTGGTTTGAAGACTTTGGTGGTGAAAGTTACTTAATCAGTTGTGAGTACTGTATCTAGAAGTAAATCTTAGAAATGTGTGATGATGCTCTTTTAAATAGCCGAAGAGAAATTATTATGTGGTTTTCACTTTGTCCTTGCTTTGTTGTAGAGTATTTAAGTGAAATGAGATTGCTTATCCTTATTCTGAATTTCCAAAGCTGATATTTGCATTTGCCATTTTTCAATAATGGAAAAAAAAAAAAAAACATTAGTTGTCTTTCTTTGGAAAGTTTGTCAAAGGACCTATTAAAACTTTGATGCTTTTGGTCGCAGTTCTGTCACTAAAATGCTAGCAATTAGACATATGGAATGAGTAACCTAACTACTTTAACACAGTGGTCAGAAGTGCTGTAAGTAGTATCTGCTAAGCTCCAAGCCACTGTGTTTTAATTTGTGACATATTAGAATAATGGGCTTTCTGTAGTATAAATATCCTATTAACTAATCCTCGTGCTGTTAAGTTACAGGTCTTTGAATCCTCAGTCTGAAGAAAGCACTGACTTCTGTTAAATTTTGAGAATTGATACCAGTCAAAACCTCATCTTCAGACACAGGAGAAGGTGACAATCAAAATGAACTGCTTTCATGAGACACAGGGCCAGAAATTAAAACTATTCGGTCCCTCTAGACCCAGGAACTATTGTGGAAACTGTAGGTGTGTGAGATGGTGAGGGACAATTTTGAGGGATAAACTCAGTTCAGAGTTTCTGTAAATTAAATTTTAATATCAAAAGCACAATGATGCAAGGTCAGTGTCTGGGCCTATGTGTCAGAATAACAGGGTTTTCTTGGTGCATTGATCTGCTCTTTAATAGATAATCGTAAAAGGCTATCAGAACTTTGTGAAAATCTTATAGTCAAACTGATTAAAATTGGATAGATTTGTTTATAAGGTTTTATTAAAATTAGATTTAACATTAATATACCATACAAAGATAAAATGTTGTTTTCTGTTTTGAACAAAAATTTCATGTAAGAGGAAATGGCAGGGAAAAAAAGGAGAGTGGGGGGACAGAATTTTCTAAGTTGGCCTCATGCTATCTTAAGTATTAGGTCTTATTGCTTAAGAAACAGTCTCCTGTCTATCAAAAGGTAAATGTTTTTATTATTTTGGCTAAATAAATGAATATTTTATAGTGACCTGTGATCCTATTTTGTGGTATCAAGTGTCTTAAACCTTTGATATTTGACAGAATTTCCAACAGCAAAATTTCAAGTTCTAAATTCAGTCTTTTTGACCTCAAACCAACCTTTTTGGATATTAGTTTCCCTGAAGTTCAAGAGAGACATGTAAGGCTTATTAGGCTTAGTTGTTATATTAGAATTATGCAGGAGACATTATCAAATCTGAGGTGGTGGTAAGTTTCCTTTGGGTAATATTTATATGGGTGGGTTGTTAAAATATGTTTGAGGATTACATGAGATTCCTGTAATTCTGATATGTCTTAATATAAGTTGTCAATAATAATTATGATTATTGTTACATTGTTGTATGCCACAGAAATAACCAAATTTCTTTATCTACTGTGTCTTTAACTATGGCTGTCTTAAGACTTTTGTCATCTACAATTATTGTTTTGCTTTGATCCTTCTCAAAAAGTGACTTATAATCAGCTACAGTCCAGGGGTTGCTTCTTTGGTGGAGTTCGTGAAAAGAACTTTTGAATGCAGGTTACTGATAACTTTGGAGATTGTGCCATTAGGTTAGAGAAGAAAATTCCAGGGCACTAACTAAAAGGCTGATGTGTTCATAAAGATTGTTAACCCAACATGAAGCAGAGCAATAATTGATTGCATGGACTAAACTAATGAAGGACTGAAATAATTTTTGTGGCTTTTATCTTTGGAATATTGCTGATTTTTTTGCTTTGTTTTTCAGAGTCTGGATAATTTTTTAGATCTATTTATAAGCTTTAAGTTATGCTTTCAGTATATTAAGTAGAGTATACTTTTGTAAACAGAACTTGAGGCATATTTTTTCTCTGCCTATTTTCTCCAGAATTATATTCTTAGTTCATGTGTGTTTGTTTGCATACATTTAATGACAACTTGTTTTCTTGTATAATGGGACACAATTGGAGGAAGTGGTTATTATCTTAGGGCTTTGAACTGAAATGGCCTTGGGAAAGGTTCCAGAAAAGCGAATTTAGGACCTATATAAACAATGATCCTTGTTGCACTTTGTGTGGTTAATCAGGCTAAGTATACAGGCCTGAAGCTTATTTTGCAAGTAGATTTGTCCTGCTATGACTTGTCTTTGTTGGAAGTTGGGGGCTGAAGAGAGAAATACTGTGTTTCAGAAGAAAATGATACTATTAGATTAGTCTTTGATTTCTGGGTGGCCATGAAATCACCTATAGTATGACGCTGCCCACAATGCCCCTCTTCAGCATTAAACAGCCAGAAAGATTGACAACCAGATTCCCCATGATTGAGAAATTGATGAATAGAAAGGGGGGACTGAAACCGACCAAATAGTCCCATAGATTGCTTTTTTTGATAAACTTAGAAATTGACTCTTCTGGTCTTAAGGCTTGAAACTTTTTTTTGTGAGGTTTTTTCTTTTATGTGAGTTCCTTCCTCAGGAAACCACTTGCAGCCTCTCAAAAAAGTATTAAAGAAATTAAACACACCAGATCACCATATTCAGATAATGAGATGTTACACCCCTCATTCATCATGATTGCTTTCTTGCCCCTCCCTAGTTCTTATTTTTTTACACATTGTTACATTTTTTTCCCTGCTATATATACCCATAATTTTAGTTGATCGGGAGGATGGACTTGAGACTGATCTCCCATCGCCTCAGCTGCAGCACCCAATTAAAGCCTTCTTCCTTGGCAATAATTGCTGCGTCAGTGATTGGCTTTCTGTGTGGTTAGCAGCAGGACCTAGACCAAAACCTTGGTGTTTTCATAATAATCTTATAATTGAAAAAGATCCTTAAAACAATCTAATTTAACTCTCATTTTACAAAAGAGGATTTAAAAATGGAAAAGATTTGCTGACTGAATCAAGATTATAACATTAATTAGCAACAGCAGATAAACTAAAATACAAGGCTTCTGAATTCAAAATATGCTTTCCATTTCTCCCTACATCCTACAAGAACAAATATGTAAAATAAACTGGAGAATTTTTACTTATCTATGTGTGAATACAAAACATTTTTGGTTTGTAATAAAGGATGTTACCTTACAGGAAGCCATAAATTATTTCAAGTCTGAGGTTCAGACTATGAAATCACAATTTTAAATTATTAATACCGTGAATCAAACTTCATCTGTAACACTTATTGTAAGAATAACATAAAATATGAATAAAGAAGAGGGTTGGAAAATAGACTTAAGATACTTTAAGTTTGGAATGATATAATTATAAAAAAACAACTTTTTCATATGACAATAGTAATTAGTAGTAATGAGATAACATTGCTGGCTTATAGAGGATTGTATTATCTTATTATTATTTTCTATTATATATGTCAATATGTGCTACAAGGTGTCTATTTGTAATTCTGCATTTCTAGCTTATTTCTAAGATGAAGGTTACAGATATTTATATTGCTTTTTCTGGTAGATTTCAGACAGAGTAATTACTGTTTTTGTTTTCCTTTGTCTTCTACCAATATTGTGCTAGAAAAGCTATATTTACAGTTCAATGTTCACAGATTCTGTTCTATTATTTTTGAAATACATATAGAAATCTACAGGAGCAAAAACTTCAAATTGAAAACCAACATAGGAGGACAGAGAAAACTTTTCAGGAGAAGTTACAGGGCAGGGTTTTAAGATACAAGATGTATTTATATATAAATACCACAGAACATTAACAGACAGAGGAAAACTCACATGTCAATTTACAGAGGATTGAAGAAAAGAAATATATGTTTTGTGGAACTAAAGAGAAGGGTGTAAGTGAAGGAGTAGCAGAAGTTAAGGTACAGAGGTGGGATTCATGGGCTATATCTGTTGATGTAAACTTTATCTTGACAATGAGGCTCAGTTGGTAAAGTTTAAGCAGATTAGTGATTATAACCAAAAGTGCCAAGTCGTTCACAGTTCTTTAACACACTACTTTGTTTTGTTTCTTTTGATCTTCTTGTTTCCTCTGCTGGGATATTCCATTACCATTCTTGCCAGAGTAAAACTGCACTTGTATTTATCTACTGCTACCTGTCCAGATTTACCTGTGCCTTCATCTGAATCCCATGTGGTCAGAGATCTCATTTTACTTGTTTTATATTTCCAGTACCTCCCAAGAGACTAGTAGTTTTGGGAACTTAGTAAATTTTTATAAAAATAAATGAATAAATAAATAGCCTCATCATTTTTTACTAATGATAAACTTAGCATGTACATTTGTCACTAGTAAAATGATCTTTTAAAGAGAAAATTGTATTTTAAAAAGAATGTATAATCACAATGGGAACATAATTTTATTTCAAGGTAAATTATTTCATCTCATATTAATTAAACATAGCCTTGCATTTTATGAAAAGAATGGGAATTTAAAACGTATGTTAGCCCATGCATCAATCATTTTTATCATAATTTTATTAGAAGCTATTTGGGGAGAGAGATTTTCTCCTATTATCTAATTATCAAACAGTAGTGCTTTATTTATGTTAGGATGAAGTAAATATTTACTTAATTTAATTGGATAACTTAAGTATAAGTTAACCAATATACACGACTAAAGAATATCCCAAAATAACTTAAGTGTTTTTAAAAATCTTTTGGTTTTTATTTCTTCTGTATGCTTATCAAAGTCTCAAAAAAAAGTAAAACAAAACACTAAACTATGTACTATTCCTTCTCTCACTCTCTGAATCTTTAGCTGGTTTACTAAATTAGAATAATGCAAACATAAGTATTTCATTCATATTGGACTTATTTTGAGTCAATATTAGTACATTTATGAATGAAAGCTGTCAATTTTAAAATAATAATATAGAAAACTGTCTAAATTCTGAAGGCTGCTGTCATTTTTTGATGTTATTATTTAGTTAGCTTACATGCCATGGTTGCTGGCTGGGTCGATCTGTAAAAAAAAATCACTATATATATAGTGTGTGTATACATATATATATAGTGTATATATATAGTGTATATATATAATGTATATATATGGTGTATATATAATGTGTGTATATATATGTTTGTTCATAATCTTTAAATATAATCTTCCTTATAAAAGAAATCTGAAAGCAAAGCCTCGTAACATTTCAGTTCATTCATCAATTCAATTTGAAGGATTAATTTCTCTCCAGAAAATAGCAAATATGATTATCCTACAGTGAACATGACATTATCCCAGCAGGTAGAATGGAAGTATATGGATTTTATTCTCTGCAGGCCCCACTTGATATTTCACCAAACATTCTAAGGTGAGTTTTTAGTATCCAAGGCATTATCTAATGAAAATAAATGTGAAGCTAGGTCAACTAAATTTCTGATGTCACAGAAAAGACGTGTATACTCAGAATCTGAAGATGGCACTTTGTTTTCTGGCATGGAATACAATTTTACTTAAGTAAAAAACATTTATTGTACTGATAATTATAGACAATATATTATCCAGGAAAATCAAAGATATGTCTTACAAATAGAAACTGAGCAAAAAGAGGAGTATAAGATCTCATTCATTAAATAATCAATAAAGTGATTTAAAACACTTCAAATGTAATATAATATATTGGCCACATATAGATCAGACCGGATTTATTTAGCACAACACAATCTTTGATGAAAAATACGTATATATAATACAAGTTGATGAATATTAAAAGACTTTAATAAAATCAAAATAAAAAAACAAAAGGTGACTTTGTTCTTATAAATAGCATTATTATCATTGCTATTAAACAATTATAGTTTTCCTCCAGAACAGTAACTACAAAGATTATAGATATGAAACAGTGGAGGAAAAAGCTTTAAATCTAACAATTCTGAGTTCAAGTTATGGTCCTACTACTTGTTTACTAGGGGAGTGGAAGTGGGAAAGGGGACTGCTTAGCCAAGTCAATTATCCCATTTCAGCCTCAGATTTCTGGTGTGCAAAACTAAATTATGCAAAAGTCATGATGCTATTGTTAATATTAGAAATTATGTATATAAAGGAGCTAGCAAGGTATCTGGTCCTAGTGTATGCTCAATAAGTATTATCAGTCATCTTTAATTCCTCTTCAGAATAACCTAGCACAGATGAAGCTATTATTTAAAATGTACTCAAACCTTACTTGGCTCTTATTGTAGATTCTGTAACTACTCAATGCATAAAAGTATTCTACATATTTCTTCTAAGAAGGAGCCCTTAGCTGTTTATCAGGTTCAGGCATACACAGTCCTCCCTCAGCATCCATGTGGGATTGGTTCCAGAGCCCATAAGGATACTAAAATCTGCAGATAATCAAGGCCCTGATAGAAAATGAGACAGTATTTGCATATAATCTATGTATATTCTCTCATACACTTTAAATCATCTCGAGATTACTTGTAATACATATAAAATATTAATGCTAATAGTTGTTATACTGTATTGTTTAGAGAATAATGACAAACATAGTCTGCACATGTTCAGTACAGATGTAATGTTTTCCCCAAATATTTTCAATTGTTGCAGTTAGTTGAATCTACTGATGTGGAAGCTGTGGATATGGAGGGCCAAGTGTATATTTGCTTTTTGGATATATTAACTTTGGCCACATCCAACTAAATGTGTCCAAAATTAAATTGATGTCCTCACCCAAGCCATGTGTACCCCTATTGACATCATCAACATGACGTCACCTTAAGCAAAACCCTGGGAAATATTTTATCTTATTTTTGACAAATCTATCTCTCTATTCTTCCTAACATACCCAGTTCAAAACATCAGCAGTATTTCCTGTAGACTCTTGTGCCTCTGCTCCCCTAAAATCTGCCTCCCACAGAGACAATCAGATGGATTTTACAAAAACATGAAGTTTTCTCACTTGAGTTTCTAGTTTAAAAGTCTTTCCAAGAATTCCTCCTATTGACTAGATAAGTCTAAGTTTCTTATAAAAGAAAATTAAATTTTCTGTGGCATGGCCTTTTAATTTTCCAGCCCCACCTTGAATCAGTTTATGCCCCAGTAACACTGACTAATAATTATCTATAAACAAGAAGCTATTTCAGACCTTTGAGGCTGTGCAAATAGGGTCACATACTTTTTTGTATTTGGTCAGCCTCATCCTCTTATTGTGGGATGACTTCTCGGTGCTCCTTCATTATCATAAGTCCCCCATCAATACCCCCAGAAAGCCCAGAATTTACCTTAATCTCAAAATGGCTATGCTAAACTAAATTTAATTTATATTCTTTATATACTTTACTGTATTTTGGGGGCTTTCAAATGATGGTACTGTAGTTGTCTTTGTTTTCCAGAACGTAGTAAATGGTAGTATGTAATAAATGGTTTGTTGGGCTGAAAGGAAATTTTCCTATCACAGACACCTGAAGGAAATGAGGCCATTGAGAAATCTGAGAAAAAGAGCCATCCAGGCTGAGAGGAGATGAAAATCAAGTTCAAAAGCATATAGGTAGCTATGATCCTAAGAGATAGAGAGGAGACTGGTGTAACAACTGGAATGGACTAAGAAAAGCAGAGTTGAGTAGGGATGAAATGTATAAACTGTTGACATGAGGGAGTGTCCTACCTGTAGTGACAGCTGACAAATTTCACTGGGGCCTTTTGAATTTATTTTAATGATTTGCCTTTTACTCAGAGTGAGGTGGGAAAGCACTAGAGAGCTTGAGTAATGGATTGAGATGTTTTCCATGTTACCAGGATCACCCAGGCTATTGTGTTGAGAAGAGATTGAAGGGAGCACAGGAAGACTTGTAATTGGAAGAAGTTTTCAACACTAGACTAGAGATTGCAGTGGCTTGGACTGGAATGCTAATAACCAAAGTAGCAGCAGTTGTTGCTTTCTGAATACATTTTTAGAGTAGAACACAAAGGAGTTGCTCCAGGTTATGTGTGGAGTTGGGGAGAAAGAGGGGCATTGAGGATGACTCTAAGGGTGTTTGGTCAGAGTGACTGCAAGATGGGAGATGCCTTAAACCTCTTATTGGATATAAAGTCACCAATAAGTTTGACAGGAGTACTGTTGAAGTGAATGTCAGGCAGGTAGGAAATAAACTCTTCCAAGTGTGACTTCCAGTATGTAGATGACAATAGGATATGAGGTTAGAAAGAAGAAAATTTATTGGGAAGAGACCTATCATCTGTCGATGACAGCAAGGAGGGGTAATGGGCATTATAATTATTTTTTGACATGAGATTCAAAGGAAAACAAACTATTAAGGAGGAGGAAATCTAGTTTAAAAATGTAAATGAGAATCTAATACTCCACCAACCGTATATCTGTGATTAATGATGATCACACACCCTGCAAAGTTTAGTTACAGTCCTTCTGTCAAGTTTCCTACACCTGATGTAGTATTGAGTTATCTGACAAGTTTGATCTCTTAAGATTCTTGAGATTTCCTTTTTTTTTTTTTGAACTAATGTTAGTAAACTGTATCTTTTAGAAGAATCATCCATTTCTGTTTTCAAATTTTGCATACATTTAAGCAACGTTGTCTCTTATGAATCCTACTTTTTTTCTATTTATATGTAGTTTCCTCATTAGATTTTATTGTACAGTTTTACTTGTTCTTTTTTTCTTGATTAGGTTAGATAGTATTTTATCCAATTAATTATGTCTTTATTTTTGTTGTGTCTTTCCAGAGAACCAAATTCAGACTCATTTATTTGTTTTATACATGTTTATAATACATTGTCTGATATTATACTTATTAATTATTTTGGGGGATTTCTTGTGTTTTTATTTGTTTCTTTTATGAAGTATTATGACAACTACACTTAATCTTGATAGGATTTCTCAAAAAGAAAAGTACAGACTAATTTTATTAAATAAAATAACAACAAGCATATAATATCAGCTTATTTCAAGAGAAAAAACATTATGTCCTAATAGAATCTATACCATGGATGCAAAATAGATCCATCTAAACCATGGATGCAAAATAGGAGCTATAGTAAGATCAGTCATTATATCATCAACTCAAGAAGAAAAGTCATTACTGTCCTCATATATGGTAGCTATTTATTTGATCTGAGAAAAGCACCATTACTATTTTAAAAAGTCAATAAAATAGAAATAGATGAGTATATTTTTAACATATTATTAATAGTTTTTAAAACCGTAGACCAATCTAATGGGGAAACACTGAGGCAGTCTCATTCAAGTCACAAACGACACAAGCATTTTTATTGGAAGTATAATAGGAAATGAAAGTAAAGAAAGAAAATGGAGGCCAGGCATCGTGGCTGATGCCAGTAATCCCAGCACTTTGGGAGGCTGAAGTGGGAGGATCAGTAGAGGCCAAGAGCTTGAGACAAGCCTGGGCAACATAGCAAAATTCTGATTCTACAAATTTGTTTTTAATTAGCTAGGATTGGTGGGTGGCCTGAACCTGTAGTCCCCACTACTAGGGAGGCTGAGGTGGGCGGATTGCATGAGCCCAGAGTTTGAGGCTTCCGTTAGCTGGGATTGTGCCACTATACTCTAGCCTGGGAGACAGAGTTAGACCTTGGCTAGGGGGAAAAAAAGTAAAAGAAAAAAAGCCTATTTACAATGAAAACAAAAGATGTAGAAATAGATCAAGTAAGAAATGTACAGAACTTACATAAAAAGAAAAACAAAAGCCTGCTAAAAAACACAAAAAAATGCATGGACATATGCAAATGCAAAATGTTCTTGGATAGAAAGATTCAACATCAAAGATATATAATATATTCCTAAGTAATTAATATATAAATCTCTTGTGTTCCTAATAAAAACACAGTTAACAACAACAACAAAAACACTGAACTAGCTTATTTAAAGTCAAAGAGAAAACTTAACAGAAGGAGAGGGAACATTTTGGAGGGAAAACAGCATTGAGGTAAGTTAGTAGCACCAGAGGATAGAGCATACTATGTAACCTTAATCATTAAAATTGTGTGGTAATAACTTATAAAATATAAATAATAGAATTGAATAGAACATTTAGATCAAAATCAAAATACATAAGAAAATATATGATATAATAAATGCAACATCTCAAATTTGTTCATCATTGGATGACTATCACAATGTATTGTGTGGGGACCACAGAGTATTTGACTGGATAAAACTATGGCTGCATTAATACCTCCTACTGTGTACTAAGATACATCTCAAATACAATGAAGATTTAAATATACAATATTAATCCACATAAACACTAGTAGAAAATGTAGAATAATTGTAATCTGGGCTTAACATACCAATATGCAAAACTGATATACTTGTACACATTCAAACTGATGCATGTTCAGTGTTAAATATTTCTCCATTGTCAATAAAAGAGGATAAATTGAAAAGTTGATCAATAATAGACTTCTTCTACAGTTTTATACTTATTAAGGAATATGTTTATCAATAATAGACTTCTTCCATAGTTTTATACTTATTAAGGAATACTACATAACTGTGAAAAAATAATTTGAAGGATTTATCTAGTATTTACATGGAGAGGACTCCAGGATACATTCATTGTGAATGGAAAAAAAAACCCAGCAAAGTGAAGGAATATATTAATATTTATTCATATTTTCTTGGAATGATACTGAAAATCTGGAAATAAACAATAAATTAACAAAAGGGGTTTCTCAGGTGGGAGACTAGAAAGATGCAATTGTAATAGCAGGAAATCTTTTAGCTCACTGTGTGTGTGTGTGTGTGTGTGTGTGTGTGTGTGTGCGTCTGTCTGTGTGCGAGTCTGTGTGTGTATATACATATTTAAATACATATATTATTTTACATAACTATTTTAATAATTACCCATACACTCAGAAGTGACTTTGAAACCCTGAGACATTACACGCCACTGACACATCTGTTCATTTCTTTGAAGAAAAGAGCCTTTCTCTCTCTGTCTGCAGCCTTACTTTTCCGTAATAAATTTGAAATATGCCTCTGATATTGTCCTTTTCCCAAAATTTAACCAAATCAGAATATGCATGCAGTTCCTGAGAATCTGGTCTCTCTGATTTTCTGATCTAATTTAGATGTTTATAGGATAAAAGAATACTTGCCGCGCTTCTTAAATTTAATGACAGGGTTAAACGGGCCCGATGAAAAGACTGCATTGGTTCTAATATAAATTACCTTCGCTCTGCAGGAGGAGCATTATCCGCTGCTTGGACTGTGAGTGCGTAAGTCCGCCCGACTATCATTTCCACCCCCGGAGCGATGGTGATAAGCCCTGTTGTTTTATTGATGATGAAGTCTCCCTGAGCCCCAACAAGGATTTCATATGTGATCTCCCCATTTGACCCTTCGTCTGCGTCGACTGCAGTGAGCTGAAATTGAAAATCACAACATAAATCCTCTTGGGACTCAACTTTTCACCACCATGTCATTTTTTCCCCCAACAAAAGAAGCTTGCTTTCAAAGAAAAAAACACAGGAAAGTTTCCTTGACATATATACTGTTTTTTTTTGTTGTTGTTGTTGTTTGTTTTTGTTTTTTTTTTAACTGAGGCTACTGTGTCCTGTTACAATACTAAAGCAATCACAAGAATAAGAGTGATTTTGTTTTTTGTGAGAGTGATTAAGAAATAAACTTTGGATCTTGAAGGCTTATCTTTATTTTAATTTAATAAAGGGAAAAAGAGGAAAGCCCTAACAGAAAATCTAATATCCCTATAGGAAATTTATTTTTTCTGTCTTGCCTCGCATTCTTGACACATAAACTCATATTAAAACAGACTGAACCTGGAAGAAATGAAATAGGCATAGTCTGTCTTTGTTACTCCCAACATTCCTTTTACTCTCATTTTTCCTTCCATAATGTTCTCCTCCCTGTCTCCCAGAGACTCTCATCTTTGTGTCCTTTTTGTTTACAATTGCTCTAGGAAAGGTTCTTAACTTGCACCCCCGATTTATAAAGGACTGATAAGTCATAGAGTATTAATGTGTCAACAATCAAACAAATGCATCTCCCATTGTAAAATATCAAGGGTAACATAGCCCAAGAAATGTTTCTTTGGGGAAAGAAAATCTATTCGGAGCCCTTGAAATTAAGCATGTAAACATCTGTACAGCCAATTTACATATATCTATAATCATTTTGAAGGAACTGGTATCTAAAAGACTTTATTTGGGATATTATATGAAAAGATAACAATGATTAACTTCATCAAGCAACATTAAAGCAACAGTGATTTATTATATTAAAAGTGGTTCCTTGACTTGCTGATAAATATAAATTAAAGGGGAAAAAGGATATAAAGGGATTCTAGCAGAAATCTTATAGTAAGCATTTTACATACATCAACAGTATTTTCTGTATTCATCATACAAAAATTGAAGAATGAAAGAAAGTGGTCTCAATTTACACAGAGGGAATATAATTAAAAGTTTTCTGTGGAATAAAGAAAACACACGTAATTGTAGTAAATTAACCTACCTATAGAAATGTTTTATTTACCTATATTTATATTTTCAATACATTACTTCTAAAAATAGTAGTTTTTATAGTTTGCAGACTCCTTTGAAAATACAGTGAAGATGCTGGTATACCTTCCTTGATCAAATGTAAACATGCACATTTACCTTGAAACTTGAATTCAATTTCAGGAACACCATATTAACTAATTTCCCATTCAAAAGTTCATGTTTAATATCCTCAATAAATGTAAACAAAGTACTTTATGCACTGTGCTGAAGGGGTTATATTATGCATATTCTATTTTTTATTATATGTCACGCTTAGAGTGATAATGTCCATAGAAGTAGCAGCAAAAAATAATTGAGAATGGAAAAGGAAATGACATTAATGCAACTAAGTCCTGAGACTGGGTATTTGGGGGTGAACAGATGTGGTTGCTGGAAGGAAAGGCATTTTATGACATGATTCTGGGACTTGTATAAGCCTGACAGACATAATCCTAAAGGCAAAGGAGAAACATTTGCAGAAACAGTCAAAATGAATGGCATATATTTATAGAGGGCTATTCAAGCCAGACAAACTAATTCTGTTTTGTGTATGGATAAAATTAGAAAATTAGAGGATGGGGATAACAGAGGAGATATCAATTTTGATTATACTTAAATCACTTAAAATGTCTCAGGAAATCTTAATTAAAATTTAGCTCAAATTGGATTCAATATTACATTCTTCCTGGGACTTAAATTGGCTAAAGGAATGTAATGATAAATGGCAATGCATCAAGTTAAGAAAAGGTGTTAAGGAGTGTGCCTCAGGGATGTCAGCATTATAGCTGGTCTTATTTAACATTTTCATAAATGATGTTGGAAGGGAGGATAAGCTGGATGATAATTACATTGAGGAAGGTACCCACCTGGGAGATGCTAGAAATACCAAATAGTACTGCAAAACACAGGAGACAGAAACACCCACTAAATTGCAGAGATAGTCAACCACAGTTGAGCTAAGGTATTCAGGGAACACAATTAGCTCTGCAGAAATTATTAGGAGGTAGAAAGTTTAACAAGTAGACAAAATAAGGATTCTATGTTTAAGTTACCTAGATAACACTATTTTTCAGTCTTTTAGTACTAAATGATAAAATAATGGGTTATGAGTCAACATAATTTGTTTGCATGTATGCTAACAAAGATATTTTAAGGAAATCAATGGTAGTCCACCATCAGAAAAATAAGCTGAGACACTGATTCTGAACACCCAAATCATAATAGTGTCTTCCATGTAAGATCCTGAAAACTCAAGACCTTTTTTTTTTTTAAACCTCAATATTAGCAGGAGAATTGCTTGAACCTGAGAGGCAGAGGTTGCAGTGACCTGAGATCGTGCCACTGCACTCCAGCCTGGCAACAGAGTGAGACTCCTAAAAAAAAAAAAAAAAATCCAAAACCTCAACGATATTACACAGTAGATGTCCCCTTCTGAAGTCTATTAGATGATGTTGAATGGAGTTGTAGATGCTAATTTTGGAGCTAAGCTATGGCAAGAATTTAATTCAATTATAGTTCAATGACTCTGTGACCAGTAGATAGTATCTATGAGATGGAAATATATGAAGCTCATTTCTAATTTAGCGGGGAAATCTGCTTCCTAAATGAAAAGGGCATTTATTTACATGGGGAAGCCAATGTTTTGCTTACAAGTTTCAGATGAAAGTAAAAACAATTCTACGACTTTAAAGTGTTTATTGAAACATTGTGATATCTAAAAGGTAAGAAATTGTGAGCTATTTTTTTTTTATTTCTTTTCGATGATGTTTTGTAGTTCTATTCAGGAACTTTAGCCCTATCCTTTCATAATTCCTTCCTCTCAGTGTTTCAACATGTGCATATTCCAAATGTCCCCATCTGTATTAGTCTGTTTTCATGCTGCTAATAAAGACATACCTGAGACTGGGCAATTTACAAAGCGAAGGTTTATTGGAATTCCACGTGGGTGGGGAAGCCTCACAAGCATGGCAGAAGGTGAAAGGTGCATCTTATGTGGTAGCAGACAAGAGAAGAGAGCTTGTGCAGGGAAGCTCCCCTTTTTAAAACCATCAGATCTCCTGAGACTTACTCACTATCACAAGAACAGCAAGGAAAGACTTGCCCCAATGAGTCAATTACCTCCCACTGGGTCCTCCCACAACACGTGGGAATTCAAGATGAGATTTGAGTGGGAATACACCCAAACCATATCATTCCAACCCTGGCTCCTCCCAAATCTAATGTTCTCACATTTCAAAACCAATCATGCTTTCTCAACAGTCCTCCAAAGTCTTAACTCATTTCAGCATTAACTCAAAAGTCCACAGTCAAAAGTCCCTTCCACCTATGAGCCTGTCAAATCAAAAGCAAGTTAGTTACTTCCTACATACGATGGGGATACAGGCATTGGGTAAATACAGCCTTTCCAAATGGGAGGAATTGGCCAAAACAAAGGGGCTACAGGTCCCAAGCAAGTCCGAAATCCAGTGGGGCAGTCAAATCTTACAGCTCCAAAATGAACTCTTTTGACTTCATGTCTCACATCCAGGTCACGCTGATGTAAGAGGTGGGTTTCCATGCTCGTGGGCAGCTCTGTCCCTTTGGCTTTGCAGGGGACAGCCTCTCCCCCAACTTTGTTTATGGGTTGGCATTGAGTGTCTGCAGCTTTTGCGCGTGCACAGTACAAGCTGTAGGTGGATCTACCATTCTGGGCTCTGGAGGACAGTGGCACTCTTCTCACAGCTCCACTGGTCAGTGCCCCAGTAGGGACTCTGTGTGAGGGCTCTGACCCTGCATTTCCCTTCTGTACTGCCCTAGCAGAGGTTCTCCAGGAGGGCCCTGCCCCTCAGCAAACTTTTGTCTGGGCAACCAGGTGTTTCCATACATCCTCTGAAATCTAGGCAGAGGTTCCCAACCCTCAATTCTTGACTTCTGTGCACCTGCAGGCTCAACACCACATGGAAGCTGCTGAGGCTTGGAGCTTGCAGCCTCTGAAGCCACAGCCTGAGCTCTATGTTGGACCCTTTCAGCCATGGCTGGAGTGGCTGGGACACAGGGCACCAAGTCCCTAGGCTTCACACAGAACAGGGACCCTGGGCTTGCCCATGAAACCATTTTTTCCTCATAGGCCTCTGGGCCTGCAATGAGAGAGGCTGCTGTGAAGACCTCTGACATGCCCTGGAGATATTTTCCCCATTGTCTTGGGGATTAACATTCAGCATCTTGTTACTTATGCACATTTTTTGCAGGTGGCTTTAACTTCTCCTTAGAAAATGGGATTTTCTTTTATATTGTGTTGTCAGGCTGCAAATTTTCCAAACTTTTATGTTCTGTTTCCATTATAAAACTGAATGCACTTAACAGCACCCAAGACACCTCATGAATGTTTTGGTGCTAAGAAATTTATTCCACCAGGTATCCCAAATCATCTCTCTCAAGTTCAAAGTTCCACAGATCTCTAAGGCAGGGGCAAAATGCCACCAGTGTCTTTGCTAAAACATAACAAGATTGACCTTTGCTCGAGTTCCCAAGAAGTTCCTCATCTCCCTCTGAGACCACCTCAGGCTGAACTTTATTGTCCATATCACTATCAGCATTTTGGACAAAGCCATTTGACAAGTCTCTAGGAAGTTCCAAATTTTCCCATATCTTCCTGTCTTTTTCTAACACTCCAGACTGTTCCAACCTCTGCCTGTTACCCAGTTCTAAAATTGCTTCCACATTTTCAGGTATGTTTTCAACATCACCCCACTCTACTGTTACCAATTTATTGTATTAGTTAATTTTCACATTGCTGATATAGACATACCCGAGATTGGGCAATTTACAAAAGAAACAGGTATTGAAATTGCAGTTCTATATGGCGGGGAGGTCTCACAATCATGACAGAAGGTGGTAGCAGATAAGAGAGGAGAGCTTGTGCAGGGAAACTTCCATTTTTAAAACTATCAGATTGTGGGAGACTTATTCACTATCATGAGAACAGCAAGGGAAAATCTTGCCCCCATGATTCAATTACCTCCCACCAGATCCCTCCCACAATATGTGGGAATTCAAAATGAGATTTGGGTGGGGACACAGCCAAACCATATCACCATCAATCACCCACGCAGCCACAAAATAACCTAAGTTGCTCCTAATGTTTCCTTTTAAATTTTGGCTGCAGTTTACTACTCTCTTTAATTGCTCTTCCCTGGTTCTGATAAAAAAATACAGCTTGATATAAAAGGACAAATATAAAGAAGATTCAATTGTACATAAGCTGAACAAAAACATTCAAATTGGAGTCTCAAAAATGACACACAGAATTAAAGCCACAGTTGATATAAACCATATACAAGAATATAAATTGTAATGCAAGAGTGTAAACATGGGATTTTATATGAATAAATATATTTTTTATTAGAAGTGAATTATGGGCCGGAAGCTGTGGCTCACGCTTGTAATTCCAGCACTTTGGGAGGCCGAGGTGGGCAGATCACGAGGTCAGGAGTTCGAAATCATCCTAGCTAACACGGTGAAACCCCATCTCTACTAAAAGTACAAAAAAATTAGCCAGGCATGGTGGCGGGCACATGTAGTCCCAGTTTTTTGGGAGGCTGAGGCAGGAGAATGGCGTGAACCCAGGATGTGGAGCTTGCAGTGAGCTGAGATTGTGCCACTGCACTCCAGCCTGGGTGACAGAGCGAGACTCCATCTCAAAAAAAAAAAAAAAAAAAGTGAATTATGGCTTAATTGATAATGCATGAATGTATTGATCATTTGATGTTTTTGCCTCTTGGGCATCCTTGGCTCTTGCTTCCAGTAAAAGACCCTTATTTTCCTTTGGGGAGCAATTAATTATTTTTGCCATCCATGTTTGGATGGAGCTGACACTTAGCTCCAGTGATAGGCATCTCATGCCTGGAAATTGTTTAGCAAAAAAACATGTCAAGTTATTCAAGTTGGTATAGTCAAGGTGATTCCTAGAACTACTGGAAAAGAGTGTTTTTTTCTTCCTGTAGGGCTAAACTGGTAAATTTATATCTGGTGTTTCTGCTGGTTTTCCAGTCTTCATTGGATGTACCTAAGACTGAGACCCATACAGAAGAAGACATGTCAAGAAATAAGCAGAAAATATTGCTCATGACATGGTTTCTGGTTATGCCTGAAACCAAATTCACCACTTTCTGATTAAAAATTACATATTTTAAATGCTAATTTATTTTGAAATTATGTCTTTCAACCATAAGAACTCTAAATATTATATAAAATGGTTTTATGGTTAACTACTCTTTTTGATTTGCTTTTTGATTATTTTTCTAGGATTATTGTGCTTTGAGATTTTGGTTTGAGATACCATGTAATCATTAATACCATAATGTAATATATAATTATTCATTACCTTAGGCAAAGATATTGCTTGAAAGTGGCAGAATTGTCCCTGTATAGAAATAATATTGAATTACTCAATAAGTAAAAAAATACAGATAAATTAACTAGTAAATGTTTCCATCAAGAGAGGACAGACTCTATTTCAGGGAAATATTTAAATGAGCATTACTTTGTTTTTTCTTCTTCATAATTTAATGGATAGAGGATTCATTCTTACACAGATATTAGCAACCTCAGCATACAATTTTTTTCGTTATTAAGATAAGAACTTTCACCTTTTAACTTAAAGGAAGCACTTTCATAGCTTCTTTAACTTAACTTTAACTTAAAGGAAGCACTTTCATAGCTTCTCTTTGATAGATATGAATTGCCAGAATCACTACTCCTGTGCTTTGGGACCATTGTTATGTAAAACAAGGGTACCACCACAAGTAATCTAATAACAGAGATAGCTTCTAAGTGACTCATGGGCAGGGAGTATAGATGTCCTGGAGATGCTGGACAAAAGGATGATTCATTCCCCCCCAGCTGGGGACAGAATAGGACACCTCAAGATTTCATCACACCACTGAAAATGGCACACAATTTAAAACTTTGTAATTGCTGATTTCTAGAATTTTCCATTTAATGTTCTCAGAGTATAGTTGACCAGAAGTAACAGAAACCATGGAAAGCAAAACTGAGGACAAGGGGAGAATACTGTAAAAATAAACATGAACTAAGATATTTACCTCACAGCATATGTAAAATTAACTCAAAATGCATCACAGACCTAAAGGTGAAAGCTACACTGTGAATACTAGGAGAAGATAATATAGGAGAAAATCTTTGTGAATTTGGTTGGCAAAGTTTCTTAAATATGACATTAAAAGTATGATACAATAAAAAATAAACTTCCTAAAAATTATAAGCTTTTTCTCTACCAAAAACATAAGAACATGATACATAAAATACAGATTATGTATTTGCAAAATATTTGCAGATCATATATCCGATAAAGGACTTGTATTTATAATTTATAGAGAATACTTACCAGTCAGTACTAAGAAAACAAACAACACAAATTTTTTAAATGAGTGAAAGATTTGAATAGATATTTCACCAAAGAAGATCAACAAATGGCTAATAAGTACATGGAAGTATCTCAAATTAATTTGTCATTAAGGAAACACAAAATCACAATGAGATACTAATAAGCATCTATATAATGGCTTTAACAAATGAACTGACAATACTATCAGAGAGGATGTAGTGGGTGGTAAAAGGGTACAAGCCACTGTTATCAAAAAGCAGTTTGACAGTTTATTTAAAAAGTATATATTTACCATGTAATCTAGCACTTTTCATACTAGGTATCTATATATGACAAACAGAAAAATAAACATATATGTGTATATATATATTTATATTTCCAAAAAGAGACTTGTATAGAATATTCACAGTCACATTAAACTGGAAACAATTGAAATGCCCATCAACTGGTAAACAGATAAGCAGAATGTGTTTTCACATGACGGATTCTATTCAGTAACTCAAAGAAACATATATATATAGCATTGATTCATGCCACAGCATAGATGAGCTACATAAACATTATGCTATTTAAGAAGCCAGGTAAAATAAAAGTAAAAGATACATATTATGGGACTCCATATTTTTTAATTCTTAGACAAGGAAAACTTCTAGAGGCAGAAATCAAAACAAGGGGTGTCTACAGCTGAAAATGGGAGTGAGTATTGACTATAAGCAGTCATGAGTAAAGTTTTGGGGTGATGGAAATTTTGGGGGTGAAAGAAATGTATAGAACTAGATTGTGGTCATTGTTGCACAACTGTCTAAATTTACTAAAACCAGCCCAACTCTTTCATGGAACTAATGTTTACTAGTTTTTGGATAAACACAGAAATTGACCCCCCTCCAACCATACCCTGTCTTGAAGCTTGAAACTTACATTTGTCTCATGGGAGTTTCTTCCTCAGGAAACTAACCCTCAACCCTCCTAGAAATCAAGGAACTGAAACTCACCAGATAACTGTATCCAGAAAATGAGATGCCAGACCTCTCATCCATGGATCATGATTCCAGTTTACCAATTCCTCTTCCTTACCCTTCCCTAATATTTGTTTTTGCACAAGTATTTTTCCCTGCTATATAAACCCATAATTTTAATCATTTGGGGAGATGGATTTGAGACTTTATCTCCTGTTCTCCTCAGCTGCAGCACCTGATTAAAGTTTTCTTCTCTGGCAATATTTGTTGTCTCAGTGATTGGCATTTTGTGAAGCAAGCAGCAGGACCTAGATGAAACCCTTGATGTTTTGGTAATATACATATATGAGGACATGTAAATTATACCTTAATAAAGTTATCAAAAATAACAAAGAAAATTCCACCCACACATCTGATCTTTTTAATGATCTTTATCCATTTTTTTCTGCTATATTATAGAATGCCACTCAGGCTACTTGTTCATGTATTGTTTCCTCATTTGACTAACTTTCTTCCTTCTTCCTGCCTTCTTATGCACTTTACAAAGTTTAGGTCTTGATTATTTGTTTCTTTCTTTCTCTTTTAAACCATTGTATGTTCCTCTGCTTTCAGAGACTTTACTATCAATTCCATGAACTCCATGCTACCTTTGTAAACCTACTTCTTCCTCCTATGAATGGATAGGTATGAAAGCTCTGGCACGCAAAGAAAAGCCAGACCCGTGGAAGAAAAGCAGAATTTAATCAGCAAATCCAACTATGAAAGGCTGTCTGTGTTAAGAAAAGTAATAAGCAGAAGAGAAGGTGAAATTGTGGAATATAGAACGGAGACCACACAAACAAAGATTTCAAGATAAGCTACCTTCATATTTTCCTCTGAGAGAAAATTTTATAGCAAGAGTGTAATCTTCTTAGCAGCTCCTTTCAGATGTGGTAATGATTAATGGCCAATGCTGGAGAATTGCAGAGATTTGGCAGAAATCAAGGTACAAGATATACTTGAGAACTCTACTGGGATCATTTGGGGTTAATGTCTCCTTATGACATGCCAGAATATGAGGTAGGATTGTATCACTTGGGCCTTTTTCTGTTGGTTATATTTATCCTCATTTTACATTTGAAGCCTTGAGTTAAATTCTAACTTTGACCTTATCTGACATGCAGTGGCTGGCAGCCATAGCTTATACATGTATAGCCATGCATAAAAATGACATCACTTAAGGCATTCCTTGGTGGTTTCCTAGTATGACGGAGTCTATTTTTCTTTTTTGCCTCACCAGATGTGTTTAAGAGTGGGATGAAATATAAACAAATGTTGATGGAATCAGTATTTTAAACAAGAAGGTGAATAGTAAAGTTATATGGTGACCCCATATCACTGATGATTTGTTCCTAGAAATTCTCAAGGGCAATTATAAGGATCCTTTTGCCCACTCAGGTTGAACTTCACCTAGAAGTAGAATATGCCTAATCTACAAGCTTCTGGGAGAAACAATACTTCTGTATGCACACAATATACTTGAATCGTATTCATATCATATATACTTAGAGGAAATGTATTAGTCTATTTTCACATGGCTATAAAGAACTACGTCAGACTGGGTAATTTATGAAGAAAAGAGTTTTAATTGACTCACAGTTCCACAGGCTTAACAGGAAGCATGACTGGGAGGCCTCAGGAAACTTACGATCATTACAGAAGGCAAAAGAGAAGGAAGCACCTTGTTCATATGGCAGCAGGAGAGAGAGAGAGCAAGAGGAGAAGTGCCATATACTTTTAAACCATCAGCTCTCATGAGAAGTCGCTCACTATCATGAGAATAGCATGGGAGAAATTTGTCTCCATGATCCAATTACCTCTCACTAGGCCCCTACTCCAATACTAAGGTTCACAACTCAAGATGAGATTTGGGTGGGGACACAGAGCCAAACCAAACCCAGGAACAATCCTTGAGTCACCTTAATCAACACTGGACATAAAGAACTAAGAGGGATTTGAAGTTCAATAAATTAGTTAGTTTACTGAATCAAGTAGAGATGGCTTTTAGGCAAACATATTAACCTAAATAAGCAAAGTAGGGGACATTCTTTTTCAATAACTTGGCATTACTCAGGAATGATTACTGAGTAATCAATGATTACTGAAACAACAAGTGTAATAAATTCTGATGTATTTAAATGGTTCTAGTTGGCTATACTAGAAGATCAAGTCAGGAGGGACATATCTCTGGGAACTATGGACAATCTAAACTACACCAAGATGTCATTTGTAAGTATGGGCATTATCAATCTTCTATCACAGTCATATTTCTATGAACTAGGAAACGAACTTATCTTCTTCATGGTACCTTTGGCGAAGTTTGGACAGACTAAGAATCAATGCATTGCTTTATTAAAGAAAAGTGATTGGTGTGCTGCATTCATATGCAGAAGCTTTCGCTAGTGAAAGTTTATTCCTAGGGGATGGTTTATGGTTATGCTATCAGACCAGATGCAGAACTGTCTGAGAAAGAGTATCTAATGACTACTCTGGTAATGTAAAATGTATGATATGTAGGAAAATTCTATTTTTTGCGAGGAAAGTTGAGAAAATAATATGGAAATATTAAAGTGTGTTGTGTTAAATATTTCATCTCTCTGCCTCAGATCTATCGTGTAATAAGGGATTTTTAAATTCATATATGTAGTTAGATAAAAATGAAATTTGAGTGCATACTGATCTCTAGGACAGAAAGATTATTTGGACGGGCAACATAAAACTTACAAGCTAGGTAATCCTTATGTAGAAAGATTTGCCAGAGAAAGAATTGAATTTACATGTGTAAACTAATATACCCAGTTGAATGTCTCTATCAACACTTATAAAAAGGCAGAAGTAATAGAGGATAAGTGGAAAAAAATTGTCTTTCAAATGTTAAAGAAATATCAGAACAGTTAAGTGAATCTATCTGTGGTTGTTGATTTGCTTTGTAGAGGGAATTCCAACTTCTTACTGTATGAAATATGCTCTGGTGATAGCCAGTGTTTTAACATCTATTTTTAATGCACTAGATATTATAGAAGTTAGTGTAACAAAAATTTTAAGAAGATTCCTCAGAAATGTGTAACAAGTGGGTAACACATACTGAGTGCAGATGACTTAGAAGACATAAGACATTATATCTAAAGTTATAAGACTTCTACTATGCTATTGCCATAGAAGCTATATTGTTGCCTGCCTGGTATCCTTAATTAAAGCTAAATCAACTTGGAGCTGTGTAAGGTCTACTGGGTCTCTCCAGGTTGGCATTCAGTCTGAACCTAAGGCTGCTGCTCATTAAACTATCACTGGAAATTCACTATTCAGTGTGATTTCTGATGGAAAAATGATATAATGGGTTTGCTTTTATGTTTGTTGATTTCTTCATGTGTCAATAACATTCAGGAAGTTCTTCAACAACTCCTGCTGGCCAAGCAAATTGGGGATTGCAAATTTATTTATTTTCAGATTTATTCTCTGTGGCCTTAATGTGAACAAGTGATGGTTTAAAGCTAAAAAGCATAACAGGCTCCCAGTTTTCCCCCTTCTCTTAACCATATCCTAGAATAATCCAAGATGATGGGCACCTCAGTAGGGTAGGTGGTTGGCAAATTTATCACTTTGGCTGTATAATTTGGAAAAAGATATTGATAACATTAATAATAATATGATCATTAAATATTTATATGAATGAATAATTGTCACTGAAGATGAATCTCCCATCTATGTATTTTTCTTCCCAAAAAAAGGCCAGAAATAAAACAACAAGAAGATGACTTTAAAGCATTTCTTTTCACTGCCTATTTAAAGGGCTTGTTTCTTTTCTGCAGCAACTTCATGATCCTTTTGTAAAGGTTCATTGGTTCTAATTACTCAAACTCTGAGACTGGAAACTGGAACCTTAAGTGCTCTAATGCTATCAAATTCTCTCATGCTCAACTTACACTCTCAAAAAAAGATTTCCTCAAAGTTGGCTTCCATTAATTCCCATCTCATTAGCTTTAACCCATCGATTTAAGGACCCAGTCTTTCATACTTCTTCAAGAAATCTCATATTGTATACAATGCCAAATCTAAACTACTCTACATGCAAGGTACCCATCTTAAATTAATTTATAAATAATTGATCCATTTATTCAGACCTTAATTTGTACCAAATATCTGACTCTGAAAAATGAAGAGTGGAAAAGAAACAGAAACAATAACTTCTGTCAAACAGCAGGTGCTCTACGAAAGGAGATGAGAGAAAAACCTATCTTTAATCGAAATGCTGTTATAGAAACATAAAAATACATTACAAAAGTACAGAAAAGCCTGTCATGACAAAGGGCCTGGGAGAATAAACCAACATATATTTGACTTAGTAAAAGAAAAGCAAATCTTTTAGCATTCAGTTCCTCCTCTCTCCAATGCCAGTCAAATTTGTATCTTTAATGCCTCCTGAAATTACCACGCCTTTAGCCGTATCATTTCATCTTCGACATCATATCATCTTCACCTGCCTATCTGAGCACTAAACATCTTGATAGGTTCATGAAGCTCTAACAGATCATCATCCCCACTCACTTTTGATGAATTCTCGTTAGTGCTCTTAGACTTTCTCATCAAATTTAACAATTCAATAATTGTGATGTTTTCTGATTATTTCACCGTGAAGAAGGATTATTTCTTGCAAAATATAGTCAACTCCTTGAGGATTAGGGCTGTGCCTTATTCGTTCTATGTATTTTTCAGAGCACTCAGTTTAGTACAAATCACCTAAAAATCTGTGTAGATTAAATTATAATCTAGCCAAGAAAGTAATACAACATGTAACATACATATATTAGGACTTGCACAATAGTGCTTTTGTTTGTTTGTTTGTTTGTTTCCTTTGCCAAACTGGATGAGCAAGTTTACTAGGGTTTTAAGAAATCCCTACTGCTCTATTTAAATGTTCGTTTTTTCCCCTAAGATCTCCTGTATTTGAAATATCTCAATATCCAACTATTTTTATTTTACTCAGATGACTATGCTTGGACATTATAACAAAATTTACTACCAGAGAAAGCTGAAAAGAAAATGAGCTCTTTTTTGGAAACAGTAGGTGAATAAAAGCTAAAATTGATCAAAGAAATGTTTCATTTATTGGACATATGCTAAAGAAAATAGTATAAAGTATATTGTACATTTTGTTTCTTCTAGAGCAATATCAAATTTCAAGTCAAATATCTAGTAAACCAGCAATATATAGAACCGTAAGTATGAGTGTGAATATTGTCAAAATTAAAAATAAGCAATTTACATGATTGTAAAAACAATCACATACAAATAAGCAAAAGCTTCATAAAAAATGCAAGCACCTAAGTATTAATTATTGAAACTGGACCATGAAATTGGACAACTTTCACTATGACAACCAAAAAACATGATAGAGAAATATAAAAGTAAATAATTGTGTTTACAAATGAGTTTTCTTTAAAAATATACACTGTTAAGTATATCAAGGAAAGGGGATAATGTCTGAAAAATAATATAAAATCTAAATATTCTTTTTTCAGTTATAGAAATTCAAAATGCAAGGAATTGTGATTACTATAATGCTAGCATTAGTATTTCTCCAAATTTATCAAATGGGAAAGCTCAGCCTAAACTACATAACCCCTAAGGTTTTAAGAGATACTGAAATATGTGCTAAACACTTAATAATGTTTAATTTGATGATCTAAGTCATATTTGTCATGTATTATAAAACCAAAATATAATTTGCCTTTCTTCATTAGTAGTCTAGTAATTACTTAAGGTCATAAACTATATGTTGATAGTTTATTTCTTAAGATTTGGCATCGTGTGCAATACTTTAAATGCTCTACATGATAAATGATTTTCAAATAAATGTGTTAATTATTCAACTTTGCCTCTTTAATAGCATATATGATTGACTTATGTTTTCAGTCAGTTTAGCATCCAAAGAGTCTTTTTGAAGTGATTCTTCTGAATAATCAAGTTTGGAAGTACTATGTTATCAGGATACTAATATAACTGTAGTTTAAAATATTTTACTTTGTAAAAAATTAAAAAATGAATTAACCTGAAATATAAGTAATTTCCCATGACTCATAAATAAATTCCTAATACATATTTTACCTACATCTATTAGTTCTTTTTATCCATTTTTTCATTTAACAAATATTTATTAAAGGTCAATGTGCTGGGACTGTGTAAGGTGTTAGGCATACAGTAGTGATGGAAAAAGAAGAAAAGTATGCAAAAAAATTGACAATAATTTTATTCCATTTGAGCCTATAATTAAGTGAAGGAAACAGATAGTTTAACCATATAATTATAAATTTTTAAATGTGCTGTGAAGGAGAAATCAGGATGCGCCAAGATAATAAAGGGGTAACATTAAGAAGAGGAAATCATGGAAGGCTTCTTTGAGGAAGTGGCATTTAAATTAAGATCTAAAACATGGAAAGCATATGAATAAAAGTTAACTCATCACAGTGGGAGCATCATAACAAATAAGAGAAAGATCAAACGCTAAGTGAAGAAATTGAATGCTAATCCAGTAATACAGGATACAGATTATGGGCTTCATTTTTATAGCAGTAGAAAACCATCGAAGGGGTCAAGCATGCTAATTATTTGAGTGATTTCAAATGTAATATAGCCCACTGGCTAATGAATGAAGAGGAGGGAAAGAGGAGACATAAATAATACTCAAAGAAGGACATTTCACAGGTTTAGGTGAAAGTTGATGGTGGCAGTGAAAGAAAAACAAGTAGATGTATTAAGGCCAGGCGTGGTGGCTCACACCTGTAATCCCAGCACTTTGGGAGGCCAAGGCAGGCGGATCACGAGGTCAGGAGATCAAGACCATCCTGGCTAACACAGTGAAACCCCATCTCTAATAAAAATACAAAAAAAATTGCCGGGCGTGGTGGTGGGCTCCTGTAGTCCCAGCTACTCGGGAGGCTGAGACAGGAGAATGGCGTGAACCCGGGAGGCGGAGCTTGCAGTGAGCCGAGATCTCACCACTGCACTCCAGCCTGGGCGACAGAGCGAGGAAAAAAAAAAAAAAAAAAAAAGAAAAGAAAAACAGGTAGATGCATTAAATAAGTATATGAGAAAAAATTGATAGGAGTTGGTAATAGATTGGAGATGGGAGTAAATGAGAATGTTTCAAGAATAACTTTTTCCAATCGAATGGAAGGTGTTGCTATCTTCTTTTCCTTCTTTCTTTCTTTCTTTTTTTTTTTTTTGAGACAGAGTCTCGTTCTGTCACCCAGCCGGGAGTGCAATGGAGCGATCTTGGCTCACTGAAACCTCCAAGAGATTCTCACGCTTCAGCCTCCTGAGGTGTTGCTAGTTTCTTAGATTGGGGAATATCATCCATTTGAAAAAATCCAGATAGAGTAACCAAACTTGGAATTCAATTAAAGTCCTCAGCATGAGTGAATAACCTGTATAAGTTCAGAATTACATGTTGGTGTATGTATTTCAATTCTAATACAAATAGGTTTAGCCAAGAAATGCAGTGGTCTTTAGAAAAAAATAAAATGCTTCAAATATCAAAAATAAATTAAAATTGTGTACTAATGTAAAAATAGGTCTACATTTTTGTAAGCTTTGCTCATCAAGACTTTATCCAGTATTTGCTGAAATACTGAACCCCCTCAAGACCTTAAGTAAATATAACCCTCAAACTGTAATCATGACATTATACACGCAAACCAAAGAAAACAAAATCATTATTTGAAAGAAATTGTCATCTATGGCCATACCACTCTGAACCCTCCCAATCTTGTGTGAAATAAATTGTCAAGAGACATTAAAATACTACATAGTTTTATCTTAAACTTGAATATTTGAAATTACAAAAACATAATTTAACATGTAATTTTATATGTTATGTACATGTGTCCTCCACAGAGCACTAAATAACACAGGATACACAGAGGTATACACAGATAAGGTAACAACAAATATTAATAATCATAAGTGCTTTACATAATTTATGAGAATGGTACAATAATAATAGCAAGTTACCACAAATGCAGCATTTGGTAAGCATGCATGTGATAGTAGTTTATATAATTATTTTAATAATCACAACACTCTTGTGAGGTTGATACTATTATTATCACCATTTTAAAGATTGGAAAACTGAAGTACAGAAGGTTACGTCATGTAATGGTACAAAGTGGCAGAAAGAAATGCAACTAGCTAGCCTGCCTCCCAATTCTATTGTCTTTAAATTGGATTCTACTTCATCTCTGTCACTTAAAATCCCCGTTAATTTGGAACAATCATCTATCATTATATTAACTCATATTTTTCTATAAAATTAGGCTATGAAAAATAATTATGTTCCAAGTTTTTTCCAGTTCTAATATTCAATTACCTATGATATAGAATAACTAAGAAATTAAAATATTTCCAATTTAAGAGCAGGAAGGGGTAGCTTGGCTAAAGCTGTGAAGTTAGAGATCATCTCGGGAAAGGACTATGTGAGGTGATACTTAGTGTGTGATAGAATTCTTATGCCAAATAGAGCATATATCTGGAATTAGGTGTTTTCTAAACTGATTGAGGGTACATTAGTCGAGGGAATTAAATTCTATGGATATTAACTGAATCCCTACTGTGTGTAAGTCATTATACTGACCACTGGTGGTTAGATTATTAAAAGTTTTTGTCTTAAAGGAACTTACAGATCAGTAGGGGAGACAGACACGTAAAAGCTAGCCTTAATGCAAGCCACAATAAAACATGTGGGAGATACAGTTGATAGCTGGTATGTGGAAGCAATTAATTTTGACTTGCTAGGAAAATATAGCCTTTATTAAAGAGGTAACAATTGTACTGTATGTTAAAGATTTTCTTTTTTAAAGATACAACTTGGATCAAACCTTCAACCTGAGAGAGCTCTCAATAGTTATAGAATAAGAAGAATATTCCATGCTAAAAACAAGTAAAACAAAACCCTATATATTCTCAGATTCACAACATGAAGGGATGTAACAGGAGATGAAACAAATATATTTAAGAGTATTACACAGATGTCCTTGACTGTATGTGTGGAGCTTTCTTCCTTCCATTGGTAGGTTTTCCAGGAGGGTGAGGATCTGTTCTGACTCAGTTTCAGAATAATCATCTGGAACAGTGTGGTAGGAAATCTGTAGAAATAGCCAGATTGCCCAACATAGTTTACTGTAGTAGCCTAAATTATGGCCGCATATAGGCATGGGAAAGGAACTGGTGGTGGAAATGGGAATGCAAATTGGTACAGTCACCTTAGAAGACAGCTTCTCAGTTTCTAACAAAGATATCCATATTCATTCTATATGATCCAGCAGTCCCACTCCTTGGTATTTACCAAAAGGATTTGAAAATGTATGTCCATGTTTAAAAAAAAAAAAACTTAGAATGGATGATTATAGCAGCTTTACTAATAATGGCCAAAACTTGAAAGCAACCAAAATATTATTTCATGGAAGAATGAATAAACTGTGTTACATCTAGATAATGGAATATTATACAGCACTAAAAAGATATGGGCTATTAAGTCATGAAAAGACATGAAGGAACTTTAAATACTTATTACTAAGTGAAATAAGCCAGTCTGACAAGGCCACATACTATATGATTCTAAACACATGCTATTCTGGAAAAGGCAAAACCATGGAGACCGTAGAAAGATCAATGATTGTCAGGGGAAGGAAGGAAGCAAGGGGGAGAGAAGCATAGGCAGAGCACAGGATTTTTAGAGTAGTGAAACTCTTCTATGTGGTACTATAATGGTGGATATATGTCATTAGGGCAAAACCATAAAAGGAAGCACCGAGAGTGAATCCTAATGCAAACTACAGACTTTGGATGATAACAACGTGTGAATGTAAGTTCATTAATTGTGGCAAATGTATCACTTTGGTATGAGGTGTTAATATTGGGGCAGGTATGCATCTGTGGGGACAGCGAGCATATGGGAAATCACTGTATCTTCCTCTCAATTTTGCTGTGTACCTAAAACTGCTGAAAAAACAAAATCTTTAACAAAAAAGATGAAATGATGATCTACAAATACATTTTACAATAGAAATTGCCTAAACTGAACAATAATTTGGATGTATGCAGGTAAAGCAGAGGGAAAACAAACAAGACTGCAAGGTGCCTATGCTGCTGCCTGTGAAACCTAAAGATTAATGGTGTGCATCACGATATAGCTGCCTCCAATGCGACTAGATGCATGTTTTTGAGTGTGTGTGTGTGTTTATTAAAATAAAGATAATTGATTAGTTAATGTATTTTGGGATATGTCCAATTTGAAGTGCTTGTAAAAGATCCATTTTGTCATGTCCAGTTGATACCTGGAATGTCAGCTTGCTGCTTGGGAAAGAGGTCATCACAGGGCATTTAACTTCGGGAGACAAGTATATATAGAGGTGATGATTGAAAACTTGAGAATAGATGAAAAAGAAAAGAAGTATATATACGTATTTGAAGAATGTTCATTTTTAAAAGGTGATAATTGAACAAGGGGCCAGTAACATCTCTCAGCCAACAGAGAAGTAGGATGGGAACAAGGGAAGTTTTTCATAAAAGGGTATAGTTGAGAGTTTCACAAAGATTAAGGACTTTTGAGTTTGACATGTAGAAATAGACTGATGGGATATCTAATTTTATATGATTTTAGTGGTTTGATGTGAGTGAAACCCAGATTATATTATACACAAGATAGATAAATACAGATATAAATATAGAGATATATATATAGATCAATATATGTATGCAGGCACTTAGATTGACACATTTTTGTCGATAAGGAAAATAATCAGAGTGGGATAGAAGCATGAAGAATTATATCTGGGAGTAGGGATTAGACCAGAACCTGGGGATGTTAAGAATGTTAATTGGGCAAAGGGAAGGAATTAGTCAGTGGAGAGAGATTATTGCATCAAAAAAATGGAATAATTGGTGGAGCACAGAAATTGGAAGGAGTGCAGTCTAAGACAGGAAAGAAGAGTAAGAAGCATCACAGAAGAAGGGAAGGAGAACTAAAAAACAAAAGAACAATGAAAAGAAGTGGGGTGAGGATCAGCGGACTCAACTCTATGTGAGATTCCATCTTAATGACTTAAGAAGTACAATTATTCAGTGGTACTCTTAAAATATTGTTGTTGTTTAAAACTGTAATTCTCAAAATTGGCTGCATATTAGAACTGTTTCAATTTCTCAAATAAAATCTGTCTAAGTGAGCCTGTTATGGGTAGCCAGATCATTTAAATACAAACATCTTAGAATGAAGTGCTGGCATCAATACTTTAAAAGTTCCTCAGGCAGAATGTTAATATTGAATTATCATTGAGAATCACAGTTTAAGAGAATTGCAGATGTTTGCGAATAGTGTTTATGGAGAATTAATTGGATAGCTAGCTACTAGTATTTAAATCGACATCTTCAAAATATTAAAATCTGTATCCTGTATCGGGAGTAATTGTCTTTTCAAGAAAACTAGCAATGTGTGGATTGGTATTTGTGGAGCATGGTATTTATTAGTGTCAACCTATACAATTGCATTGACATCTCATAAAATGGTCTGCATGGAATGAAAAATGAAATTATCTCATGCAGTAATTTTCCCTTAAACAAAATATGTGTTAATAACGTGATTATACTTCAGCTCCGGTTACGGAAGATGATGTTGGTGCTTTAAGGCATCACTCCTCTAAGTGTTGTTCATGACCCATGTGCGTGAGAATCACTCCAGTCCTTTTTGAAAAAATCAAGTGTAAGAGACATATATAAAGTCAGAAGCTCAATTTATAACTGAGAACTTATAACAAGGATCTGGTTAAAACTTTATAACCAACTTATTTGCTCCTTGCAGACAGGGTATATACTTAATAAGAAAAATATACTGTACTTAAAAAATTGAGTATGCGCTCACATCAGGCTAAAAGAGTCTCATGGCTACACTGAAAATGACAATAATTAAAACCTGTTGCCCAAGTGTCTCTTTTCTTGAAAGTGCTCATTGTCACTTTTTTTTCTGACACTTTCCGTCTTTGACATCAGTTTACTAACCACCAAGTAAACTGATGTATCCTGTGTCAGGTCAATGTGGGAAAGGCAGGGTTGTGATGAGGTGTAGCATAGGGACCTATGTCATGACTCTTAAAGTTATATGTAGATCAGAGTTCTGTATCAAGTTTCTTTGTTTTAAAAATATTCTCTCAATGAGAACTAGTTTATGTCTAGGTTCTTGGAGGATGTTTTATAGCGAGACCATTCTTCTACCACATACCAGAAATAACATTAAAATTCTAATTATAAAGCTTCATTTGTTGACTTTTAAATAATATTTAAAATTGTAGGCATGCTGACACAAACAACAATCTATCTTCATAATCTGCATAGTTCAGGAAATATATAAAATATAAGTCTTTAAAGGCAAGGAAATATCTGTTTCACAAAGAGATACATAAGGGAAATTAACTTTTGTAGACTTCAAGTGAGAGAAATAAGCCTTTGACCCCCTAAGGCAAACATTTTTGAGATACAGTTTCTCCATATAATTGCTATGATTTTCTTAGTTACACTTTGTAGTTCCCTGCTGGCTGTTTTTCTGTGTAAACTTACTTTCATCTCCAATTATGTCATTATAGAGATGAAAATCAGGTCTAATTAAATAAGAACATGACAATAATTGTCATTCTTCTATTTATGTAAACTATGATTTTTCTACCTGTGAAAAGGTGCTTTAGCAAAGAAAAATGTAGCTCTCATGGTCTATCAATTGACTGGAACTAATAGTCATATATCTACAGCTTCCCATTCTCTCATATCTTTATTCATTCATTATTACTTGTCTAAGGGTCTTCCTTTCTTTCATCTTCAAATAAGCATTTATTAAGTAGCTACACTATATTTATTTTATTTTATAATTTTAACTTTTATTTCAGATTCAGAGGGTACATATGCAAGTTTATTACCTGGGTATATTGCATGATGTTGAAGTTTGGGGTATGATTGATTCTGTCACCCAGATACTGAGTATAGTACACAATAGTTAATTTTTCAGTTGTCCCTTCTCCCTCTCTCCCTCCATAGTAGTCCCCAGTGTCTTTTGTTGCCATCAGCAGCTACCGTATTAAACATCTACTATATGCCATGAACTACAGATACAGATGCCACAGATACAGCAATAAACTAGTTACAGTTCTGCCCTGAAATCAAATGTTTTAAAACACATTCATTTTATTAATGTGACAAGTACCATACCAGTATATTAAAAAATTTACCGTAGCAGTTTGAAACATTTTTTCTCTCTTTACCAAATACACAGCAGAAGCTATTTACACATGGAATAAACATTCCGTTGAATTCCCAGTCCCCAGGCTATCATGTCACCCCTTCTATAGAACTCAAGAAAGCATATCTTAATTCATAAATAAAAAAATAATAGCATTGAATGATTTCTGTTTTCTTTCACATTTTGCTTGTTTGTTCTTTGTGTTTTTCTTTTTAAGACGGAGTCTCTCTCTGTCCCCAGACTGGAGTGCAGTGGCACCATCTCGGCTCACTGCAACCTCCACCTCCCGGGTTCAAGCAATTCTGCTGCCTCAGCCTGCCGAGTAGCTGGGACTACAGGCGCATGCTGCCATATCCGGCTAATTTTTTAAAAAAATTTTATTTTAGTAGAGGTGGGGTTTCACCATATTGCCCAGGCTGGTCTTGAGCTCCTGAGCTCAGGCAATCCGCTTGCCTCGGCCTCCCAAAGTGCTAGGATTACAGGTGTGAGCCGCCATGCCCGGCTGCATTGAATGATTTCTAATTTTAATTAACAATTAATGCAAAGTTGGTGATGATTTATCCTTGGAATAAATATTTACTGCATGGCTAATATGTCTGCCATGTGCTGACATTACAGTGGCAAACAAGACAGCCAAAGTTGCTAAACTCCTGAGTTTTCCATTTGGAGTGAGGGAAAGAAGAAAATAAGTTAATTTCAGATATGGGCTATGACCTTGATGAGAGAGGAAAAGAGATAGAGAAAAAAAAGTGTGTGTGTGTGTGTGTGTGTGTTTGAAATAACTTATTTAAGTGTAATAAGCACAGATAATGGTGAAAATAAGATAAATCAGGAATAAAGATGTTGCCTGACTTACGTGTTTTCAAAGGTACCATTTACTATCTAATTTAAATTTTCTCTGCTGTAATGATTACATTTTATTTAGGTAACCAATATCTAGTGGGATTAAGCATCAATTTACTAAGGCAGTTTTTTGTATTTATCTCCAAGTGAAATTTAATCAATTTCTACAGTAGTGAAAAGTAATTTGAAGATTTAATATATTCAGTATTTTAATAAAATATAAACTGGTCAAATAGCTATGCTTTTTTTTAAAGTAACAACCAAGCATTTATTCACTTACTACAAATAGCTATGTTTACCTCTAATAACCAGTTAAGTCTCCTTTAGAGTCCATATAGATATGCTTTTATTTGTTTTTGTTTTTGTTTTTGTTTTGTTGCCCAGGCTGGAGTGTGATGGCATGATCTTGGCTCACCGCAACCTCAGCCTCCCGGATTCAAGCGATTCTCCTGCCTCAGCCTCCTGAGTAGCTGGGATTACAGGCATGCGCCACCACACCCGGCTAATTTTGTATTTTTAATAGAGACGGGGTTGGTCAGGCTGGTCTCGAACTCCTGACCTCAGGTGATCCACCTGCCTTGGCCTCCCAAAGTGCTGGGATTACAGGCATGAGCCACTGTGCCCAGTCGATATGCTTTTATTTGAAAAGTAACCGAAATTTAAAGCTATTTAAACTACTTATGCTATACTATAAGTGTGAAATCAGTTTTTGTTTCTTAAGTAATTTCTTAATGAGCACATCGTATAATGCACATGTAAATAACAGCTTTGAATGTACACTCATATTATGAGAGTAGTTACCTGTATGACATTGTCCCCAGGTCTCATGTCTGTATAAACATACACATCATAGGATATTTCAGGGAAGGTTGGCGTGTTATCATTTGCATCCATCACTTGAATATTGACGATGACTGGCTCACTTTCTTGTACACCATCAAATGCTGTTATCTTTGGGAGTATAAAAACACACTTAATAGAGATGTTCTGCAAATATAAGTAGTACAGAGTTTGCTCTTACAATTTAACAAGTTTCTTACAGGTAATCTTACAATTTGAAAGGGTGCAAAAATATTTTGTTGATAAAAGGAGGTAATAAAGATGTAATATTACATATATTAAAAGTGTTCTAATATGGTAAGAAGTAAGTATTGAAGATTCTGTTTTAAGGTATTCAACTCCAGGCATATTTTAAATAATCAGATATGCAAAATATCATTTAAAGTGGGCCAATAACATTGCTGACTCTTAGGGTTAACTACAATTTAATCCTTAAAAGCTTAATTGGAAAATATTATTTGCATTTACATATTTTGTATACAATAGTTCCTTTCACAGTCAATATGTTTATACCATCAGGAAGGTAGACGCCCTAGATGTACACTGTATCACAGTAATTCATCCAATGGCAATTTTCAAAGGACTAAATGGTATCATTTAATTGTGATATTTTATACTTTATCAATGTTGATAATGTATGTTATACATTATCAACATTTTAACAGTTCCTGCCAAATCAGTGCTACAGCACCACCATCTTTGTCTAAATCCACTTTGTATCTAACTTTTAACAATCACATAAACTTTCCTGGAAGTTCTGATCTTTTTCTATGTAGGCTTCTCCAGAAATAATTTCTATGTATCTTGCTCAACTTGTGCTTTCTCTTAGCTCATCTTTCTCCTGTGTCTGATTCAAAAATTGGGATATAATTAGAAGTTACAGTTTATCTTTATTCAACTGTCAACCCTACTATACTTGTTATTTACGTGTTTGTGTGCATGTGTATGTGTGTTTATGTGTGTATTTCCCTATCTCATGATAAATATTTACAATCACAACTTTAATAACCTTTACTTTTTTTCCCCCTTGATTAGCCTAACCCATGATTTATCTACCTCAGTGCTATTGACACCTTGGGACAGATAATTCTTTATTGTGGGGGGCTGTTCTCTGTATTACAATTAACAGCATCCTTTATGTCTACCTACTAGATGCCTGTAGTAACTACCCTTTCACAATTGTGGCAAACAAAAATGCCTCCAGATGTTGCTAAATGTTCACTGGAGGGTAAATTTATTCCCTCTTGAGAATCACTGGCTCAACCTTATGACTAAATTAAAAATGCAAGAACAACAACAAAAAAGGTCAGGAAATAATTCTTTATATCTCAATTTAAGACAATTATGACTATTTAGCAAAGACTGAAATTCTTTTTTTTATTTTGAAAAGTTTTTTTTCTGTGAGGAAGAATGTTAATATAGCTACACAAATGACAAAAAAAGAGCGATACATGTAAATAATTTTTCACTGATCTTCTCCCTGGTACTGAAAATAATGTATTTTTCCCCCAAGTCATTGACCTTTTCAGTTTTAACCAGACATCTCTTTCAGTTCCATACAAACATACATACGTACATTCATACATACATATGTATATTTATACAAAAGCTCTTTACCGAAAAGGTGTAAGTTTGCTGTTCTTCCCTGTCCACTGGTTGAAGTAAGGTGAGGTAGCGAGTAATACCAGTCTGTGTGACGGTGAAGACTGAGGTGTAGTCATTCAGAAAAAGGTGAAGCTCTGGGTCTTTTGTCTTTGAAAAAAAATGACATCGTTTCAAACGTTGAATAAATAATGTAGCTATTAGTTCATTACCTAGAACTTAATGTTTGACATTTATAGCAAAAATCCACATGAAAGTATTAAGAATTTCTTTTTTTTTTTCTTTTATTATTATTATTATTATTATACTTTAGGTTTTATGGTACATGTGCGCAATGTGCAGGTAAGTTACATATGTATACATGTGCCATGCTGGTGCGCTGCACCCACCAACTCGTCATCTCGCATTAGGTATATCTCCCAATGCTATCCCTCCCCCCTCCCCCCACTCCACAACAGTCCCCAGAGTGTGATGTTCCCCTTCCTGTGTCCATGTGTTCTCATTGTTCAATTCCCACCTATGAGTGAGAATATGCGGTGTTTGGTTTTTTGTTCTTGCGATAGTTTACTGAGAATGATGATTTCCAATTTCATCCATGTCCCTACAAAGGACGTGAACTCATCATTTTTTATGGCTGCATAGTATTCCATGGTGTATATGTGCCACATTTTCTTAATCCAGTCTATCATTGTTGGACATTTGGGTTGGTTCCAAGTCTTTGCTATTGTGAATAATGCCGCAATAAACATACATGTGCATGTGTCTTTATAGCAGCATGATTTATAGTCCTTTGGGTATATACTCAGTAATGGGATGGCTGGGTCAAATGGAATTTGTAGTTCTAGATCTCTGAGGAATCGCCACACTGACTTCCACAAGGGTTGAACTAGTTTACAGTCCCACCAACAGTGTAAAAGTGTTCCTATTTCTCCACATCCTCTCCAGCACCTGTTGTTTCCTGACTTTTTAATGATTGCCATTCTAACTGGTGTGAGATGGTATCTCATTGTGGTTTTGATTTGCATTTCTCTGATGGCCAGTGATGGTGAGCATTTTTTCATGTGTTTTTTGGCTGCATAAATGTCTTCTTTTGAGAAGTGTCTGTTCATGTCCTTCGCCCACTTTTTGATGGGGTTGTTTGTTTTTTTCTTGTAAATTTGTTGGAGTTCATTGTAGGCTACAGTAACTAAAACAGCATGGTACTGGTACCAAAACAGAGATATAGATCAATGGAACAGAACAGAGCCGTCAGAAATAATGCCACATATCTACAAGTATCTGATCTTTGACAAACCTGACAAAAACAAGAAATGGGGAAAGGATTCCCTATTTAATAAATGGTGCTGGGAAAACTGGCTAGCCATATGTAGAAAGCTGAAACTGGATCCCTTCCTTACACCTTATACAAAAATCAATTCAAGATGGATTAAAGACTTAAATGTTAGACCTAAAACCATAAAAACCCTAGAAGAAAACCTAGGCATTACCATTCAGGACATAGGCATGGGCAAGGACTTCATGTCTAAAACACCAAAAGCAATGGCAACAAAAGCCAAAATTGACAAATGGGATCTAATTAAGAGCTTCTGCACAGCAAAAGAAACTACCATCAGAGTGAACAGGCAACCTACAAAATGGGAGAAAATTTTTGCAACCTACTCATCTGACAAAGGGCTAATATCCAGAAAGTATTAAGAATTTCTAACGATAAAAGATATTTAACTAGATATTTACTCAAATGACCTAAACTATTCAAAAGATGGTGACATATATCATGGAATACAAAATACTGAAATACATACAGGTATAATCAATGTGGGAAGAAAGGAAAAATAATAGAAAAACAGAAAGAATACAAAAACTCCCAATTAAATATATTCTTACTGATTATTTGTTATCAATATTTTCCAAAATAGCATTGGACTGGAGAAATAAGAAATAAAAGCAAGAAAAGAAAATTACATTTCAAAATTTTAGCAATAAGACTTGATAATTACTTCATTTATAGTAATAAACTGCATATATGCATATTACTATCTGGTTCTTACTTATAATGCAAAATAGAAATAAAATTGGTTATGTATCATTCATTACCTATAAATATCATGCTTACTCTTTCTTATTTTAACGCTGTGAAATTTTCCACATGGAAACATGTTTACTTTAATTAAAATATTTCAGATAATTTGATTTAAAATATGCATGAATTTAGCAAATGTGTTTGATAGAAAAGTCTAGAAAAAATGATATATACTTAAAAACGAAGGGATTTCAAAATTCAAGTCTGAGAGATAATCAACTTAGCATTGAAGACCCTTTGCAATTTCATTGCCATCCCTGAAAGAGAAGACAACATACTCTAATTTAGAGAAAGAACAGCAATATAAAGTAAGAAGGCTAGCACTGATGTCTGCATAGTAGGAAAGAAAGGCAGGTGGAGCAAAGAAAAAAGGAATACTCAGAGAGTGGACTATTATGAAGGCTTTGAAAAAGAGAAAAAGGAGTGACACAGGGAGGTAAGGTGCTGTTCTAGATTTTACTATCCTTTAAAGTATGCATAGCATGATATGAAATGGATTTAATATCATAAAACACTTTTTTAAGTCTGATGTCAAGGATTGAGGGAAGAGCAAACAGTAGAAATTTGTTAAATGTGTTTAATTTGAAAATAATAGAACTCATAATTTCAAAATTTCTATGTAAAATACAAAAGTTGTAATGCACACTACTATAATAAAATGTGAACATGATTTGATCCACAATATACTTTAATCTGCCCATCTTTTAAACATTGTGATATGTGTAGATTTCAAATAACTTTGAAATAAATGGTTTCATTTGAACCTAAAACAAGTTATGTATTCATAATATCTCATTCTGTAGTAGCTTCTATGTTCAGGATTTTTACTTAAGGTCACTGTGCTACATTTATCCTGGAACAATAAGAAAGTAATGCTATAGATAATAATTCCAACTGTTGTATTTATTATAAAATGATCAAAAATATTGAGAAAAAGTTCAAGAGGCTTCACACTGATATTTTCAAACAGGCACTTTAGTTGTTTCCATTTCAGTGTCATGAACCCAATTACTCAGATAACTAGAAAGCGGGATATTCTAAAAAATCTAACATGTTAGTTTTAAGAATAATTTATTTATAAAAGTCAATTAGAAAATGCATGTGTCTATTTTGAATGATATTTTAAGGATTCTTATTTTACACTTTAGAATGAATTGTGATTAAATTCAATTATTACTTTAGAGTTGATAAAAAGTTTTAGTTAACATGCAGTTTCAGTCACAGAAACTCTAAGTATGAATGTCTGCCATTTGTTTTGTGTTTATCCTGGATTTACCTAATCACTGGGCTTTTAAGTACATATACACTTCTCTAAATGTACCAACAATGGTGCCATCTGGCATGGCTTAATTTATTCGGACCTTTAAACCCTAAATGCAAGCTGAGGAAGTTTTGCTGTGTACCTTGTTTACCAAATATTTACTTTGTTCCTTTTGTTCAAATCTCATCATTCTCTACTTCCTTTATACCTTAATTCTCTCAATTTATTTTCTTCCTTTCAACTGTAACCTCTGTTAATAAATTTGTTAGGTATATTCACTCATATCTTCACCACATCTTTTTAAGCATTTTTGTGTGTCAAGTATTTTGATAATGCAATATTTCAATAAGTATTGAGTTGTCAACTAGCGTGTCCAAATGTGACTGTAGTATAATATGTTTGTGTCACAAAGAGCACTTACTTTTTACCACTTTCAAGAAAACCTCAAGGTTTTGTTTGTCAAATGCTTTTCATTTGAAGATAATGCACACATCAATACTCCATAAACAGACTTCCTTATATTGGATAACCAGAAACATTAAAGATCTTTTGTTAATTTAACTGTCTCAGTTTCTTGAGTGCTTTTATAATAACTAGCTAGAGAAAGATAACATTTCCCAGAACTACAGTGTATTTGCTTTTTGTGAAGAAGATAATATATCACAGAAAGCTAGCACTATACATGGCATATTATAGCTCATTCTGTTTAGTATAGTTAATCTCTGATCAAAATATAACATTTATATTTATGTATATTTAAAATAATAATCTTGTACATAAATGCTATTGGTAAATATCCTCGCATTAATTTAAGTGCAAAAATTTAGGAAGCCAGATTTGGAAATGTTCAACAAATTGTCACTCAATGTTTAATAATTTATATTCATTTTTAAACATAGTGCAAGTTTCAAATGTTGTGTATATATTTATGTTCCAAATATTACAGCATATCATTTTATGAGTTTTATGAAAATTTTAAGTAATATCAACATAAAATGTTAATAGATACATATCAGTACCAACTAACCTATTGTTTTGATTGACAATATTTACAGTTCAAGGTTTTGCTACTCTTCACAAGAAAGGTATATCAAATTTTTGGTAAGAAACAATGTGCATTTGAAGTCAAATATCCTTCTCTAAATCTCTTTATAAATTCCTTCTTGTCAAGCTGCATTCCGATACAGTTTGAATTTCACAAATATATTTGAATTTTGCAATTCCTAAAGAGTAACTTGAGTCAACACTTGTATATTTGTAACTCTTTTAATCATGTTAGAGTTAATAGCTTATAAGTTTCATAGACTAGGATGTATATGGACAAATAATGCTCTGGCTTAATATTCCAATAAGGGTAGTAGAATTTAGGTAGCTGTTGTGTCTATAAGTTTATTTAAAATGAATTTAAGTGTTAAATCAATAGGTACACAGAGAGTTGATTAAAAACTGTTAATTTTCCTCTGACATTAGATGTTTATTTTACCCTAAAATATCCATTCAGTATATACCAAAAGTGTGATGTATTAATTCAGTTATCTGCATATTATATTTTGAGAGGGTAAAATAAGCTCTGACATGCACACATAAAACAGAAAAAAATGCAAAAGTAAATGCATATGAAAACACATGGGTAAACAAACATATGAATATAAAATAAAGAAGCATTCTCTCATATAAAACTATGTTCAAATATGAAAGTCTACTGTTTAAACACCAACTTGGGGTTTCTAATGGCAATTAATATAGGATATCACAAACACACAAGACTATATGCATGCACATATATAGGCACATACAACACAGACATGTATAGACATATGTGCACATATATTTGTATGCGTATACATGAGCATAGATATAAATGACAAAGCATAAGAGAAAAATGACAAAAAATGTTATCTCCTCTGCCAGTTTTAATTACTTGGTAGTAGTTGCCTGAGTATTTAGTTCAAAAAAATTCAGTTTCAAACTTACAATGTTTTAGAAAAAATGCCATGATAAATACCAGTGTTTGTTGTGGACTGAGAAAACATTAATAATTAAGCAGTCTTTGCCTCAGTTGACAATTAAATTTGGATTTTACAAAATTTCATAGTACTATAAACAATAGATTATATAAATATTTTTACCTTTTTTAACTTTAAAATATTTTTAAATTTTAAACCAATGAAGTAAGTATATTTAAATTTATATAAAGTATTTGTAGATATCCTTATAAGGGATAATGAAATAATACCTACATGTTTTAGTGAAGAAGAAAAAGAACAAGGAAATAAACCACAGCAATCAACAAAAGAACAATCACAAGCTTAACACCTAGTACCTACAGGAACTCCACTGGGTGGAACCTATATGCAAATTAAACATGAAATAAATATTGTAAATGTAAATGATCACAACCGCACATATGAAGAAAAAGCAAACCACTTCCAGCACACTAGACTGAAAATTTTTTTCAGAGTATACAATTTTTTTATTAGCATTGTGACCCACATATAATGGAATAACAATATTTATGAAGCATATAAATACTTAACTGCTTTATGAGTATATTGAATTAAATATCAAAGATACCTCTTCATATTAAAATAACTTTATGCAGAGGAACAAATTTACATGAAATTATAAATTAATAAGTATCTTTTTACAAGCCAAATGAGTAATCTTTATTGATTATTATTCCTTGTCATTTTTTTATGATCAGAATTCAATAATCAATTTTTAGCATCTCTGACACTGAAAACCTGGTGGTCTCAGACATGCCTCTTAACACCTTGTGCCTTACCTATTCTACTTATATTGTGGGTTATTTTGAAATTATGATGTGGTACAAGTACTCTAAAAAGCATACTGTATACACTGATATGGTTCATATACGTATACATGCATGTGTGTGTGTGTGTGCGTGTGTGTGTGTGTGTATGGGTATATGTCTACATCTATATAGCTATAAAAAGAACACTGGTGCAAATATTCTTTTTTTCCTTTCTTTTCAGTATTACTGTGGTCCTTGGAATTCTTTCTTACTTAAAATCTACACTGTGAATAATATCACAACTCACATTCCTGGCTATTGTTTCGTAAAACGTGGCTTTACTTTCCATTAAATTAAAGGGAGAAACGCAACTTAATTTTAAGCAAATGGATCCAAACTTGTCCCCTTCTGGGCATTTACCATCTGGAATAGCTATGCTTGAAGCAACTCTTGAGAGCCAAGCCCTGCAATGACAACTTCCACTTTTATGCTTGAGGCTTAATCTCTAATACTATGCTGATATGTATGAGGTGGCACACTCTCTTTCTCAAAGAGTTTATCCCTATAATGATTATTGTCACTAATTCTGACACTCAAAAGCAACAGGATTTTGTTTTATTTTGTTGAATTAGGGTCCCAATTTGTCATCTAGTCTGCAGTACAGTGGCACAATCATGGCTCACTGCAGCCTCGAACTAGTGGGCTCAAGTAATCCTTCTGCCTCAGCCTTCCAATTAGTGAGACTACAAGCATGAACCACCATGCCTGGCTAAGTCTTTTGTTTATTTTTGTAGAGACTGCGTCTCCATATGTAGCCAAGGCTGGTCTGGAACTCCTGGCCTCAAGCAACACTCCAGCCTCACCCTCCCAAAGTGCTGAGATTACAAGAGTGAGCCACCACACCCAGCCGAGAGTGGCACGATTTTACCTTGTAGTAAAATTCACGCCCATAAACTAAAATGGCTTTAAAGTTTTCTTTTGATAATACAGATCTTTTGAAAATCCCAGAAATGAACTAATTTACTTTATAAAAATAAATGGTGCTCAGTCTGTAAAAAACAGATGTATCAGAAGGACATAAATCCATCTTCTAATATATGAATGACTCATAGATTTATTTTGTGTGCTGGCAAATGGAAGATTTAAGGAATAATGGATGAATTACAAGAAAACTGGTTTCAATTCAGTATGAGGCACAACTTTCTAAGAATTAGAGTTGTTCAAACATGGGATAGGCCATCTTGTGAGATACTTAATGCAACATCATTAGGATTTTTGAAGCATATGTTAGATAACCTCATTCATTCAATAATGACTGAATTTACGAGTTTATTGAAGAGTTCCTAAACCCTATTAAGTACTGGAAACTGTGTTAGTTCTTCAACATACAAAAGTCGCTAAGATATAGGACCTATTCTCAACAGATGTAAACTCAGGAGGGAGAAAGACATTATTTTCAAGTTGGAAGTATGGAATTAGAGAAATGCACTGAGGGAGGCATGCAACTAAAATTGGTTAATGAATATTGTGGAAAGATTCTTGAATGAAGGAATGCCTGAGGTGAGCTCTAAACACTGAGTATAAATTATCTAAGCCAGCCTGTGCAACAGATGAAAGATTTCAAAGCCTAGAACATGTAATGAGAAAACATTAGACAAGATGTAGCTTGGCACATGCAAGAAACTACAAGCAGTTGCCAAATGTTATAGGTGAATTAGGAAGTTTCCAGAATTCAGGCTGCAAAAATGTTCAGGTTCAAGATACGGAAAACTGTGTGAGCTTAAATTTTCTTCTCTAGAGGAATAGGTGTCATAAAAGTATTTCAGACAGAAATGTGGGCCAGACGCAGTGGCTCACGCCTGTAAATCCCAGCAAGGTGGGTGGATCACTTGAGGTCAGGAGTTCCAGACCAACCTGGCCAACATGGTGAAATCCTGTCTCTGCAAAAAATGCAAAAAAAAAAATTAGCTGGGCATGGTGGTAGAAGCCTGTAATCCCAGCTACTCAGGAGGCTGAAGTGGGAGAACCACTTGCGCCAGGGAGGCAGAGGTTGCAGTGATCCTGGATCCTGACACTGCACTCCAGCCTGGGTGACAGAGAGAAACTCTGTCAAAAGAAAGAAAAGAAAGGAAAAGAAAAAAAAGAAAAGAAAGAAGGAGGAGGAGGAGAAGGAAGGAAAGAAGGAAGGAAGGAAGGAAGGAAGGAAGGAAGGAAGGATGGGAGGGAGGGAGGGAAGGGAGAGAGAAAGAAAGAAAAATGAATGGAGAGAAGGAAGGAAGGCAGGCAGGCAGAAGGAAAGAAGAAAGAGGAAAGAAAGAAAGAAAAAGAAAGAAAGAAAGAAAGAGAAAGGAAGGAAGGAAAAAGGAGAAAGAAAGGAGAGGGAGAGAGGGAGAGAGGAAGGAAGGATATAGTTAGATATTAGATTTGAGCTTTTGAATAAATCACTCTAATGGCCCTGCAGAAGACAGATTTGAGTAAGAAATCAAGAGAACAAAAACATCAGGAAGTAATTCTAATAACAGACCAATAGGGTGGTGGTTATAAGGTTAGAGAGAAGAAAAGAGATTAAATAAATAATTAGGGGACAAAATAGGAAGATCTGGAGGATTTCTTAGTTGTGGTGAATAAAGAAAACATAAAAATCAAGCAAGACTTCCAGGATTCTAGGTTGCATAGCACAATAAAACATCTATCAATTTCTGGAAAGTTGTGATTATAAGGATAGAGAGAAGAAAAGAGATTACATAAATAATTAGGGGACAAAATAGGAAGATCTGGAAGATTTCTTAGTTGTGGTGAATAAAGAAAACATAAAAATCAAGCAAGACTTCTAGGATTCTAGGTTGCACAGCACAATAAAACATCAATCAATTTCTGGGAAATGGGTTTTAGGAGAGGATTTCATATAGTATTGGAAGTTTAAACTATTTCTAATATTCTATGAGCTTATTTATATTTTATATATAGAAACTACATATGATACTTTTAAAACTTTTACTACTAGGATACTAGGCGTACTTGTTCACTCTCTGGACACCTAATGACAGTCACTCACCATAGATTATTTTAGAAAGGGGATGAGTCTAAGTAATAAACAAATGATCAGTTATGCTGATTAATTACTTGACACTTTTACAAAAGTTATGAAGCATGCCACTCTCCATGTACATGGCATCATCTCAGGGAAATTTTCTCTCCATGCCCTTTCCTACCAGCCCCAACTAAAGACACATGCCAAGGCAGCAATGATTGCTACCATATAGATGACTGGACAAGAGGGGGCACCTGATGAGTATGAAACTCACAATGTTATACAGCTATTACATGACAGAACCAGGAGTCAAGCCTAGATCCGTCTAAATCCAAAGCCCAAACTGCCAAAAACTCTTCAGAGCATTTCATAGACTAACTGGTACTGTAAATCTCCAAGAGTTGAATTATAAGTAGTGTTTCTCAAAGGTTTTAGACCCCTGAGGTCTTCTCTCCACTTTATTTCATCAATGCCCTGTGAGTACCACTGTCTTTTACAAAGTTACTTGGAACATAATTTTAACATTTGTAATTTAAAAGTGAACAGACAATCCAGACAAGTACGGGGGCACACAGGCAAGCGTAGGGCTTAGTGTGTAACCATTAGATAATATGAACACACTGAGAAAGTATAAACACATAAATTTTGCTATTGAGTAAACTTAAAACTACCTAACTTTAGATTTAGATTTTTCTAACCACCAGTTCTATTAAGGTATGACCTAAGCTATCATACACTTTCAAATTGATTAGTCACTACTTCAAATATGAGTATGTATTCAATTGAAAAGCAAAATCTGCACTAAAATTTGTGGGACATTAGTAGATCTACAAAATACATTTGCTCAGCCTGGATTAAAGTTATTAAGGTGACTTTAGGTGTTTTCTAGTGGTGATTCAGTAAAGGCTTTTCTCCTGTGACTCATGAAACCCACTATATGTCAGAGAATCCCTAAATTCTCTTGACTGGCATATGAAACTGTGTATAGATTAATGTGTTCACTTTTCTGGGAAAAGAACCTAGAGCATTCTTCAGCTATCATTATAGTCAGACTATGATCAAAGTATACAAAATACAGAGTGCTTAAAATTGAGAACTTTGTTTTCCATAAACCTTGGCTTAAGGTCTATTTCTACTGTTTACTAACTGTGATCATGGTAAGGCATTTAAACTAGCTTTAATATCCCTTTCTGAAATATGGATAATTGTATCTATCATGTTTGTTGTGAGATTTAAGGGAATTAATGCAAGAAGAAAGTATTTACTATATTGTTTGACATGTACTGAGAACTCAATGACAGATATTGTTAAAACTTGCGGTTTAAGAAGACACTAAATGTGAGAGACCAGGAAAGACTGAAAAAAAAAAAAGCTGGAATAGAAAAAGAAAACAAAGCAAAGAGAAATAAAAGAATAAAATAAAGCATCTGGTGGGAAGAGGTGGAGTGCCCACAAGAATTGTCATAGCTTCTGCGGAGTGTTACAAAATTTATTTAGAAAGAGAGAAAAAAAAATCTGAAAGTAACTTCCAAATTTCCTAAAGTGATTATAAAGCTATGTGTAATGAGATATTAAGGAACATTCTATAGCTCTGCTGCCTTATGAGTGACATGTGAGTATTCATATTTAATTTCATTAATATTAAGCAAAATTTAAAAGTTATGTTTTTAGTCCAGTTAAATTTTAAGTACTCAATAGCTATATAAAGCTAGTGGCTACTATGTTGGACAGTACAGTTACACAGTAATTCCATCATCACAAAAAAATCCATCTATCTAAGAGCAAGCACTGTTAAGGGAGAAATGAATGAGTCAAGAATTATATAACAGCAAGTAAGAAATCCAACTATCTTTTACATATAGTTATGCTTATAATCCAAACACAGTTGGATTTCTTACTTGCTGTTTTATATATATGTGTGTGTGTGTGTGTGTGTACCTGTGTATATATCTCTATCTATCTATCTATATCTGTGTGTATGTATACCTGTGTATATGTCTATATATCTATATGTATGTATATACACAAAACATATGTATACATATTTATGCAGTGAGGATACTGTGGTAGTTCACAAACTCAAAGGAAAATCTTTGGGAATTAGAATACCTCTGGGGAACTTAAAACTTAAAAACAGGGACTCAATGGGACTCTCTTTTCTGTGTGTATCTCTCAGGCTTCATTCTCTCCCACTGATAATTGGCTTTCTCATGATGTCAGCAAATGTGGCTACAAAAGCTTCGGATTCAATTCCACTTTTCTAATACATGATGCCAGTCCTTCAGCCCTTCTGTTCTCCATTGTAAATTCCCGGGAGGATTCTGGCTAGCCTGGTACAGATTTTCTGTCCCTTTATAACATTCACTCTGGCTAAGGAGGTAAAGTGTTCTGATTTGCTCAGCCTGGACCATTTCCCACTCATGTAGATAGTGTAAGTACAAGAAAAACAAAAGACAATGATTTGCAGAGTGCAGTGTTAGCATCCACATAGTCATTGTCAGAAGTATGAATGGGTCAGCTGCCTCAAATATATTTTATTTAATAACGATGCCCTCAGACTTGAATAAAAGTCTCTCAGAATCACAATCTAGGGGTGCTTTCATGATTTTTTACTCATGTAGTTAACACCATTATTTTTGCTTTATCAACAATTATATAAAACAGTTCTCAACATATGTTAATAAAAATATTGCCCTCGCCATTTAATAAACACCAAGTAAAACATTCATTTTCTTACATATACTGAATATCTGCAAGCTGAAAAGGAATAGTTATTGAATTCAAAGATATTTTTTAAAAATATCCTTGTTTTGGAATTAAATTATAACACTAAAACTCACTTATAGTGACTTAATTCTATCTTCTCTAGCTTATGTAGCCATATCTTTGTCGTATTTCCCATTAATGGAAATATAACATGAGATTTGTTACACAAACAAGAGCAAAATATGTATTTAACTTACATCTTCTATGTCCTTGTCCAGAGCTACTATTCTTAAAGGTGAGGTCAAATTGAGACTGTCGGAAATGGTTGTTCCCACTGGGGCAGATTCCAGGATATAGCCTTGATAACTGGGCATTGTAAAATATGGGCTTTGATTGTTTTCATCCAGTATTTCAATGTGTAGACTGGCAAAGGCAGGAAGAGGATGACCATTGTCTTGTTCAGCCTAAAATTGAAAAGAAAAGAAAATATTTGAAAAGTATATGTCGTGCTATCTTTTTGGAGTTTCACTTTTCATGCAATATATAGGGTTCTCTTTTTAACTAATATCATTACATAAGGAAAAAATACTTTAAAGGGCCATTTGAAAATATAAATGAGGAAATGAAAATCCAGAGAGGCTTAATTGCTTCAGTCTTCTGTTTTAAAACCCAGTGTATATTTTAAAAATTCACTGTAATAAATTATTATTATTATTATTATTATTATTTTTTTGAGACGGAGTCTTGCTCTGTCGCCCAGGCTGGAGTGCAGGGGAGTGATCTCGGCTCACTGCCAGCTCCACCTCCTGAGTTCACGCCATTCTTCTGCCTCAGCCTCCCGAGTAGCTGGGACTACAGGTGCCCGCCACCACGCATGGCTAATTTTTTGTATTTTTAGCAGAGACGGGGTTTCACCGTGTTAGCCAGGATGGTCTCGACCTCCTGACCTTGTGATCCACCCACCTCAGCCTCCCAAAGTGCTCGGATTACAGGCATGAGCCACCACGCCTGGCCAAATTATTGTAATTTTTATTGAATACAGTAGGAGAGGTAATTGTGTTTAAATACATTTAGTCAGAAAATTGCAAATGGAGATTTGTACTGAGTGTACCGCTGATAAAATATTTAAATAAAAGACAGAAAAAAAAGTAACACAAATAAAGATCATATAGACTTTGTCTCTTCTGTGTCTTCTCATTTTACACTAATGTTTAAATCTCTGCTATGGTCTCTGCTGTTGTACCCCCCAAATTCAGAAGTTGAAATTTTAACCCCAAAGGTGATAGTATTAAGAGGTGTGGCATTTGGAAGGTGATAAGGTGGTGAGGGCAGAGCCTTCATTAATGGGGTTAATGCCCTTCTAGAAAAGGGTCTAGAGAGCTCCTTTTCCCCACCTCTCACCACGTGAGAACAAGTAAGAAGGTGGAACCACCCTCTATGAGGAAGTGGGCCCTCACCAGAAACCAAATTTACAAGAGTCGAATTTCTGGCCTCCAGGACTGTGAGAAATAAATGTTCCTTGTTTATAAGCCATCCAGCTTATGGTGTTTTGTTATTGCAGCTCAAAGAAACGTAGAAAATTCCCAAATAATTCATAATTCTATATAAAATTAATAAAGTTATATTTATTGCCCACTGAACATCCCCAAAAGCTTCTTAAAAAGAACAGAAATAATAAATTTCGTTGTAATGTTGTAGATACTGTGAATTGCAATATTATTTAACTAGAAATGTTTTTCAAGTAAAATTAATATTCTTATGTATAAATTTTCTTTTTTTTCCTCCCATTAAGTTTAAGAAGTTGATAAAAATTTCTATTTTTAATACATTTTCTTACAAAATCTCTACATGGTCATGCTGTGCATAGGAAAATACTAACCATAGATTTTCTGTTTTTTAAAAGAATATACATTTTATTATATGTGTATTGGAAGTTTCAATTTAAAGGAAGATTTCATCACAATTGACTTCTAGAAAATCTCCAACTTTTATGAGAAAACATGGATATAATTTAATAGCATATACATTTATTAAAATGAATTCAAATTCTGTCTTTAATTTTTGTTGATATGTTTCTCCATTGTAAGAATAGTTGTATTTTGAAATCAATTAAAATGAAAATACTTGATATTAAACTCCGGTGTGCTTTTCTAGATAGATAGTGACAGTACTTTATAAGCAGCTCAGCTAGAGATTTCTGTTAAAATGTAAGGAAAGAAATTTGATCTCTAGAAGACAATTTTTCACTTCCTTCTAATAGTAATGTAACGTTTTCATCTGCTAAAAAGGTAGGTAACAAACTACAGTGATAGTGGTAGGGACTGCTGACTTTTCACCAAGAAATATCACAATATATTTTCCTTCATATTATTCATTGAAGATTTGTTGAAATATTATTTATGCCTATTACTAATGTGAAATTATGGTAATTAATAAAATCATAGTGAGTTAATGTCATATACTGCGATTAAAAAATTATATTTGATTTTTAATATGTTGATATCTCTAAATAATATGCTAGATTTTCTTAGTAATATTACATAGTTTATCTTAGGCATTTAACTTATCATTTGGCAGGAGAATGTCAAATTAGTCCATGGCACAAAACGCTTTGAGATCCTGCTCTGCACTAAGAAGAACAGTACTGGAATAATGTTTGGCCCTGTCTGGGATTATGTATCCATCACACATAACCAGGCATGGTGCTAACACCATCAGTATGGATGAGGTCTTTCTGCATCCAGCAGTTGTGATTAATTTGTGCTGAGCCATGGATGTTCTTTTAGGAGCTCCCTCTGTGACATACATCAGGCTTTCTGGAGACAGCTGACCAGGGCAAGAGGTACAGTCTACACCTGGAAAACATTGTCTTTTCATTGTTTAAAACTAATTGGTCCATATGGGCTTCCAACCCAATGACCTTGAAATGAATCCTCTGCTTCACTCTTACAGGCTCAGAGCAGTTCATATATGCAAGGCATTCTGAACAGATTTTTCTCTCTCTCTTTTATCTCTCTTTTATATCTAATTATTCTAATAACCAGCATGTCATATCCAGGACATAATAATGCTATGAAAAGTCATAGATTCTATAATTTTTCCTCTTTCCCCAATGAACACACACAAACACACACAATATATAGGTGGTGAGGAGGATGAAAAAACAAAATTGTATAATAATAAGCTTACATTTTACATTCAGATCATATATCATTAGTTTTTACTGCCAGCTGTGAAGCCAGTAAAAATATGTATTATTTGCATGGTGAAAACAAAGTGATTCAATGAAAAGAGAAATAAAATTCAAATTAGATCTATGAAAATAATCTAATTCTTAACTTCCTCATATCTATAAAAATAACATATAAAGGCTCTGCCCATTTTTACTCTAATATTAATTTAGAGTTCATAATGATTAATATTTGTGGATTGCTACTATGTATTTTGTTCTATTTGAGGTGTTTCAATTTGCTAACCAGATATCTGTCTCCAAAGCCCACTTTCTTTATGCCATTTATCTGTCCAGATGTGAAAATGTGTATTTTTGAACTAATGGAAAAAAAGAAAGGTTAGTTTTATATTCAAGGCCACGCAGGTTGTAAGTAACATACAGAACATGGGCCCAGACTCAGGTCTCCTGATTTTTAAGAAGCTACACAGGAAGATTCATCATATGTTTCTCAAATTTACAGAATGCAAATGAATATTGAAAAGTAAGATAGATGGGACAAATTAGTAGTAGGAAAAAATATTGGGATAAATACTTCTGTTAAGTAAGAGTTAAAATGTTGAATTTAAACAATAATAATAATAATAATAATAATAAGATACTTTGCTCTTTAGTGGGCCCATGCATCAAAACTCTGATCTAATTATGTTTTCTTCCATATAATATAAATAAGGGTTCTCAAAAATCTGAATTATTCTGTTCCCCTGAAATCCGTGGTGGATGAAATGAGAAATATTTTAAAAACAGCTCAATTGGAACAAGGTGGTATTTTAAAAATCATTTACTTTCATAAGGTAACCTTATTTATATCTACAGAGTCTATAGCTATTAGTTAAACATTATATTTAAATGCTGGGTTTTGTTTGAAAACTGTCTGGGCATGGGTCTCATTTTCAGTAATGAGACCAAAGTAAAACTAAAGCCAAAAAAAATGAAGTACAAAGAGCACACTATTTTGTTACTCTGGAAGGCAAAACATTGAAAAAGACAAACCACTCCATCTTCAATACTGAAAAAAGGAAATACTGATAATTTCTGAGCGCCTTGTAACAGAGGGCTGAGACTACAGAATAACTGTTCTTGCTAACTGTTGGCAAACAATTTAACAATTTCATAATCTCTAATATGAAACCTTTCAAGTAGATTCAACAATTTTAAAAAGACAATGGTAAAGCTTATCAAATTATTTATCATTTTAATAAATTCTAGGATAGAAGAAAGAAATCATGTTTTCCAGGAATTATTTATTGTGTATCTACAGAGCCCACTTTTTTTTTTTTTTGTATTTTAAATTCTGGGATACATGTGTGGAATGTGCGGGTTTGTTACATACGCATACACGTCTCATGGTGGTTTGCTGCAGCCATCAACCCGTCGTCTACGTCAGGTATTTCTCCTAATGCTATCCTTCCCCTAGGCCCCCACCCTCGACAGGCCCTTGTGTGTGATGTTCCCTTCCCTGTGTCCATATGTTCTTATTGCTCAACTCCCACTTCTTAGATCTCCAGTGCTCACCTTCATCTGTATTCACCCTCCCAAGTTTTCTTAAACCCACTTCAATCATACTTTTGCCTCAGCCACTCAAAGCCAGCTGCTTTTGTCAAAATCACCAGTGCCTTTTACATTGCTAAAAGCAATATTTATTTTCAGTCCTTATCTTACTTGACCTATCTTCAGAATTATTCACTATCATTTCACGGCAACAAAGTCTCGGTTCTCTTCCTATCTTACTATTCATTTTTTCTCATTCTCTTTTGGTGTTTTCCCCTTTTCTCCCCTACTTCTTAATTTTGGAGTGGCCCAGAAGTGAGGAGTTATTCATCTTCTCTTTATACTCACTCCCTTGCTCAATCTAGTCTAATCTCATAGTGTTAAAAATGTCAGTACTATTATGACTCCTAATTTTAATCTCCAACCTGGATTTCTCCTCTGAATTCCACAATCCATATCCAACTGTGTACTTCATAACACTGCGTAAGTATCTAACAGACATTTCAGATATAAATACCTGCAACAATGAAATTCTGATTACCCTCCACAAACCTCCTCCACTCGTGGTCTTTTTCACTTTAATGGCAGCTACATACTTACAAGTACTGAAAACAAGAAACTTGGAGTCACCTCTTGCTTCAGTTGATAGATACGGAAAAAGTGAAAACCACGTTTTTGAAAATTGAATTTGAAGTTCCATCTTCTCATTTCACAATACAGTATTAGTAGATTATATATGCCAAGAAATATTCTATGTTAGTAAACGAGATGAAAAAATAGTCTTATGTCAATGTAGTGAATTATGGTCTTATCCTACTGAAACATTAAAGGTAAATATTGCAATTTTCAAAGTTAAGGTAATACCACATTTTAATTTGGATGTTATAAATTTATGAAATATTTTTCTATATTTATAATATGTAAAAATAGAAATATAATCATATTGCATGTATAGTAAATTACACTGTTCAATGCTATTGTAAACCTAAACCTTTCTTGTAATTAGTCTGAATCTCATTTTTCATTAGATTTTTAAATTCCATGAGCATAAACACTGTAAATGTATGTGTTTCATTCACTGCTGAAATTTCGGACAATCCCTGGTATATGGAAGAAGGTCAAATATATATTTATTTTTACTTTTCTGTATTTTTAATTTAATAGTCTTTACATTAAATATTTTTTTAAAAATTAAGTGAATGTGACATCATTCTAATTCCCATTCGATAGGTATTTATGGATGTTTTTTCAGTGTGTGTGTGTGAATGTACACAAAGTGGAAATTAATTAATGTGAATGTACAACATGAACACCTTAGATTGTAGAATGTCTTTATTCACACATTTTAAAGGTTTGTGATATCTGAAAGTTTACCTATGGGTAATTAATACTGATGCACATTCTTGCCAGTCTTATGAATGGGCCTCACCCAGCCCCCTCAATCATCAATTATGATTCCATCTCTATAGGGATGGTGCTGTGAACAGAATAACGTATAATCTTCTAGAAGGTTTATGCATTTACATGTAATATTTATGCAAAAAGCCTATTTATATGAATTTTTAAATGGATAGTGGCTTAAAGAATGAGATGTTAGTTGTGACTTTGTTCTTAACACACGGCTTAGATACATTTTATTGTCAGAATGATGCAAATTGAGGACTTTAGCATGATTTCGACTGTGTGTACTCTTCCAGTCCACTCAACACATTTTAATTTATTAATTTAATTTACTTGCTTTACTTACTGAACTATAGCTTTTAATACCTAGTTCTTAGAACCTGCTTGGCCAATTTTCTCAAACATTAGATATCTTAGGAAGAGAAAAAAAAAAAGAGGGAGGGAGGAAGAAAAAGAGGGAATAAAGGATGGATAGAGGGAGTGGGTAAGGAAAACAAATGGCATTCTCTTTTCACCAGAGTTAAGGGACAGATAAATGTTAAAAATCGTGGCAACCACACAAGGCAATCATTCTCAAACTCTGATGTGCATAAAATAGAATGGAAGGCCTAATAAAAGCAGATTCCCTGGGCCAGGTGGGGTAACTCACGCCTGTAATCCTAACACTTTGGGAGGCTAAGGCGGGTGGATCACCGGAGGTCAAGAGTTCGAGACCAGCCTGACCAACACAGAGAAACCCTGTCTCTCCTAAAAATACACAATTAGCCGGGCATGGTGCTGCATGCCTGTAATGCCAGCTACTCGGGAGGCTGACGCAGAAGAATCGCTTGAACCCGGGAGGCAGAGGTTGCAGTGAGCTAAGATTGTGCCATTACACTCCAGCCTGAGCAACAAGAGCGAAACTCCACCTCAAAAAAAAAAAAAGTAGTTTCCCACACCCTATCCACAAAGATTCTGGTTCATATGTTGGTGTTAGAGGCAAGGGATCTCCATTTTTATCAAACTGTCTATGGTGGTTATAATGTGAGCAGCATGTACTTTGACAGACATTATTCTGGGTGTGGGTACTCAAACTCCAATTTTTAGAGAATCTTTCTTTTTAGCCGTATTGGTTAGGGCTATTGGTTAGCCCTATTGGTTAGTGGACCAGTCTTTACTAATGGATAGTCCTTATTATCTGGAGCAAGAACTCCAGATAATACAGTGCATCCAAGAGCCAATGTTGTCACGCCAGAAGATTTAGAGTCTAGTAACTGAAACTGCGTGCAATTATACAATTATCAACTGTGTAGGTTCAACACCACTAAAATTATCATGTGACTCTAGCATTACCAAAGATTGCTCGTGTGTCAGTGGGAATACTCTACAAGTAATAAACTCAATCTTAGCTAGTGTTCATATGTCATGGTCAAATCCTCTTGACATTCCATTATTCATAATTAATTAGAATTTAGGTATGTTGGTGTATGTGTGCATGTATGCATGTGTATACACAGTATCAATATAGTTTTGGGTGTAAGCCACCATTTTTACTTTATCATTTTTAAATAAAGGAGCCTCAGATTGAGAAAAAAAGCAGACAGAAGGTAATTTGACATACAGAAAGTTTTTGGTTTCTAGTCAGAGTCAGAGAAAGACAAACGTATACAGAATGTACCCGGAAAGCAGATAATGACAACGTTCTGAGGAATAGTATATTTCTGTTGCTAGTGACTAAACATAGGATATAACGCTACTATGTAATTCAAAATTTTCTTCTTCCTTTGTTCCCTTCCTGGACACCACACCTCTTGCTAAACAGCTCTTCGGTAAAGCCTTCAATATACAAGGGTACAATTTTTCCAAGTTTCTTCACCCAGCAAGGTGCAGGCTGCATATTTATCTTTATATGAGGATGATTCTGAAAAACTGGCAAATTGACTGAACTACCAATGATTCACGCATATCCCTTTATACCTTTATTTTCAATTTTAAATTCAACACTCAAGTAGACAAAGAAGATTGTTTGCTTTGGTTAATTTTGCTGGAGGGCTAAATTATATATCCTCTCTTTCTTTATGGATAGAAATTGCGTTTGCTTAACATTTTAAAAATCACTTTAGACAGTTAAAATATGTTTACTTAAGCTTTCAACCAATTTATTTTTTGGCAATAACAATATTATTAGTGTATAACCTTCAAATAGCCTGACATTTGGACATGTTTGTCTTGGGATTCAAACTTGAATTACTTGTACTTTCATTTTGAAATCAAAATGTTAATAAAAGTCTCAAATTTTCCTTTAGCAGACAATTCATTGCCGTTGAATTTTTTCAAAGGTGGAAAGTATATGGTTGTGGAACATATACATCTGAGTTGGTTACAGTAAAGAAAAATAGAAGGAATCATAAAACTCTTAAGAATCTGATTAAAAACAAACATTTAATCCAATTATAAAGTGTTGCAGAAAAGAAAGAGAAAAGTAATCTATTGCTGTTAGAATCCTATAGTGGAAGTTTGTGGTTGTGTCAGGTGGAGGTAAGGTGATTAGTGACTAGGAGGAGGTGTAGGAGGTGTATGGGATGTTTGTAGCATCTTTTTTTTTAACAAAAATCTGGTTGTTAGTTACATGATTAACTTCACTTTGTGAAAATTCATCAAGATATACACTTTCCTGTATGTCAGCATCATGTCAGCATTTCAATTAAAATGTTACTAAAAAAATAAGCTATGAACTTGCTCCCCAAAAAAGTATACATAGACTATCCCTCCCTCTCCTATCACAGTAAACTAGGATATGGGCACTCAAGTCCAAGTGGCAATTTAATAACAGCTGCCCTAGGAAGTGACATGGAAAACCAACATTATGAAGATACATGAAAATTAAAGATGCTTCCCTCTTCAACCATCTGTGTTCATTAAAGATAGACCCCAAAAGTAAACTTGGCCTTTTGCACTTTCCCACTAGTGTTTCCCAAACACTGTGGTTTCCAAAGCCCTGCTTCTTATCTGCTGCCTTAAAATAATCTAAGGTAATTGTTAAAGCAAATTCCCAGGGGCTCAACCAAAATATCTGACATGTATCTGCTGTATTGCTTATTTGTTTTCTTTATTAGTTTAATTTTATCATATTTTCCTAAGTTTTCAAGTAATTTTAATATATGACTTGCTCTCAAAATTTAGCATCCAAAAATCACACATAAATCTTCATTCTGTAGGGATAGCCCTGAAGTCTGCCTTTCCAAAACGAGCATATCCCCTGGTCCTGATATGTAGAATCAGTAGTCGTTTGGGATCAGTTGGATCAGGCATTTTAGCTTCTCTCACACAGGCTTATAGGTAGCTGTTACACTAAAAAAGCCTAGGGTGAGCAGCTGAGGCCAACTCTGCTCTAGCCTTTTATGTAAGTCATTATCACTCCTCTTCACTTTCAGCAAAGTCTCTTAATTTGGACTTAGTTGGAAACAGAATGGAGGAAATTCATTTACGTAAGGGAATTCTCTGTAGGATCCTTCAGCTCACTGAAGCTCTACAAAAGCTATGGGTCCAAAGCAACAGTAATTGGTAACAGGTTATCAGGTTATATTTCCTTTGTGTGTGTGTGTGTGTGTGTGTGTGTGTGTGTGTGTGTGTAAAATGTCTTATGGAGGGATGACTGTGAAAAACCTGTGCTCCATGAATCAATGAACATATTATCAACTAACTAAAAATTATTAGGTTTTTGCCATTAAAAGTAATGGCAAACGCCACAATTATGTTTGTACCATCCTAATAAAAATAAGAATATCCCATTGATTCTTGACCCTACTTATAAAATTAACTGCCTTAAAACCTACAGGAGCCTCCTTTATTCAAAATTTAATACTCTAAAAATTAAAGGACGCATAAACAGTTTGACTTTAAGCCAATTTATTACTATTACTAAACATATTCAAAAACTTAAATTCAAAAACCTATAAACTTCATGAGATAAAATACAAATAACTGTTCTATGCTGTGAAGTTTGTTTGCAAGGCTATACAGCAAAAGAGTATATTCTTGGTTGGAAACAAATACATTTTTTTGTATGACAAAAAGGAAAAGAAACTTCACTAGATAGAATATAGGCAGCACATACTTTATAAAGCTTTGTAATATAACTACGAAATAATACTGACACATTTCACACCTAGGGAATATTTTTAATAAAATGAAACACTTTCTATCTTCACTTCAAGTAAGAATATGCCCATTCTGTTTATAACTTGTTACAATGAACACATGAATCCTCAAAGCTCTTGTATACCTTTCAATGACAAAAATCTTTCTTTTTGCTTAGAGCATGAGATATAAATTGACACTGGAATGACTAAAAGGATTTTGAATGATTTAAAGAAAAAATAACCTTGCCACTCTGGGGAAGACCACAGATTCTGAAAACTCTCACTTATCACCAACATGTTGAACTATTTAGCTGGTGTTTGGAAGGTGAGAATCATCTTGGGTATAAACAGCAAGGTCAGCCAGATATAAAATTCTGATAGTGATAAAGGGGTAACTTTTTTTCTGTGAATCTTCCAACTTATGTTTTATTTTTATTATTTTATCCTGCCTTTTGCTTTCCAACCAGCAAAGCCATCTTATCCTACACTGAGGTCTGATCCCACTCCCAGTTTTTTCTCAACCAACAGAAAACCACACTAAATTACCTTCTATGAATTAGCCAACTGAAATAATGTATTTTGTAATAAGCAAATTTTAAAAAATTATCAACATAAAAATTATATCTAAATCGGTTATTTTTCAGAGCCTAGAAAGTATTGAGGGTGAGAGGTCAATGTTTCTCCACCTACAGGACTGTTCTTGAGACAAAAAATAACAAAGAGTTTTAGCCTACAAGTTTTTCCTACAAGTTGTAGTCTACAAGTTTAGCCTACAAGCTACAAGTATTTAGCCTACAAGAGAAATATGCTCTTTCATTGTTATATTTCTATGGAACCAAGAAACCTATGAAGAATGATTACTTGGGAACATATGTGTAGAGTGCTAAGGATGTTTATGTGTGTGGGGATTGCAGAGTGGGAAGACATGGCAAGGGTTCAGAAAGTGCCTTTCCCTTGAACATTTTACAATGTTTGGTTTTGCTGTTGTACTCTTACAATGACCTTTGCAGACAAGAAGGCCTTGGCAAAAAGCAAGGTACTCTGATGAGAATGGATAAATTGCCTTTCTTTTTCCCAAGCAGTTACAGGTCACCTTGTGAGGAAGAAAAAAGGCCAAATAAAATGTCACCTCTGTGTGTCTTTTGTCAGTTTGTGCATTTCGACAGCCACTATATTCAACTGCTACATTCTATTTCTGTTCTAATGCTGCTGCATGAATAACGATATGAGACAAGAGGACATCATACTTCCTTTCCTTTTATTAGCTTCCATAATTGGCATAATAGTTAATTAATTTAGGCCAGTACTTAGAATTTTTAGAGACAAACCAGTGGAAAATAAAAACGCATGGTATTCTTTCTGAAGAAACACAAATACTGGTTTTTTTTTGTTTTTTTTGTGTGTGTCTGTTTTGGTATTATTTATTATTTCCTAGTAATGGTAGTGTTGCTCTTCAGCAATATTTTTGCTTTGATTAAACTTAACTCATTAAGACAAAAGTTGTAAAAGGTAAAGTTTTTAGACTGACTTCTTTTTGAGCTTCTACATCCTCTGTGATGTACCTCAGTATGTTATCTAAGTCAAATTGTTGCCGTTTTCATGATGTGTTGTTGGATATGGTATCAGGCACCCTGTGGAGGAACTCTCTGGTGGGAGGTGGTGTACAACGTCACACTGTAGCAGAAAACCTGAAGGCTACTCTCAGCTGCTTTCTCTGGCATTTGATCCCTTAATTCTATCCAAGTGTATCACTTTATCCTTAGGCAGATTAAATTTCATATTCTACCTCCTCTGAGCTCATTTACTTACTCTGTTACACTTACGGGAAAACAGATATAGTCATTTGTCTTAACCATTCCCTCTTATTTAGTGATATGTTCAAATTTCTTAACATAAAGGATTTTCTTCTTCATTAATTAGAAGCAGTGATCTTATATAGAGAGTCTCGTGGAGTGTAGTTTTCTCCCAAATTCTTCTTGGCCCTCCATTTTTAAGCCAGTTGATAACATCCCCTTTTGTTAGTTGGATGCTATGACATATCATGACAAAAATTATGCTTTGTGTGTCAATCTGCTAAGTTTAAAAAAAAGGAGAACACAAAATTAAAATATGAACACTTATCAGTGTATCAAAGGTCAATTGATTTCAGAAACTGTAATATTTGTTGGAAATTCATGGAAAGATTGCTATTTCATTACTAATAACAAGTAATGCCTCAAATTTCTGTGGGGTGATTTTCTCTAAAATGTATAAGAGACATTTACTTTGCCTTACCTTAGAGACCTGGCTATTGGGGTAGAAAAGATAAACTTATTATATTATTTAGTAACCTATTGAACTAAGATGTGGTGTGCAATGGACTTAATATTTGTATCTCTCCAAATTCATATGTTGAAATCCTAATCCCCAATGTAACGCAATTAGGAGAGGTAATTAGGTCATAAGAATAGAGCTCTCATAAAAGTAGTTAGTGTCCTTACAAAAGGTACCCCAGAAAGCTCTCTCACCCTCTCACCATCTCATCCTCTCTCCACCAAGTGAAGATACAAACAGAAGTTGGCAATCTGCAACCCAGAAAGGGAACCTAACTAGAACCCGACCATATTGAGCACGGAATTCCAGCCTCTGGGAGAGTGAGAAATATATTACTGTTGTTTATAATCCACCCAGTCTTTCATACTCTGTTAGAGTGGCCTGAACTGACTAGTACGTGTGTGTGTGTGTGTGTTTCATTCTTGCCATAAGAATAAGAGTAGGAATATATTGCTAGAATATTTCCAGATACAGAAGATATGTCGTTTGTAGCATTTGTCTGCCTTCTTGTAGCTTGGCAATAGCAGCCCTGATGTTTTTTCTCTTGTCCTAACTCTGGGTCACTATGGCCCCTGTTCAACCTCACCTTAAAGGAGTGCCAATCCTTTTCTTCTCGTCTTTTTTTTTTCCTCTATCTCTCTCTTTTGTTTGAAAACTGACAATATACACATTAGAGTAGAAAGAATATAACTTATATTTCACATCTCCATAACAGATTTAATTAATTTTATTAGCTTTTTCAATTTCACAGTAGGTTCCATCCTTTTCATTTTGAGAAGTGATGACTGATGATCTTTGACTTGCTACTCTGCCTGACTTAGACACCTGTGATCTTTCAACTTGACAACGTCTCTGTGGGAAATTCAGGTAGGGGGAAAATTGTAAATTGGCTTGAAGGCAACATGCAGCAGCATGATCTATTTTTTGTTGTTTTAACGATACTCTGTTGGCAGTGTGAAAAGATGGATAAGATGCATAGAAGTGAAGCATGGTTTTAGAAACTGCTTGTGTAAGATCATGGGCCAAGAGAATGTGAACTAAAGAATTGCAGTAGATGAGCAGAGTCGAGATATTCAAGAGGATTTCAAAGGTATCAGGAAGGGATTCTATGAGTGACTGAGTGGGAACATACGAGAAAAGAGACCTTTGAGGAAGTGGAAGTGTCTCGCTTGAGTGGGTGATCAACTGAAATATGATTAACTGAAAAAGAGAATACAAAATAGAAGGTTTGGAATTTTTAAAGGATGTATATAGTTTGCTATATTTTTAATTTGTCACAATTAAATAATACTAGGAGTAGTTATCCAACCAATAACTGAAAAGATGTCTGTAGGCATCAGAAGTAAAATATGTCTCCTCAGGACCAAGAAAAATGCCAGGCACCTGAGAAGCACTCAAGAAGGATTAGGCAAATTGAAAACTGGCAAATGTCATATACTTTAAAATCATTGAATCAGGGTTTTCTGTTAAATTTCTATGAAGTAAAATATGATTTTTATCATTACTCAAATAGTGACTAAATGTTTTCTAGAGTTGTGGCAATAGTGACTCATATAGGGACAGGGGTCGTAGTAGCTGCCCTCCTCTTAGCCCTCAATCATTTCTCAAATGCTGTTTTCCTGTAACTCTCAAATTACTGAAGGACGACACCTTGCCAGGGCATCAAGCACATCAGCACTAAGAGTCAAGCTTACTAGTTTTCATTCCCTGGCTAATTTTCTATTGCAAATATGTAATTTTTCTTTAGAAGAAACACATTTTTTGATGCAGTCATAAATAGCTTTAGTTGTACCATAGCAAAGGTCTGACATTTTTTCTAGGGATTGAATTTATGTGGAAATCTATTTACTACATTTGCATCTTTTTTTTTTTTCTGGACAGAGATGCAAGATCAAATTGTATCAAATGCATACACATTCAAATGTAAGTATTTAGATAGAGTAAAGATGTAGGTACACAGATTCAGCAGTCTGAAAAGATTTACTGTGCCAGGGAGAAAATTATTACAACAAATGTTTATTAAGCAGCTTCTATGTGCTGTATATAGGTAGGTGTAGGGGCATGGGATGCAGTGTAAATAAATGTTTTGCAATCTGCCCTCCTGTAAAAGTTGGGAGAAAATAAACAGGTACATACAATAGAGTAATTGGGGCCACTTTAGAGGCCAAAAGGCTGCAAAAAAGCAGCTTCCTAACAGTGGCTATGCCTTTCTAGGGCAAATGTCTTCTTAGTTAAAAACTGAAACATCAGTTTGAATTAGACTGTTGACAAGAAGGGAGGAATGATTCAGGAAGAGGGACAGTATCTCTAAATGCTTAGATGTCAGAAAGAGCATGGTCAGTTGAGGGCACTGGAAGCCGTTTAGTATGTTTGGAACAGAGGGTGTGCAAGGTAACTAGTGAGAGCTCAGGGTTAATGAGCTCATGAGTTGGAAGGAAAAGAAGTTAAAAGGCAGCATGCTAGATAGAATAAGTAGGTCAGTGAGTAACAACATGAAAATCAGAGGAAACATGAAACAATTATGCTTCTAATTTCATTGTGATCTTATGCTCTTCGTTGTTAATTAAAGGGATTTAGATTAAAACATGCAATTGTTATTTGAAGAACTGACAGATAGTAAATTATTCATAATTTATCCATTTAATTGGCCTTAATAATTAATGACTAGTAGCTTTGTATTAGATGCCTGAAGTATAAATATACCAACTAATAATACTTTAAAATATTTCACTTACAATACTCAAAGTGATTTTATGGACTTTGTAATAGATGGTCCACACGTGAACTAATTCACTCTTACCAGTGTTCTTAAATGTGCTTTCATATTTTTACAACATAGGTGGTTTTTACTTTATGAGGGTAGTGATCAAATAACTTATCCAAACTGGGACATTTAAAAGAGCAAGAGAGGTATTATGAATAATTACACAAAGACAACAGACATAAACATGTACTGTCCTGGGTAAACCAAATCTATGATTCTTGTTCACAGTGTATATCACATTTTAAAGTATGCTTAAATGATTACAATTATATAAAATTTAGGATAGTGTTTTGGAATGGAACAAACTTTTTCAATTGCATGTTTTAATCTCTTCATATTCTAAAATTTGTGAACTATTCCATTTTGTCTTCCAAGTTACACCTTTACATTTTTATTTGTCAGCATGCTGAATAAATCACTGGGAGAAAACGAGAAAAAAATGAACATGATAAATCTCTAATTCATGGCACTCACCAGCTGTTAAATACACACATAGCTTTTTAAAGCAGAATTCTTCTTCAAAATATAGGAGAAGGTACTTCATTTTATTTTATCTCCGCTTTTGAAACATAAATTGGGATCTAGTCCAACAAAAACTTTTAGGGCCAATGAAAAAATGAAGTATTATTAAAGTAAAAAGAGAGAGAGAGAGAGAAGAAATTGAAAGATTTACTATGGAGGAGAACTGCCAGATTGTAGCATTTCAATGGTCCCCTGAACAATGCCATAATACTCAGTTATTATTCAAGCAGGTGGCACATTATTATTACAGTTAGATACCTTTGCTTATTAAGACCTTGACTTCACACAAAACATAGTAATTTGAATCTAATATTGTCTGTTAAAACTTCCATTAATAAAATAGTTACTAAAACAAAAAACATCTGTGGCCTATTGTAATTGATTTTTTTCTGTAATTGATGGACTGAGTTACACTGTACTCAGGTACACCAGGACAGCTGAATTCAATAATAAAGGAAAATAATTGATTTTTGGTTTCACATGCGACAGTTTGGAAACAGTGCTTTGTCAAATTTCTTCATTCCCTTAGAAAGCAGCACCACAAGATTCAGGTGGATCCACAATAGAAAATCAGTACACATTGTGGAGTTTTATGTACTCTCAGAATAATTAACATAAAATAGTCAGTGTAAGAAGGTGAATCTCATGCATGGCCATTTAATACAACTTGTTAACGTGGTGTTTTTTCTTGAATAACTCCCAAACCCTTAATAAATGAAATCCCAAGAAATTGTAGTCATCCTTCAGGCTCTCTCCATGGTCTGGCTCTATACCTCATTTCCCTGTTAACTGCTTGTAGCCTGTGCATTATGTCTCCAAGCTTTTACTTCTGCACCTCCTTATGTTCAAACATTATTTCTCACTTTTATTCATTGGCCATACTCTTTCAATCCAACAACATTTAGCTTGGGGTGCTAACATTTTGTGCAAATGAGAGTATTACTAAAGTTGTGGCAACAATTCAATGAAAAATGCACATAAAGCAGCTTAAACAATGTTCATTCTCAGTAAGCTTGCTTACCTTACTTCCTTTTCCTTTAGTATGTTTACATTTTTCAAATGGTAAGAAAAATACCATCGGGATGCATTTCTAGAGGTTTTTTTTGCAAGCTTAAATATGAGAGAGTTATGTACTATATACAAAACTTATGCTGAATCTTTGCTTTTGCCATTTCTTGTACTTACAATGCCCTTTTCCCAGTCCTCATCTCTGCCTGGCAAATTCCTGTTTTACCTTCACTGCTTAGATTAAATCTCACCATCTCAATGAAGTCCATCGAAATTAATTAGAAGAATATCTGCATTTTTACAGTATCTATTTAATGATTATATTAAAATATAGATATACTATTAAACCAAAAGTGAAATGCCAAATAGATTAACTTAGCTTCAAAATTATTTCAGGTCTAAGATCATCTTTCAATATAAAGAAAATAATGAGACATATATTGAAAGCATCTTTGGATAGGCAAGACCTTTTATTTTTATGTTAGAAAAATCAGCATTAAAAATACATTAAAATAAAATTAAGTAATAAAAATGAAAACAAAATTAAAATAACATATAAATCAAACACATTTTAGATGTCTTAATTGGTCATGTTTTTGTGGTAAAACGCTAATTCCTTTTAGTAGAAAAATAATGTTAGAAGACATAATGAATTGTGTAGAATTGTATACATTTGACCAAGGCATTTGTTACATATGAGAATATTTAGTATTTTGCCCCATAGTACTATAAAAAGTTATTTTAGAGAAAAGCAATGCCATGTATTAAAAGTGGACTTCACTTGTTTTTTTTAAACAAAAAATTGACTGACTGCTGTCCACATTAATTTTAATTTTATAACATAAAACTGCCTACAGTAGCGTCTACAGATTTATCTGATTAGCAGTTCATAAACACAAGGAAATAAGATATTAGCTTAATTTACCTTAATAACCAAATCAAATTTCTGGTGAAAGTCTCTGTTTACTGGCTCCAGGAGACTAAGTTCTGCTGTCCTAGGATGCATATGGAAAAATCGTGGGTAATCCTCAGGAGTCCCTGGAAGACATTGAGATTTCAGTACATAATTGAGAACAATAAGTAATATGTGTATCTGCTTTATCTATTTCCCTTCATCAACTGAGGAACAAAGCTACAATTTCATTAGTAAATTAAGTTTCAAAATTATGCAGTTCAGGGAAAGCAGACACAAATGTGGTATATAGTTATTAATAATTAGCATATCAGTAAGAAAATGGAAAATATTTGTTGGGATGATTTTTGAAATATTTTTTATTAAGAGGGCTCTAATTAATTTGAAACTTCATCACATGAAAATAGATATTAAGCGGAGGGAGAGTAAATTTTTGAGTATGAAATTTTATTTTAATGGTGCATAAATCTTAATTATAACTGGTCTTTCAACATATATTATAATAAATGATTAGTAATTTGTACCAAATAGTGAGATGCTTGGAAATTAATATGAACATATTTTGTTCCATATATTATTTCTTAAGATTAATATCAAGCTAATTATGTTAACCACAGTAAATTAAATATAGGTTCTGATGATACTCTTAATGTCTAGACAGGGTACTTATTTATTTATTTACTTACTTATTTATTTTTGAGATGGAGCCTTGCTGTGTCACCCAGGCTGGAGTGCAGTGGTTTGATCTCGGCTGACTGAAACCTCTGCCTTCCCGGTTCAAGTGGTTCCCCTGCCTCAGCCCCCAAATAGCGGGGATTATGGGTGTGTGCCACCATGCCTGGCTATTTTTTGTATTTTTAGTAAAGACAGGGTTCTGTCATGTTGGCCCGGCTGGTCTTGAACTCCTGACATCTGGTGATACACCCACCTCAGCTTCCCAAAGTGCTAGAATTACAGGTGTGAGCCACCAAGCCTAGCCAAGATGGAATTTCTTATTTTAATAATCAAAATACATTTCTTCATAAAGAAATTTCTTCTAATTGTATAATCTTCCTTTGTGCACTGCAACATTCTTTTCCCAAAGTGAAGAAGTCAAATCATAAAATTGTATAGTATATACATTTGTAAAATTAATAACCATAACAGAAAAATAATATAGCTTCCAATTATGGAAACCTACTCTGTGCTAAATGCTTTATATAACTAATCATCAATAACTCTGTAAATCATTTACATTTTACAGATGATGACTTGGGAGACTGGGGAGATTAAATGACTTATTTAAGTTAAAGGAACAATCTGAAACACAGCTTTTATTAAAAATCCAGGCTGCCAGATGTTAAAACACATCCAAAAATGGGCTTATTGTTACTACTTATTTTCCTCAACTCTGAGACAAGAAGGGAAATTCCACTGGGCAGTAAATGAGGGGGAAAAAAACCCAGAAACATATTTTACACCATTAAAACCAAATATAAAATCTACAAATAGTCAAAATTATAGATGAAATGTAATATATAATAAAGCAGTTATCCCTCCTAATAGGAGAGTCATACAGAAAATCATAGAGTTTCATACATTCTTCATGGAATATACATGAGTAAACCCCAAATGAAGAAGATATTCATAATAAATAATAAAAATATGAGCATTAGTCGTAGATGAAAATGTGGATACATTTTACTCTAATGTGAGAATGGGCAAACCTTTCCTAACTATGGCTCAAAGTCAAGAAGTCAAGAAGAAAAAGAGAGATAAGTTTAACTACGTTGCAAAATTGCATGGTGAGACACAATAAACAAAGTAAAACCACAAGTAACAAACTGAGAAAATATTTGAAATTTATGTCGAGACGGCCGGGCGCGGTGGCTCCCGCCTGTAATCCCAGCACTTGGGAGGCCGAGGAGGGCGGATCACGAGGTCAGGAGATCCAGACCATCCTGGCTAACACAATGAAACCCCATCTCTACCAAAAAAAATACAAAAAAATTAGCCGGGCGTGGTGGCGGGCACCTGCACTCCCAGCTACTTGGGAGGCTGAGGCAGGAAAATGGCGTGAACCCGGGAGGCAGAGCTTGCGGTGAGCCAAGATCGCGCCACTGCACTCCAGTCTGGGCTACAGAGCGAGACTGTCTTAGGAAAAAAAAAAAAAGAAATTTATGTCCAGACAAAATGTTCATATCCCTGATGTATATATAGGTTTATAAATTAGCTAAAAATAGGGCCAGTGAGGGATTTAAAAAGTGTGGGGCTGGACGGGTGTGGTGGCTCACGTCTGTAATCCTAGCACTTTGAGAGGCTGAGGTGGGCAGATCATCTGAGTTTACGAGATCAAGACCAGCCTGGCCAACATGGTGAAAACCTGTCTCTACTAAAAATACAAAAATTAGCTGGGCATGATGGCACGCACCTGTAATACCAGCTACTCGGGAGGCTGAGACAGGAGAATTACTTGAAACCGGGAGAGGAGGAGGTTGCGTGAGCTGAGATTGTGCCACTGCACCCCAGCCTGTGCGACAGTGCCAAACTCCGTCACAAAACAAAACAAAACAAAAAAGTCTGGGGCTAGAGAAAAAACTGTTCACAGAAAGAGAAAGGCAAATGACTCTTGATCATAAGCAAAGATAAGCAAAGATGCTTATCTCCATACATAAGAAGAAAACTACAAATTAATCCTACATTAAGATTTCATTAGTCACTTAGATTAGCAATTGTCCCAGTTGGAGACTGTACTCTGTTGGTGAGCCTGCAGGACAACACACACTTTGGACATGGGTGGTGTTCATACAAGTGTTGTAAAATTTATGAAGGACAGTATGGCATAAGCTATCAAAATAATATTAATGTTTACTTTTTGACCCATAAATCCCACATCTGGACATTTTCCCATTTATAATAATGGAAGATAAATGACCACCTAAATATACATCAATAGTGGTCTGGGTAAATAAATGGTGATACATCCTAAAGCAGATGATAATTCAAATGTAATGATAAATGATATATATCTTTACCTATTACTATGGAGTTATTTTCAGCTATATTAAGTAAAAAAAGCAAATTGGAAATAAGGGCTGATAATATACAAACCTTTAAGAAGAATACACATGCATATTTACAAAGGAATACATACACACATTAAAAAATCAAAGATAGACTGTAACACAAAAAATTGTTACTTATGAGAAAGAGAGGGAACACGTGGAGAGGATAGACATTGAAACTAAATTTCATTAACTATATCACTTTTTTAAATTTTAGAGCTACATATGTTATATATTATTACAAAACTAATTAAATTTAAGGACTTACCTAAAAATAAAACAAAATAATTCAACCTAAATGTATATTTAGTTGTTGGCACAAGCACAAACAAAAAGAACTACCCCAGGTGAATTTTAAAAGTAGTACTGACATCACACCCACAGTGTAATATGGGTGAAGTACCAAAGAAATTATAAAACACAAAAAGTTAAGCTATCTACAGTAATCATATTAGTGGTATGTTGTGATTCTAAGATAGTTATAGGAGTATTTTACAATAAATTAAATAACTACATTATTATGTGGCATTCTAATTCTATTCTTTTCAGTATTGAAAGCTGGATTCTTGGCAGGGGATGATAAAGAGAGAGAAATTAAAGAGGTAAAATAGAACACCTATGATTTTGATTTTGAATTGGCAGTGGAAGTTTAAACTCAGGTTGTAGTTTAACTTAAGAAACAACATGCATACAACATAGCTCTGAATGCTGAAACACAGAACTATATATAAGGGACAATATAGAAGCAATGAATATTTCTAATGTTCAGACTATGGTTTTGAAATACTATTTACCAATAAAAGCAGTTAAGATTTCTGAGGGACAGAGCTGATTTCAGGTCCAGGGCAGAAAATCAACAAGTAGCTGTGAAACATCTGCTCACACCAAATAGCAAGAAAGAATTCCAAGACTACTAAACTGATGTGAAAAGTTTTCAAGAGCCAAAAGGTGTTTTTTTTTTTTTATGCTAAAGATAAGGCAATTTGAGCATCAATAAGGATCGTATCAGTAATGATTTGAAACAGATCAAATATGTTTAAATTCATAAGTTTATGACAGTGTTGCAAAATAACATATTGATCACTTTGGGAGCATGCTAGAGAAATATTTTGTAAATTAGAAAATAAGAAAACAGAGCATGCATTTTCCACATGACCTTAACATGGGGTAAACAAATAATTGATTAAAAAGTGTCTCATTAAGAAATTATTTCAGCTAATAATTTAAGAAAAGTAACAATATCAGAGTGCCATCATTTTACAACCCCTCATAAATGAATGGATCATGGCATTGAGCACTAAATGCTGCTAGTATCACAAAAAAAGAGATAAACTGACATATATACCTCTCAAAAGAAGAGTTAATTCAACATCATCTGCTATGGCCTGAGTTGTCCCCCTCACCATTAACAATTTTATGTTGAAGCCCTTACTCCCAATATGACCATTACAGAGAGAGAGGCCCTTTTAAGAAGGTAATCAGACTAAATGAGTTTATATGGGTGGGCTCTTAAATCTGACGGGACTGGTGTTCTCTTTGTCTCTCTTTCTTTCTCTCTCTTCCCCCTCCCTGTGTCCAAGGGCACACAGAGGAAAAGCCATGTGAAGACACAAGAAAGCAGCCGGAGAAGCTTCATCAAATACCAACCACGAAAGCACCTTGATCTCAGGCCTCCAGAACTGTGAGAAAACACCTTTCTGTTGCTTAAGCTACTCAGTCTAGGGTGTTTTTTAATGGCGTGCAAACAGACTATTATACCATCTATGAAACTGTTTTGAGAAAACCCAACAAAGAAACAAACAAAAAATGTTATTTGATTAAGTGTCAAAATTTATAGGAAACATATGGGACAGAGTAACATGTAAAATTAAACCAAGGAAAGTACAATCAAGATGACAAGAAACTCCATAATATAAACAACTTGACTTCTCAATAAATGAATCACAAGAAAACAATCTAAAAATAAATGGAAAGAGAACCACTGTAAATTAAAAGAGACTTAGGGTCAGGGGCGGTGGCTCACGCCTGTAATCCCAGCACTTTGGGAGGCCGAGGCGGGCTGATCACAAGGTCAGGAGATCGAGACCATCCTGGCTAACACAGTGACACCCCATCTCTACTAAAAAAAAAAATACAAAAAATTAGCCGGGTGTGGTGGTGGGCACCTGTAGTCCCAGGTCCCAGCTACTGGGGAGGTTGAGGCAGGAGAATGGCATGAACCCGGGAGGCTGAGCTTGCAGTGAGCTGAGATCATGCCACTGCACTCCAGTCTGGGTGACAGAGCAAGACTCTGTCTCAAAAAAAAAAAAAAGGAGACTTAGGAGAGGCTGGGCGTGGTGGCTCACACCTGTAAGCTCAGCACTCTGGGAGGCCTAGATGGGCAGATCACCAGGTCAGGAGATCGAGACCATCCTGGCTAACACGGTGAAACCCCGTCTCTACTAAAAATACAAAAAAAAATTAGCCAGGCGTGGTGGCGGGTGCCTATAGTCCCAGCTACTCAGGAGGCTGAGGCAGGAAAATGGTGTGAACCCGGGAGGCGGAGCTTGCAGTGAGCCAAGATCCCGCCACTGCACTCCAGCCTGGGTAACAGAACAAGACTCCATCTCAAAAAAAAAAAAAAGAGAGACTTTGGAGAAATATCAATCCCAACGTGTGAACTTACGTGAATTCTGGTCCCCTTGTATCTCTCCCCTTCCAAGAAAAACGAAAACAAAAAACAAAAAAGAAACTCTAAAAAACAAAAATAATATTGGTGAAAAAGTGAAAATAAACACTGACTGATATTTAATATTAAATAAGGATTGTTATACTTTTTATTTGTGCTATGATATTGTCAGAATGTTCTAAAAATAGTTATTTTATAAGCATACATTCAAATATTTGTGGATTAAAATTATATATTTTTTCAAAATAATGAGGAAAAAAATTGAGAGACATATATATTTTAATAAGTTTGGCCAAGTCTTCATAATTATTGAAACCAAGTGATGCCAAATGGTGATTTTATTTACTATCTCTTATTTTATATATTTTTAAATAAGAGTTTTCAAAAATGCAATGTAATTTATCATTTGCTTTGGTTTGCTTTTACCCTAGCTTTCATCAGCATAGAATGGAGCAGGGCTCCTGGAAGAATGAACCCAAAATGGTGAAGATAATTGAATAGCCACTGAGCTGGGAAAGATTTTCATTTCCCAGAGAGTAATACTTACTAGCTGTTAACTAGTTACTATGGTGAAAATGTTATAATCTCTTTATTTGTAAATGATCTATTTCATCTAAGTTTCAAAAGAATCTTATGGGAAATATATTTATTACTTGATCTATGAAGAAACCAACACTCACAGAAGTTAAGTAAAATATTCTGAACTCTCACGGCTAGTAAATGACTAGGTCAGAAGTCAAGGTATCTAAATCCAGAGTGTAAACTCTTTCCTGTTATGCTATATAGCCTGAGTTCAGTGAATTAGACACTTTGGCTTCATTGGCCATCTGTTTCTGGAAGGTTAGTTTTTAGACATCCTTATAGAATATCAACTCAACAAGAGTATAACTAGCAATTTAAAAATACAACTCCTTAGCACTTTGGGAGGCCGAGACGGGCGGATCACGAGGTCAGGAGATCGAGACCATCCTGGCTAACACGGTGAAACCCCGTCTCTACTAAAAATACAAAAAATTAGCCGGGCGTGGTGGCCAATGCCTGTAGTCCTAGCTACTCGGGAGGCTGAGGCAGGGGAAAGGCGTGAACCTGGGAGGCGGAGCTTGCAGTGAGCCGAGATCGCGCCACTGCACTACAGCCTGGGCGACAGAGTGAGACTCCGTCTCAAAAAAAATAAATAAATAAAATAAATAAATAAATACATCTCCTTGGACAAAGAGTAAAACCAAGTGAAATTTATTTCCCTGCATTTCTTAAAGGTGTAATGCTTTTCTAGTGAGAACTAAGAACACTTAATGTGTGTGCTTTCATTATACACAATGTTTACAGTCAACCTAAAGCTGTTCTTTAGAAACAGCTTTGATTGCCTAAATTTAGATGTAAAATTGATAACTATGTTTATTATCACAATTATAAATAATATAGGGAATTTCAGCATTATAATTATTAGAGCCAACATAATTAGTGGTTGCCAAAACATTTATTTTTATTTTTATATATGCTAAGAAAAGTCTACATTTTTCACTTTTTCAGTATTATAGAGGAAATGGCAACCTAAATTAATCCCTTGGTGAAAAGTTTACAATTTTGAAGATTACGGGTTTTCTGTAGGATAAAGAAAAAATGCTACACAATTATCTTCATAAATTTAAGATGTAGAATTTTAATTACACATGTGTTGATCAAGATAGTATCACCACGATTAAGCCCATCCATAATTGCCAGAAATTTCCTTATGACAATGTCTCCTTTCTCTTCTCATTCATATTTCTCACCCTATGCAAACACTGATCACTTTCCGTCTGACAGCATAATAGGAATGGAATCATTTATATAGTATGTATTCTTCTTTTTTTTAATTTTGAGAAAGAGTTTTGCTCTTTCTTCTAGTCTGGAGTGCAATGGTGCTGTCTTGGCTCACTGCAACTTCTGCCTCCTGAGTTGAAGCAATTCTCCTGCTTCAACCTCCAGAGTAGCTGGGATTACAGGTACCCACCACCAGGCCCAGCTAATTTTTGTATTTTTAGTAGAGACTGGGTTTCACCATGTTGGCCAGGCTGGTTTCGAACTCCTGCCCTCAGGTGATCCACTGGCCTCGGCCTCCCAATGTGCTGGGATTACAGGCATGAGCCACCCTGCCTGGCCTTACAGTATATATTCTTTCCGTTGGTGTGTCTGGCTTCTTTCAATTAGCATAATGATTTTGAAGTCCATGTTGTTTCGTTTATCAATAGTTTATTTATTTCTATTGCCTAGGTGTTATTCTATTGTATGGATATGCTACAATTCATTTGTTTATTCACACGTTGATGAACACTTGAATTGCCTCCAGTCACAAATAAAGATGCTATGAACTTTCTTGTGTACCTCTCTGAATGAATCTATGCTTTCATTTATCTTGAGTAAATATCTAGGAGTGGAATGGCTAGGCCATATGATATGTGTATGTCTAAATGTTTTATTAAGAATTTTTGGGCAGAGAACAAGTCTATTAATTTTCAGTTATGTATAGGTTTATGTAGTCAATACCACAATCAGGATATAGAATGGTTTTAGGATCAAATAACTACTTTGTGTTTTCCTTCCCCAAAGTTTAATCTTTAGCAATGACTGATTTGTTCATCACCATCGTACTTTCATCTTTTTGAGAACGACATTTAGATGCAATTGTGTAGTATAAAGATTTGGAGACTGGCTTCTTTCAACTCAGTATAAAGCATTAGAGATTCATCCAAGTTGCTGTGTATCAATAATATTATATTTCCATTGTTGAGTAATGTTTAACTTTTAAAGAAATTGCCAAAATATTTTTCCAATGTGTCTGTACCATTTAACGTTCTTGCCAGCAATGTATGAGCATTTCAGATCTTCCACATTTTCACCAACACTTGATATTGTCAGTCTTTTAAATTTTGGCCATTCTGGTGTGTATGTAGTGATATTCATTGAGGTATTAATTTGCATTTCCCAATTAGCTAATGGCATTGAGCAACTTTTCGTATTCTTATTTTGTTTATAAATCTGTAATAATTTGTTAAAACTTTCGGCCATTTTATAATTGTCTAATTTTTATAAAATTGTGTTTTCATATATTCCCCAAACAAGTCACTCATTGGATACATTTCGCAAATACATTCTCCTTTTCTGTCAGTTCTTTTTCAGTCTATTGTCAATGCCTTTTGAAGAGCAAATGCATTTTTACTTTGATGAAGTCAAATTTTAAATTTTTTCTTTTATAGATTTGCATTTGTTACATTTAAGAAATGGTTGCCAGCCGGGCACAGTGGCTCACACCTGTAATCCCAGCACTTTCGGAGGCTGATGTGGGGGGATCACCTGAGGTTGGGAGTTTGAAACCAGCCTGACCAACATGGAGAAACCCCGTCTCTACTAAAAATACAGAATCAGCCAGGCATGGTGGCACATGCCTGTAATCCTAGGTACTCAGGAGGCTGAGGGAGGAGAATTGCTTGAACCTGGGAGGCAGAGGTTGTGGTGAGCCGAGATTGCACCATTGCACTCCAGCCTGGGCAACAAGAGCAAAACTGCGTCTCAAAAAAAAAAAAAAAAAAAAAAAAGGAAATTGTTGCCAACCCTAAGGTCATAAAAATTTTTACCAATATTATCTTTTAGATGCTTTATAGTTTTAGCTCTGAACATTATGTATAGAAAGTCTTTCAAGTTGGTTTTTGTAGATAGTGTGAGGTATGGATTGAAGTTTATTTGTTTACATATGGCTGTCCAATTGTTCTGCAATGTTGGTTGTAAAGATTAACTTTTCCTTCTTTTAATTGCCTTTTGCTTCATATTATTTTTAAAGTGTTTACACCTTAACAGTTTTTTCTCATAGCTGTATTTTCCTATCATTTATTGGCACAGTACTTCTGATTCCTTACATATAGTAAATTGAAGGAAATGTGGATGGCCTGACCTAAACTATATAATTATCACTTAATCTTCCAATAATTTTTATTTAGAGCAAAGAATCAGAAGATGGATGTACAATCTGCACCATGAAAATAATGGGCATCTAGAGGAAAGGCCCTCTAATCCCTCATCTTGAAATTCATGTTTCTGCTTCTTAAAATGTTATTGTTTTTGACAGTTCCTTGAATTCCGGAAGAAAACAAAGTCCTTTCGATAAATTTCCTTTAACGCCAAGATGAACTTAAGTTCACCTCTGTATTTTTTACCCAAAGAGTCCCATTCAGGAAAACATTTGTTTTTAATGCTTCATACATTTGAAAATGCACATCTAATATACTTCAAAGGAGCACTACCTCAAAAAATACAGTATCAAATTTTTCCCTTCACCACTGAAAATGTTTATCTTTACATATAAAATTAGTAACCTGATTAACACAGAAATAAAAGAGAACATTGTCTTCTGAGTGCCATGAAGATGTGTGGTAATTCCTCAAATTTTGACATTGTAGATATATAGAAATTATAGTCAGTTTCAATAAAACACTGCTAATGAAAACACCCACAATTTCCTTTGGTAGAACAAAAACAATTATAACATGTAACTTATCTCTCCAGGTAATTTTTTTGTGAAAACATTTTAATGAACCATGAATGCCAGATACCCTGCAGAAGCCAAGGTATTGAAATGTAAAAACATTGTACAAGAATAGAAATACATGTCGAAGTTCAAGGTCCCTACAGAATCCCTTATTTATCCCACTTAGAAAATGTAATATAAACTCTATTTAGCAAAGCTTAATTCATCTAAAAATATAGCTGCTTCTGAACCATCTCTGAAGCTCTGGGTTTTGTTTTTTAGTCATTCCCTTATTTGATCTTGGGATTAATTATATTAATATTCCATTCCTCTGACATTAAATTCACCTGCTACCCCTATTACATAACTAAAATTTTGTTGATAATTTTAACCATTATTTTCATCTATGCCCTAACAACACATTTGTTTTTGTATCAAGTTATCCCTAGGTTCAAATATATATTAGAAAAATTACCTCTAATTTCTCATTATTTTCTTCTATTAATTTTACCTTTAGCACTTTTTCTTTTCAGCTACTACATTCTGTTAGTGCATTCTTTGATAATTCTAAATGAAAAAAGTAAACTACCTGTGTCCTGCTTTTACATCTTCCAAAAATCATTAGTTCTAAATCTGTCTCCTTTGCAAAACTTCTTTTTCAGCTACTTGTTATAAATAACAAACTTCATTTTCTTATCCAAAATGTTTTTAATAACTGCGTAATAGCCACCAAAATAATTTAAATCAATTTTTACATATTATTAGGGAAAACTAAAATTCTTATCTTAGTAGCCAATATCTCAACTTCAAAAAATCTTTACCAAAGATTTTATTGGGTTGCTTTTCCTATGCATATTTATGACAATGCTTCTGAGAGTATAGTTCAGGTGTACCCACACTAGAAAGACCGAGATCTTGTCCCAGATCTTCTGAATCAGAAGCTCTGAAAAGGGAGGTCAAGAGAATGCACTTTGAATAATCTCACTGAATTCTTGTATCCTTTAAAGTTTGAAAGCCACCTCTTCATGGTACATGATATGTTCATATCTGTTATTTAAACATAAAAATAATTACAAAATTCAGAAACCATTTTATTACTAATAGAACCACCATTTTTTCTGACTATGCAGATTCAAATCCCCAAGTTACTTTCACTAGCCAATTCTCTACACATTCTCCAAGTGATTCTTTCTTACCTTAGAAAGTCTCTCTGATGTGTTCCTTTTTCATAGTCCTAATCACTTACCTTACTTAGACCCTTGTTATTTCGTACTTGTACCACGGTGATAGCCTTCTAATATCTTCTGACATTCCATTCCCTTATAATCACTGAAGGAAACTTTCTAAAATGCTACTTTTATTGCCCAATTATCTAGACAAAATTTTATCTATTGTGTACTGGGGTAACCCCTAAAATAGAATTGAGAATAAAAGGTATAAATTTATTTTTCTTTATTGATTGATTCAACTTACATATAGTGAAATGCACAGATCTTAAGCTTTAATGTTTTAGGGGCATAGACCCATGCTACTACCACTCTTATTCAAACTTTAATTTTATATTTATTTTTAAATAAAATAATACAAAAGTAAACTTAGCTAATGCTTTATACACCAATTGACACTGTGTCTCTGTTTGTATGTTTTAGGGACAAGCAAGGAATCTTGAGGGAGATGTGACAAGTGTACAGTGTGAAGGGATAAGCAGCAGTGTATTATTCAGAGTTCTTTAGAGAAACAAAACAAATAGGCTATGAGGACATATTAGTACCGACAGTGAGAAAGAGAGAGAGAGAGAGATTGATTCTCTCAATCAATTGGCTGATAGATAATGGGAATTTGTTGTTTTAGTCCATTTTCACACTGCTGAAAAGACATACCCAAGACTGGGCAATTTACAAAAGAAAAAGGTTTAATTGGACTTACAGTTCCACGTGGCTGGAGCCTCACACTCATGGTGGAAGGCAAGGAAAAGCAAGTCACTTCTTACATGAATGGCAGCAGGCAAAGAGAGAGAGAGCTTCTGCAGGGGAACTCTGCTTTTTAAAACCATCAGATCTCGTGAGATTATTCACTATCATGAGAACAGCAACGGAAAGACTTGCCACCATGATTCAGTTATCTCCCACATGGTCCCTCCCACAACATGTGGGAATTCAAGATGAGATCTATGGCCAGGCATGGTGGCTCATGCCTATAATCCCAGCACTTTGGGAGGCTGAGGCAGGCAGATCACCTGTGTCGGGAGTTCAAGACCAACATGCATAGCATAGTGAGATCCTATCTCTAAGTGAGATTTGGGTGAGACACAGCCAAACCATATCATTCTGCACTTGGCCTCTCCCAAATCTCACATCCTCACATTTCAAAACAAATCATGCCTTCTCAATAGTCCTCCAAAGTGTTAACCCATTTCAGCATTAACTCAAAAGTCCACAGTCCAAAGTCTCACCGGAGACAAGGCAAGTTCCTTCCACCTATGCATCTGTAAAATCAAAAGCAGGCTAGTTACTTTCTAGATAGAGTGGGGATACAGGCATTGGGTAAATACAGCCATTCCAAATGGGAGAAATTGGCCAAAACGAAAGGTCTACAGGCCCCCAAGTCCAAAATCCAGCAGGAAAGTCAAATCTTAAAGCTCTGAAATGATCTCCTTTGACTCCATGTCTCACATCCAGGTCACACTGATGTAAGTGGTGGGCTTCCACAGCCTTGGACAACTCTACCCCTGTTGCTTTGCAGAGTGCAGCCCCCTCCTGGCTGCTTTCATGGGCTGGTGTTGGGTGTCTCTGGTTTTTCCAGATGTACTGTGTAAGCTGCCGGTGGATCTCCCATTCTGGGGTCTGTAAAATGGTGGCCCTCTTCTCACAGCTCCACTAGGTGGTGCCCCAGTAGGGACTCAGTGTGGGGGCTCTGACCCCAAGTTTCCCTCCTGCACTGCACTAGCGGAGGTTCTTCATGAGATCCCTGCCCCTGAAGCAAACTTCTGCGTTGACATACAAGGCATTTCCACACATCTTCTGAAATCTAGGTGGAGTTTCCCAAACCTCAATTCTTGACTTCTGTGCACTCGCAGGCTCAATACTTTGTGGAAGCTGCTGAAGCTTGGGGCTTGCACCCACTGAAGCTAGGGCCTGAGCTCTATGTTGGCCCCTTTCAGCCAGCTGGAGCAGCTGGGACACAGGGCAACAAGTCCCAAGGCTGCACAAGCATGGGGATCCTGGGCCCAGCCCACAGAACCATCTTTTCTCCCCAGGCCTCCAGGCTGGTGGTGGGAGGGGCTGTCATGAAGACCTCTGACATCTCCTGGAGACGTTTTTCCCATTATCTTCAGGATTAACATACAGCTCCTTGTTACTTATGCAAATTTCTGCAGCCAGCTTGAATTTCTCCTCAAAAAATGAGATTTTCTTTTCTATCAAATTATCACACTGTAAATATTCTGAACTTTTATGCTCTGTTTCCCTAATAAAACTGAATGCCTTTAACAGCACCCAAGTCACCTCTTGAATGCTTTTGCTACTTAGAAATTTCTTCCACCAGATACCCTCAATCATCTCTCTCAAGTTCAAAGTTCCACAAATATCTAAGGCAGGGGCAAAATGCTGCCAGTCTCTTTGCTAAAACATAACTAGAGTCACCTTTGCTCCAGTTACCAACAAGTTCCTCATCTTTATCTGAGAGCACCTCAGCCTGGTTTTCATCATTAATATCATTATCAGCATTTTGGTCAAAGCCATTCGGTAAGTCTCTAGAGAGTTCCAAACTTTCTCGCATCTTCCTGTCGTCTACTGAGCCCTGCAAACTGTTCCAATCTCTGCCTGTTACCCAGTTCCAAAGTCGTTTCTGCATTTTTGGGTCTCTTTTCAGCAACACCCCACTCCTGTTACCAATTTACTGTATTAGTTCATTTTCACATGGCTGATAAAGACATACCAGAAACTGGGCAATTTTCAAAAGAAAAAGGTTTAATTGGACTTACAGTTCCATGTGGCTGAGGAAGCCTTACAATCATGGTGGAAGGCAAGGAGGAGCAAGTCACATCTTACATGGATGGCAGCGGGCAAAGAGAGAACACTTGTGCAGGGGAACTCCTCTTTTTAAAAAAAATCATCAGATCTTGTGAGACTTATTCACTATCACAATAACAGCACAGGAAAGACTTGGCCCCATTATTCAATTACCTCCCACCTTGTCCCTCCCGCAACACGTAGGAATTAAAAATGAGATTTGGGTGGTGACACAGCCAAGTGATATCATTTGTTATGAATGCTAAGAGCATCTACTATCTGCAAATTGAGAACCAGAAAAACTGGTGGTGCATTTTTTATCAGGTCCAGAGGCCTAAGAACCAGGGGAGTCATTGGTATAAGTCTCAGAATCTGAAAGCCTGAGAACTAAGCACTCTAATGTTTGATGGCAGGAGAAGATGGATGTTCCAGTTCAAGAAGACAGAACTCATCCTTCCTCTGCCTTTTTGTTCTATTCAGGCCCTCAATGGACTGGATGATGCCTGCCCATATTGGTAAGAGCAGATCTTCTTCACTCAGTCTTCTGATTCAAATATTAGTCTCTTTTTGAAACAATCTCTTAGACAGACCCAGAAATAATGTTTTACCATCTCTTTCTATATGCTTTAAATCAGTCAAGCTGCCAAATAAAATTAAGCATCACAAGCAGCCTTCTCTCTTGTCTGTTTGCTTTCAACACATTGCAGTGACTTTTAGTTTGCATTTGGCCAATTAAAGGGATCTGTATTTTATAATATTAATTTTACACCAAACTAATGCTCAAAAAATGAATAAATAGCTGAGAAATATCTCTGCAAATAAACCTGAGATTAAAGGTAACACTAATGATGTGTGTAGAAGTGATCACCAAAAAAGATGGAAAAATCCCTTCCCATTCCTCTGCTAAAACAGCTTAATCAGTCATGTTATTAGGTCAAAACCGTGGAGATCCATGCAGACCGGAAATAAAGTCAGACTGACAATTTTGATGTAATTAATACAATTATGTATCATGTTGACTTATATATAATACAATTAATCATTTTCTATGTGATATCTGAACATTGAAAATTTAATGACTGATAAAATACATGTATAATTCTTAAATATTAGAGTGTGTACTCAAAAATATTTTTTAATTCATGGGATGAAGGATCAGAAAAGTTATGTATTCATTATAAAATGTAGCTATCATTAACTAAATGATATGGTTTGGCCTGTGTCCCCACCCAAATCTCATCTTGAATTGTAACTCCCACAGTTTCCGCATCTCATGGGAGGAACCTTGTGGGAGGTAATTGAATCATGAAGGCGGGTCTTTCCTGTACTCTTCTCGTGAAAGTGAATAAATCTCACAAGATCTGATGGTATTAAAAGTGGGAGTTTCCTTCACAAGCTCTCTTTTCTTATATGTTGCCATGTGAGACATGCCGTTCACCTTCCGCCATGATTGTGAGGCCTTCCCGACCATGTGGAACTGTAAGTCCATTAAACCTCTTTCTTTTGTAAATTATGTAGTCTCAGGTATGTCTTTATCAGCAGCATGAAAACGGAATAATACACAAACATACACACACAATCTTGCCTAAAGTTATTTACGTCTTAAAGTTCAGAGCTCCACTTTATGAACCTTCTCATCTCCTTGAATTAATTGAATTAGATCAAAGATGAAAAACATTTTTTGTTTCCTAACAAGTAAAATACTCTTTTTTTCCCCTCACCTTAAATCTGGGCAGGAATTGTTCTTGCTTTGACCAGTATATGATAGTAGATTATTTCTACTGATTCAGTTCTGGGATCAGGCCTTCAGAAGTTTGATAGCTTTCACTTTTGCCTTCTTAAAAGGCAGGCACACATGCAATTAAATGGACTATTTTAAATAAATTCTATAAAGAATATTTTCTTTAAAAAATAATTTCCAAAATGTAGAAGTACATTAAAATTAGAAGAAGCATTCTAGAGAATGGTAAGGCATGAGGAAAAATACACCTTGGGGGGTATATTTAAGGTTATATAATGTTTGAAAAAACCACATGTGCTCAGCTATAAGTGTTCAGTTATAAGAACTCAGTTGTGTAGCACAAGGATCATGAAACAAAAGAAAATATAAACAAAAAATAAGAAAACAAAAAAGGAAACAAAGAAAAATATGGACTCTCTGGTAACTGTGAAATATGAAATACACAATGAAATATGATAACTGTGAAATATGAAATACACAATAGAAGAAATGTAGGGCCCATGAACATTTTCATCCCTTCTCAATGTGATATATGCATTGAGGAAGGGACAAAAAATGTGTTTTTCTCTTTACCTTTCCAATAGGATTATACTGTATACCTGGCCATGAAAGTGCTAATACTTGATAATACCTACCGGAGTTAATGAAGGTTTATAAAACAATTTAAACCAAGGTTTCTGGCTCTAGTATCTCCATTCTTAATCAATGGGTGACACCAACATTTTAGTTGCCAGAATATTCATAATATTATTATAATCATACTTTGAAAAATAAGAAAAAATACTGTTAACAATATTAATGTTTTAGTATGTAACATATATCTCATCTATATGATATTTAATACATATTGCTTTTCACACATTAGCTGCTCATATAAGAGTACTTAATACTACAAGCTACTGTTACAAGCTAAAGTCAGCAGACTTTCTTATATTGTTAGAAATAAATACACATTGTATGATATCATTATTAATGACAGTGCTGCAACAGAGCTTGATAGCTGTTAACATTTACATTAAAAATGGTCAGACTTGATAACACAATTAGAAGCAGAAATTTCAGCTACATATATGATTAAGGGGTCTACAGATTATGCTTTTCTTTCAAAGACCTTCATGGCAGCCTTCTCCACCATAGGCCTTGAGGCTTAGGAGGAAAGAATGGTTTTGTGGGCCAGGCCCATGGCTCCACTGCCCTGTGCAACCTCAGGACATTGCTTCCTGCAACCAGCCATTCCAGCTCTAGCCATGGCTACATGGCCCCCAGATATGTCTCAGGCCTCTGCTTCAGAGCATGCAAGCCATAAGCCTTGGCAGCTTCCACGTGATGTTAAACCTGTGGATACACAGAGGGCAAGGGTTGAGGCTTGGAAGCCTCCACTTACATTTCAAAGGATGTATGGAAATGTCTGGATATCCAGGCAGAAATCTGCTGCAGGGGTGGAGCCCTCATGGAAGACCTCTACCAGGGCAGTGTGGAAGGGAAATGTGAGGTGGGAGCCCCCACACAGAGTTCCCACTGGGGCACTGCCTATTGGAGCTGTGAGAAGAAGGCAACTATTCTCCAGACCCCAGAATGGTAGATCCACTGACAGCTTGCAATGTGCACCTGGAAAAGGCACAAGCACCAAACACCAGCCCATGAAATCAGCCAATGGGGCTATACTGTGCAAAGCCACAGAGGCAGAAATACCCAAGACCTTGGGAGCCCACCCCCTGCATCAGTGTGGCCTGGATATGAGACATGAAGTCAAAGGAGATTATTTTGGAGATTTAAGACTTAATGACTGCCCTCCTGGGTTTTGGACTTCCACGGGGACTGTAGACCCTTTGCTTTGTCTGATTTCTCCTTTTTTGGAATGAGTGTATTCACCCAAAGCCTGTACCCACATTGTATCTTGTTTTTTCAGGCTCATAGGCAGAAGGGACTTGCCTTGTCTCAGATGAGACTTTGGACTGTGGACTTCTCAGTTAATTCTGAAATCAGTTAAGACTTGGGGAACTGTTGAGAAAGGATGATTGTATTTTGCACTGTGAGAATGACATGAGATTTCAGAGGAATCAGGGGTTTCATGATATGGTACGGATTTGTTTCCCCACCCAAATCTCATGTTAAATTGTAATCTCCAATGTAGGAGGAGGGATCTGGTAGGAGGTCATTGAATAATGGGGGAAAATTTCCACCTTGCTGTTCTGGTGACAGTGGTGTCAGTGAGTGAGTTCTCATGAGATCTGGTTGTTTAAAAGTGTGTAGTACCACCCCTTCTCTCTCCTGCTCTGGCCATGTAAGATGCGCCAACTTCCCCTTCATCCATGATTGAAAGTTTCCTGAGGCTTCTCCAGCCATGCTTCTTGTACAGCCTGTAGAACTGTGAGCCACTTAAACCTATTTTTACTTATAAATTACCCAGTAACAGGTAGTTATTTACAGCAGCACAAGAACGGACTAACACAGAAAGGGTATTAAATATTCTCTAATGGAAGAATTTACCAGTAAAGCATCTGATCCAGAATTCTTCTTTGTGGGAAGATTTTTTTGATTACTAAGTCAGTCTATTTACTTGTTAAAAGTCTGCCCCAATTTTTTATTTTTTCTGAAGTCAGTTTGAATAGTTTGATTCCAGGAATTTGTCCATTGCATCCATTTGTCTAGTTGGCATAAATTGTATATAATATTCCCTCATAACATTTTTTTATTTCTGTAAGCTAAATAGAAGGTCCTCTCTTTCATTCCAGGTTAGTAAATTGCATCTTATCTCTTTTATTCCTGGTCAGTCTAGCTAGAGGTTTCTTAATTTTGTTGATGATTTCAAAGAATTGATTTTGGCTTCATTTATTATCTCTACTGTTTTCCTAATCCCTCTTTTATTACTTTCCACTGTAGTCTCTATTATTTCTATTGTGTTGTTTAGCTTTCTTTTTTTTTTTTTTTTTTTTAAAGAGAGTCACCTCCAATCTCCTCCATCACTCAGGCTGGAGTAAAATGATGTGATTGTAGCTCACTGCAGCACTGCAGCCTTGACTTCCCGGACCCAGGTGATTCTGCCACCTTAGCCTCATGAGTAGCTGAGGCCACAGGTGCACACCACTATGCCCAGCTAATTCTTGTATTTTTTGTAGAGACAGGGTTTTGCCATATTGCCCAGGCTGGTCTCGAACTCCGGGTCTCAAGCAATCCACCTGCCTCGGCCTCCCAAAATGTTGGAATTACAGGTGTGAGTCACCATAGATGGCCTCCCTTCTGCTCTTTTTCTTTAGTTTGCTTAACATTTCCAGTGTCTTTGTGACAAATATTACATTATTGATTAGAGATTAAAATACATGTTACAATGTATTGTTATTTTTATTTGTCTCAAAGTATTTTTCTGATTTTATTTCTTCCTTGAGTCATTGATTAAAGAATGTAGTTTAACTTCCACACACTTGTGAATTTCCAAAATTTCCTTCATTGTAATTTCTAATTTATTCCATTTTTTTCAGAGAATAGAGTTTGTATTATTTCAATCATCTTCAATTTAATGATATTGGTTTTATGGCCTAACATGATCTATACTGAAGAACATTCTAGGTGCACTTGAGAAGAATGTGTATTCTGCCATTAGGGGGTAGAGTGTTTTGTAGAATCTTTTAGGTCTAGCTGCTTTATGGAGTTGTTCCATCTTGACCTTAAGTTACTGCATTTGCAGAGTTTCAAGGTTAGTCAGAGATGAGAGCTTAGGGCCTTCCCAAGTGCTTCCTGAGTATATATACAGCTTGCTTTTATCTTTTTAGAATCCCAGAAATATGTTAAACTTTTTAAAACTCCCTATGAACATCATTCTCTAGCTTTTCCTTTAAAGACTTTTGGCTAGTCAATAATTCTGCCATTGATGTTCATGACAGTAGGACCATTGAAGAGGCTGACAACAGCTCTTGGATGACCTTGTCAAGGACATCAGCATCCGTATCCTCACATATAGTAAACAGAGACTGTCTATAACAAATGGAAGCAGGAGAGGAGTCCTCCATATGGTAACTTAATGTTAGCTTGGAGAAACACATATATTCAGAAGTATTTGGATGGATTTAAGGAAAATTAAGAGTTTTGACAAAGTACGTGAAGTCAGAGTCATGGATATCCCCTTCTGTGTGTGTGTGTGTGTGTGTGTGTGTGTGTGTGTGTGTGTGTGTGTGTGTGTGTGTGTGTGTGCGCGCGGGCGCACGCGCGCGCTGTGTCTGGTTTTCGTTTTTGTGTTTCCATTTGTACCAGACTGATGTGACTTAGGTAACATGCTTTATTTTCCTTCCTAATGCTAATAACAATGTCAACTAAAATGTAGCTGTGTCTGGTTTTTGTTTTTGTGTTTCCATTTGTACCAGACTGATGTGACTTAGGTAACATGCCTTATTTTCCTTCCTAATGCTAATAACAATGTCAACTAAAATGTAGCTGTGTCTGATTTTTGTTTTTGTGTTTCCATTTGTACCAGACTGATGTGACTTAGGTAACATGCCTTATTTTCCTTCCTAATGCTAATAACAATGTCAACTAAAATGTATTGAGCATTAACTTTTTTTCCAGGCAGTATTATGCACATTTACAATGTATTGGATCAAATTCTCATAACCCTTTTGTACAAAGATCTATTTTTGTTAATCCTATATTAAAGAATAATAATCTGGTCAGGTAGTGGCTCACGCCTGTAATCCCAGAACTTTGGGAGGCTAAGGCGGGAGGATCACTTGAACCAAGAAGGTCGAAGCTTCAGTGAGCTATGATTGTGCTGCTGCACTCCAGTGTGGGTGACAGAGCAAGACACTGTCTCAAAAGAAGAAAAAAAGAAGGACTAATTTCAGGTAAAGAGGGGCTAAATAACTTAAATAAAATTATGTCTAGTGTGAGTTAAAGTCAGGATTTTTAACATGGATAGTACAATTTCCAGAGGCTACACTCTCAACCCCTACAATTCTCTTCCTTCTAAAAATGTAAATAGTGTAAAAGGATATTTTTCATTTACCTTAGCTGTGACAGCAAATAATTATAAGAGTTTATATCCATTGTTTGGGACAATCCATTATCCTACAGTTGTAGGCTGATGAAACTTTCCATCACTGTGTCACTTTTCTGTTAAAATTTTTAAATTGGCTCCTCATTTCACTCAGAGAAAAATACAAAGTAGATAAATAACATACAAGACTCTCTAGTTTCTGCTCTCTTCTTATCTGTCACCTTTCTACTTTTACCTCACTCACTTCTTTCCAGTACTTCTGGCCCCCTTGTTGTTTCTGAAACCCACCTGGCAAGCTTCAGTTTTGATCTCTGCCTAGAACTCTTCCCAGAGATATCAACGAGAATAACTTCCTCAGCCTCTGTAAGCCTTTGCTAATAGCTTAACTTTTGATGACGCAAGTGCTGATGATACTGCTTAATACTGCAACTTCTACTACAATCCTCCTCTGCTTTTCCAATCCCATTCATATGATCGATTTTTCCCATAGCATTCACAACTTTCTAACTTTGATAATAAACACTTACTTATTATAGTAACTGTTTATTGCCTATCTCTTCTGCCAGAAAACTGGGTCCACAAAGTCAGTGATATGGGTTGCTTCACAGTGTAGGTGATCATTTGTTGAGAAAAAGAATGCATATAACTTTTAAAAGTGAAATAAACTTGAACACCAATGCATCCAACTGGCTCTGAGTATCATAATTATCCAAGTCTGTTCTTAAATTTCATCCTTTGGCTTTTGCATATGCTGCATTATCCATATAGATAATTGCTCTCTTTTTCCACCCGGAAACTCCTGTCTTTCTGCTAAAATGACTCTTCCTAAGCAATTCTCATAAAATGCTTAATGCTCTCCTCTCATGAGCCTACATGTGGTTCAAACTTTATTTAGAGTGCCTTAAATATTGTATTTTAATTTATCTTTTAAATTGTTTTAATTTTTTTTTAGCCACAGACTCCACGACTCCCTAACCTAGAACATTCATCTCTCATATTTGTGTCTTTAGCATCTAATAGAGTGATTGACATACAGTCAAGCCTTCAGTTAATGAAATAAATGATGCTTTATTATCTACACCAAGATCTCTATAGACTTAAAATAGTTTCATGTTTATGAAAGCTTTTTACAAATATAAAAGTCTGAGCTCTGCTTATGATATTTGTGTCTTTATAAAGACCAAAGGCTTGAAACAGAATTGCTTGAATTTTCTTTACAGACAGCATTTCTAAGAAGGATACATTATGATATTTGCAAATCTAATATCTGTTGGTTGTTGTGTATATGTATATGCACAAAGGCTTCAAGTAAGAGGACAGAAAGGGGTTGAGGGCTAATGCTGAACTCCATTAAAGTTATTTTTCAAGCACACTTCAAAAGAAGCCCCTTCTTCCTTAAAAGATATATAGCCTGTCTCACATGCATCTTTCTGTCTAGAGGCTACGCAAATCAGCAACATCCATATTTCAGCAAAATCAGTCTAAGAAGAGCAGCATAATCAATTTCTCATCATTTTTGCTTTTGATACAATTAGTAGTATATGCATAGGGATGGATTAGGATGGTTTCTGTGGAATTTTTCAAGAAAAATATTTGCCAAAGGTTAATGTTTCATGCTCCCTTGGGCTAATCATGCTCTCTCACCTTTTTTTTTTTTTTTTTTGAATGGCTCCAAAATATCTTTTTAAATTCAGTCATATATTATCACAATTATATATAGTAACCAACCAAAGATAAAACACGTGTGAAATGTTTTTCATTTTATATTAAAAGCTGAAAGTTGGTGCTAGAGGATGCTTTATATGATAAGTTGATATGTAGAAAAATACTAATATGTAGGTTAATTTCCTAATATTTTGAATTGCTTTGCTTCTTCCATAAAAGTTATTCATTTATCATTCTACACATTTCAGTCCAACTAATTGAGGAAGCAAATATCTTGAATTATTATTTTAAAATGTGTTTATACACAAAAGTAACAGTCATGTCAAATAATAAACTTTGTTATTTAAAATATTTCCTTGGAATTGAGAGAATTTGTTACTGTAAGATTCTAGAATAACTAATAGTGTAAAATGTTATCAGATACAAACCAACAAGGATGGAATAGAGGATTCCTGGCCTATCTGATGGCGGTTGAATATTCCGGTCCTGATCAATGGCTTGGATTGGTGGCGTAACAATAATGGGGTTCAGTTCTTCCTGGAAAAGAAATTAGAGAGTTTCATTCAGCTGCATTACTAATACTTCATGAAGGATTGAGACAGATGTTTTAGTTTGGAAATCTATGTAACATCTGAGACAGTAAACTCAAGTTTCAACATTTATCATCTAATACCTTTTACTAGTTAATTTTGAATGTTAAGAGGGAGCAAAGTATCCTCAAAGTCAAAATGGTAAGACATAGTGATTATGCACACAGACATGTATATCAGTAACTACTCCTAAAAGGAAAGCAAGGAAGAATGATAATGCATTTTTAATCTTCTCTAGAGGATTTCACAAAAGAAATAGCCTATCAAATAGTTTATGAAGTAATGTTTTCTCTTTGCTTTAGACAAGATTTGTAAGAATACTTGTATTCTTTCCTTGCTAAATCATTTTTTAGTCTTATACATATCAATTATATTAAAATATAAATACTTAAAGTAAATAATTTCATAAAAATAAAAGTCACATTATTGCAAATTTCATATAATTAAAATTGATTTTAAATATTGCAGGTATGTTCATATATTTTACAATGGTCTATAAGAAATAATGTTTAAAATTATAATATACTTCTTTAATTCGGTGTTTCCCAATTTAATGTCCAGCACTATTCTGTTGTGCTATCAGGACTGGCAAACATTTTTCTGTAAAGCACCAGATAATAACTATCTTTAGGCTTTGCCAGCCATATGGTCTATGTTGCAGCTACCCTCAACTCTGCCATTACAGCACAAAAGCCCAAGTGGGCATGGCTCTGTTGCAATAAAACATTACAAAACAGGTGGTAAGTTATATGAGGTTACTGACTACCATGATCATAATAGATATGCTAAAAATATAACAATAGTTACGTTGAAAAATAATAAAAAGCTTATCTACACAGATACACTTGGGAAATACGATATTAAATACAGTTTTGAAAGCCAATTAACTGTACCGCAAATCTTTTCAGACTTAATTATGCTAATCTGCATATTGACTTTCTAAGAAAAGGGTACTATTTGCTCACTTTCAAGAAACACCCATTAACCTCTTTTTGAAATAATGCCTTTAGAACACAGTTTGGAAAACACTACTCTAAGTTTTGTAGCCCTCATCCCAAATATGTAAGTGGTAATTCTAAATGGAAATACTTCTAAAGGGTAATTCTAAAGGGAAATTCCATTACATATTTGGGCTGAGGGCTGTGAAACTTAAACTACTGTTTCCCAAACATTTAGTATGTCTCAATATCTGCAACTTTACATTCTAAAAAATTACTGCAATGTTCTCATATTATTTCTTCTCAAATGACAGAACATTGAAATATGTCATGTACTTTTATACAAAACCAGTAGTTTCAGTTCTCAGCAAAAATGCATAGTGATGGCATGCTAAAAAAAGAGCACTGTTATTAAAACATTATTTATAATACTTAATTTTATATTGAAACTATAATTTCAATAATTTCAATTATAATTTCAATAAGGATAATTATTGACCAATAATGTAAACACCATAGACATTGTAGGGGTTTCTCTCGAGTTCATTATCACTAATAGGTCCTAAGTAGTCTAAATGGTATCAGTATTTTCCTGAAAATAAAGAGTTGTTGGTAGTAACAACTTACTAATACTCTATTCTCTCCTTTAAATGTGGAATCAGAACCATGAAAATACCAAATAAATATCAAAATTACTCCATTAAATCCAGAAGATTATTGTTCTTATCACGCAACTCTCACTGAACTTTTCCTCCCACACTGCCTCTCTGTCTCCCTTTCTCTCTCTCTCTCTCTCTCTCTCACACACACACACACACACGCACACACAGTTTCCCAATAATCAATTTGCTTGGTATGCAGTACCTGTATTTCTCCCTAAACTGAAAAAAAATCTGAAGTTCTTTGAAATACGTATGTTTGAACACAGGACTTAAGAGTTGACAAGCTCTTTCCAGTCATTTTGCCGAGGAATCTGATTGCATCAGCCAAAGTCAGCTTATAGTTAAGCTGTGTCACTCCTGGTTCATATAATTAAATCTGCAGTAATTTTTCCAAAACCGAGGCTCTATTTGGATCCTGTGTAGGCATTTCAAATCTGAGGATTTTCTGCAGTTCCATTCTGCATCTCATAGTCAGAAAAATATACCAATGTTTCCTAAACAATTTTTGCTATTATAAAATAAGTAATTTCTTATCTAGAAATTAAAATAAAATTGAATCTTAGCTTTTCGCTTGGAATGCAAAATATAAGCAAATCATAATATTTGAGGATATGTTGGCTGATCACCTTCATCTATTTATTTCTATAGATTTGCTAAGTTACCTACACATAAGCAGTTTTAGCTTTGTTAATTAGTGATGTAGTATAAAATATTCTTTCTATAATATATAGAGTTGTTGAAATGAGCAACATAATTTATTTACATTGAATTGTTGTATAAGCAATGTAAAAACTAAAAATAACACATCAAACAAAACCAAGAGGAAGGGAGAAATGAAAATTAAATTCCTCATCTTATGCATTTGCTTGTTAATTAAATATTATATATATATATAGATAGCAAGAACTGAAGAGATAAAAAGAAACAAGTGTAGTATTTAGAATTATATTAATAATCAGAAGATGAAAAACTGTGAGTATCTCAGGATACTGAGCATGGAAGTGAGGGTAGATGGAATAGAAAATATTTTACATAAAGCCATTTGGTACTGTGTGACTATGTCATTACCATACCCTCTACTATTTGTTTTAACATTATTAATAAGTAAATTATAGTATTGAGAATAAAATAAATTCTCTTGATAAAGGCTTTCACAAGTTTCTGGAAATTTAAAAGAAATGGTGTGGTTTAAATAACTTATCAGAATTGACATTTTATCTTGTCCTATAGAGACTAGCAACTTATTTTACAATATTTATTTTTCCTTCTGCTACCCTAAATGAAATTGTCAGATAATCTAGGATTAAAGGTGAAAAGAATGATTTCTTCAATATTATGTGTATGATTACCTCTCAAGTAAACTGTGCTTCATGAAGCTTGAAATGTTTAAATATTATTAATACATGACATTAAAGAATACTAAAAATTATGATTTTTAGGATGATCATGTTAAATATTTAACATATTTTATAAAGATATGTAGCATTGAAGTCAAAGGCAGACAATTTATGTACATTCATTAGAAGAAACAACATAAATAACTGCATTATGTTTGAACTTCTGTCTGCCACCACAATCTCCACAGTAGATGGAACCAGGCCTGGAAAGGGTATTCATATAAGCAAGAACAACCCAGATTGAAACGGTTCCTTAGAATAAGTGAGAATTTTACAGAGAGAACAGAGGTAAAATAATAATAATATGTACGTATTCAGTTCAAGTATTTTTTTTAACAACAGGGTAAATCCAAAGAAAACTGAGTAAAAATAAAAGGAAAAAGGAAAAAAAAAAAAAGCAGTATGTAGTAGTAAAGTATCCAATGCTGATGAACAAAGGAAACAGATAAAAGAAATAGTCTTTGATTACCAAGTGCCAGCATATTACTGTCCTTGAATTTATTGAAAAATAGTATCCTTATAATGAACCTCTTTTTCCCTAAGTTAGTTTTAGGTCAGTTCTCTGACTTTAAACCTAGAGTATCAATCTAATAAAAGGCTAAAGAAAAGAGAGTAATAGATGGTGTGTTGGCTCTCTTAGAGACATTTACTTACTTTAACTTCTAAATTCTGTTATTTATTTTCTTTTTTCTTTTCTTCTTCTTCTTTTTTTTTTTTTTTTTTTTTTTTTGAGACAGAGTATCGCTCTGTCGCCCAGGCTGGAGTGCAGTGGTACAATCTGGGCTCACTGCAAGCTCCGCCTCCCGGGTTCACGCCATTCTCTTGCCTCAGCCTGCCTAGTAGCTGGGACTACAGGCGCCCACCACCACGCCCAGCTAATTTTTGTATTTTTGGTAGAGACGGGGTTTCACCGTGTTGGCCAGGATGGTCTGGATCTCTTGACCTCGTGATTCCCCCACCTCGGCCTCCCAAACTGCTAGGATTACAGGAGTGAGCCACCGCACAAGGCCAATTCTGCTATTTTCATTGAACAGAGTTATAGCTCTATGAAGAGAACAGAATTATTCTTGCCCATGAATTGAAGTAATGTAATCATTTACAATATTTAGCAAATAGCAGATATTTAACATATTTTTGCCAACTTATTCTATTGAGTTATTCAAAGAGATCACTACTCTCTGGCCAACTTTGTAATATCCACTACCAGAAAATAGTCCATCTGTGGTTACTGCCAGGTCTTCCACAATTCCAAAAAGGCGATTGATTCAGTGACCTGTTTCTTCTGAAGAGCAGAGTCTCTTCACATAGATAGTAATTGCTGTTGCTTACTCTCTGTCGTTCTCATTTCTCTTAGTTTTTGACTTTACTGCCTAGATTACAGAGGAAGTACGGTATGTGTTGAAGAAATTAGAAGTCCACCCATAGCTCAAATATGCTTGGGTATCCTTTATGGAAAGTATCAAAATGTTCCTCTCTTTTATTACAATTGCTACATTTATCTTTTTACCAAAAGCTTTATTGGTCTGTGGGCAGAAAATATCTTATTTGTATTTATAACCATCAGCCTAGTGCCTCACAGATTTCAACAAATTTTTGTTATCAAGTCAAGAAACACAAAAAGAGCTCCCCAAACCCTGGATGGTTCTTTTATACTTTGCCTCTGAAGCAAAGCTGCTTTCTTTGCTGTCTCATTTGTCTTCAAGAAGAGGTCATGTCTCCTGAATTCTGTTCCAGTTGATAAGCATATATTAGAAGCACACAGGATAGCAGATTTGCATTTCATTGCTGTTTGAACTGTCAGAGCTACATTCCCTGTCTTAGTCATGGGGACACATAAGTAAAGAGACTTAGGTCCATATAAAGAGATTCATATTGAAAAGTTAATCTTAGAAACGATTAAACAATAACAAAAAAAGTCTTCTGTGAAAATACTGTGTAATTATATGGTTAAGAACCTAAAGATTATTCTGTTATGAATACATGCTTCCTATTCATTAGCTTTTCTGGAGACACACCTTCTCTTTTGAGCAATGTTAAGACAATGTTTTCATGCACAACTGTTGTATTATTCTGAGAGGATAACAGTAGGCAATTAACATTTGATGTGAGTGAGGGTTAATTATGCCTCATAAAACCTCACTACCAGATTGAAAATGAACTTTTGGTCTGAATTCTATTATATATATATATATATATGGTCTGAATATATATGGTCTATTATATATATATATATATGGTCTGAATTCTATTATATATATATATTCTATTATATATATATTCTATTATATATATATACACATATGTGTGTATATATACACATATATGTGTGTGTATATATACATATATAATCATTAATAAAAATATATTAGTAAGCAATCACAAAAGATTAAGAAGACTTTTTGTAGATTTAATAAAATCTCAGCTTTCTGGTCTTTTAGGTATTCAAACAATTATCTTGAACAAAAGGTATATTCAAGAGAAACACTCAGATTTCAGAGATTGGATATATTCACTGTTTAGCTTACATCAGGTAAACAGAAGTCATGATCAATAGAACAATAAGATTTAACCTATTATACCATCCCTAATGTTGAATGGATACATAATGCCTATGATTTTCACTGTTTCATGCATGGGTAGGTTGTCTTTAAAATAATTTGAAACCAGTTCTTACTTTTAAAATACTTCTCACTTCACCAATGAGAAATAATATCTATCATTTACACAAGTTGATGGGTCAGTAAACTTAAAAAAATGACATTTCGCAGACTGATTATTAAAGCTTCCAGCCTTGGTTGAGATAGAGATAATAGAAGCATTGTTAAAATACTAAATATTCTCAACTTTGCATTTGAATGATGTCTTCATCTGAGTAACGTATACATAGTAGTACACTGAATGTGCCCAAGTATTTCAAATTAACTGAAGGCATTATAATTATCTTCAAGAAAGAATATGTTCTGACACATCCCTGGAAAGGTAATCTGAGCTCATATAAGTACACAGTTTGCTGTTATAAAAGCCAAACTTTGATGTATTATATAATATTACACTTATCATTGCTTAGATCTTTACACTGTATTTTAATCAAGTAATAACATCATAGTATTTGGAGAAAGGATAGTTATGCTAAAATAGTAAAAATATGCTGTAAGTATTCCAAGACCAATAATTAAGTGATTTGAAATCTTAGTAACTATATAATTTAATACCTAAGTTATTGAATTTATTATTTAGTACTTAATTACTTTCACTAATTTTATGTGTTCTTTACATTTAAGTAGGTGCTTTTTCAATATCCATTAAAGTCATTAATATTCAATTTGTACACTTCCTTTAACAATAGAAGATTTCTACTGCATGTAAGGAAAGTCAGTGTCACGCCTGTAATTCCAGCACTTTGGGAGGCCGAGGCAGGCAGATCACGAGGTCAGGGATCGAGATCATCCTGGCTAACACGGTGAAACCCCTTCTCTACTAAAAATACACAAATTAGCGGGGCATGGTGGCGGGTGCCTGTAGTCACAGCTACTTGGGAGGCAGAGGCAGGAGAGTGGCGTGAACCCGGGAGGCGGAGCTTGCAGTGAGCAGGGTTTGTGCCACTGCACTCCAGCCTGGGTGACAGAGCGAGACTCTGTGTCAAAAAAAAAAGTTAGTGAACATTATTAGTCTCATTTCATATTACATTGCAAATGTACTATTTTCCTCAAAGCTCTTGATTATTTTCAGCCAGATTCTTGCTTGTTTCCATGTGTTACTAACACAGAGAATTAGAACAATCAAAAATTTTCTCAAACACATTCATATAGACATCAGTACAATTATATATTACCTTTAGAGACCAAACAACCATTTCTTTTTTCACTTTGCTTAGTTTTGCTTTTTTCAAGGGTCAGAAATATCAGATTGTTTGAAAAAGTATCAGACATATAGAAATGTGTTTCCTGGTGAGATTATTTTAAAAAATAGTAACGAATTGGGGTGAGCAGTATGGGCCAAGCCAATTACTTTGAACGTTTTGTATTGCTATAGAAGAAACACAGGTTGAACGTTCACAAACATCTTTGAAACTGATTCACTACATATATCAAAGTTCCTCAAATGGTTTTGATAATTATTATCCTTAGAACAGAAGAGTGAAGAGCACATTTGAGATAGGTATATAATTATGATTCATGAAAATCATAACACCTCATGCCTGATCACTGGAATTTCTTATCACATATTAAAACAAAAACTCACTTAGCTAACAGAAAATACCCTCGTTTTATTATTTCCATGAGCAAATTTTATGACCCCTCCAATATCATACTCTTTATTCTACCACGTATGTGTAAATTTACCTTGTATAATGTGACTGAATTTGTTTCCAAAATGTGCATTTCAGTATCCTCTCAATTGCACATTTGAATACTTTTCCTGATACTTCCCTTATCTTCAAAATACTTCCTTGAATGTCTTTGTCTTTAAAGTTTGTTTACCTGGGATTACATGCCTCCTTTTCTATGGATCATCAAATGATTTCTAGACAGGCAATAAAAACCTTGGCTGGTGGTAACCCGGTAATTATTTTCCATGAATAAATAATAAAAGCCTGTAACAAAATCTTCAAGGTTGGTGGCTTGTTCCACACTGTCCAAGTGACAAAGTCTGAAGCATTACTGCAATCAAGTTGGCTTTGACTATCAAAAATCGTTTTCCACATAACTCAAACCTGAGAATATGCATTTCACAGATGTTGTAAGGAGGATACATAGATCACAGAAATATTTCTTACAACCCTTTCTCGCATTCTTATCCATTTCTATAACAACTATTCTTGTTCCTACTTCTCACACTGCCTCAGGGCTAACTCAAAATCTTCTGATTATTCACCTCCCCTTCATTCCCATCGTGCACATCAAAAATCCTCCAAACGATTTTGACAAGCATGACCCACTCTGGAAGTCAGAGGAAAGGAAGAAATTGAGCAGACAGAGTTTGCTTTATCATGAAGATAAGGAGACAATCTTGGGAGAATTTATTTGTTCATAATTTTAGTCTCAATAAATTTGGATGAATATTTCAATGATAATAATGATATGGTTCCCATTGTGTGCTCTCATCAGGTCAGGAGATGTCTGTTTTTGTGATTACTTCAATTCATTGTCAAATCACAATTCTATCCAGAACCTCCTTGTTAGCAGGGACCATGTGAGCACTCCCTAGGGTTTTCACCCCCAATCTCTCCAGATAAAGTCTCCTCACTCAATAGGAAGGCAATAAAACAAGGACAACAAATATGAAACATATATAACAAAGTAGGCCTTTTTTATTGATTTGATTTTGGAGGAAAAAAATCTGATTTTGCATTATCAGATGCAGTAGTTTGGTAAAGGAACATAAATTTTTAATTTAGATAAATGAAGCAAAGTAATGTACAGTTTTCCCAAGTGGTTTTATCATTTTATATTTCTACCGTGTATATGTGTAATAAATGTGAATGTTCAAATCAATGGGAGAAAATGGATTTTTAATAAAGAATGATTGAATATTGGTTATCAATGAATAGAGAAAAAAATTATGATAGATATTGACTTTACCAAATAAAGCTTTGGAAGATTGCCAGATAAGTCTTTACCAGATACATCTTTGGTTGATTGCTTATGCCAAATAAATCTTTGTAGAACAAAAGTGAATGTATGAGAGAAACACATGTATTAGAAGTCAACATAGTTGAAAATAAGGTAAATGATTACTTAAAAATATTGCAAATGCTTGCTTAGCAATGATTTAAAACAATCCCAAAAATTGGAGCTGTTGAAGGCATAAGGAGATGTGGGCTTTTATATCTGTGACGGAAATAAAAAGCAGGTTAAGTTCAAGGAAAAAAAAAATGAAATCTATCACCAGGTTTAACAATATGTATAGTATATGTTAAAGCATTTCATTTTGAGCTTTATCTTACATAAATATTGAGAGATATGCTTGGAGATGTGTTGAGAAGGATATTCATTGTACAATATACAATTTGCTTTTTAAAAGAATAAATTTCTTATTCAAGTACAACCTATGAGATACCTTCATAAATCAATAGTTCACAGTCTGCTGAATTATCACAAAGTTATAATTATAAATTCCAGGAAAAAAATTGATATTTTCACAAGATCTGACAATATATGTAGCTTAAACTTAAGGATTGCACTTTGAGCTTTATCTTACATAAATATTGAGAGGGACATATACTCAGATATGTGTTGACGAGAATATTCACTGCACAATATATAATGTACTTTTAAAAATAAATTTCTTATTCAAATACAAGTTATGAGATACCTTCCTAAATCATTAGATCACAGTCTGACAAATTATTACAAAGTTATAATTCATTCATGTAATCACACTGTGATCAAGAAATAGAATATTGCCAGTATCTCAGAAAACCACTTATTAATAAATTATCTACTTATAACTACCCCTACTTCCATCCTAGAGATGGCCTGATTTGTAATATGAAAGATTTGTTTTACCTGTTTTAAATTTTCTATAAATTGAATTACATAGTATAAAACCTTTTATATATGGCTTTTTAATCAATTATTATGTCTTACATGATATGTATGCATGTAAGATTCTTGCATATAATTAAGTGCAGTACTAGTGTACTCATATTAATTGTTATACTATCATCCATTAGACGAATAGATCATATTTTATATATTATTCTTTTTTTCAACTGGTGATGAACTTTGTACTTCTAGGATATGCTGTGAGGATAATGCTCTTACGAACACTCTTGAGTATGTCTTCTTACTTGATATGATTGCACTTGTGTTAAATAGAAGAATAAAGTTGCAGAGTATGTATACATTCTGATAAGCTAGATTATTGTCAGTTTTCTAACGTGGTTGTATGGTTTACATTCTATCACAGAGTAGGATAATTCTAATTCTTTCACATCTTTACCAATTTCAGTCTCTTAAGATTTTAGCAAAGCCAGTGAATATGTATTATTATCTTATAGTTGCTTTAACTTGAATTTTGTTGATGATTAAGGGGTTGAACAACTGTTTGATGATCTTGGACATTTTTAAAGTGCTGTTCCATATCTCTTGTCTATTTTTAGTTGAATTGTCTGTTTTCCTTAATGATTCACAAGAGTTCTTCATATATTGTAATTAAGTCATTTATCAGCCTAATGTTTTATAAATATCACAATTCTTATGGCTTATATTTAGACCCTATTAGTGTTATCTTGTCAAAGGAAAGTTTCTAATTTTAATATAGTTTTACTTATCCCTTTCTCTTTTCATATATACTTGGCTATTTCCTCTACCTGTACACGTTGAAATATTCTGACCATATGAAGTATAGACAATAATTTTCCTTATCTATTTCCATAGATAAAATATTGCACTCATCCACATCAGAATTTATGTAAACTGAGTTGGCTTCCCTATAACTTTCTTGAGAGCAAAGTGAAGGTCTATTTTCTTTTATATCTGTAGGACCAGACAGTACATATGGCACACAGAGACTCAAAAACTTTGAATAAAGTGTTTCTCAGTTGTAGATTATTTAGAGTATTTTTTAGGCTCATACACACTTGCCTTGCTCTCTGAATTTCTGTATGACATCTAAATACAAATAATGATGTTTTTTGGGAATCTGTTTATAATTTCAGTATTTTGAGCTTCCTAAATTGCTGCATTTAACTACAGGCCAAAATAATCTGGCCATGAGAGTGAATCATATACACATATAGGGGCTCACAGCGCTTCATTGAGATGGCCTTTTGGGGTAGTACAATAAACAATGTCGTAAACATTCCAATAGAATGAACGGTGAACTCCTATGTCCTACAACAAAATATGCCAAGCTTGCCAATAAGTAGCAATAAAGCTTGTCAATAAGCTATTTAGTCTCTTAGAGCTTGAATTATGATTTTCAAGGTGAGATTAATAATATCTACATTGCTTGCACCACTGCACTCCAGCCTGGGTGACAGACCAAGACTCCTTCTCAAAAAAAAAAAAAAAAAAAAAAATATATATATATATATATATCTACATTGCATGATTGATGTGAGGATGCATGAAAGAATATATATATATATATATATATATATAAAACAGTAAATGACATTCTTAATATGTGGAAATTATTATAGTTAGTTTTTTAAATTGATAATTTTAATGCTTTTAAATTGTGTAATCTGGGTGTTAAAATTGACTCCAAGTTATAAGCTAGAGAGAGAAAAATTTTCATTTGAAACTAGAAGCTTAACTGGTACGTCTTACACATCTGTCTGAAAATAGGACAGTGATATGAATTTTGAAAGTTTATATAGAATTCCATAGTTGATCAAATAATTGAGGAAGTAAAAAAGGATTATCTACCTCTGCCATTTAACTTGAAGCCAAGCTTCAAATGAGAAACTTATGAAGTAAATTATTTAAAAATCATACTTAAAAATAAGATAGTCTACCAGAGAGTTGAATATTCACTTAAAATAGTTATCTTATTTTGATTTATTTAAAGGTAACTTCAGTGAAATTATTTTCTATAGACTCAGACATATCACACTTTTATATCCAATAATAAATTCATTCCCTACATTTTTATTGTAAAGAGTTGAAGTGAAATTTCTTAATTTATTAACATTCAGATGAATTATATAAATGCATTAAGCAGTTGGCATGTATAAGGAACTCTACTAACTGCTCAAGCAGTAGAAAATAAATTAGACACAAATTCTGGAGATATGAAAAAGCTCACAGTATCAGGGATGGGGATTCAAAGTGCAGGTACCACAAGTTAATTTAGAAAAAGTTTCGTTAGGGCATTTCTCAATACATGTTAAGAGAAAGCTCTGATAAAAAATTCACGCTGTCAAGTATTAAAGGTGAATTATAAAAAATAACAACAAACAGACATTCAAGCATGTGTACTTTGATCCAAGTATCAAATGTGATACTGGTAGTAAAAAATGATGTTCTTGTCTCTGATAGGAGCGGGAGAAAAGAGTAACAAAATATAGTAGAAAATCATCTAGAGACATTTTGAGGAGAGTTTCTAAATCGCCTTAAAAATGGAGGAGTTTAATTTTCATATACTGAGTTGCCAATGAAAAACTTCTATAGGTAAATAGCAAAAATATTTATTGTCTTGGTGATTAAAAAAATGATCCTAGAGTATCTTTAAAAGTATAGTTCAGAGAAGCAAAAATATTTATGACCCGACTACCCAATGATTATCATTTTTAATATTTAAGGTATTTTGTATCAGTATTTGTTATCTATGTATATATATTGCTTGTCTAATTGTCCTTATATAAACACATGTAATATTTTACCATGTTGCATATTTAATGTTGTTGACATTTTCATCTCACATTATATCATAACATTGGTCTTCATCAATAAATATGCATCAAAAACCTATTTTTGCAATAGCTTTCCAAACCCACTAATGTCATAATTTATAAAATGATATATTTCCTCTTCAATAGTGTGTAAAAAAGTCTAACTGCAGATGCTTGTCAGTAGTGAGGGAGATATACATTTAGAGTGTTGCCAGTTAAGCATAAAGTTTAATTTTAAATTTCTCTGGTCACTAGAATAATTTACTTGATATGTTTGTGTTTCGCCTGTTCATTTACTTTGCCTATTTTGTTTTTTTTTTAATTTTGGCATTTTAAAATTCTATTTCCACGGCATATGTGAATAGCATAGAAATCAACACTTTGTTACCAGCCTTAAACATATTTTCAGTTTGTTGTCTGCCTTTTAGTGTTGTTTTTGACATTTAGGAGGTTGGTGTTTTTATTTACTCAAATATTTCCCTTTCCTTCTGGATTTCAGGGCAGATACTTTAAACCATCTGAAAATTATGTGAACATCAAATTATCTATTTTTTTCAAGTACTATGGCTTTAACATTTTATATGTAATGTTTCAATCCATCAAGAACTTGAACAGTAAAGATTTAATACTCACCAAATTATAGTTGGAATTTTAACCTTTATCATTTTTAACAGAAATAAAACTAGATTGAAAAACTATTTTTCCATTGTATCTTAAATGGACATCTTATTTATTTATTTATTTATTTATTTGAGAGGTCTGGCTCAGTTACCCAGGTTTGAGTATGATGGTGCAATCTCACAACCTCCACCTCATGGGCTCTGACCATCCTCCCACTTCAGCACCAGAGTAGTAGCTGGGACTAGAGGTGCATGCCACCACACCCAGCTATATATATTTTTTAATAGTTTTTGTATTATTGGTTTCACCATTTTGCCCAGGCTGGTCTCAAACTCCTGAGCTCAAGCAAAAGGCCCACCTCAGCCTCCCAAAGTGCTGGGATTACAGGCATGAGTGACTGCACCCGGCCTATAAAATGTAATCTCATTGCAAAACTCAATGATGCCGTGCTTCTATAATATGCTATTACTTTTTTTTTTTTTTTTTTTGTGGGACAGAGTTGCTCTGTTGCCCAGGCTGGAGTGCAGTGGCGTGATCTCGGCTCCCTGCACGCTCTGCCTCCCGGGTTCACGCCATTCTCCTGCTTCAGCCTGTGGAGTAGCTGGGACTACAGGCGCCCACCACCATGCCTGGCTAATTTTTTCGTATTTTTAGTAGAGACGGGGTTTCACCATTTTAGCCAGGATGGTCTCGATCTCCTGACCTCGCGATCCACTTGCCTTGGCCTCTCAAAGTGCTGGGATTACAGGCATGAGCCACCGCGCCCGGCTTATTACATTTTTTAAGACAGGTTTTCTCTGGTAGAAGAGAGCCATGATATTTAGGATTATGGATATGTGTGAAAGCTAGACATTTAAAAAGCATTCAATGACTTGAAATATGGAATTGGGTATCAAATAATCTGGATTTATGGAAAACTAGTCACAAAATTCACGGAGATAAACAAGATGGAATGCCAAACAAGAAAAGACCATGTAATTGCATTCGTTAAATGTCTCTAACGTGTTCCACATCCACTTCCAAATCTCTCTCTCTCACACACACCCACCCCAACAAAACTGCTATCCTTGTAAATAAAATTTAAGGGTTGAAAACCAACATGTATACTTTTTTACATTACACATGTACTTTAATTATCATTTTAAATTCCTACATTAAGTTAAAAATACATATTTAGATTAAATTAATTTTATTGGTTTAATTATTTCTTTTTCTTCAACAGTCAATTGACAGATGACTTTGAGTACTTTTATTCTGAAGAAAATGTGAATCCTTGTGTATATGAGAATGATGTTTCATTCTTAAATAAAAATTTGATTGAATTTTAGGTTCTCTATTTACAAACTTTTTCTTTCAATGCACTGCAAGTTCTACCTAATCTTTGCTTTCTTTATGCTCTCTTCTTTAACAGTCTGGTAGAAATTTGCTTTTATCCTAGAAATAAATATAGTTTACCAGGGATTTTCCAAGTATTTGTCTCTGCTTTAACTGTGATTCATAATTAACACTTTTGATCTGCAAACACAGGTTCTTTATATAACCCTTGAGTGTTTTTGTTTTTGTTTTTCCTTACAGTATCTTTGTTATTGTACTTGCTTACTTCTACTGGTTTATTAATAAACACGAACTAATTACATTTTTATTTGGCTCTCTGATCTTTGTTGCTTTATTCTCCTAGTCCATTCGTCTGCAGTCTGGAAGATTTCTCAAACATGTAAGGGAATACTATAAAATCGTAGAGAGTGCTTTTTTTAACCAGGCTGATGCAGACAAAGTCTTGCCTCTCAAATTAGTTTCTGTGAACTCCACCTTTTGCTGGTCTATAAAATATAGAGTAATCTTACCTTCTTTACCAAGAGGTTTGTTTATTAACTGTGGAAATGCTTGTAAAACACCTAGTACCATTGTCCTGTCAAGTTCTAAAAAAGTATTTGTTATTATTGTTTATAGAGTCGCAGCTTTGCTTTCTGCACTTTAAATCCTATCTTTCTGTCTTAAATCTCTTCAGTTTAATTATTTCATTTTTTCTTCTGTATCAATATCTTTATTTAACTTTCAATATCATCCTATACATTCCATTCTTAATTAAATTTTATTTCTTACCCAAACTTTTAAAAATAATTTAATAGTGTTTCTTTTAGTCAATCTTATTAAATATATGCTCCCCCCTGCCTTTTTATCTTCAGTGTAAAATGCTGCTCTAATGTTGTGGAAACTTTCAAGGGATTCAAGTGTGTTTGAAACTGTGTATTAAGCGCTGATCGCTACCTTGCTGACTACAAAGTTTCCATATTTCTGTGGTGGAGAGGTAGAAATCTCTCCTTTATCCCTTTCTACATCTCTTTTCCCTCTACTGCTGCTTTCTTACACTAGTCTTGGCAAAAATCATACTTAGACCCCTTGTTTCTAGTGTTGACGCAATTTTTCATCCCTTTTTGTTATCTCCACAAGTACATCAATAGGGCCATGAGTAAAACTAATGCAGATACTAGTAGCTCCCTGACATTTCAATTCAGACCTACTCTATGTATTTCAATCCAAACCTACAAACCTACTTTAGGTTAAGAGATGGAAAATGACATCACAGAAGAGGTGTTAGATAAAACTATGTTTTCAAAGATTGATAACTTCGAGGCAAAGCCTTCTCCTCTAACTTTTCCAGATAGAATAATATTGATTATCCTCACTATTCCCATTAAAATATGCTTTCCTCTGCATTAGATTATTAATCAGAACTCTCACATTCTTAGTTCATCATCGTATATTTTATAGCAGTCCAGTCCAGAGGAAAGCATGCTGCCATCAGAGCCAGAACGACCAAGGTCTTCAAAACTATTCTCCACAACTTATTCATTACGTAAATATATCTTTCTAAATATCAACATTGTAAGTGTATAATAGTAACATTAATTTACAGCAATTCATGTATGTGATTAGACCAATTAATCCTATATCATTTTAATTATACAACTTTTCTCGGGATTTTTTTTTTAAAGTAACTTTAGATGGCCTTGCAGTGACTGTCCCAGGGAATATTCAATAAATATTAGTTTTATAATTTCTTATTATTCTATTTATGTATAAATTTCTTTCTGATCTGCACTATAGTTATATTGAAGAGAATGACTATTTCTTTCACGTTAGTGCCTTACTTGGTGCCTGACACATTTTAGATACTCAATGGCCACTTATTGAATCAAAGAACCAAGGTATTGATTGAATTATGGGAGTAAAATAATTACAACATGTTATAAAGCTGGGAGATAGGAAAATCCAAAAGAAGAGATACATTTTGGGGAAAACAATTACCTAGTAAATTTGATTGAGGATTGGGTTTACTAGAGAAATATCATTTTAAATTCACAATTCAGAACTGGAGAAAATTTAAAAGAATAAGAAACAGAAAAAATGAATAAAAATAACTTTGTTTTGATATTAATTTTCATGTCGATTGAACTGTCAATATATGTGAGAATATTAAAGTTACTGCATTTTCCTACAGTTTTTTGGGTATATTCTATATGGAACTAACACAGTGGTTTTTATTGTCAGAATATTCAAATATTACTACTAACAGCACTAATAACAATGCTGTCACTGATCACATTCACTAGCACACTGTAGACTCTACATGTACATTGAGAATATTGAGAAATCTGTGACAACAGTGAGTTCTATCTTTTATTGACTTCTTCTAGTTCTGTATCATCCAGAGTAGAGGACACATAATACTTTACAAAATATAGCCTTGCTGTATGAAGAACCAACATTTTTAGTTTCATTTACAGAACAAATTCTGAACTTTGTCTCTGATATAAATTATGTTATACAGCAGCATTTAAAAGAGATATTAGTGATTAGTGATTTCTTTTTATAAATGCAATGTGAACTTTAGTAATATTAAAATAATTTTGTCATCTTACTATATTTATATTAAAATATGCATATGGTAATTCTTGCTATAAATTAAATCATATAAATAACTGTTCCTTTTACAGCTGGTTTGAAAACATTCTTTTGCTGTCTTTTAACATAGATTTTAGATCTCAAATACTGTATTTTTAATTTAATAGAACACATGGCCATTTAATACTAGGAAGAAAAAGAGATGTTAATGTCATTTTCCAACAGTATTTAATCTAATATGTTAAAATTTTTAAACATATACAGCATTTGTGCATTAGCTTTAGGAAAAATACATAATTATATTCTTTGCAGAAACATTTCTGAAATTAACAAAATGAGGAATATAAGTAAACCATTTTTAGGCACTGAAAAGGATAAATTTATCCTAAAAGATGTTGATTTCAGACTCAAAATACCATAAACTCTTATCTGTTTCTTGGTATTGAAAATTGAATAATAACATCCTCTTATTACCAAGAGGACCTACTGTCTCACCCCGTGGTTCGTGTATGTGACTTAAGAAGCAATGATTAGAATTTGTAGAGATGATGCAAGTCTCACATTGACAAAAAGAAAATTTAGAAAACAGCAATGCTAAAATAGAAATGCACACCAGGATATACTAGCAACATAAAGTTTTAATGCTTTATGGAGCTCATACAACCTGAATTTTCTGAGAATACAAGAGGAGCGAAAATAAAGGTTCATTTTTTTGATTGATAGTCTTGGTGGGATTATGTCTGCCTCACTGAACGGTATGAAACATTTGGCAGAGCATGCATAATAACCACCAATAGCATGGTTCCCAATTCACTCTTACTCAACTCCCACAGCTAGCATCTGAATCACAAACAGAATAGAAGCTTCCCAAAACTCAACCACTGGTAACATTTAAATCCCTCAGCATACTGAAGGACCTTGGGAGATTAGGGTCTTCTTGTGGAAGGGCAAACTGAAACACTTGGTTTTAATGTTTGAAATTATTATGACCTAAATTTGTTTTCACACTTCTGTTTTGTCCTTGTAGTAGAGGTGACTACTTTAACCACAGCGGGGTACTGTTGATAACTCTGGATGCTGATGCCTGTAAGGCACTGATAGATGCTTCATAAATCTTTTTCAAATGATTTCCAGAGGGCCACCGGGTCTCTGGAAGCATCTGCTAAAATTTTCAATTTGTCTTCAGAATTTCAATGTAATTTTTTTTCTTTCTCGTTTCTGCATTGGCAACAATTTATGTCTTCCACATAGGATGTACTTCTTTCACACTATGTGGATATTTTTAAAAGCGTAGGTACCATCACACTCGCATCAGAAGCATCTCTTAAAGTAATTACACTGGTGGGCGTGACCCCAGAAAGCACATATACTCATAACACCTTACAAGAGCTGTAAGTAATTTGTATTTTGGACAAACATGTCAGACTTTTTTTACGTACAATAAAGATATATACAAACTATAACCTTTTAACCCTTTCTGACAAGCCTTCCTATATCCTGACATTGATTTCCTTCTTTTGCTTGTTTGTCTCTCAACACTCTTCAGAAAGAGAGGTGGTGACCAGTGTTGGAAGAGATGAAGCAGATGCACATCACTTCCTTTGGGAACTTGCTGAAATTATTCTTTGCATTGCATTTTCATTTACATTGTACTGACCAGTTCTCTTCACTTAGAACTTTCTTAGTTGTTCTTTTGATTCTTACTGTTGAAAACCAAGCTTATGCTCTTGTGATGAAGTGTTTTCAAATATCAAAATCTGAATAATTGGGCAGTCCACTTTCAGAAACTTATCATGAAGTTTATGCTGCAAAATGTCAGTTTAAATTGAAATATTCAAACTAGTAGCAAGGTACCAATGATAAGACATCCACAGACCCAAAAGTTAACTGAATTCATATGCTATTTTTTGCTGAACTTACCTAACTGGTAGCCATACACAGCAATAAATAGGCTGGCAATTATGCATGGGGGAAAATGGAGTTTCAAGTGTGTAGTATAATGGCTATAAGAATAATATTAATGATAGCCTGAAAGCCCACTCAGATATCTCACAGAGCCTATACTCTGTAACTTAGCTATCACATATAATCTGTCCTGGGGATTTACAACCCTGGCCCAAGAATTACCAGGCATCTATGAAAATGCGACCTAGAACACCAGTTGCCCTAGAGAAAAAGACGCCTCAGCATAGATGCAAATTTCATAGATGTTAAAACAAAACCAACCCTTACAAGAATAACTTAAACTCCTTATATGACATAAACATCTGATAATTGATCAGGACTGAATACAGATGTAAGAAAGGGGAAGCCTTCCCCAAATTCTGAGAATAGTCTCCAGAAGGATACCCTCCCAGCTGTTTGGTGGCCATGCCACAAGCCTGCTCCCACTGTCTTGTAAGAGCACTACCACAATAAACCACTTGGGAATCAGGTGATGTCTAAGACTCATCTTTGAAGCGTATCTTACTGAAGGGAAGAAGTTGCCTCTGGAGAAGATGGTCAGCTAGGATCACCTAAGACCCTGGAGTGCAATGGCAGAAAAGATAAAAAAAATCAAAGCATTTAATGATGATCTAATGGCTAACAAAGCAATTAATAAATAAGTTAACTTTTAAAGGTAAAGATGAATCAGATGGTCAGCTTTACTTAGAAATATTTGAGATAGGTTGTCCTAATTAATTAACCAACAAACACTTATTGAGAGAAAGTGAGTAGATTGGAAGTGGACTAACATTTATTGATACTCTACTTGTGTCTGGTTCTGTAGGTTTAATTTGAACAACTCTACTGTTATAGAACCTATCAAAAGCTTCAAGTAATAAGTAATATAGATTGAATCGGAATCTGACTTTGAATACTCTGTTTTTTGGATCGATTTGACTTTTCACCATTATATGTGTAAGGCTACTGTTTCCTCACATTACCTACCTGTCCTGGCTGATTGTACCTCCTACTATTGTGTTACCCATTCCTTAGTATCTCTGGTTTATTTTTCTTATTAAAATAAGCCAGAACTTTCCTTTTCCAGGTTTTTCATTGGTTATTTCTTTAGCCTTCCATTTATATCTCACATTTCAACTCAAATTCTCCTTCCTTAGAGAAGCTTCACTGACCACTCTAGTTACCAAAGAATGCTGTCTTCTTAATAGTATGTATCAGTGCCTGAAATTTCTTGTTGAAATTTTAATTTTCTGTCTTCTTACACTGAAATGTAAGCTCCCTGAAGCGGTAAAATAACAGTGTCTATATCCCTAGTACATAAAGCATTGTCCTGCACTAAAAGTCTTTCCTGTTCACGCCTTCATTCATTTTCTCTTTCTCTCTCTCTCTCTCAATAGATTAGATAGATAGATAGAGAGATATTGAGATAGAGATATAGTGTGTATGTTATCTATAACTGACAGACTGATTTTTTTAGGTAATATTCCTTGTCAAGGAGTTGAAAATATAATTGTAAGGAAAGTTTAATTAATATATAACTAACAATTAAAACAATGTATAGTATGTGGAACTCACCTCCTACTGAATTACTGCGAGGACAGAGGGTTGCGTTATGAGGGAATCTGAGGAATACAGATATCGCTTCACATTTCTTCAGAATTTCACAGTTTAACATATATTTTATTTCATTTGTGCCTCATAGGAGCAGTGTGAAATAAAGAGAATTGGCTTTTTTTTGTTGTTTTTTGTCAAAGAAGTCAAATGACATCTCAATCCACAAATCTGGTGGTAAGCCAAGGTTCCCTAAAGAAGATAAACTTGCTAAAAATACTACCCTCCTTTGTTTATTTTTCAGAAATTTAAAATTGCTACTCTTCATTGAGAAAATTAGAGCAAATGATGAGATTTTTTAAATCTGCTACTGTGAGTACATGTATGATATTTGATGAAGTTGGCTTGATGAAAGCATCATAGATCAAATCCCTAAAACAAGAAACATTTTGTGGCCTTACATGTGTAGGATTGGAGGGTGTACGCATACGCTTTCAGTATATTCTAGAAATCAGTGAGCTACAGTGTGATGTCATACAGATATATTTGGCCACTGACAAAAAATAACAGCATGCTATAGAAGCATTCGTCTTTAAACAATATACTTGCCAAACTGTCTTTACATTGGAATAAGCCAATATTTTTATATTTTATATATGCAGGCAATTAATAAAACATTGCTAAGGAACAGAGTCTCTATTCACAGTCCTCTGCATAGGGCATGGCCCAGTACACATTAAGTTGACCTACTGCATGATGTCCAGTCAGTATTAAAAGGGCTTAAAGATTATAAAAAAAAAAAAATCAGATGTTTAACATGTAAAAGATAATTAATTGGTACATTCAAAGTCTCTCATTCTTTTTTGGGATCATCCTCTGTGCTTGATTTTTACCCAATATTTCAGAGCCATTTCTGGCAGTGATGAAAAACTGGAGATGAGGTTGCTTAGACACAGCAAATCCTGTATAGCCAAAGGGAAGCTGAAGGTCAAAGAGTGAATTAGATTGATGTCTTGTTCTTGTTTGAAAACAGAATTTATTTGTTTTGCTGACAGAGAAGGAAAATATAAACAGTCAAGAATGGGAAGACATATTATTTTGCTATAAAATGAATTCAAGAGGAAATAACAGATATAAGGAAAAACACAGTGAATATTATTATAGGAATAATTCATTAGAATAGAGAGACAATGAACTTAAACACTTGCTAATTCTTCTGCTAAAATGGATCAAGTGATTGCTTCAACTGGAGAAAAATCCTAAACTAACCTAAATATAAATGAGTGCTAGAGGACAGGCAGAATCACATCATGACACAGATTTAGAGGCAGAGCCAGAAGTACAATAAAGTTAAGACCTGAGCTCTCTATATAAAACAAACCTTGTGTAACAAGTGAACAACCCAGGTATGTCTTTAAATTTATTTTTGAAACATTAGTTTCTGTCCTTAATTATTTTCTAATAAAAATAAAATCATTTGATAAAAGAAATACAATAATAATATCCAAAGTGAATAAAGTCTGAAGACTCAAAGGGAAAATATTTTTTTCAATAACTGTAATCATCACATTTCTCCAAAAATCTTATTTAGCAAATAATACTGTGAAAAAAACAATTTTTGTGATATAACTCACAAGGCAGAAGTCTGATATAAAACATAAAATGTCCTTTTGTTTTTCATTTTGCATTTATTTCTTATTTCATCCTGATAAAAATGAATGTGTGCAGTTTTCAATATGAGCAAATAAGTTTTTTTCTATATATCCTTTAAAACTCTCTTATTCACTTTGAATCTTGTAAAATATATTCATTTAAATTATATTTATAGAAAATCTTCTTGAGAAATTATGAAACTTCTAAATCTGAGGAGACAGTAACCTAAATTACTTTAAAGGTAATCTTGATCATAATAGAACGCTGCAGAAGGGCTCAAAGTTTCACTTTTAGAAAGTAATAAATTGCATGGCATTTAACAGGCCTACTCTAAATAAGCCACGGCCTTGAAAAGAAAATTGCTTTCGACACTGGTCCTCTTGCCAATGTACTGATTTCTATTATTAGCCAATGTCTTCTACTGGCCCCTGTCTGGGGTCACCTTAGGTCTAGCTGGAGCTGTATCCTCAGGGCCCTGAATGGATTCAGAATCAGCATGCAACATGCTTGTGGTGGCAGTATAAAACAGTCTATGTGAGAGAATGGTCCATGAGAGCAAAATCAATGTAAGGATAAATGAATGTAGATGGGATCACCAATCCCAAATGTGTTACAAGAAGGGAGTGAACAAAGTGACACGGAGACTAAGAGAAGATAAGAAAAGAAGTAGAAAGCAAACATAGGGTGAGTATTATGGAATAGTTCTCGAGTAAAATTCAGTAACTATAAAATTATAATTACTATGGCCCTATCTGTTAATGTAGTGGGCTATTTAATAAGCCAAAGTAGCAAAAACTAGGGCATTACTATGGATTAGTTCTCTGTGTGTTTCCTGAAACCTAGAGAAGATTGTAGGATATAAACTCAATTGTGTCCTAGAAACTCATTTTCTATGTTCTAGTCTTGTAAATTCTACCAGGTTCTAGAAATCTGTAGTCTAAGAGGCAATAAACCTAATTATGAATATTGTAAGACTTAGTCCCTTCCAGGAAAAAAGATAAAGAAAATACTAGTGAAGACTATTTCCTTATGAAACATAAACATGGCCTCAATCTAGACTAAAATACATTTTTTCCTAAGAATTTTAGGGATTAAGATAGATTTTCTGTGGTAGTAACTGGAGCACAGCTGCTAAATTTATGCCACTACAAGCAAGCAAGATCACGGGAAAGATATAACCTGTCAACTTTGATTCATTTTGAGAAATCAGTACTCATGTAATGATGGTAATGGTATTCATCATATGTAAAATAAAACCATAATAAGATTTTAAAATAGTTTAAGGTACAAAAGATTATTTGAAAAACAATGAATTTGATCTCTTAAAATTTATTATAGTTTTGTCACTAGTTTTATTAGAAGATTTTACATGTGTTCTTTCTGGGAGAAACACTGTTTAAAAAGTCCATTAACTTTTTCTAAATGTTTAAGTTTTTTTTTTTTTTTGAGAAGGAATCTCTCTCTGTCGCCCCCAATTTTTATTTAACATGAGTTACCAAATTAAGGTCACTGCATTCTTATTAATTATACTAGTTTAAAAAAATTATAGAAACTTTTTAATGTTCAGATATGCCATCATATCACTGCCAACATTTGTCTCTTTTTAATCAATATTTAAAGTAACTATTTCCAGTTTTTCATTTTAATGAATTTATATAGTCTTTAAAAACATTCATAATGGTTTCAGTGGAAGCCATCTCTGTGTTGATTTTTATGCTTTTACGTTTCTTTCTTTTTTGAGACAGAGTCTTGCTCTGTCACCCAGGCAAGAGTGCAGTGGCACGATCTCGGCTCACTGCAACCTCCACCTCCCCGGTTCAAGCAATTCTCCTGCCTCAGCCTCCCAAGTAGCTGGAACTACTACTACTACTACAGGCATGCACCATCACCTCTGGCTAATTTTTGTATTTTTAGTAGAGACAGGGTTTCGGCATTTTGGCCAGGCTGGTCTTGAACACCTGACCTCAGGTGATATGCCCCCCTTGGCCTCCCAAAGTGTGGGGATTACAGGTACGAGCCACCATGCCCGGCCTGATTTCTATGCTTTTAAATGGCTTTTGGTCTCATTCTTTACAATAACGACTGCTGTTGGTTTGATAATCAACCTGCATAATGTTCAAACAGTTTATATTTCTGCACATATTTTCTATTTAAATACTGACAAGTATTGTGGTCTTAGTCTCCTAGAGACAAAATAATCATAAAATATTTGTTAGGATAAAAAACTGTTAGGATAAAAGACATAAAAATGAAGTTTTAGAAGGAAATGTAGATAACTGTTTGAAAATGTAAAATCAGTGAGACCTTATTTATTGTAGGATAATAAATAGCTATTAAAAATATAGAGATTTAACACTACATGAAAATTTAAACATTTTTATTAAAAAGCTATCATTAATATGATCAATGGATAAATGACAGATTTTGGAAAAATAGCATTTATCAGAATGATTTGTAATACCTATAATAATACTAATGAAAATTAACAATAATAATACTTCAAATAGATAAGAAAAAGCATATTGCTAATTTAAAAAGAGAGAAAAAGTTACTAATAGGTAAATTACAGATGAGAACTACAAATGTCCTGTAAGCATTTGGAAAAAAATGTTCAGGTTCATTAGACTTTTTGGGTGTAGCAGATGCAAGTATTAAAAATAATGTATTATATTTGTACCGATTACCTGTAGGAGTTTCCTACAAGTGGTTTTTAAAGTAAAGCAAGATACATTAAAATGAGTATACAAGTATTCTATTCTTAATGAACACATATATACATATTACATCTATTTTTATAATATAAATATTAAGAATTGAATGTCAGAGTACACATCAGTGTTAGAGGAAGAGAATAAGGAGGAAGCACAGAAAGTAAAAAGGAAAAATAGGCACCAAAAAAGATTTGGAGAACGGCAGATGGCCAAGGAGATGCAGTTGGGAAATGCCTCTTCCATGGAGAGGAACCCAAATATCCTGTAAACCTTCACATTTTAAACAGATCTTTTGAGAGAAAACACTGAAAGTTGATACAGAGGTGACACAGACACCATGGTTGAAGAGGGAAGAAATGGGGCAGTCTGCTCAGAGTCACTAGACACCAGGACTGGCCCATATACCTTGAACAAACCCAAGGAAGGGGTGGGTGAAGGAACCCTGGGGCACTACATTCCCATAATGTACCTCTGAGATCCTAGCTACAGGAGTTTCTACAACCCTCATAGATATTTGGACTGGTAGGAGAGCTGCCTCGAGCACATGCAGAGGCACAGTTTGAACCCACACACAGCCCAGAGGCTTTGTTGTGCTGTGCAGCTGCAGCAAAATGCAACCCTAGGTGCCCATCCCACAAGTCTCCATTTCATAATGAGTGGCTAAGTTCCTGCTATCTGCCAGGCTGGGAGTGAACTGCACCCGGCCTGCTCACATGCTCAAGATAGGCCCCATCACCCATGCTGTGTGATTAATGTGCATCTGGTCCACATGTCCCCTTGCCTGTCAACGCCTTCCCAGACCTCATACCTGGCCACTCCTGCAAGAGAGTGTCCACAGCACAGCATCCACTGCCCAGCTTGAGTGTTTTGTTAACAGCCTGGGAGAAGTTCACCACCCTGTCCCCAAATCAGCCAGTGCTTAAAGCTTAGAGACCAGAGGACAAATCCGTGAGCCCAGGCCCGTGAGTTCAGTCCTGTGAGCTCAGTCCCAACTCCCCAAGACTCCAGTACACCACCCAGGGACATTGAGCTGAGATTTGCGACCTAATCTCAAGTGAAGGAGGAGAATCCTCCATAGTCAGAATGCAGAGAAGAATGTGGTATGGGTTCTCATGGGGGCATGGGAGCTGGACACCCCTTCCTTTGCAAGACCAGACCACGAAAGGTATGGCCTGATGGTGGTAGCTTTTTTTCCGGGGAGTATCCTGACACAGAATGCCTGGAGTAGCTCAACAACGTGGGAGCAGATAGCTTGGGGAAAGCCTAGTTGGTTGGGCTTGCTGCCAGGGTGAGTGTCTATGGGAGATCTGCTGGGTTAGGGGAGTGTAAGCTAGGCAGACACCATGGCTGCCAGCTCGGCTGAAAATCACGGGCTGCAAGCTCCATACTGGTGTTGCACTCATTGTGGCACTGCCCTGCCTGGAGATCCTCTACCCTTGAAATACTGCATTTTCTTTGTCTCTACCCTTGAAATACTGCATTTTCTTTATCTCATATTGTGTTTTGAGACAGTACAACTCATACCTAAGTTGCGTATCGCAGCAACTGCAGACATACCCTAAAACCTGCTCTGACTTTGGTAAGCACAGTGGACTGGTGGGTCTCTGGAGAGTTGTGTGTCCCTAGAGATGTAATCCTCAGTGTGGACCACTCCTAAGGGAACGGGAGTGCAGCCTGCCAAAGCACAACATGAGACAAAGAAAATGTGGCCATGGCATCAGCCACTGAAAGGGACACCACCAACGCCCAGAACCAGACTTGGAGAAGGAATTATGTCTCGCCTCCATCTCCACTCCCCAGTGCACTGTTGCAGATGCACCAGTAGCTCTTCCCATAAGGTCCTAGAAAGTGTGCACTGAAAGAAGTTGTTTCTCATGATTCTCCAGTGAGGACAAGCATGCACCAAGACCCCACCTGCCAGCTCTTACTCTTAAGTCCGTCTACCAGATTGAAGTTTGAATGATACCATCATATAAAAATACATTGCTAAAACAAGCAACATCTATGAAGGCCACTGCAGGAACCTATCTGTAACCAAGGAACATATATAGAAACTTCACCCTCTGCAACTACCCAGAAATGAAGCCAATGAATCACATACACCACAGTCATACTTTCAAGGAGAATAAAAAATATAAAAGCCCTGTGATGGTTAATATTGAGTGTCAACGTGATTGTATTAAAGGATGCAAAATATTGTTCCTGGGTGTGTTTTGAGAGTGTTGCCAAAGGAGATTAACATTTGAGTCTGGACTAGGAGAGGCAGAATCACTCTCAATCTGGGTGGGCACCAACTAATCAGCTGCCAGCATGGCTAGAATAAAGCAGGCAGGAGAAGACAGAAGAGCAAACTTACTGAGTCTCCTGGCTTTCATCTTTATCCCATGCTGGATGCTTCCAGTTCTTCAGATTTTGGACCCTTGGACTTACACCAGTGGTTTGCCAGGGGCTCTCAGGCCTTCAGTCACAGACTGAAGGCTGCACATGAGCTTCCCTACTTTTGAGGCTTTGGGACTCGGACTGGCTTCCCTGCTCCTCAGCTTGCCGATGGCCTATTGTGGGACTTTAACTTGTGATTGTGTGAGTCAATGATCCTTAATAAACTCCCCTTCAAATGTACATCTATCCTACTACTTCAGTACCTGTAGAAAACTCTGACTAATACAAACCCCATCTAAATGAAGCAAATTCAAAAATGAAGTATCAACTCCCGCAGATGGAAAGAAATAAGCACAAGAACTCTGGCAATACAAAAAGCGAGTGTTTTATCTCCAAACCCTCTCACTAGCTCCCTAAAAAAGGATCCTAACCAGATGTAAATGTCTGAAATGAGAGACATAGAACTCAGAGGATGGATGGCAAGGAAAGTCAATGAGACATAAGATAAAATTGAAATCCAATACAAAGAAGCCAGAAAAACAGTCCAAATTTGAAAGACAACATAGCTATATTAAGAAAGAGCCAAACTGAACTTCTGGAACTGAAAAATTCACTAAATAAATTTTGAAATATGGTTGGGAGTCTTAAAAACAGACTAGACCAAGCAGAAGGAAAAATTTCAAAGCTTAAAGACTGATTCTTCAAATTAACCCAGTCATGCAAAAATAAAGAAAAAATATTTTTTAAAAAGACAAAGCCCTCAAGAAATATGGGATTATGTAAAGAAATCAATTCTACAACTTATTGACATTCCTGACAGAAAAGAAAAAATAACCAACTTGTAAAACATATCTGAGGAAAAAATTCAAGAAAACATTCTCAATTTGTTAGAGATGTTGACATTCATACATCAGAAATCCAGAGAACCCCTTTTATGTACTATAAAGACAGCCATCCCCAAGACACATAGTCATTAGACTATCCAAGGTTAACACAAAAGAAAAAACAAATCTCAGACACAGCTAGAGAAAAGAGCAACACTACCCACAAAGGGAACCCCATCAGACTAACTGGACTTCTCAGAAGAAACCTTACAATCCAGCAGAGATTAGAGGTTTATTTTTAGTACTCTAAAAGAAAAGGCATTCCAGCAAAAACGTTCATATTCTTCAAAACTAAGCTTCATAAACGAAAGAGAAATGGAGTCTTTCTGAGTCAAGCAATCGGTAAGGGAAATTATCACCATCAGACTAGCCCTGCAGAAATGCTTAAGGGAGTTCTAAATGTGGATGTGAAAGAACAATACACACAAAAGCAGAGTTAAGTACAAAGTCCACAGACTCTATAAAGCAACTACACAATTGAGACTGCAAAGAAACTAGCTAACAAAACTATGACAGAACAAAATCTTACATATAAAAATTAACCTTGAAAATAAATGGCCTGAATCCTTCACTTAAAAGACAGAGTGGTGAATTGGAATATATATAAAAAAAGAATCATCCATCTGCTCTCTTCAAGAGACCCATCTCACAAGTAATGACACTCATGGGTTCAAAGTAAAGGGATAGAGAAAAATTAATCATATGCAAATAGAAAACAAAAAAGAGCAGGAGTTTCTATTCTATCAGAAAAAATCAGATCTTAAGCCAAAAACAGAAATACAGACAAAAAATCTTATTGCTTAATGACAAAAGGCTCAATTCAACAAGAATAATTAACTATCTTAAATAAATATGCACCCAACATTAATTGGAGGACCAAGATTCATAAAGAAATCACTACTAGACCTGAGAAAAGATGTAGACAGCCCCTCAGTAATAGCTGGTGACTTCTACACCCCACTGACAGTGGTAGATAGATTATCGAAGCAGAAATCTAAACAAATAAATTCTGGACTTAAATTTGACACTTGACCAATTGAACCTAATAGACATCTACAGAACACTCTACCCAACAACCACAAAATATATATTTTTCTTATTTTCACATGGAACATACTCTAAGAGTGATCACATATGCAGTCATAAAGCAACTGTCAAGAAATTTTTTAAAAAATTAAGTAATACCAAGCATCTTCTTGGACCACAGTAGAATAAAAATAAAAATCAATAGCAAGAGGAACTCTAAAACACAGACACACACACACACACATACACACACACACACACACAAACACACACAGAAACTAAACAAATTACTCTTGAATGACTTTCGTTTGGGTAAACAATAAAATTAAGGCAGATATAAAAGAATTTTTTAAACAAATTAAAATAGAGACACAATGAACAAAAACCTCTGGGATGCAAAAATAGCAGTTTGAAGAGGAAAAATTATAGTGCTAAATACATCAGAAAGACAGAAATATATCAGATTAACAACCTAACATTGCACCTAAAGAAATTAATAAAACCAGAAAAAAAACTATATCCAAATATAGCATAAGAAAAGGAATAACAAAAATAAGAACAGGACTGAACAAAATCGAGACTCAAAAATCCATACAAAGGATCAACAAAATTAAAAATTGGTTCTTTGAAAGTTTAAACAAAATTGATAGACTGCCAGCAAGATTAACAAAAAAGAGAAGATCCAAATAAGCACAATCAGCAATAACAAAGGCAACATTAGATCCATTCCCATAGAGATTCAAAAGATTCTCAGAGACTACTATGAACGTTTCTATGTGCACAACTAGATAACCTAGGAGAAATGGATACCTTCCTGGAAACACACAACCTCCCAAGCTTGAACCAGGAAGAACTTGAAACACTGAACAGACCAACAATGAGTTACAGAATTGAATAAGTAATAGAAGCCCAGGACTAGATGAATTCATAGCTGAATTCTACCAGACATACAAAGAGGAGCTCATGCCAATCCTACTGAAACTATTCCAAAAAAATCGAGGACGAGAGATTCTTCTCTAACTTACTGTATAAAACCTATATCATCCTGATACCAAAATATGGCAAATACACACACACAAAAGAAAACCCTAGGCCAATATATCTGATGAACATAGATGAAAAAATCCTCAACAAAGTACTTGCAAACCACTTCCAGCAGCACATCAAAAAGATAATACAATATCAAGTGAACTTTATTCCTGGGATGCAAGGGTTGTTCAATATATGCAAATCAATTAATGTGATTTATCACATAAAGAGAATTAAAAATGAAAAAAATAAGATTATCTCAACAGATACAGTTAAAGTATTTGATAAAATCCAACATGCCTTCATAATTAAAACCCTCAAGAGACTAGGCATTCAAAGAACATACCTAAAATAATAAGAACCATCTACTGACAAACCCAGTCTACATTATACTAAATAGGCAAAAGTTGGAAGAATTCTCACAAGAACAAGAACAAAAGAAGAATATCCACTTTCACCACTCTTATTCAACCTAATACTGGAAGCCCTAGCCAGAATGATCAGCCAAGAGCAAGAAATAAAAGACATCCAAATAGGAAAAGACAAAGTTAAATTTTATTTCTTCACTGATGATAGGATTCTATACCTAGAAACCCTAATGATTCTGACCAAAGATGCCTAGAGTTGACTGAAAATTTCAGTAAAGTTTTAACATAGGAAATCAACATACAAAAAGCAGTAGTATTTCTATACAATGCAATGTTCAAACTGAGAACCAAATCAAGAACACAATCCCATTTACAAGAGCCACAGGAAAAAAAAAATGAAATACTTAGGAATACCTCTAACCAAGGAGGTGAAAGATCTCTTTAAGTCGAACTACAAAACACTGCTGAATGAAATCATAGATGACACAAACAAATGGAAAAATATTACATGCTTATGGAATGAAAGATTCAACATCATTAAAATGTCTTTACTACCCGAAGCAATCTACAAATTCAATGCAGTTCCTATGAAACTGCCAAAGTCATTTTTTACACAGAATTAGAAAATTGATTCTAAAATTTATATTTAACTAAAAAAGAGCCTGAATAGCCAACAGAATCTTAAGCTAAAAGAACACATATGGGGGAGGAGCCAAGATGGCCAAATAGGAACAGCTCTGGTCTATAGCTGCCAGCGTAACAGACTCAGAACACAGGTGATTTCTGCATTTCCAACTGAGGTACCAGGTTCACTGCGGAGTGCCAGACAGTAGGTGCAGGACAGTGGGTGCAGTGCACTGTGCGTGAGCCAAAGCAGGGCGAGGCATTGCCTCACCTGGGAAGTGCAAGGGGTCAGGAAATTCCCTTTCCTAGTCAAAGAAAGGGGTGACAGATGGCACCTGGAAAATTGGGTCACTCCCACCCTAATACTGTGCTTTTCCAATGGGATTAAAAAACGGCACACCAGGAGATTATATCCTGCACCTGGCTCGGAGGGTCCTACGCCCACAGAGTCTCACTCATTGCCAGCACAGCAGTCTGAGATCAAACTGCAAGGCGGCAGCTAGGCTGGGGGAGGAGCGCCCGCCATTGCCGAGTTAGTTGTTTGATTAGGTAAACAAAGCGGCCTGGAAGCTCAAACTGTGTAGAGCCCACCACAGCTCAAGGAGGCCTGACGGCCTCTGTAGGCTCCACCTCTTGGGGCAGGGCACAGACAAACAAAAAGACAGCAGTAACCTCTGCAGACTTAAATGTCCCTCTCTGACAGCTTTGAAGAGAGTAGTGGCTCTCCCAGCACGCAGCTTGAGATCTGAGAACGGGCAGACTGCCTCCTCAAGTGAGTCCATGACCCTTGAGTAGCCTAACTGGGAGGCACCCCCCAGCAGGGGTGCACTGACACCTCACATGGCCGGGTACTCCTCTGAGACAAAACTTCCAGAGGAACGATCAGGCAGCAGCATTTGCGGTTCACCAATATCCGCTGTTCTGCAGCCACCGCTGCTGATACCCAGGCAAACAGAGTCTGGAATGGACCTCTAGCAAACTCCAACAGACCTGCAGCTGAGGGTCCTGTCTGTTAGAAGGAAAACTAACAAACAGAAAGGACATACACACCAAAAACCCATCTGTACATCACCATCATCAAAGACCAAAGGTAGATGAAACCACAAAGATGGGAAAAAAAACAGAGCAGAAAAACTGGAAACTCTAAAAATCAGAGCACCTCTCCTCCTCCAAAGGAACGCAGCTCCTCATCAGCAACGGAACAAAGCTGGATGGAGAATGACTTTGACGAGTTGAGAGAAGAAGGCTTCAGACGATCAAACTACTCCGAGCTACTGGAGGAAATTCGAAACAATGGCAAAGAAGTTAAAAGCTTTGAAAAAAAATTAGATGAATGGATAACTAGAATAACCAATGCAGAGAAGTCCTTAAAGGACCTGATGGAGCTGAAAACCAAGGCATGAGAGCTACGTGACGAATGCAGAAGCCTCAGTAGCCAATGCGATCAACCGGAAGAAAGGGTATCAATGATGGAAGACAAAATGAATGAAATGAAGCAAGAAGAGAAGGTTACAATGGTTGAACTTGTAACCTTCTCTTCTTGCTTCATTTCATTCATTTTGTCTTCCATCACTGATACCCAGTTCAACCCTTGTGGAAGTCAGTGTGGCGATTCCTCAGGGATCTAGAACTAGAAATTCCATTCGACCCAGCCATCCCATTACTGGGTATATACCCAAAGGACTATAAATCATGCTGCTATAAAGACACATGCACACGTATGTTTATTGCCGCATTATTCACAATAGCAAAGACTTGGAACCAACCCAAATGTCCAATAATGATAGACTGGATTAAGAAAATGTGGCACATATACACCATGGAATACTATGCAGCCATAAAAAATGATGAGTTCATGTCCTTTGTAGGGACATGGATGAAATTGGAAATCATCATTCTCAGTAAACTATCGCAAGAACAAAAAACCAAACACCGCATATTCTCACTCATAGGTGGGAATTGAACAATGAGAACACATGGACACAGGAAGGGGAACATCACACTTCGGGGACTGTTGTGGGGTGGGGGGAGGGGGGAGGGATAGCACTGAGAGATATACCTAATGCTAGATGACGAGTTGGTGGGTGCAGCGCACTAGCATGGCACATGTATACATATGTAACTTACCTGCACATTGCACACATGTACCATAAAACCTAAAGTATAATAATAATAATAATAATAAAAAAAACAAAAAAAAAAAGAAGAGAAGGTTAGAGAAAAAAAAAATAAAAAGAAACGAACAAAGCCTCCAAGAAATATGGGACTTTGTGAAAAGACCAAATCTATGTCTCATTGGTGTACCTGAAAGTGACGGGGAGAATGGAACCAAGTTGGAAAACACTCTGCAGGATATTATCCAGGAGAACTTCCCCAATCTAGCAATGCAGGCCAACATTCAGATTCAGGAAATATAGAGAACGCCACAAAGATACTCCTCGAGAAGAGCAACTCCAAGACACATAATTGTCAGATTCACTAAAGTTGAAATGAAGGAAAAAACGTTAAGGGCAGCAAGAGAGAAAGGTTGGGTTACTCACAAAGGGAAGCCCATCAGACTAACAGCTGATCTCTCGGCAGAAACTCTACAAGCCAGAAGAGAGTGGGGACCAATATTCAACATCCTTAAGGAAAAGAATTTTCAACCCAGAATTTCATATCCAACCAAACTAAGCTTCATAAGTGAAGGAGAAATAAAATACTTTACAGACAAGCAAATGCTGAGAGATTTTGTCACCACCAGGCCTGCCCTAAAAGAGCTCCTAAAGGAAGCACTAAACATGGAAAGGAACAACCGGTACCCACCACTGCAAAAACATGCCAAATTGTAAAGACCATCAAGGCTAGGAAGAAACTGCATCAACTAACGAGCAAAATAACCAGCTAACATCATAATGACAGGATCAAATTCACACATAACAATATTAACTTTAAATGTAAATGAGCTAAATGCTCCAATCAAAAGACAGACTGGCAAATTGGATAAAGAGTCAAGACCCATCAGTGTTCTGTATTCAGGAAACCCATCTCACGTGCAGAGACACACATAAGCTCAAAATAAAGGGATGGAGGAAGATCTACCAAGCAAATGGAAAGCAAAAAAAGGCAGGGGTTGCAATCCTAGTCTCTGATAAAACAGACTTTAAACCAACAAAGATCAAAAGAGACAAAGAAGGACATTACATAGTGGTTAAAGGGATCAATTCAACAAGAAGAGCTAACTATCCTAAATATACATGCACCCAATACAGGAGCACCCAGATTCATAAAGCAAGTCCTTAGTGACCTACAAAGAGACTTAGACTCCCACACAATAATAATGGGAGACTTTAACACACCACTGTCAACATCAGACAGATCGAGACAGAAAGTTAACAAGGATACCCAGGAATTGAACTCAGTTCTGCACCAAGCAGACCTAATGGACATCTACAGAACTCTCCACCCCAAATCAACAGAATATACATTCTTTTCAGCACCACACCACACCTACTCCAAAACTGCTCACATAGTTGGAAGTAAAGCACTCCTCAGCAAATGTAAAAGAACAGAAATTATAACAAATTGTCTCTCAGACCATAGTGCAATCAAACTAGAACTCAGGATTAAGAAACTCCCTCAAAACCGCTCAACTACATGGAAACTGAACTACCTGCTCCTGAATGACTACTGGGTATATAATGAAATGAAGGCAGAAATGAAGATGTTCTTTGAAACCAACAAGAACAAAGACACAACATACCAGAATCTTTGGGATACATTCAAAGCAGTGTGTAGAGGGAAATTTATAGCACTAAACGCCCACAAGAGAAAGCAGGAAAGATCTAAAACTGACACCCTAACATCACAATTAAAAGAACAAGAAAAGCAAGAGAAAACACATTCAAAAGCTAGCAGTAGGCAAGAAATAACTAAGATCAGAGCAGAACTGAAGGAAATAGAGATACAAAAAACCCTCCAAAATATTAATGAATCCAGGAGCTGGTTTTTTGAAAAGATCAACAAAACTGATAGACTGCTAGCAAGACTAATAAAGAAGAAAAGAGAGAAGAATCAAATAGATGCAATAAAAAATGATAAAGGGGATATCACCACCGATCCCACAGAAACACAAACTACCATCAGAGAATACTATAAATGCCTCTATGCAAATAAACTAGAAAATCTAGAAGAAATGGATAATTTCCTCGACACTTACATCCTCCAAAGACTAAACCAGGAAGAAGTTGAATCTCTGAATAGACCAATAACAGGCTCTGAAATTGAGGCAATAATCAATAGCTTACCAACCAAAAAAAGTCCAGGACCAGATGGATTTACAGCTGAATTCTACCAGAGGTACAAAGAGGAGCTAGTACCATTCCTTCTGAAACTATTCCAATCAATAGAAAAAGAGAGAATCCTCCCTAACTCATTTTATGAGGCCAGCATCATCCTGATACCATAGCCGGGCGGAGACACAACAAAAAAAAGAGAATTTTAGACCAATATCCTTGATGAACATCAATGCAAAAATCCTCAATAAAATACTGGCAAATCGAATCCAGCAGCACATCAAAAAGCTTATCCACCATGATCAAGTGGGCTTCATCCCTGGGATGCAAGGCTGGTTCAACATATGCAAATCAATAAATGTAATCCAGCATATAAACAGAACCAAAGACAAAAACCACATGATTATCTCAATAGATGCAGAAAAGGCCTTTGACAAAATTCAACAACCCTTCATGCTAAAAACTCTCAATAAATTACGTATCGATGGGACGTATCTCAAAATAATAAGAGATATCTATGACAGACCCACAGCCAATATCATACTGAATGGGCAAAAACTGGAAGCATTCCCCCTGAAAATGGGCACAAGAGAGGGATGCCCTCTCTCACCACTCCTATTAAACATAGTGTTGGAAGTTCTGGCCAGGGCAATTAGGCAGGAGAAGGAAATAAAGGGTATTCAATTAGGAAAAGAGGAAGTCAAATTGTCCCTGTTTGCTGATGACATGACTGTATATCTAGAAAACCCCATCGTCTCAGCCCAAAATCTCCTTACGCTGATAAGCAACTTCAGCAAAGTCTCAGGATACAAAATCAATGTATAAAAATCACAAGCATTCTTATACACCAATAACAGACAGAGAGCCAAATCATGAGTGAACTCCCATTCACAATTGCTTCAAAGAGAATAAAATACCTAGGAATCCAACTTACAAGGGATGTGAAGGACCTCTTCAAGGAGAACTACAAACCACTGCTCAATGAAATAAAAGAGGATACAAACAAATGGAAGAACATTCCATGCTCATCGGTAGGAAGAATCAATATCGTGAAAATGGCCATACTGCCCAAGGTCATTTATAGATTCAATGCCATCCCCATCAAGCTACCAATGACTTTCTTCACAGAATTGGAAAAAACTACTTTAAAGTTCGCATGGAACCAAAAAAGAGCCCGCATCTCCAAGTCAATCCTAAGCCAAAAGAACAAAGCTGGAGGTATCACGCTACCTGACGTCAAACCGTACTACAAGTCTACAGTAACCAAAACAGCATGGTACTGGTACCAAAACAGACATATAGACCAATGGAACAGAACAGAGCCCTCAGAAATAATGCCGCATGTCTACATCTATCTGATCTTTGACAAACCTGACAAAAACAAGCAATGGGAAAAGGATTCCCTATTTAATAAATGGTGCTGGGAAAACTGGCTAGCCATATGGAGAAAGTTGAAACTGGATCCCTTACACAAAAATTAATTCAAGATGTATTAAAGACTTAAATGTTAGACCTAAAACCATAAAAACCCTAGACGAAAACCTAGGCAATAACATTCAAGACATAGGCATGGGCAAGGACTTCATGTCTAAAACACCAAAAGCAATGGCAACAAAAGCCAAAATTGACGAATGGGATCTAATTAAACTCAAGAGCTTCTGCACAGCAAAAGAAACCACCATCAGAGTGAACAGGCAACCTACAGAATGGGAGAAAAGTTTTGCAATCTACTCATCTGACAAAGGGCTAATATCCAGAATCTACAATGAACTCCAACAAATTTACAAGAAAAAAGCAAACAACCCCATCAAAAAGTGGGTGAAGGATATGAACAGACACTTCTCAAAAGAAGACATTTATGCAGCCAAAAAACACATGAGAAAATGTTCATCATCACTGGCCATCAGAGAAATGCAAATCTAAACCACAATGAGATACCATCTCACACCAGTTAGAATGGCAATCATTAAAAATTCAGGAAACAACAGGTGCTGGAGAGGATGTAGAGAAATAGGAACATTTTACACTGTTGGTGGGACTGTAAACTAGTTCAACCATTGTGGAAGTCAGTGTGGCGATTCCTCAGGGATCTAGAACTAGAAATACCATTTGACCCAGCCATCCCATTACTGGGCATATACCCAATGGATTATAAATCATGCTGCTATAAAGACATATGCACACGTATGTTTATTGTGGCACTATTCACAATAGCAAAGACTTCGAACAAACCCAAATGTCCATCAATGATAGACCGGATTAAGAAAATGTGGCACATATACACCATGGAATACTATGCAGCCATAAAAAATGATAAGTTCATGTCCTTTGTGGAGACATGGATGAAACGGGAAACCATCATTCTCACCAAACTATGGCAAAGACAAAAAACTAAACACCGCATGTTCTCACTCATAGGTGGGAATTGAACAATGAGAACACATAGACACAGGAAGGGGAACATCACACACCGGGGACTCTTGTGGGGTTGGGGGAGTGGGGAGGGATAGCATTAGGAGATATACCTAATGCTAAATGACGAGTTAATGGGTGCAGCACACCAACATGGCACATGTATACATATGTAACAAACCTGCACATTGTGCACATGTACCTTAAAACTTAAAGTATAATAATAATAAAATTTAAAAAAAAAGAACACAGACAGGGGCAACACATTATCTGACTTCAATCTATACTACAAGGCTACAATAACCAAAATAGCATGGTCTGAGTACAAAAATAGACACAGGCCAATGGAACAGAATAGAGAATCCAGAAATGAAGCCTCATTCCTACAACCAATTGATCTTTAACATAAATGATAAAAATGCAATAGGGAAAGGATACCCTATTCAATTAATAGTGCTGGGAAAACTGGCTAACCATATTCAGAAGAATGAAATTAGACCTCTGTCTCTGACCATACAAAAAAATTAACTCAAGATTGATAAAAGACTTAAATGTAAAACTTTAAACTATAAGAAGCCTAGAATTAGACCTAAGAAAATCTTTTGGGCATTGACTTAGGCAAAGAATTTATGACTAAGTACTAAAACACAAAAGCAGCAAAAACAAAAGTTGACAAGTGAGACCAAATTAAACTAAAGAGCTTCTGCACAGCACTTGCATGTTCTATTGCAAATATGAAATAGCAAAGACATGGAATCAACATTGGTTTCCAACAATGGTGGATTGGATAAAGAAACTGTGATGCATGTATACCATGGAATACTATGCATCCAGAAGAAAGAATGAAATCCTTTCCTTTGCAGTAACATGGATGTTCCTGGATGCCATTATGCTAAGCAGATGCTGGGACACAAGAAAAATCTTTAAGATATGTCACTGCTTCTTATCAATAATAATGTTCTAGTGAGTAACAAGAGTTAAGAACACCACTAATTGTAGTATTGTAAATATAATTACAGTTCCAATAAGACATACACACACATAGAACAATTTTGTCTGGTGGTTGAGGAAATCTTCATTGATTTAAAATATTTTTTGATGAACAGAATTTTTCAATAACTATCAGGCAAAGAATGTCTATGACTTATTTTTAAAAACTATTTTCTTATCTGCCTTGTATATCTGACACTTTCGTCTCCTATCTTCCTTGAATACAATATAGAACCTGACATTTCTTTCCTTTCAAAGATCCTTAAAACATTTCCTACATTTAATCTGAATGTCTTTCTCAGTAATTTTTCTAATACAAGCAATTATGGCTATATTTTCTTAATATAATCATGAAAAAGTGAGCAACTGAAAATTTAATCTGGAGAATATATATGAAACATATTCAATTAATTCAAGTTGTTGTTAGGCTGCATATGTTCAGCTTTCAGTGAAAGTGAATAAATGATGATAAACGAGAGACTGAAAGAAAACAAACCAACAGGTGTTTTTAAGAAACAATATTATTAAAATGCGTGTGTTTTCTACTGAATGAAAGGCAATATAGATCTTTTCCTCACATTGGTAGTTAGTAAGGTGTATAAAAACGACTTTGTAAGGAACAATTAATATAGGTTAATGAATCATTGTGAAGACGGGATAACACTTTATTCTAGTAATGATCTGCAAGGTGTTAAGAGTTAAAAAAGATGAAAAACCATTGAATATTTATTTGATCATAGTGTTTATTAAATTGCTTTTCCTGTATCTGTCAAGCTTTACAGAAATGTGTTCAACAGAATAAGTGTGTTGAAAGTCAAATGAAATGCATTATGAAATATGATTCTTCAGTTGGTATGCAGGTATAATCTCAGGTGTAGCTCAGGCAAAGAGACAAATTCAATTTTAAAGTTCCATTTGTTACAATTTGATGATTGTGATTAAAGAACCATAACAATTTTATCTTTGACATTTCAGTTTTTTCTTCACAAAAGCATTCTACTGCAATTTTCTTAGTTTTCTTTCCCCTTAACTATGGTATTACCCATAAATGCTGGATTTCTCTGTTTTAAGTGTAACAAACCTACAATCAACTATTTCTGGAACACCACTTCATCTTAACAACAAGGACCCATAAATATTCTAAAAATTCAAAGTGTTTTATATAAAATGTTAAATGATACACATAATAAATTTCTAAGTAGTAATTATGATTATGCCCATAATTATACCCATAATTTAAAAATATGTTACCTGAAGTAAATTATTACACATTTTATGTTTGAAGTGTTCATTTATCTTTGATCTCTTTTAACACACTGTACCAGGTGGCAATAAAATTAGCTGCCTTATTGGGTAGTCATTTATCTTTGGTTTCATATTTTTTACTGGACTAATATTCCAATGCTATAGATAGTGAAATATAACACTGAAACAATTTGATAGTAGTCAATGAATCCAGTTTTTAAAAATGGGATCCGTTTTCTAAAATTGAGTATATAGATACTTCATGAGATATCTTATCAGGCATCCTAACCCAAACCAACCTCTTCCCTTGACTGTCTTACAGTGCATTATTATTATTTTATCCACTGCAGCAACTAGCACATTTTTCAGAACCTTGTAGATATTCAGTCATTGTCTACGGAATACATGAACGCATTCTAAATTTGAACAGTCATCATTCTTGGTGTTTTAAAACAAACACTTCCCGAATTGCACAAACTATTTTCTAAGTAGCCCTGGGAATTCACTGAAGGAGGGTGTGGGTAAGTTGGGGGTCAAACTATAAAGATGTAGGTTCTCCTCCCAAAACTTCAGCATATCTTCATTGTTGTCTGTTTGCTTGCTTGTTTTAAAAGATCTAGATATAGTCTAATAAGAATTGTATAAATGTGATGTTAAACAATGATTCTAACTTACATGGTGCAAAATAATAAAATATTACATTCTAGCTGTTTGTGGAAAATCAGGGATACTATAAAGGATCTAGATTTTCTCTCTCCTCTCCTCCTAAGATTTACTCACTCAGCAAAGTTACCTGGTGACACTTAGTACTACACACTGTTTTAGATACTTGGACTATAACGTTGATAAGAACAGGGCTTGAATTAGTGAAAAGTTTATTTTAATTAGCCGTATGGTAAAATAGGAAACTAACAAAAATAAACATATGTCAGATGGCAATTACTGTTCTGAGAAAAATGAAGGAGAATAAGAAGTTCTAAATTATTACATATGACCAATGTTACCAACATATTATAGAAAGAAATGAGTTCATAATGTCTATCAGAGAATTTCATGAAAATCACTAAATTTTTCCAGAAAGCTAGGCACTGATAATGGAATAAACAAACAGATAACCGATTTTAATTTGATCTTCTCTTACAAGTGCAGCTATGATCTGCCATTGTATATAATATAAAATTTAAAATTGTTTATATTTCATTCATGTAATTATGTTCTTACATCTTTTTTGCTTGTTTGTTTGTTTTGAGACGGAGTGTCACTCTGTCACCTAGGCTGAAGTACAATGGTGCAATCTCGGCTCACTGCAACCTCCACCTCCCGGGTTCAAGTGATTCTCCCGCTCCAGCCTCCTGAGTGGCTGGGACTATAAGCAGGCGCCACCATGCCCGGCTAATTTTTGTATTTTATTAGAGATGGGGTTTCACCAAATTGGCGAGGCTGGTTTCGAACTCCTGACCTCAGATGATTAGCCCGTGCCTCAGCCTCCAATAGATGCTGGGATTACAGGCGTGAGCCACTGTGCCTGGCCAATGTTCTTACATTTAAAGATCAGACATCTATCAGATTCCCTTCTCCCTGCTATAAACATTGTATGCTTTTCCATAGGCACAAGATTTTGTTTTCATTCAGGTTGGACTCAACAAGTATTATTTAGCAGTTCATTGCATTTATCCATTTACCCAATAGAGGAAGTATATAAGATACAGATGAATAAAGTGTAATAATTCTTATACTCACTATTTGCCCTTACATCATGTAAGTGCTTAACTGTACAACATGTTTGTATTCCCAAAACCTAACTGGAAGGGATAACTCAGAAAAATAGAATAAAAGTATTATATATCTCATACATCTTCATTTTAGAATATTGTAGGGGTACAGATCAGTATAAATAAAATACTTTGGTAAGTGCCCACCACATCATCTGTTTGTCATCCTTAGAGCCAGATTATACCATTCTTATTAAGAAGGAAAACTTGCTACTGTACCTCCTACCCGGTAACATATACATGATGTATATATGATATATTATATATTATCATATATATAATGTTTAATATATATGATATATATAATATATCATATATATTAAACATATTTGATACTGGTTAGGAGTAACACTCAGAAAATCATACTTAATAATGTGGTACAATTGGGTATAAATTCACTTAGTATTTTTAAATTTTATGTACATTCATATTTATATGAATCATCATTTAAAACCATGTCTACTGATCCTGATCGCATTAAAGGCATAAGAGGTACTGAGGATATTAATTTAATTTTGTTTACAGCTATGCACAGATATTTTTAGTTCACTCGGATTTAATCCAGTAGTCTATTATTTGATTAATTGTACAGCTACCAAATCATTCAGGACTCCCACTGTTTCAACAAGAGTGGAAAAATATTTTTTCATTTATGTTTATATGCAGCTATTTGTAGTCTAAATTAATATTCTGGCAATCGATGGTGAAATTAAAATTATTTCTGTCAGATATGTTAATTTGATGACAGTGGATAAGCATGAGAGTAAGAGAAAGTTTTGAGGAAGAGGGGATAGTTTTTGTTTACTTAATGATTATTCAAAAGATGTTAGGTAAACATTCTATAGAATGCTACAGATAGTGTAATACAACAATGAAACAATTTAATAATGCAGTCAATGAATCCAGTTTTTAAAAATGGGATCCGTTTTCTAAAACTGAGCATACAGATACTTCATAAGATGCTTTATCACGCATCCTAAACCAAACCAACTCCTTCCCTTGACTGTTTTACAGTACATAGGGTATCTCTACATTCTAGGAAAGGAATTATCAATCTGTTTATATGCCACTTATAAAATCATACTTAATAATGTAGTACACTTAGGCATAAATCCACTTAGCATTTTTAAATTTTGTAAAATGTTAACGAAAAGTGTTCTTGAAAAATATTTCTGAGAATATTTTCTAAAAAATGAACAAACTGTAATACCTAAGGGACGATATCTTTCTAGTGAATTGATTATTAGAGTATAATGTGGTATGTTCTGATTATGTTACATAATATTCTGATTAGCAGAACATTTTAAATAAGTGAATTTAGCAAAATATTTAGAGGTTAAGGAAACTGTTTTACACTGACTATGTTTTCTGACCCAAATGTGAGAAAGAACCCAATAAAAAGAGGCAGCCAGATAATGCTGTTGTTTGTAAACTTAAACAGAAGCTTGCATGTAATTTATTGTTCAAAGAAAAATAAAAATAGAAGTTATACTTTATTTAGAACTGAATGACAGTGAAAATTACATAAAAAGGAAGACTGTTGAATACAGCAAAAGCTGGAATTATATAGGAAATATAAATATAAACACACAAAATAAGTGTAAATTATAATTAAGTAAAAATATAACAAAGAGAAAAAAGGAAGTAGTACAGTAAAAAAAAAAAAAAAAAGGTGATTCTTTAAAAACTGTAATTAAATAGACAAATTTCCAGCCAGATTGATGACCAAGTAAAGAGAAAAAGAAGAAGATAGATCAAAAGACACAAGATGCTGAATGAAAAGGGGGTCAGCACTTATAAATGTAGTAGAAATGTAAGCCATAATGAGCACAAGAAAACATTATCAACTTAATTTTGAATATATAAAATAGAGACACTTAAAAAAACTGAACAAAAACGACTTACTAGTTTTAAAAGAAAAAAAAATCATCAAACATCTATCCTTCCAAAAGTATAGACTTCAAAAGTATAGTCCCAGATGGGTGAACAACTTCAAAAGTATAGTCCCAGATGGGTGAACTTAAACCACACTTTAAGCAAGAACTCTCAGTTCTAAATGCTTGCAATTTTAGAGGATAACAGCCACACTCCTGAACCAGAGCTTGGCACTGGCTATTCCCTCTGGAACACCCTTTTATTTCCTTCTCTAAGCAAAGACATGGAATCAACCTAAATGTCCATCAGTGGTCTGCGGGATAAAGAAAATATGGTATATAAACATCATGGCATTCTATGCAGCTATAAAAAAGAACAAGATCTTGTTCTTTGCAGGGATGTGGATGTAGTTGGAGGCCATTATCCTTAGCAAACTAACACAGGAACAGAAGACCAAACACTGCATGTTCTCACTCATAGGTGGGAGCTAAATGATGAGAACACGTGGACACATAGAGTGGGGGACAGCACACACTGGGGCTTTTTGGAGGGTGGAGAGTTGGAGGAGGGAGAAGACAAAAAAAAAATAACTAATGGTTACTAGGCTTAATACCGGGGTGATGAAATAATCTGTACAACAAACCACCACGATACAAGTTTACCTATGTAACTAACCTGCACTTGTACCCCTGAACTTAAAAGTTAAAAATGAATGAAGCCTGTCAGAACCACCCATTTAGTAGTCTAACATTTTCCCTAGTATTCACAAATCCCTTTGCCTAGCCAATATTTTACAAAGCGCTTTTCATCTTCTACTGTGTTATAATTTATATATTTTAGTGTATATTTTACACACTTTATTAGAATATGAGTTCCTTCAAGGTAAGGAATGTTGTCTGTTTTGTGCTCCCTGATGTATTTCCAGAGCCTAGAACAGGGCCTGGAACAAAATAAGCAGCCAACACTATGCGATGAAAATTTTTTGGTGGGTATAAATGCCTTTCATTCGGAAAAAAACTCAATTTAATTGTGTGCGTGTGTGTGTGTGTGTGTGTGTGTCTAAAGTCACCCTAAGCACACTGTTTGTAACCTTAGAGTGACTGATGTGTTCGTATTATGCAATTTTTTATTTTATTTCATCATATTGACAGATAAAGTATTCTAATTCCTATACCTTTTCAATAATGCAGAAGCCTTCATAACATTTAAATTCCATTCATGGTAAAGATTCTTAGCAAATAAAGAATAAATTGAACCTTAATCAATTACTTTAAAGTAGTTATAAAAGACCTATAGTGAATATCATACTTCAGTATTAGAAGCTTTCTCTTTAAAATAAAGAACAAGACAAATAATTGGCAACATGACTTCTTTTCAAATTGCACAGCATTAGGGATCCAAGCCATAAAAGAAAATAAAAGACATGTGGATCATAAAGAAAATGTAAAACGTTACTTACAGACAATAAAGTTGTCTGCATAAAGATTATAAGAGAAAACTAAAAACTATTACAGTCAAAAAGAGACATCAGCAAGGTTGGTGGAAACAAAACAAACAAGTACAAGTTGTCAGTGACTTTTCAACAACCAATTAGGAAAAAATATATATACATTAAATCTTAACACTGAAAAGCAACAAAAATACAGAAACAGTGCTTCTTATATGCCAGATTCTGGTTGAAATGTTTTACAAGTTTAACTCATTTAATCTTCCCAGTGATCCTATGAGGTAGAGGCCATATTTTTCTTAATTTTAATAGATGCAGAAACTGAAGCACAGAGAGCAATAGACTTGCCTAAGGTAAAAGTTAAAAGGTGGCAGATGTGGAATTCATTCACAACAATCTAGATTCAGAATATTTCTTGTGCCCCTGATGATATGCTAAGTATCTGGACTCTATCACTAACTCTATTAAATGATCAAGAACTTTAAAGAAAAAATATTTAAATTAGTACATGAACAGGAAACGTCCAAGTCATAAACATAGTAATATTTCCCAAAGATAATGTTTAATTGTGGTATCATTACAACCAAAATACTAAAAAAATGTGCAAGCCAATCTCAAATATGTGGAGGAGAAAACTCAATACTAATTTGAAGAGAATAAAAGAGCAAGGAATCTCCTTTCCTGACAGAAAGACTTCTTATAACTAAAACTGATGGAAAGACTTCTTATAACTAAAACACTCATACTGAAATGCTATAATTCTGGATCTAGCACTGAAACAGTCCAGGCCACTACAAATGAATGAAAAATTAGTTCAGAAAAACACAGATCCATATGTGAAAATTTGTTTTATAACAGAAACTGCATTAACAAATCAGAGGTTAAGTTTTAAAAACCATAAAATATTTCAGACAATGAATTATTTATGTGGAAAAGAGTAAAGTTGACTCATTATCCTGCCCAGTACACAAAAATCAGTTCCAGGTGGACTTAAAAACATAATGCAAAAGCAAAACTTTAACATAATTACCAAAAATATAAGTCATCATCTTTATGGTATTTAAATAAAAAAGACTTCTTTAAAAAGACACAAAGAAAGCAAAATCCATAAAGAGAAAAACTGATACTCTTGATGATGTTCAAATTTAAAACTCATGTGAAATAGCACCAAAAGCAAGGTGAAAAGGAAGCTTCACAGAGGTACTAGAAAATTCTGCTATGTTTAACTAGCAAGTAATTAGTATCCAGAATAAATAAGAAAGCAATACATCACTAAGAAAGTGACACACAACCCTATAGAAAAATGGGAAAAAAATATGAATTGGCAATTCACAAAGGAGAAAACCCAACTGAATACTAAATATTGTAAGAGTATGTTGAACAAGTCAAACTATAAAAGCAATACAAATTAAATTGCTGATAACATTATTTTATTCCCATCATACTGAAAACAATTAAAAATTCTGAATACCACGTGGTGGTGAAAATGTGATTGCATGAGTATATAGCAATTTGGACAGCAAACAGACAGCGTGTGAGATAGTTGAAGATATTCATATGACCCAGAAATTCCACTATTCTAGAAAATACTCGTGTGTGTGTGTATATATATATGTATATATAAAATAAAATCTATATAAGAATGTATACTGCAACATTTTAAAATTCAATTAAAGATTAGAAAAGCTCTAATGACTCAAACAAACGTCTCAAAACAAAGAACTTGAAAAATAGATTACAAAAACATTTACACAGTGGAAATCAGTAAACTGATAAATCACAAAAACATAAGTTTGAGTAACAACATCAAGTTGCAGTGGACATGTTCAGTATATCATTTCTACAAATTGACAAAATAAATAGTGCTATATTTTTATGGCTATAAACACATAAAGGAAATATACACATGACTTTCTAGATAGGTATTATTTCTTGCATCTACAAATAGAAAATGGGGTTGGGCAGAGAGAGTGATAGCTACAATTGCTTCTGTAATTATTCTCTTTAAAAATTAAAATGATCTGACTCACAAACTTAAGAGCTGGTGGAAATTGAGCACATTGTTTTTCTCTTTTTCTCTCCCTGATTTAGTAATCATAAAAGCATGGAGGTTTTGTCACTCTCTTCCTGAGTCCCTCATTGAGCAGAACATAGAGAAAAATACCCTAACTGATCTGGAAGTGGAAGATTTAAGTTAAATGACTTTCAGGAAAGGAGACCTTAAACTGTTTTAAGGCACTAATATTTAGGTGGTTTCATTGTTACAGGATAACCTAGCGTATCCTGACTGCTATTACAATTCCTGCCATGAATCCTAAAATATATGATATAGTCTTAGTGATCATTGGGTGAGTGGCAAAGCAACTATTACTAAAGCTGAAAGCATGGTAATACATCTTCCGCAGTGACAGGATATTTGATAAGACTTTCACCAGCAAAAATATGGAAGGTACATGACATTCCTAATAAAATTGTAGTTCCAAGAGAAGGATGGCCAGATTTAGCAAATAAAATTGCAAGGCATTCAGTTAAATTTGAATTCCAGATATACAACAGATATTATTATTTAGTAAAATTTCCATGTGATATTATACTAAATGATTATATATACTTGTACTAAAGAAAAACAGTATTGTTTACCTGAAATTCAAATTTAACTGGTTTTCTGTGTTTTACCTGGCAATCCCATCAAGAGGGAGATGTTGTGAAATAGAAAAGTAGCAATATTTCTTACTTACTATAAAAGTTATTTAACAAGATTTTATAAGGGAACATGAAGTCAGAGAAGGGGGAAAAACACTAGTCATTTTAAAAACTAGGTGGGGAAATTTGGAAGTAGAGCGGACCAGATTTCACAGAAGATTGTAGGGTAAGAAAAGTATAGAGGAAGCCAATATATCAAGGTTTATGGTTTGAAAAATGGAAAGATGGAATATCAATTACCTGAAATGAAGAAAATAGTGCACATTTGTAATTTGAGTTGCTTATTAGCACCCAACTAGAGATATCAAATAGATAGTTGAATATCTACGTCTTTGAATTCAGGAGAGAGATTCAAACTGAAGACATAAATGTGGACATTGGCAGCATATAGATGACAGTATACTAAGTTTATAAAGATAAAATAATAATAAAAGCTAATATTAACCTCTTTTGTGCCAGTCCTTGATGTAAATTTTTTTATGTGTTAACTCACTGAGTCCCCACAATAGGTCGATGTAATTGGTTCTGCTATAACTACACTCTTTAAAAATGGATATTTTAGTAAAAAGAAGGACTCAATTTATACCCACCCTCAATTTGTAGCCATTGGTGTCATCTCTAAGTAATTTTTAGTAATTGCCTAGTCAGTGAACCTTGCCATAGTCCTTAGTTATGTAAATTTATTGTATTTTTGGAATTCCTTTTCATTACCCATAACACTTTAATAATATATTTTTAAAATTTTGACTTTAACATCTTTATTGTAGTGAATATTTAAAGAACTTCCACCAAGTTTAGGATACAGAAATGGGTAAATTATGTCTACTCCCTCATATTTCACTATTA